>NC_091014.1:13933577-14558577 GCF_041296385.1 Aphelocoma coerulescens | reverse complement strand
GGGAAAAAAGGGCTGTACTGTAAGAAATTCCTGCAGCAGAGGTAGTGAAGTGGTAACTGAGATATGGAGCAGGTCTTAAAAACAACCAAATGGCCAGAGACCATGACATTACCAAAGGACAGACTGACATAGAAACAGAACTGATAACAGAGCCACTGCATAAAATGGATAGAATTACATCACCACAATATAACCTGTGCAGGTATTAATTAGTGTGGTGGATAACAGACGGCATAATATGACTGATCCTTTGGTTAAGAACAGGAGTTGTAACTTCTGCCTCCTTTTTCCCCTTGGGACCCTTATTCTATTGGGTAGGTGTACATAAAATCCAATATAAATTCCAACTGGTGAAAATTTACCTATGCAATTAACGATTTTCTCTAGGCATGGTTTAACTGGTAACTATTAAACTTACTCAAAGCTGGGATTAGATGCTTGGCGAGAACCAAGTGCCTGTATTTTTATCTACACCTGAATTCTATGAGTGTCACACAAGTACTAGCATTAAAGCACTGTTCCAGGGAGTGTCCATGCTAAGTCCCACTTGTTTGAAGTGAAGAAATAATTTTGTATTTCCTGCGTCTGATCTCTTGTCTCCTTTAGTTCACAGGATGCCTTCCAGCCGAAAAGATAAGAATCAGATTTATTTTTAGCTAGCCTTAGCATTATAATTCAGGATCCTTTTAATGTTCAACTGTGTATTTTCCTTGTTCTTGCTTGATGAGTCTTACAAATGACTGAAATATGAGGAAAATCACAGTAGTCAGTGAAATTGTTGTAGAGAACTCCCTGTATCTGTTCTACAGCTTACTGTCTCTCTCCATTCAGTGGTTTGCTGATTGCCCTCTAGACTAAAGTACTCTTCTGCCAGATACTGGGAAAAGTTGTTTTCTCTTCCAATCTAGTATCTCCAACTGATTAATATATTCTCATAGCACTGCTGTTTGAAACCTTAACTGGTAAACATCCCTTTTATCTGACAGCTTCAGTCCCTCAGCAAGGGCCTCCCTAACCATCACAATCTCTGTGTAAGGACGCATTAATATGAAATACTATAGGCTCTGTACACTGGCAGCATGGGATACAACTGTTTCTGAACAGAAAAAAGAGATGAAATGAAAGCACAGTAAGGACATAAAATATTAATTTAAGGCTCAGCATGATAAAAAGTGTTACAGGGTGACACTTTTTTTCCTTTCTTCTCTCTGTGGGCCAAATCAGATACACATTTGGTGAAAGGTACCCTTATCCAGCAACAATTAAAAAACCCCAACAAAACCAAAACAACAAAGATTCAAGGATAACTTGCTGCAAATAAACCTTGGACATGGGCCTAATGTGCATTTTGAGTTCTACTGAAAAAGAAGATGGAACAAAGTAGTTGCCAATAGTTTAGAGAACAACATGAAAGTTAAAAAACATATTACAAAATCAAGAGCAGTTTCTTGAGTTGCTCTTTCCCCTCATGTCCAATAAGCTGTAGCACCCACGTTTTTACCCTGTTGTATGTGATATACAGGGGACATGTATTTCACATAATCAGGTTCTTCAGCTGGTTAGGCAATTCCAGATTTTAAAGAGTAATAGCCAATCATTAACTCCTGAAATGAAAGACCATTTGGACATGTGTAATTCTTTTATATGAGGACTAGCCTGACTCTAGAGAAAAGGATAATAGTATGCTGGCAATGCAGACTTCCATTACAACGGAGATTGATTTCACTGCAAATAAGATTTTTGCATACTTTTTTTTATTTGCAGGTAAATTCCCAGTACTATTTCATACAGTACTTTAGTTTGTAACAGAATTCTTAATCTTGAACTATGTATTATTTTGGGGAAAAGAAAGGACAAGGAGCCTCATTCAAAAATTTGATCAGGGCAGATAAAGATCATAGTCTCTTAGAACTGTTTAGGTTAGAAAAGACCTTTAAGATCAAGTCCAACCATTGTTGTTATAACCAGAACAGCCTTAGATAAATTGGTATGTACAAAAAACCACCGACATCATCATATTTCCACATGGATTTCAACCACAGTTCAAAGGAAGAGACAGAAAAGGCACTCTATTCTCCTGGGTTTTCAATGATAAGAGGCATGCTGTGAGTGTATTGAGTTCACAGTATCATTTCTTGCTTCTGTTCCCATATAAATGGTCCAGTGCACTGTTCCACTGAATGCAAATAGTGCCAAGCATATTGGTAAACATGTTGATTTCGATGTATCCTACCATCAACTAATCAGATGCACATTCTACCACCATTTTGCAATTGTTTCTTGTCATTCTGCTTTTTCTGCAGTTTTCTGCAATTTTCTGCTTACTTTAAGAATAATGCATAAGTTAGGACAGAGGAGGAGGTTTTAGGAAATGGACTTATATGCCTATTGCAATTAGTGTTTGAAGAAAATAAAACCCCTTATTTTCAAAACAAGTTAAAGTCAGATATCTGAACAAAGAAGAAATCATTGTCCTACACTGGATTTCTTCCTGACTAGGAACTGATATAGCCACAATCCCTTAGTTTTGTGGTTTATCTGTACCAGGGCAGTCCAGCTAATAAGGCACTGAGGGTTCTGGAAAATGGGTAAAAATCTTGATGGCTCAGAAGTTACTGTAAATAGACAGACTTATTGTGTGAATATATTTTAACAGTGTAGTGATTTTAAAGGCCTGACTTAACAGTGCTATGAACACATACTCTTTGGTGACAATATTTACATTCTTAATGTTTATTATAATAGTTTGCAGCTCTGAAGGCAAAAGCATGTGAATTTTTCCTACCACAGTCATTTGTGTTACTACAATGAATGGCAAAGTAGGCGTAAAACATGATTAAATCAAACCCAAAAAATCAACCCCACGGAATTAATTTCCAAGAAACAATGCACAAGGCCAAATTGCAGTAGATTAATTCTCTGTGCTTTGAATGAACATAGCTGACTGTTTATAATATTTTCACTGTGACTTGATGTTACACATCTTATAGTAAGAGCACAGGGAATTTCCCATGCCTAGAGGTGGATAATCAGTCTTTCTTCAGTTCTTTGAAAATAATGAGGTTCATTCACGAGTGTTCTTTGTGAAGGCTAACAAGGTTTGCTAACAAGTTAAGCTATTCCTGCTTTTATTTTAACAACTAGCTGTAAGATTTTCTGCTTTTGAAAAAATCCATGTTGCTGTTTTACATGGTTTAGATATGTTATAGACCTATCCAGATGGAATGAAACTTGAAAGGCTAGTTCATACCAGTTATGAACCAGGCTGGTAATGCCTATGACTCTTGAAGCCGGCTGACATTTCACTTTGTAAGATCCAGTTACTGTTAACTTTGTAAAACTTTAATCATATGGAATGAAATATCCCATGCTGAGTGATGAAATAACTCATATTTTTTAAAGAATGCTGTTTTGATAATATGAAAAGAATCCTCAGCCACTTCTCAGAAATGCCCCTCTAGCCCAGTAGTTCCTTGGATTCAGTATGCAATCAAAACTAATTAAGCAAAAGATGCAATGTTCTGTGCATTAATGGCAAACAATAATATTCTGATAACTGTAGCTGCTAATGCACATTGCCTGTGTAACTGAGCCATCCTTTACCAAATGGTTGCTTCCTATTAAACAGGACAAGCTTACTCTGCTGTCAAGATGAAGCTCTGGAACTGTGTCCAGACAAACTTGTTTGGCCAGTGCTTCTTTACTGGCCATTCCCCTCACAAGTTTATTGCAGAATGCATTGTAATCTGGAAGTTTGTAAAGGAACACTGATCCTCACTGAGTGGCACTAGGGTAGTGGCTGTTAGTTTTCCAGAGGGTGTTGGCGAGGGCGTTGTAGCGAGGTCACACTGCAGGATGTGTGAAGAAAGGATGTTTGGGGTACTACTGACATAACATGGCATCATCCTACTAGTCAGCTGGTGTCTGATTTTTCTGAAGGCTGTGAAAACATCTTGCATCAAGTAGAAGAACAGGGGAGCTTAAAGGGAAGAAAGAAGCTTTATTCTTCTCGAGAAAATTAGTCCATTGCTTCCTCTTACATTAAGCTTAAGCTTACGGTTTGTCCCTTATTGTTTTTGTGATTATTGTTTGTGTAGTCCGAGTCAAGAGAAAGCGAAACAGGGTAAGCCCTACATCTGATTTCTAATGGATTCTCATCTCACTCGTTGGCAATCCCTACCTTTGAGTAGGAGGCTGAGATTCATAGAGAGGGGCCTTAATATCAAAGACGTGCCATTGAAATCCTTATGAAAATCTGGTTAAATTTGGGCAAATTATGAGACTTTGTAAACCAGCATTTTGCACATGTTGGAGACATATGAGAGTTTAATACTTAAGTCTGAAAATATTCCATGCTTGCTTAGCAGATAAATCTCTCACATGCACGACCAGACTGCATAGCTGCCAATCAGAAAGAAATAGTAGGACTGAGTCCAAAACACCACTGTATCACTGCTGAAAAACTTTCCCTATAATTGCTTGTGTTGAGGTTGAACAGAAAACTGAAAGCAGCTGCTAATCTTTCAGTGATCCCTTCTTCCCTTGCTGACCTCTAATCAGCATGAAGGAAGAAACCATCCAATTTAAACACAATTTCAAAAAAGACAGTGTATTTGAAAAAGGAGATGATGCAGGTCAAGACGAGAAGGGCAAGCTGGGTAAAGAGCTGGAAACCAGGGGTGGAGTCTAATGAAGAAATTTAAGACCAGGACCCAGGAAACTGGAGGTAGTTTAACTGAAGGGGTGTTTGGGAACCTGCTGGAAGTAATGGGGGAAGCTAGAATGAGTCATTCTGAAAACCTGAGTGCTTCAACACTAGAAGAAGTATTTTCATAAAAATATTGCCAGAGTCTGTTTTAATTCTATTTCAGATCTGAGTTAAGTCATGCCAGTTCATGCCCTATTTTAGAAAATATTCAATACATATCTGGGTTGATGCAGCTATTTCTGGGCATAGGTTAGTCTCTAATTTCATGCCGAATTGGTGTTAAACCGGTCTGCTTTGTTCTTTATGTCTTTCTTCTTTTATTAGTAATCCAAATTACATGATAAACAAGAGTTCTCTACCAATGTAAACTCTCTGTAGCTGGCATGCACTGTACCATTTAAAGATGAAGAAAATTAGTCAGGTGAGTCATGTAATTTGCTTTAGGAAGGGCACAATGAATCAGTGAATGAGCCAGGAATCTAAACTGAGGAATTTCTGACCTCCTGTTTTTTTTGGAAATCCCAACTCATGATTCCTGCTATTTTTTCTCCTAACACTACCGAGATAAAAAGCCTACTCTTCTTGTTTAATTTGTGCAATTCTCCTACTAATGTTAAGTGGTTATACTTAAGCACTGATGAGCCAGTAGTCTTGACCTTACAAGAAACTCAGCTTGTTAGTTACTGTTGCTTAATCCTTCCTATCTGTAGGTTTGTTGTCTGTGTTGCTCAAAACCAAGCTGGGAATTGTCCTTTGCTTTGTTTACATACTAGAGGAGGGAAAAAAACCACTTCGGTAGACAGAAAATTCTTCAAGTGAGCAAGAGAAAGACAGACTCATTGTTTGTATGCGTACTTGGGTGTGTCATACTAAAAGAAATTCAGAATGGGGGTGGGAACTGAAGGAACAAGAGACAACAATGAAAGGCGAGAGGATGAGAAGGCTAGACTTGCATATTAATGAGGGCTCGCCCGGTAATTGGGAATTTCCTTTCACTACATTTTTCTTTTTCCTTTTTCCACCACTTACCGTTCGGTTGGGTTTTTTTCTTCCTCTGCCTTATGTGTTATTTCATGTTTGTTCCATTCTGTGCAAGAGCAGTGTGAAGTTGGCTCATATCCTGATTTCTGAAAAGTGCAGAAATCAGGATATGAGCCTGTGCTACTGCACAGTGGGAAAAGCAGTGCTAAAAGGAACGGGTACAGAAATCAGGGCAAAATTTTCTAACATCCCTCTGCTGAAGAAAGAATTTTCAATTATTCTCAGAAGGATGACAGCATCATGTTTACAGGACTGCTGCTAGGTAACTTCTTATTCTGTACAAAATGAAAAGCTAATGTCTTCATGTGTTGAGAGGCATATTTCAAAGCTAGGTCAAAAGGAAAAACCAAACATCTGTGGATATCAGGTGACTACTCCAAACTATATTATAGGCAGGCAAAAAAATACCATTCCATATTTGATACTTAATTCTCCTTCTCTCCTGATGTTTGCACATAAGATCACCTAAATCTGCTGTTGTCCCTCCTTTCTGCATAGGTCATATCACCTGAACCTCACAGCACCTTTCCCAGAGTGAATGAGCTCTATGGTAATCCCTGCAACAAAACAGACATTTGTTCCCATAGTGTTCAGAGAGAGGCAGATACGTTATGTCTCAATCCACCTTTATGTTGTACACTGATTTTGCAAATGCTGCCTTTTGCTGGTTAGTCTGTCTTCTCTCTTGGCTCACCATTTCCATTAGAAAAAGACATCTATTTAAATAAAGATGGAAAATTTCCCTGAAATGAGTGGATTCAAATAAGCAGTCTAGATTCTTTCTTAAGCACATAAATAAAATTATTCTTGTAATTTTTTAAAAATTTCATTTACTATTTGTGTTCTCAGGGATTTAGCCTATTGAGTCTGAGGAATAGGGTGGGGGTTTTGTTTTTGGTTTTATTTTTCATTTTCTGAAATATATTTAGCCTCTACTGACCTTAATTTACTTTCCAGTCAGTTAATAGCACATGGTAATCCTCTATACATACATAGAGAGTCTCAGTGATTTTTCTGCACTTTTGCATGATCATTCTCTGACTCTTGGCAGGGTAGGGGAGGAAGAAAACAACAAAACCCTGAAAGAATACAGTCCCAAAATATGTTTCCACTAGAATTGAATGAAATTGTGTGTGTAGCATACACCCACCTGGTCCTAACAATTCCTTTCTCTGTGTGCTGGCAGATTGTTCCCTTGTCCTGATTATGTTGCTGACTTTATGCTCGTGAGGGAAATTCCTTCCTGACTCCTGATCTGGTGGATTTATAATCCTGTTGATGTAAGCAAAGCTCCCTGTACTTATCTAAGACCCAATTGTCTCATCAGTTCTACATATAAAACTCCTCTTAAAGTAAATAGAATGGCACACAAATTGCTGAAAAGATGATCGGGACCCTGGTATGGTTTCTGCTCTAGAACCATAGCCACAAGATAACTTTAATGCAGCACTGCCCTGAGAGAGAAAAAAAGCAAGTCTCACTGTTTTCTCCACCATCAGCTGCTTGTCTCTGTCATTCTCTACACAGGAACAAGTATTCATGCAGGCCCACAATTTACCCAATGAAGTTAAAATTAGCCTGGAAAAAATGAGTAAACACGTAACCTGCTTTTAAAACTTTTTATTATTAACTATTATTAGTTAATAATTAGTTAGTTACTAACTATTATTAGTTTTCACGCAACTAAACTTTCTCGGCAGAAAGCCTTCAAAATTTCAATAAAGCCTTCTGTTACCTAACCTATCCCACTGAACTAAAAGACTAACTACAGTAAGGGAGAAGCGTAACCTGCCAGTGTTGTGTATTACTGGTAGCAGTTTACACTGGAAATGTTTTTTTCCTGTGTACTTTTATGATGGAGGATGGGACACAGAAAATGTTTTGATTTAGAAATGCAGCTGGGATGCCTTATGAGAGCTGCAATTTAGAAACTTCATGGTCCTATTGTTTTCTGTTCACCAGGCTCTCTAGTCAGACAAAAAAAGCATTATACAGTGTAGTGCCTCCTTTTTGGGTTGTCTAGCTTTATCTTTCTGTGGCTCTCCCCTTCCTAAGCTGAACTAACCAGACCTCGGGATTCAATCTTCCGTCTAGATGAAATCTCAATGATCCAATTACTTAAGACCAGCAATTACTGCTAGTTCCCTTCACTCTCATAATGCCTTGACTGCAGCTGCTTTCAGGATCTTCATCCTTATGAATTCTTTGTGTGGCCATTTAGAGAGGTGGTTCTGCCTCAAATTTTAATGACCGTCCCGTTATCTTTCAGTTACTATGCCTTGGAATTCCAGTCCCATGTGAAGATAAGCCAGACCAAGCCTCACACTTAGACTGGAGCTTAGGATATTAACCAGATCATAGTTGGCCCCAGGCATTAAGGTAGAGATGGCACAAAATTTCAGTCATAACACTGCCAAGCATTTGAGCCATGCTGCGCACAGTAAGCAAGAAGGGACAGTGTTCAGGGGGTCATTACTATGCCAAATCTGAGCAGTGTCTGATACCATGGGCAACAAGATGCCGTTGGCAGGAAAAAACCAATTGCCAAGACTTGTCCGTCATGATAATCAAACAACTTAGTGAGAATCAGAATTAAGGAAATCTAATTTCCCTGGATTTGACCATGAGGTTAATTGGTTCTGGCGTCTCACCCCACAAAGGTTTCGGGACAAGCTAAAGCTCATCTCGCCCCAGCTGCTGCCGTGGAGAGAACATGACGCCTCTCTCCTCTGCCCCTTGCCACAGTTCCCAACGTGGCACAGCAACCGGGCGGATCGCTCCGCTACTCCAACCACGACCAAAACTTGGCAAAATTAATTCCGATTTCGCTCGACAGACCAACGAAGCTCCTAGACGGCGGCCGCGAGGCCGCTCCCGCCTCAGGTGCGCCCGCCCGCCGCCACCTGCCGCGCCCCGCCCCGCCCCGCCCGCGCCTTTCCGGCCGCGGCCCCGCCGGCGCGCCCGCGCCTGCGCATCGGCGGCGGCGGCGCGGGGCGGCGGTGCCGATGCTGCCGGACGGTGCCCGGCGCGCGGTCGTGGCTGGCGGCGGGGCCGGGAGCGGGGCCGGGAGCGGGGCCGGGCGAGCCGGGGAGCGGCGCGCCCGCCGAGCAGCGCGCGGCGCGGGGCGATGAACTCGCGGAAAGGTACCGCGCTGTGCCGCCGGGCGGGAGGGGAGCGGGGTGGGGGGGGGGTGCTGCGCGGCTGCCGCCGCCGCTGCTCACGCCGGCTCCCGTCTGTTCTCTTCTCCCGGCAGTGCTGGCCCTGCAGGCCCGCAGGCGGCGGCCCAAGCAGTCCGCGGCGGCCGGCAGGAGGGACAAGCACCTGGCGAAAAAGTGAGTACGGGGACCCCCGACCCGCCGGGACGGAGCCTCCCCCCGCGACCCCTCCGTTGTCTGTGCGTCCCTCGCGCGTCGCTCCCAGCGCCCCGTGACGCCCCTGCAGGCGGTCCCGGCTGCCCGGTCCCGCCGCCCGCGGGACACACGGCGGCTCCCTCGGCAGGGCACAGCACCCGCCCGGGCCCGGCCCTGCCACGGGGGATGTCGCCATCCCCAGCCCGGGTGCCGGGGTCAGCATCCTTCGGGCGGGGCCTCCCAGTGCCCCCGTGGGAACCCGCGCCAGGCACTCCGGCTGCCGGCCCTGAGAACCCCCGGTTTGTCGGGGATCTGCCCAGCCCACGTGTTCCTCTTGATTCTCTCTCCAGTTCGCTCATCTTTGTGGTCTCGTTTCTCAGTGCTTTCTGTTCCGAGGTTTCTTTCTGCAGCATTGTCCCATCTATAGACAGTCCTTTTCTCATCCTCTTCGGTACCATCAGGCTATTTCCCCTTCCCATATGTGTCTAATCGTCAGTGATGCTGATATCCGTATCTCTTTGGTTTAAGTCTTTGTTAATCTTACAGATAAGAACAGAAGTTGCTCTCTGTTTTCTCCTCCTTGTCTTCTGCTAGCTCTTCATGTTCTTTTCACTGTCAATTGATCTTTTTTCATTCTCATGATACTTGTTTTCACTGAACCCCATAAGAACATTCTTCCATCTCTATAGTGTTCACACTTTACTCTTTCCTAGGACAATGTGGCTTTGGACTATTTCATTTTTTCTGCTTGAAGGATTACATGCTTCTGTCACTAACTTTCACTGTGTTATGTTCAGTGGGACTTTATTGGTGACTCATTAAGTTGCCAATTGGCTCTTGTCTTTGTTTTGGTACTTGGGGATCTAGTCTACCTGCTTTGTTCTGACAGGGAAATATGTCCTGTTGTCACTCATTCCCCTCTCCTCCTAGTTCGTCAGTCTTAGAACTGGAAAGCAGAGTATGGTGGATGGATATATACGTGGTGGGGAGAGATGTTGCTATGTGCTATGGCAAATGATTCAAGGGGCAAGGTCTTTTTCTTTATGACTTCTATTGGAAGAAATAATAATATATCTCTGACCATGAAGTGTTTGTTTTGTTTTTTTTTTTCTAGTTACAATGAATGGGTGCTTTTTTCCCCTTTAAGATGGGTAAAAATAACATAGGACGAGGTGCTGGTGTAGCAGTGATCAGACTTCAACAGCTAACTTTCGTTCACATCCTGTTCCACTAGTGCTATTTCCTCCAGCATTGCGTAAAAGCTGTGTTATGCTTTCAGTTGTTTGAATTTGGAGTTACTGCAATGGAAACAAACAAATGTTATGTGCAAGATATGCAGTAATTGATTCCCTTGTTTCCAGAAGCCTTTTGGAAATTCAGTTGGTAGTGTTACATGGATTTGTTTTTTACCAGTTTGGAAATGGAAATAGGTTAAATTTCATTGTAGCTCTAGGTTCAGAGTTATTTTTGAAATTTTCAGTTAAGTCTTAATCACAAGGTTGTTAATAAACTTCTATTCTTAAGTGATAGAACATTTAATACACTTCTTAGTGGAGCTGCTTTGGGATATTTTGTTGAATGAGTTTGTTAAAAGTTTGCTTTCACAGACACTTAATAAGTACAGAACTGGTAGTCTTTTTTTTTTTGCTGAAGAAACTGGCTGCTGTTAAGTCGGGGTGCACAGTCAGGAGCTGGCCATTTGCCTTACTGAGTCGGCATTTCTAGATGCAGTGCTCCAATCTGGTCAGTTGCCTCATAAAACAAGTGGTTTTGCTATAGTTGACAAGAGCCATCTTGTCAACCCTTCTGCTACGTATGTTTTCTCTTCAAACCACTTTTATGCTCTGGAGGCCTTCTACTCTGTTTTATGCTTCTATATGAAAGAAAAACTCCTTTCAAGTTTTTAAGTCTCCTTGCAAATAGTTGAGGCCCCCAAAGTAAAGCCAGTATCAGATATTCTTTCAGTATCTCTTTTGTCCTGTTCCTAGCCTTGCTTTAAATTCAGCTGCTACAGCATATACTAGTGTTTTAGAGGAGTATGGTATCTGTGATGCACATCAAATGTGCAGTATATGGAAATGAAAATATTGATTTGAGGGGTGGAGATTCTATGCCATAAGTTCCTTGCAGTGAACTTGTTCACTACATGAAAATTGTGAATTAGTTTTGAATCCAACGCAGGTTTTTTAGGTTTTTGTTTTGTTTTCTTCTTCTTAACTGTGGTTCTTAGGAACACTTTTCTCTGCCAGGTCATAGCTTTATGAAGTAACTTCCATTGTTGCTGGTAACAATGTGCTTCAAAGGGAACTGCAGGAATTCTCCTGTAAAACTGGCTAGGAGAGTTATATCATTTTGTTGCTTACTTGCAGGCTTTTGTTTGAAGTGTATTAGGATGATGACACAAGAAGAAAAAATTTTAGTACTCAGAATAGCTTTTTTTGTTATGACCTTATTTGCCAAAGAAGGCTGTGAGATTGGTCCTCAGTAGCTACTCAGTGTTGACCCCCTAAGTCAGTGATGAGAACTGGTGGAGGTGAATCCGTATTTTTTTTGCAACAGGGTGGAAAAAAAAGAAAATAGAAGCTAAGTGTCTCATATTCTGAAGAGAAAGCACTTTGTCTTGAATCGAGACTATATCTACAGTTGCATGTAATAATAAAATTTACTTGATACAGCCTTACTTTGAAATCAAACATCCAGGCTACTGAAACAGAGTATCTCACTGTATTAAGATAAGTTAGCACTTGATCTTGGTTGTAATAGATGGACTTCATGAAGTGTGTGCAAAATACTTATGTATTTTTTTAGCCAGATAAAAGATTAATCAAAATTGTTAATTTGGGTCCTCTGCAATTTATTTCTCCTTGAAGTAGAGGTCTGTGTTGAGAGAGGTCTGTGAAATAGTGATTTTGACAGGTGCCTGAGTCTGTTCAGAGAGAGATAAACGTGCTTACAGACAGACAAGCCTGTTTACTGTCCTTCACTTAGTGCAAACAGATGGCCTCAGGTATATTACCTTTTTCAGTCAGCAGAATGGTAGGCTCTTTGTGTTCAGACTAGTACTGCCTTCAGCTGGGGTAAACTTCTACCTTGGATATTTTTTTTTGCATGACTTTATTTCTAAGTGAATATGACAAAAACCAGTTAGAGTTGTCCTCTTTAGCACGTCAACTGTACATTTTTATCCAAAGTTAAAAGAAAACATTTTGTAAGTAAAAAAAAAATCCAGATGATGGTGTGTGGACCTATGGAGAGAGGATTATGTGTGCTACATATTTTGATACAAATATATAAATCCAAATACAAAGACTGAATTTGGTTTTGTTTTTAAGCAGCACTTTAGAACAGGTGATACAGACCATGTGATACTACTTTGTAGTGGTGCAGTATATCCATGTTGATTAACATGGGAAGTGCCAGATTTCTGTACTGTGAACTTCCAGGTATCTTAATTTCTTGAACCCACAAGTGTTGTACAGCTATCAAGGTTTAGGATATATAACATCATTATGAAATCTTAAATGTGTAAAAGTAATTCACTGCTTTTGTTTGTAAGTGTTCCTCTACCACAGTGTTTTTCAGCCTCTTTCAGTAAGTTCCTCTTCTTAGAAGCAGCATCTATTAGGTAGTTCCTGTTCTCATGAGTATTGACTGAATGTATTCTGGGCCCTGACTAAAGGCTACAGATGTAGCTCTTGGCCTTTCTATGTGAGAATGGCCATAAACTCTCACAGTCTGCAGTGGTGTTGTATCTGCCCCTCAAGTGTAATGTTTCTGAAGTTGTTGGTTGGTTTTTTCTTCTTCTTCTTGGGATGATTTACTGAAGAATGTCGGAGAAGCTAATGTTAAGTTTTTAAAAGCTTTTAAAGAGGAGGATTAGGAAAGATTCAGAAGGATAGAACCCAAAGTTATGCCAATATCTAATGAAAGCAAATGAGGTGACCTCAGTTATCTACAGAAGAAAGGGACAGGACTGATGAAAATGTAACTATATAGCGGTTGTATTCATAATTGATCCCTTCCCTTTTAGTAGTAATTGCTTTTGTTGTGATTCTACCAGATTGTTGTCTTTGCAATCTAACCTATAGTTTTATAATCAATAACTAATTCTGTTCTAATTGCCTATGGGGACTTTGGGAATGAGCAGTGTTCTACTAGGCTGCTTAAAAAAAATTAAAAATATTTTATTAATATCTGAAGAAACAAAAAAATTCTCTCTCTACCTGTCATTACAGTTCCCAGTATTTGTGTCTTTAAAGTACTGTTTGTCTCATCCTTCATATATTTGAAGTTACAGCCCTCACTTCCCAGTTTTCATAGCAAGACTTCTTTTTTTTCCCCTTCTCTACAACTCTTATCTTGTTTTCTCATTTTTCACTTTTAATCTGTTAACAGTTACAGCACATGGTAAGTGTGAGAAGGATGGTCCTGTCTGAAGTTGGCAGAGCTTTGACAGCAGTCTTCTTGTGTCTGCTTTCTACCCCAGTAATACACCTTTTAGGATGAACTCTGCTTTTGGAAACGGTTATGTTCGGATGGATTTCTGATAATGTTCAGAAAGTATGTAGAGAAGTGGCTGGAAAAATAAGCCTAATATAATAAAGCACAAGTTACAGAACAGAATTGCAGCAGTCTGCATCTGAGCCTAAGGTAACTATAGAAGAAGTTTGTATTTAAAGGGAGATACTCTCAACAAGCTTTTTGGCTGAAAAAGGTTGTCTAAGTTTCAAAGTGTACCTCTGTAAAGGTACTAACTTTTTTGCATTTCATGTGTACTGTTTTTATTTTAGGCTGTACATTGGGAAATCCTATGATTAAAGTAGTGTGCATGTCTAAGTAACACATTCTGGTTTTATCCAGCAAAGCAGCTGGCAGACTTTTGACTTTTATATCGATATCCTGCATAATGAAGTAATGTTCCGCTAAGGAAGTGTCTTTGAATGTTAATGCTAAAGGAATCTTATCTTGAGCTTCTTGGTTAAAGGCAAACCACTGAATAGACTCTGGTGAAATAATGCTTCTTGACAGTATTGGTGCCTCACTGTTTTTCCTCAACAGAAGTTAGTCAATTAAAAGTCGATAATTTGAATGTAGGAGGTTAAAAGAATCAAGGGCTTCAGTTGCCCTGAGCTACTGTCAATGCTTAGTTTGCAGTTTTCTAAAATGCAAGGGAGTATTCCATAGTTAGGGGTCAATTATATTTTCCTATCCCTGAGGAAAAAATTTGTATCTCTACTGTTCTTGTTGCAATGATAAAGGTCAGAGCGGTCTAGCTACAGCATATGTACCTTATATTCTGATGTTAAAATCAGTTGTTTGTTATTTTTCAAACTGTATTAAAATTGTATTGGTTTCATATTCATGTTTCTAAAGAAAGCTTTCTTGGGATGTATTTCTTCCCTTTGCTTTGCTCTGCCTTTTCTTGTCTCATGTTTCACCCCAGTAGTTTCTCTGTGTAATAATTGTTTGTCTCCTGCTTGGTAGCCTCCTGTTGTTGCTCACCTGTATGTGATGTTATTCCTTCATCACAGACTGGGACATAGATGCTTGTACAGAATCACTATAGAAGAGATTCTTAGGTAGCTGCTTGGAGCCTGGAGATGGGTGTGATGGAATTGCTGGTTCTGTGACTGGTTGCCTGAAAGGTTGGTATAAGGTGAGCAAATGCATGATTGAAGGGTATCTTCAAGAGAGAAGGAACAGTCAGTAGAGTGGGTGACTCCTCCCTCTTTTAGAGTGGTTAGGAAAGAAACAATTCCATATTCCTTTCATTGGTTGGGATTCATCCTGCTGCCAGGTGGGCAGTTACACAGGCTGAGCCCACTCTGTGTGCTTTAAGGCAGCTGGTTTTATTCCTTTCTCCTGTCAGAGTGGTCACTTAGCACCTTTGGAATTTGAGATCATGTGCCCTGTAGAAATAAAACCATAGGACACTGAATCCTAGGAAAAGAAAGCATAAGTTATTAAAATCCAAGTAGAAAGTAATTAAAAGAATGCCAGTTAAGTGCAGCTGAGACTTTAGTTAAGTAAGGTACTTGACTAAAAATGTAGTAAATAAAGCCAACTTTTTTTCTTATGGCTATTTTAATGTTTGAAATTTAAAGTGTTAAAATAAATAGTGTTTCTCTATAAATTGTGGTTTACATTTATGGTTGTTACATAGTTCACATCTTACTGTTTCAAAAAAGATTATGTAGAACTAAAAACTGCTCAAAGAAGGAGATAGTAAAGGTGATTGAGGATATTGGGCAGCTTAATTTATGACTAGTAGTTTTCAGATATGTAAAGCTGGTTAAGGAATGTTTTGATACACCTGAAAAATCATTACAGGTATAGAAGGGGAAGAAGAAATAACTTGCCTTTATTTATTACAAAACAGTGAATTACTTCAGTGGAAAAAAAACCCAACCCAACTTTTTTGTACAGTACAAAAAACAGAATGTGGCTTTGCAATATATTGTAGAGTCCAAGTTACAGGTGGGTTTAAGAAGGATAAGACTGGTAACTAAAACCACTAGTAGTTTTTAAGAATGCTATTGTCAGTGCAGTGGGATCTTCCAAGCCCCTGTTTGCTCAAGCCCTTTCAAGTAAATTTGTCCTAATACAGAGTGATCCACTTGTGTACTCATCTCTAAGCATATGTTTCTGGCACCCACTGGTATAATACTGGCCTAGGTACCTGTTTGACCTAAATTAGTGTGGCAGCCCTTAGATTTTCAAGGCCACCTCTGTGGATCACTTGCAGCATCTGGCAGTATGCACAAGCCTGACAGGATCTGGGAGCCGAGATCCAAGCAGGGTAATCTAATGTGTAGCACTTCTGTACCTGGCTCAAGAAGGAGCCGTAAAACTGGAGTTGTCTACACTCAGATTTAGTAGCTAATCAGTAGAGGTGTGTTTGAGAAGAGCTTTCATGCCCAAAACCATGGTAAGGTAATGATGATGGTGGGGGAGGCTTTCCCGGGAGTGAAAAATAGTGAAGAAATGGGCATGCTTGAAATGCTGCTTTCCTGTAGGCTTTGATGCCATCTGCAGGTCTGAGTTTGATGCCAAAATGAGCCTGGAATTGCTTTAAAGTTGTGAATCTAAGAATTCAGATTATTTAATCAGTAGCTGTGAAAAAGTAGCTCTTTTTTAAGGTTTCGGTTCCCATGCTTATGTAATAGCTCAGTAGTTCACTCACTTGTGAAGTAAGAGCTAAGATGCCTGAGGAATTTCAAACTTCTTATTTCAACTTGCCATGTGCAAGTGTCAATCACAAGATAATAGGCCGTGCTAGGCTTCGGTGTGTAAGGGATGGCCAGTGGCTTTACCACCCTTCTGCAGAATAATCAAGAGCAACAGACTGATGGAGTTGGAAGGTGAGTGATGAAAAGGGAAGCGTTGCTATCAAGTTTCACTAATAAACAGGTATCAGCATGCTGCTTGACTGCTGGCAGGTAGCTCTGAGTTACAAAACAAACACATGGTGATTTGGTTAGAATGAGGCTGTATGGGTCATTAAATGATTTTTCTTTTTAGTACAGTGGTCCCAATTCATCATTTTTATGAAAGAGGGAGCCCTGAGGAGATCAGAGGCTTAAGCTTTCTTTCAAGTTCCCTTTCCTGGTGTCAGAAGGCACAGTATGACAGATCCCTTTTGCCAGAATCTATTCCCAGGTGAATGTTTTAAAGTGTTGGGGAAACCTGGATACAACCAGGAGCTTCATGGTACTATTAGGAGTTCTGGCTCAAAAGAATAAAATCATCTTAACGGATAATAGTATCTGAAAAAGCATTTTACTTTTTTTTTTTTTAAGGTAGTCTATTGCTTGGGGTGACCTGTTTTGTATATTAGTAACATGGTGTCCAGCACATATTGGTGTCCAAGTCCATGATGCTGGTCCCTAGACATCTAATTAAATTCCATTCAAATGCTTAGAGCATTGCCTCTCTTTTTAATGTTAATTAGAGATTTTAATGTTTATTTTTTTGTTTCCCAGAAATGTTTGCTATATGGCAACACGTAAGTTAGATTGTGTCAACAGTGTTGAGAAGTTGACACACAGCGATTTCGGTATTTGCTTCCACACTGTGCATTCCATAGACACTCTTCAATCAGGAATGGACAGTTTTGGGAATTGAGAGCTTTGTGATGAACTTGGCAATGCTGCTGTGGGCAGACATAATTTGGGCACACCAGCCAGTCAAGGCTCTTGAGGAAACTGGATGTGAAAGCACAATATGTGAATCTCGAGTGGGCTCAAAATGTGAAATAGAGCTATAAAGAACTATGCTGAAGCTACCAGTATATTTTAGATCACCAGATACCTGTTGCATAACTGCTTTGGCATTTAGTTTGGATCAGTTACATTTAAGTGTTGCGTTCTCACTGCTAATCCAGGTTGCTTGTAAATCCAGCATTTAAAACCAAGGTTGAAACTTTATATTCCAATAGACAATACCTAATTTTCTTCTATTGTCTAAAACAAGTGCTATTGAGAATTGATTTTTAGTTTATCTAAAAATGTTGCAATAAAGTTTGACAATTTTTCGACATACTGTATAAGAAACATGGTGCAGGAAATAAAATTATTTATCCTGTCCTATAGTTGAAAAGTAGTATATTTGTATTCTCTAGTGTTTATTTCTGAAGCCAGAAAATCAGTTTTGTGTAATGAGAATATTTGCCTTGGGAATAAAGATGTTAGTCTTTTAAAATAATCCTTTTGATCTAATTTTTTGTTTCCAGAATGACTCTCAGTAGCTTGTGTCTCACAGGGTGCCATATCTTGTCCTAATTGTAGCATTATGAAAGCTTGAGATAAAGTTTAAGTAGATCAGACTCCTCTTCCACTTTTACCTTCTCTGCAGTAGCTGCTTGTCTTAATCCTTGCCTTGTGCTTTGCTATGCCAGTGAATACAGAGAATTTTTAATAGCTGCAACTAAAAGGAATGTTAAAATAAACCACAGCTGAATACATATATTGAAACAAAACCACAGATTTATTTTGAAAGTTTTGCTGTTTTCATTACAGTTTTTTCTATACATCAGTGTGTGGGTTTGCTGTATGTATCAGTGTCTGGTGAGGAGAATTCATATTGTAGTTAAAATTCTAGGACTCTCTTAATGGCTTTGTCCGATATTCTGCCTTTGCTAATGATGAAAAAGGAACGTGCTAACTTGTGGTCTGTACATGTAAAAAGGAATAATTCACTCTTCTAATTGTGCTGCAATCTAAATCAAAACAATTTGACATACTTGCATTGCTATGCTGTCTTCTTTCCCACTTTAAAACAATCAAGATTTTAGACAAGTACGTCAAGTAGTAAAGCAACTTTAAAAATAAAACTATGAAACTGTAAAAGAAGGCCCTCTTATGATGGTTTTAACACCAGAAAGTTAAGTGTCAGCAAATAATTATCTTTTCAGTTTATTTGTGAGATGCATAGATTGCTAAAAATCACTTTATGTGATTTCTTCAATAAGTGGGAATTTTTATGGAGGACATACATTTAAGTAGAAGAATGTGACTGAGTTTTTAAATCAGAAAGTGGCATTATGTATGTGTTGACAGTGTCTCTCTTAAATCTATACATTATGTAAATACATTATGGCAAAAATAATGCAAATAATGCAAGAGTTAGCAAAAACTTAAAAAAGCAAACCAAACCACATGGGACCTCTGAGAGTTGTTTCTTAGCATCAGGACCTGATGGGCAAAGTGCAGAGAACATGCTTGTTTTGTTAGTTTATTCAGAGTGTTTTTAAAACACAGCAATGTTAATATGCAAGGCCAATGGAACTGAGTGTGCGCCAGCTTCTTCCTAATTACAGTTCACAGCCCGAGGTATTAAGTTGAATTGAAACTGTGCATGGTTTAAATTACTATGTTAAACTCTGAACTGTGGTGCACCAGACGCTGGTATGTTTGATTTAGCAATGATTGTTGCAAAGCAGCAATCTCCAGCAAGAAGAATCTTAATTCTCAGAGTCTGCTTTTCAAACTTTTTCTCAGATTTTGTTCTGTAGCGTATTTCAATTTTGATGCCGTGAAATTTACATTGGTAATAAAGGAGCTGGTTTAAAATAATACTGCAAAGCTAAGACAAAGATTTTATTGCTTTTCAGTGCTTGTATCCTTAGCCAATTTTTTTCTCCACAGTTTATGCCAACTCTGCCATTATTTTATTTTTGAGAAAGTATACATTATACTTCGTATTTCACAGTTCATTTGCATTGGCATACGTAATAAGCAATAGTTATGTATGTGTATGTACATAAAATACTGCCTTAACATAAGAAACTTAATTTGGGAGTCTTTAAATATCATTTAAACTCAGTAGATAAAGTCCCTTAGCACTCTACGGAGGTAATAGTCTCATAGCAGGGATGAAGTGTGCAATCTCTTAGTGTTCCAGGAGAGGCTAAAAACCACAAAGTAGAAAAATTGATCTCTTCTCACTTCTTTGCGTAGTATTATCACCTTTGTTCTTGGGTTTGCTTCTTGTGGTGTTGCCATCAATGTAGGATGATATTATAAGCAAGTGAAATAAAAAGGAGCAATCTGCCTTGTTTTTAAGATAATTTCCTTCAAACTGAATTATTACAGATCACGTGGAAGTAAAACCTAATCAAGAATTAAAAGCATGTTCAACCCATTTCACAGCATAGAATTTAATTTTGGCTTTTATCAGCAGCGATGGAAAGCAGCAAAGCTGAGATTTGCTACCAGTAAATAGAATATAGCTAGAATATCAGAATGAAAAGTCAGTGAGCATATAGTGACATTGTCTTATCTTAGCAGATACACATGAATGTAAAGGGAGGGTGTTTGGAGAAAGGAAATAGAAGACAGGGCAGACGCCATAGTCAGGGGACTATTGCTTTAGCAGAAGATGGAAAGACTGATGTACAATGTAGGGTGTCACTGATGGGGAAAAGATGTGCATGTACTCCAGTTAATGTGGGCAGGCACCCAAAATGCTCTAATAATTCTAGGAAAATTGGAAATGGAGACTTAGTGAGGTGAAGAGAGAATGTCTATGTGTTTGTATGTATAAATAAAATGGCCTGCTATATCCCCTCCTAGTAATACATTGTCCTATTTAGAGGATGATACATTAATTCTGAACTCACTCTTCTCTTTATGAAGGCTGGGAAGGAGGAATCCAGTGACCATTCCAGCTGTGTCCTTTCTCATCCTGAAGTCCTTCACTGTTTGTCTCCCACATTTGCAGCATGATCTGCACCCACCAGCTGCTGGGGTATTCTGTTAATGCAGCTTGGACCTGTATTTCTGTGCAGGTTAAATAGCTGCTAATGGATCCATCTGTATCTGCCCTTCCAAATCTTGGAGTCTCTCCTCACTGCTTTGTTGCACAGGTTTCAGAGAGGTTGCTATAGTCTTAAAGGATCAATCAAATAATTATTGAGAGCTGAGTTACAGTGATGTCAGCATTTGTTTCCAGTTGCTTACAGACAAAATGATACATATCCAAACTTTGTAGTACCTGCTCTTTCTCCAGTGCTATGCCTGCTCTTCTGGGGTGGATGCTTTTATTTGGGAGTAGGGAGGGATATGGCCAGTCATCAGCCTCCTGGCCCTGCTGAAAGGTCTATGAGGTTGATGTTGGTAGCTTTTTACTCCTTATTCTGAAATCAACTTGATTAATTTTTATGTGATTCTACATGTTGTTTCTGTGCTGCCTTGTAAATCCATGTTACAGTGTATGTGAAGCCATCCAGATTTACTATATAGTGGTGTATTTTACATCAGTTTGATGCTTGTTCTTTGTTCCTTCTGTGAGTGGCTTTGCCCAGCTCACAGGTTGCAGTTCTGCAGCCAGCAGCTGACCACTGGTGAGATGTTTGTAGCCCCAAGTCTCTGTATCATCCTGTCACTTTCTAGTCCTCTGCAGTGGCTCCAGGTCTTGAACGCTTGATACTCCATTTTATTCCAGCATCTTAAATGGTTATTTACACAGAATAATTATTATTGCTATATTATGTATAACAATGGCTGCTACATGCACAACTGTACAAGGTGAAGCAACAGCTGAAACAAAGTAGGTAATAGTCCTTTGATCAGTGGGCTGTTGCTGTTCAATGCTAAAACAAATCTCCAGGCAGGCCAAATCTTCAGACAGAGTGTGGTAAGTCCCAAGGCTCACCTTAATGCAAAGTCTGTGGCCCATTACAAACAATGGCAGCAGTGATTTTTATTGGCTCCATGGTCTTGCTTAGTGTGAACTGTGGTGAGCAGTGATCACCGTTCTCTGTTCAGGTAGCCTGGATGCTAATATGCTGAATACATAAAATTGCTGTTCTGGACTTGCAGCTGCTCAGGTGATTTCAAAGCTGGCAAGAGGCAGTTAGGAAGTGACGAGGCATAAATTTAGTGTTGATCTGGTGATGGCTGAGTGAAGTGGCATTCTGGGCCTTTTTGCAGGAAGATGGATGATGTGGGAATTCAAAAGATGGTACTTAAATCAGCACATCTGGGAAAGTATTTGCAGAAAGTACAAGCAGAAATTTTATGAGGAAGGGAAGACCTATGAAAATTGGATCTTGTTGAAGTTCTATCTTTAAATATTGGTGGTTTGCAGAGTAGCTTTTGATTTTATTTACATTTAACATGTAGTTATTCAGCACCTCATTAGAAAGCTGTTATTTCTTCTCACAATAGAACTTTTGTACCTGAAGTCATGAAAGAGGCTCTAAGGGCTTTGCGGTATAAGAAAACAAAGCTATGTAGCATTGTGTATTGAATAAACATTTTAGCTAAATATTGAAAGTGCTTGAATGCATTTTCAAGGTATTATCTTCCTTCATTATAGAAATACTTAGTGTTCTAAAGTAGATCAGAAACATGGCAGCAAATAACGGAGAGAGAGATGATATTATAAGCAAAAGACCAGGTCTATGTATCTCCTCAAGATTAAGGAAAAAAATACTTTTTTCTTTTTTTCTTTCCTGATTATGACATCAGTATCATTTTTATATAAAATGTGTAAAAAAAAAAAAGTGGAGTAATGACCAGTCTTTCTCTATGTGTATGTGAATATATATATTTGTGTGCTGTACTATAATAATGCCATTGGCTTTCTTGGCCACCTGAGCATGCACTGGTTGATGTCCAGCTGCTGTAGACCAGTGCTCCCAGGTCCTTTTCCACTGGGCTGCTTTCCAGCCACTGCCTGAAGCCTGTGCTGCTGCCTGGCGTTGTTGTGACCAAAGTGTAGGACCTGGCATTGGTCTTGTTGAACCTCATGCTGTAAAAAAAGCTTGGATGGATAGACACATGAAAATTATGTAGGTTTTTTAAGCAGCAAGGTAAAAAGAAAGTCTTTGTCCATTAGAAATAGGGACGTAGAAGCAGAAAGGATGAAAATTGCAGTCTTGTCAATCAGCTTTTACTAATGCTGCATTATAAGCACCAATGTTTCCACAAGATAATGAAGATGGCTGTAGTCTGAGCAGAGAGTAGGGTTATCTGTAACTGTAGGACTCTATTTTGTGTGTATGTTGGTTTGGATCAGAATGAGCCTGTGTGTGCCTGGCTGGCCAAGAAGGCCAATGGCATCCTGGCTTGTACCAGCAATAGTGTGGCCATCAGGACCAGGCAGTGATTGTCCCCCTGTACTTGGCACTGGTGAGGCCACACCTTGAATCCTGTGTTCGGATTTTTTTCAGCGCCTCACTACAAGGAGGACATTGAGGTGCTGGAATGAGTTCAGAGAAGGGAACAGAGCTGGGGAAGGGTCTGGAGCACAAGTCTGATGAGGAGCAGCTGAGGGAGCTGGGGTGTTCAGCCTGAAGAAGAGGAGGCTCAGGGGTGACCTTACCACTCTCTACAACTGCCTGAAAGGAGGCTGCAGACAGGTGGGGGTTGGCTTCTCCCAGGGAACAAGTGACAGGACCAGAGGAAATGGCCTCAAGTTGTACCAGGGTAGGCTTAGGTTGGGTATTAGGAGAAATGCCTTCACTGAAGGGGTGGTCAGATTGCCAAAGGAATGGGCTGCCCAGTGAAAGAATGGAATCACCATCTGTGGAAGTGTTCAAAAGGCATGTGGATGTGGCCCTTAGTGACATGGTTTAGTGGTGAACATGGTGATGCTAGGTTAATGGTTCCAGCTGATGATCTGAAAGGTCTTTTCCAACCTAAACAATTTTGTTTTATGAAATAGCAATGGAAAAGCTGCATAAATACTAAGAACTTCTTGTCTAGTTTTTAGTTTCTTTTATAACTAAGATGCACTTGCCAGCAGAAGTGTTTTGAAAGTTGGTTTCCCTTATATTAGGACTTGTTCTCCATTTTTTTTTCTGTATTTAGGGTACTCACATCACCTTGACGTGAAACATACAACAACAGACCTACAGTAAACTGAATACCAGAGAGATGGGAAATATGTTCCTCTTCTCTATTTTGTATTCAAGAAATTAAAAAAAGGAATCTTTATAAATAATTTTAGAGGAGAAGTACCACTACGAAAATCTATGTGTTTGGGGAGTTTTTCAATATTGAACTATTACATAACAAACCAAATGATTTTATGATGCTGTTTTATTCTGCCCGTAGAAATAATTTTATTATAAGGAGTGTGTACTACCTTAGGCTTAGTTCTGTAAGTAGTCCTTGGGGATTTCCTTTGTTTTGGGTGGAAAGCACTATTAGATTTTTCTATACTGGTGAAAAACTGTATCTGATGGGTTTTGGGAAACTTATTGTAGATGTTCTGCTGGCTTTTATGATTATTTAATATTGTTGAAACAAGCCACTAGGTGGCAATATCAATTAAAAATTTTGCATGACGTTCAATTCAAGTTTTCATCTAAAATGGGGCACTAAGGAGTTTGATAAAAGGGAAAACATTACAATTTGTTGTATGCAAAATTTTCTTGATGTAGAGAGGAAGTGTTCTGCCAAAGTACTTGGTGTGGGTGATTGGTGACTGAGGACACCTGGGTGTATTTGCTTGGATAGAGAGGAAATGTGGTTTCCCCTTTTTTGTATGTCTGCAATGTGTGTTAAACATTTGCAAAGGTGAGCTATTATCATACTACTTTGATGAAACTTGTTTTAACCTACCAGTTAGAATCAGTTGGGTCGCATCAGTGTTACTTGAGAAACAAATCCTCACTGCTGTGAACATGAAACATTTAGAGCTAGTTAATTTAAAGTCAATACGAATTTACTTATGGCAAATTAGAGTGAATGAAATGATGAAATATTTAATTGTCTGTTACAAGTAGACACTTACTAATGGATGTGCTGATTATATCTTTTTTGGTGTAGGTGCTGCTGCGCTGCACAGCACACCGGCTGGGTTTGTATGTGAGAGAGAAGACTGAAGAGACTTGTCATTAAATAGCTTGTGAGCACAGCTTAGCACGTATAGAAACCATATCCCATGTCACAGGGCTTGTCTTATCAGAGGTGTCTGGTCCTTTTTTTTAGGTATGAATATCCTTTTTCAGGAAGATGCTTTTGCTGGTGTTTCTGCTCAGGAACTGTTCAAGCTCCTGTTTGGGTTATTACTTTGGTAATACATATAATGAAATTGCTGGCATGCAGTAACAGTGGCATTTCTGCTTCAGTGTGGTTTCACTGGAGCTCCTGTCTGCCTGCTCCATCCTGCCTGTACCACTCCACATGCATTTTTGGAACATCTGTGTAGTATGCTGTTCTCTTGTTAGGCTTTTTTCCTGGGTGCTTTAGTTTTCTGAGGTTTATTTCCAATGCTTTGGCTTGTCAGTAATGGGCATGTCAGTGACCCTGCTGTGACTGTTAGGTATTTTTGAGGAGGTAATGCTGTCTATTACTTTAATACTTGGTCTTTATTTTGTTAGGATTTATAATCATTTTATTAGGCAGTGGCTAGACAAACTAATTTATCTTGGAGTGATTCATATTTTGCCTTTCTCTGTTCTGTTTGTCTGCCGTGTATTAGGGTTTTGCAGTGACTCTGCTTCTCAGTCCTTATGTCATGCAATTTCTCCTGATCTATTTCTGGTGTGGTTGATACAGCACAAGCATTCCCTTCAAGTGCTGCTTTTCAAGTGGTTCCTAAAGTCTGTGGTAGTGTTCCAGTAAGTTCCTATGTCCAGTATATGACATCTAGGCAATTAAGGATCATGCCCTTAAGGATTGGATTTTTTGGGGTTTTTTTGTTTGCTTAAGTTTCTTTACAGGTTTAACTTCAGATTCTTTTCTATTTTAAGATAAGTAATGACATCATACACAGTGGTATTGTCACTGTAACTTGGTTCTGTGCGTGCGCTGCCTCTGTAATTGCAGGCAGTTTAATCTTACTCTATTACAGTAGACATTCAAACACTACTGGGATAAAAGGAAAATCTTTCCAAAACTTTATTTTGTGGTAAGACCTATGCCTGTAGAGTCTGCTGCTATTAAGGTTTTATTAGGTTTAATAATTTATAATTTATACACTATGCTGTCAGAGGCTGT
This sequence comes from Aphelocoma coerulescens, assembly GCF_041296385.1. Classification (NCBI taxonomy): domain Eukaryota; kingdom Metazoa; phylum Chordata; class Aves; order Passeriformes; family Corvidae; genus Aphelocoma; species Aphelocoma coerulescens. The sequence continues at coordinate 14,533,027 of NC_091014.1, read as the reverse complement.
GTAGAAAGTGCCTCATAGTTATGGACTGTCTTAGGGATAAGGATCAGTAAAGCCACGTCAATATTATATCTGGGATAACTGAGCAGGGAATGTAAATGCTAAAATTCACTTAGCAGGCAAAATGAGTTGGCAAATGCTTTTAGAGGTTTTTAGACTCTGACCCAGAGTCCAGTGCTGACTTTCTTGCTGTTTTTCCTCTTACTGGTATTCATTGTTGTATGTTTCTGTAGGTGAAGTATCCTGGTTATGTTTGAGGCCTGTGTTAAGTGCAAGGCAGAAACTTGCCTGTATTATACATTAGGGTGTATTTTCTGTGATTGTGTCAATTTTGAATCCTGGTGGCATTTCTTTTGCTACAAAGAAACATATTATAATTCTCTTAGCTGTCCTTTTTCTCAGGGCGTATTGTAGCAAGAAATAATGTTATGTCATTTCTGCTTAACAGTTTTTCTTCCACGTGTGGCATGTACTTTGCACAGCGTGTGTCCATGCCCACCTGGCATTCTTGTTCTGAGTGCTTTGCTTTCTGTGATGGTCTGGTGTCTGTGTTACCACAGGCTTACTGTATCTGAGTCTTTTCAAATGGGTCTCCTTTAACAGTTTTCTGACACTTTTCTGTGATTTTCTACCTTAGTGTTGCTCCCTTGCCTCTTCAGGCAGCTCCTGGTTTCTATAGGGACAAGGACAGCCGTGACACAACTTGAACATTCCTTGTACTTCAGTGTCTGTCATGCTTTCCTTGTTGTGATTTTTTTTTTCTGATATTTTAATGGTCCTTCATTAGAATTTTCTTTTTCTACTGAGGAATCCCATTAAGAATGAGTCCTGAATGCCTTTGTTCTTATAAAAGCTGGGTCTTCTTTTACTGGTTTCAGCTGGGTTAATCACTAAGCAGGTCCCTGATCACATTTATATCTGAGAGAGCTTTTTTTCCTTTGGAAACAAGAATCCTTGAATAAGTTAAAAAATTGCAAAAACGTAGCAAAAGTCAACAGATGGACTGCTTGAACTACCTGACTCAGCAAGTATCCTATCAGGACTTGTGCTCCGTAGACAGCCATGGGCATTTCTCTAAGGCCATGAGAAAGTGAGATGCTTTGTGGGATGTCTGTTTTTTTGTCTGCCTCATGTGCTACAAATGCTTTAATTCCCTTAATTTAAGGCAATTGTAACTTTTTTTTTGCAGTGCTTTCCAGTTTAAAGTTTATAGATTGCACATGCTTTTTTCCCTATGCAAATAACAGTTTTGTTATTTTCCCTTCTGCTTCTTAAAGGCAGAGTAAATTCTGTAGGTATGGCCTTGATTTATGTCTCCCAGTGATCCAGCAAAGCAGTACCTGGTTTTGTGTCTAGCAGCAATACAGCCCCGTGGAGCAGGGATTGCAGGCAGCTTCTGCAGTGAGGGAGATGTGGCTCCTGGGGAGGAGGAGATCCTTGAAAGCAGTTGAACACTCAGCACCCATGCTAATTGATCTGTTGTTTCTTTAAAATCACCAGAAGTGTGTAAAAGAGTTCACTGCTTCTTCCTGTACCTTACTGTTTGTGCTCAGGAAGTGCTACCAGTGTGTGTGTTGTAGACCCTGAAATAAGAAGTGTTTCTGGTTCACCTGTGTTCTAGTGGCTCCTTAGTTGTGACCTGACAGGCAGGGAAAAATAATTTGCAGAACTACAATTAAACACAAAGTTGACAGTGAGTTTTGGTGGTGGTCTGAGAAATTTTGGAGGATGGCAGTGGTCTTTGCTCCAAAATCATCTGAATTCATCTGCTCCCTGTGTGGATTTTCATTCCTATTCAGTACTGCATGCTTTTGAGAAATGGGTTCAGCAAAGTATGGATCTGTTTTTGATAGCTGCAATACAAAAACATTTCTTTGCATGTAGCAGAATTATTTTCCTTACTTGTTTTTTTACTTTGAAAAAGAAAAGCAAATGTAATGCAGTTTGGCTACAGGGCTCATTTTGTAAAATCCTGAATAAAAACTAAAATAGTGTTTCTATTGTGTTTTCTCCTGTCTTAGACAAATTATCCACGTAGCCTAGGCCCAAGATCTTGTCTTGAAAGATAATCAAGTTACATGCTACAGAATCTATTGTGTTCCCATTAAATTAAACTTTGTTTCCATGTGTGTCCCAAGTAATTATTTGTTTACAAGGTACACGTTGAATTTTACTTCATTTTTCCTGCAATAAAAGGTGACTGCTCTGTCAAACATGAATGGAGTTTGACATATAAAGAGCTGTGTAAATGATAAGTCATGTTTACAGGGTTAAAATTGAAATTTTAGCTGGCAAAGCAGCCAGCTATATGTGGGCTTACGAACAATTTGAACATAAACACAAGTGCAAATAGTAAAGGGAAGTCAGTTTCACAATCTCAAAAAAAAAAATGCTGCATCTTTTAGTACCCTTTAGTGCATTTTTTAAATTGGACCTTTTGTTTTTCTTTTTTTTTTCTTTATCCTACCACAAAGGTTTGGCAGGCCTGTGGTAGCAAGCAGAATACTCGCCATCAGTCAGCTGCATGCTTGGGTTGACCTCTTTACTACTTTTGTTTGCATTGCATGACTGATAAAATCAGTCAAAAATGCACTATATAGAATGTTTTGCAGAATTAGGTATTTTGTAGTTTGTTACTAGGAGCATGGGGAGTATATAATAAAATAGCAGCTGTCCTTGTAACTGCCATGATGTAGTACACAGCCTGATTTTTTTTCACTTTAAGAATGAGCAACTTAAGTAATGTGCTAGTCTGAGGTAGGTGAAAGGTCCCACCTGTTGTCCTGTTCAGATTTTCTGTGAGTTCTGTCCTCTTCTACAATGAGGTTTTCTTTGAACAAAACTTTTTTCTTTTTATTCTTCAGCATAGAAGTTACATTTGGCTTTGGTGTATTTAAGAGCCAAGAGGACACTGGCTTATGCTTTTGTCTAAAATAGTCTGTGAAGTAAAAGGGGTCTGACATCTTTGTGCTGTGATAGGTTTAAAATACAATTTTAGTTTGCTTTAAACTGCATCAGCTAATGTAACTAATTTCCACGTTAGCATGTTGAGGTGCTAAGATGAGCTTTACATGTTAATAAATCCCTTGATGTGCATATAAATCAGTCCTAGACTGAAAATAGTAGCGAATGCTAAAATACCAATTTTTGTAACTTCTAAGTACAGGTAATATTCCAGAGAAGTTGAGAGTTTCAAAATCTTCCGGGGACCTAACAGACTTTGCAAGCGACAACTTCTTCTTGCCTAGTCTTAAAACCAAATCAGGAGATCTGGGTCTCAAAGACAGACCATGAACATGCATTGGAATTGTCTGCTGGGCAGGGAGTGTTGAATTAACACCTCTGGTTTGGGCAGATGTCAGAGTTTTGCTGTCCTGTGTCAGGAAGGCGTATTTGAAGGGTGTTGGAGAAGCTTGCAGTAGCTGGAGTAAGAGAGTGGTGGTGAAAAAGGTTTTTAAATCATAGGAAATCAGGTTCTGGTTATTATGTAATTTGTTTATGACAGTGTTCTTGTGATTAGTTATTTCTGCAAGTATTTCTACCCACCCCATTGAATTTATTTAGTGAACGTACGCAAAATCTCAATATTTTAACAATTAAAAAATATAATCCAAATTTATCTTAATAAATATTACTAAATGTGAAAATTAGTGTGGGAAGGAAGCTGAAAAGGGTACTTCCGTCTTATTTAAATTGTGTAGTTGGTTAAATTTTTCCTAAAATCACCATAAATACTAATCAGAATTGTCATTAAGAAAAACACTCCTGGACAACCTTGTTATTCCATTTCCTGCTGTGGATTTACCTTGTGCTGGAGAGAGAGCTATGCTGCTGTGAAGATTTTTCTTGTGCTGTGCTGCTTTGGAAAATGGCTTTTGTGTACTGCAAACCTGGAACTTGTGTCTGTGTGACTGTATTTGTGACTCACTGCCATGCTGTGGTGGAATGGCTGTAGAAAGCAAAGCTTATGGAAATCTCATCACTGTGGTTTTAAAACTGGAACTTTAAGCAAGAATTAGGTATTCCTATACTGCTTTATTTTGGGCTTTAGACTACAGGTCTATCTGTGTATCTTAACTGCAGTGATCAGGAGTGTGGATATGGCTTTGAAGATGTGGTGTTTCAGGACTGCAATGTGTGTTCTGGTCCACCAGGGTTATAATTTCAAAGAGCCATGGTTATGAATTCTATGCTGTTCTTTAGTTTGTGTGGTATTATTTAACAATGCATAAAGAAATGACTAGTGTGAGTGAAGCTAATATTGTGTTATTTAGTTTTTTTAGCACCATTAGGGTGATGTAACTGCCTTAGATGTGGCATTTTGCACTTGTGCTGAGGTGAAAAGTATAGAGTGGGCAGAAATGGTTGAAAGGCTTTGTATTCAGCTGTGTGAGAAGAGCAATCAAAGTGCTAGTTAATCTTACTATATCAAGTTAAAACACCAAAAACTACAATGGGACACAGCTTAATTTTAATAACAGAAGAACAGGGAGAGAAAGCTAATTTTACTTTAAATAAATTAGATCACTAAGGAGGCTGCTTGGGAATTATTTAAAAAAAAGTAATCAGAGCAATTGGCATATTAAGTTTTTCTGGGTCAGATTTGAGGAATGAAGTTTTAAACCAGGCATTAGGGCATTTATTCATATTTGTGGAGGCTTCCATGGAAATATAAACCCAAAGCAAGTATGAATACTTAGCTATTTATTTAGACAGTGATGGGAGAAAAAAAAAAATCTGACTTGTAAACAAAAACTGTACAGTAGCTGATAGCAGGCTGAAACATGAGTAACTAAAATGCTAAGTCAATGTGGATTATTCTAGCATGAGCCAGTGTGAATTTCCTTCAATATTTGAGTGTGCTGCTGCTGGTGATGAACTGAAATCAAGACCTTTGGTAATTTAATAAATCCATATAAGGAGATGAATATGATTAGATTTTTATAGTCTCAGTCTTGTACTGATTTTTAGCTACTTGCAGCAATACATGTATTTGAATCAAGTGTTCTTGAATCATTATTTGAAAGACATCCATAAACCCTTGAATCATTATTTGAAAGCCATCCATAAACCAGACAATTTTGTTTTGCATGAGACCTACATTTAATTTTGTTTTGGACTCTACACGTTGTTCATTTTTGATGTTACTTGTAGCACATTTGATATTCTAAATTTAACAAACTGGTGTTTTTTGTAATAACTTACACTAGGTAAATTCAAAGCCTTTAGCAAAGGTCACGTAGGAATATAACCTCAAGATTCATGAAAGCTTCAAGCTCCTCCTTTAAGTGACATGCCAGAGGTCACTTGGAAAAACATCTTTTAGGCAGACAAAGGAGACCTTTCATTCACATCTCAGACATCAGCTGATGGGGCTCTCCAAACAAATTGTTTGTTTATGTGCATGTCATTTACAGTTATTAAATTACCAAATGAAAGTTAAATACTGTCTTAGGCACTCAGAATATTTGTACAGTCAGATTCTCCATCAAAGCAGGAATTACTTGTCAGATCTAAAGCAGATCAAAAATAAGAGTGTGGGTTCAACACTTGTGATGTTTTAAACAGAACAAATGTTATTTATTTTTTTATGCCTTCAAGTGATAGATCTGTGTACTGCAGAGTTTCCAAAGTAGAATTGTTAGTCAGGCTTATTTGTGGATTGACAAAGCTTTTATTTATCTTCTGCTGTATGTGTTTTAGAAATTATTTGCTCGTTTTGCCTACTCTTGATACTTAGTTAGAGATGACTGAAGATGTTAGTTCTTCTGTATAGTAATATTTTTCCATTAACTGTATAGTTATAAACCTGAAGCCCTAATACAACATAGGAGAAAGCAAGCTTTTCCAGTGCCTTGATAAGAAAATAACTAATAATAGCCTGTAAGTAAAGGGAAAAGATAAATTCCTATAAATGTTCTCAGGGTGTTTAAATTTGGAGCAGTATTTGATTTTTAGTCTGCCTTGCAAGGGAAAAATTTTGATTTGAACCTCATTACTTCAAAGGTTTTATCTGAAGGATTTCCCTGCTGGCATTGATTTCAGCTTTCAGAACACAGGCCACTGGTATAAGGAACAGGCATTTGTACAGGGACTGCCAGGCAGGGTCATCCTAGAGGACAATGCACAGGGTTGCAGAGACACATTGAGCTGTCATATTGTACATATGTTTTTTGTTGTAACATTGAGAGTGATGTCTTTTTTTTGTTTCATTTTTTCCCTGTACCTGTATTTCATTTTGCAGAAGTTTAAAGCTGATGTAGTGACTTACCTTTCAGATAATGGGAAGCTCTGTAATTGTTTTCTGTAAATAATACTGAACATTGTGATAGCTCACCATATGCCAGCTCTCCAACAGAGAAAAAGACTTTGCATTCTCTAAAATTGCCCTCTTAGTAGGTTTTATATTCTTTCATTTGCCTCCTTCTTGAAAGAAATTATGGGCTGAGGGCTCTTGAAGCCTGTTGGACATTTCTCACTCAGGGTAACTCATGAACTCCCTCATCAGTATCAGCAGTTCTGAATTTTGAGATGTGCCCTTCCCACAGGAAAAAATACCTCAAGCACAAACCCAAGTCTGGGGATTGCTTGTGATATCTTAGTTCAAAAAGAATGACAATTTTTCTACATTATTGTGTTCCTTGACTGTAATGATTAACTATACAATAGTCAATTTATTTTTAAGTAATTAGAGGAAGTATTGCTTTGAAAATGAATTCCCTTAAATGTGGCCTTCCATGCTTTGATTGATGATCTAAAAATATTAAAGCATTATCCTATGAAACCCTGTATCACTAGGTTTCAGAAGTTATATTTCTGCCTTTTTACTTACCTTCTTTATTTTTAATGGGATGTATATTAAATGCACTGGTCAGTTAAGACCTCATTGAAGAGGCAGGACCTTCTGAGATTCAGGGTTGTATGCAGACTATGTGAACGTAAAGCCATTAGAATCTACATAAACCGTTTGACATAAATGTTGCAGATGTCCCTAACACTGATATCTCTGACAGCTGCACTGAAGACTCAGTGGTTTGAGTAATTTCATTCTATGTCATTTTTTTTTGCTTCTAGATCTGTTCTCCTTGAACTTGTTTTAATTGATTGTCTTGATGGTAGAAAAGCAAGGACCTTGAACTGGTTTGTCCTGATGATACACACTCATCCATGTGTTGATGACTATTACGACTTGAAGTCTTCAGGGGCTCTTCTCAGTGAGCAGGTAGTGCTTATGACGGTGACAATGCTATGAGATTGTTACATTTAATTAGCATAATTTGACTTAAAATAGGACTTTCTGCTCAAGAATGAGAAGAGAAGCAATCAATAGACAAAAAAATTTTGATCTTCGTTTATTAGCTGGTATTTTTTTTCTAGAAAATCATTAGGTGTATGACCTTCGGGTTTGTTTTTTTTTTAAATAGGTATAGGTAAAGTTGTTTAACCTTTCTCTTGCATGATTTGGCTAGCCACATACAGTTAGAAATTCTGCATGCCAGATTTGTCCTTGAAGTGATGCTTAGCACCTTCTTTGACAGAGGAGTTTATTTTAACATTGGATGTTGAGAGTAGATTCAGAGTGAAGGTTGGAGTGGGTGAAGGCTACTTTGATCTCTGTAGTTATTGAAGAATCTGGGAAAGAGACCCGTGATCATCTTTTGGAGAACTAGGTGAATAATTTAGCATCTTTTGTGGTTTGGGTTCAGCTGTAGAGAGGAAATGTTGACTGGTCATGTGACTGTTGATCATTACTAGCTGCCAGTGACACTGTGCAGTTTCCTACTTCATCATACAGAAATGTGTGATTCAAGAAAAGCATTAGAATATAAATGAATGGTAGCAGTTTCTCCATATTGCTGCATACTTAGAGGCAAAAAGCAGATAGACACAGTGTTAAATGTATGCACCGTTGTTTTAAGGGTTAAATAATACTGAGATATCCTACTATTCAGGCATATAATTAAGTGAATACAGAATTCAGTAGAGATTTAAAGAAATGCACATTTATTTAAGAAATCAATGTGTAGTCATTTTGTCATCTAGTGAAGTCGTAAAACCAGTAACAGGAAGGTATTTTAAAGTACATGGTTCTAGAAGACACAGTCATTTAATTCATAGTATTTTCATATTCCTGCTCTCAGAGGCATTGCAGCAAGATTATTACCAATCCCTTCTCCTTCAAATTTTGCATAACATTAATTCCATATGTTAAAGAACACTGTGCTGCTAAAGATACCATATTGCAGATGAAATTGTGTTAGACTGCCAGTTCATTCCACGTGAAGCTAGTATGGAATCATGAAAACTCTTAGAATAATTAAGAAAAGCCCCAAAATCCCTGAAAAACCCCTGGAGTGTGTGATGTTGTGCTGTGACTTAAGATACAAAATGCGGAAGAGCATCTTAATTGAGGCTGGGAGCAGTATATCTATATACTAAAAGGCAGCTTCTCAAGTGGGTAGAATTTATGTGAGAGAAGAAATAAGTATGCCTTATCTACCAGCTTGATCACTGCAGGATCATCCCCTTGAGTCCTTCCAAGAAGCATGCACAGTGAATTCTCTTTTTTATTTTGACTGAAGTATCCTTTTAAGATTTCTTCATCAACATTTGCTGCTAAGCTGATCCTGATTATTTTTTTCCCCTGTTATCTACATTTGCCCACTGTGTTCCTTCCTCATGTGCAAATCTGATTGCATCATCTGTCTCTTCATATCTGTCAGCATTGTAAGCCTTCCCCACTCATTCCTTATCTCCTGTAAATGCTCCATTCTTCTTCCCGTGGTATTCCTGTCCTATAAATACCCTTCATCACCAACATTTGTAGCTGCTGCACTCACCTTTTTCAACATCCTTAGCCATTTCTGCCATCCTAGCTATAAGGAGTTGAGGGAATGATGGATATGGTTGGCAATTGCATTACTCTAATGATAAATGTTGCCTGTGTAGATGCACTTACAAATGCTTTTATCTCACCATGCTTGCCTTCTCTTCCCCCATGGTATACTCCTTGTATTCTTAGCCCATAAGCAAGTCTTCGTTCAGGGAATCAGTCTTGTCTCTAGGTTTTTATATGGAACAGTATGTTCTAACCCTAACTGAGGGTAATGTAATGTAAACTCTTATAAGAATACTTCATTATTATGTAAGATGTTTTGGCTGGTGTAAATGGGATCCTCAGTGTTTGCTGTGAATTGTGTTTGATGGCAGTGTTAGAGCTAAAATATGAAAAACTGGAGTCTTAGGCTTTAAAGTCTGTCACAAATGCTCCATGGCTATTATGCTGAAGGAGACAAAAATAAGGACTTAGCATGAAAATGTATCTTAAAAAGGCTTTAATACTATGATGTAGGTATTTGGAGCGCACTTACCCTAGCATTTCTTTGTGAAGGTACAGAAAGTACTTACTAATGTGTGAAGAAAAAGAAAGTGATTTTAATTGGAAGGTACTATAATAGTCCTCAAAAGGGAAACATGTCTGGCATCTCCCTGACAGTTGACACTCTCCAGAATCACTGGAAAAATGTGCATTTTGGATTTTGAATGAATTTACACTGCGGTGTTGTGTCAATAAAACACAAACATATCCTGGTACTTATTGGGCATGATTGTGGTTTTTTGAGGAACTGTGTGCAGTACAGCTGTCTCTGAGATGAAAGGAAAGCGGTGCTTCAAGAACATAACCAGTGCCAAGTGTCCTCTGCAGCGTTTTGCTCACAAAGAGAGAGAAGGCAGTATTATAATCAGTCTGCCTTGAGGAATGCCGCAGGAAAATATGACTAATGATTTTTTTTTTTTTAAAACAGTAAAGCAAACTGCAAAGGAACAGGGATTACTAGAGGGATTTAAACACGGACTGTAATAAAATATTGATTTCAATGCCTTTTCCTCTCTGCCTCACTAATGAAAGTTTTCGTTGTACTTTGTCAAAATGGGTCTTACAGGGCAGAACTCAGGTCAGTGATGAACATGTCCTCCTCTTCCAGAGAGCCAGTCTAGCTCTGTGGGTATAGCAAGACTGAAATGGTTCTTGTCTCAGCATTGGAAACATGGTGAAACCTGCTGTGAGCTCTACAAACATGGAAAACACGGAACTGACCGACAGGGTCAGGCGAACTGAAGTGAACATTACTTAATCAGGAGCAGTATTTTCAGGTAGTTGTGGGATATATAGCTTTGTGTTTAAAAATGGAAAACACAGCTATTCACCATGCTTGTTTTCCTCATTAATACATAAGAGTTTACATATTCTTTTCATATTCAGGAGAAGGTTGCTGCTTTTTGAGTCAGTCACAACAATGCCACCACATAACGAAGCTATTTGAGAAAATGAACAATATAAAGGAGACTAGTAGTTTAAAACATGTTTTCTCTGAGCACATTCTCTGGGTAGATCTTAGGAGGTTAACACACAGCTTAAAATATATAGATAGTCTATTTGGTATACAAAAATAGTCTTAAGAACAAGGCAAAAAAGAGAGGAGTCCTTGACATGATTCAAGACCACGTACTCAGAATGAAATAAGGAAAGAATGAAGTAAGGAAAGGAGTAAAGGCCTGCCAGAGGGCTTAAACTGGGATTGTGACTAATGATACCACTTGTTAGTAAATACATGCAGATCACAGGTTTGCTTTTGGCATGTGTTAGCAGCTAATGATATGCAGGATTTTATCTCTGCTAGTAACCCCCTAAGTGCAGTTACATTTCGGCCTCATACTTGTGCCAGTTTTAGCATCACCAAAAGCTCCTTAACTGGCAAAGAGAGACAAATCTTGGCAGTAAAGTTTGAAAAACTTAGGGCAAAATTTGTGAAATTAGCAGCAGTCTTGAATATTTGTTGTGGCTGTCCAGGGGCAAGAGGGAGGAGGCAAAAATAGGCTATTCCCCAGTGGCACATACACCAGTCCTATACAAGGAGGGCCAAATGATCAAGTCAGGCATTTCTGGTGTTTTGTAATGACTTACGTGACTTGCAATGACTAAAAATCCCACACCTGTGTGAATCCTCTGCTCTTTCAGGCTGTTTTGCAAAACACTGATCCTCCCATCTCAGAGGAGAAGTTAAAAAAAATAACAGAAAAGAAAAAAAAAGAGGGAAACAAAACCATCCAGTTATCTTCCAGCTGACTAGTTTTTGTGGGTGCTGTGCCAGAAGTGCACAGAAAGTAGTTAGAGTATGGTTGTATTTTGTGTGTGTTTGTTTTTAAACTCTGATTATCTCATGCAACTATTCTTGGTTGGACACTCAGTATGTGTATACTGTTGTCAGGAGTGTAATGGAGAGGTAATTTAAGCTGCTGTGGCACCAATCTGTATGCATGGCAGTATCCAGGCATGAGCCAACCTGTGCCATCACTAGATGGCCTCTCATTAGCTTCTTCAAAGATATTTCAGTGATCTGACACTGCAGTTTAATTGGCAGAATAAAATAATTTATACTTTGTGACATGGTTTAATAATAAAAGCTAGCTACAATTTAGGTAATATTTTCACTTTGGTCGCAGTCTTGGTTTGAATTCTAACTGTATCTTTATATTTTAAAATGTTACATCATTTATTGTAATATAAACATTTATTACAAAAGTTAAGTCAGAACAAAAAACACTACATGTCAGCACTCTGGGATAGATTTTGCTACACAGCAAAATATGACATCGTTGTTGATTGACCTATTTCTCTTTTGCTTGTTACTTGGACTGTGGAAGATTCAATTTTATTCTATCATGCAGCTGCCTTCTAGTAGATTTGTTAAAACCTTACTTCAATGAATGGTTACAGGATTAGGTCTTCTATTGTTTAACTGTTCTGTTCAGACACTTTTCAACTGATGTTTACTAAAATGTGCCCTTTTATAAGATACTTTAGTCTTTCTGATGAGGATTCTGTTCCTTAAACCTGCTGTGTGTTTAAAACCTTGTCTTCTGTCAGGAGTTCACATGCTCATATGTGAACAGATAGTGTGGTATTAGCTTCAAAGTTTAAAAAAAATGAAATGCACAACTGAGTCAAAAAGGGTCAATAATGGTTGCTGTAACTGTGGCAGTATCCAGAGTTTTTCAGAGCCTGGCCCTGGCTGCAGAACACAGACTGGGGCCATACCTGTTCTGGAGCACTCGTGTTCTGGAAACAACACAGTGACTACATTGATGATTATGTTGTGCTGCCAGCAGTAGCAATATATTTATCCCCCGTGAAGTTTTAAATTTTCTAGGACAGTAAATAAAAATACTGATTCTACAATGGCCTTTACCCATCACAGGTTTTAAAAATTTGGCTTGGTAACCAGAAGTTTCATATATATATAGGGATTAGGGGCATTATAGGTCTGAAAAATGTTCTTACAGTCCTGTATGTGTCTCTTAATCCACAAATATATCTGCTTAGATTTATCCCATTTAACTTTATCTGCCTGAGTGCATTTCCATCAGTATTTAAATTTCCCTGTGCTGTTGTGTACTTCTTTGCCTATCTTGCCATAGTACTTAAAAAAAAAAATACCCCTTTTGTTAATTTGCATAAATATAAGAATGATGATAAGAAGGAAATACAACAGAAATTTCTTTGGTTTTCCCTGTCTGCTTTTTAAAAATTATTTTTCTCAGCCAACATGCCTATGTACTCTTCTTACAATTTTCTTTGAACTTTTATAAGCACTCCATTTTTCTCCACTGATACTCTCCCTGGTTAGTTGTGCCTTTCCTGTCTTCAAACTTTGTCATATCCATGTTATTTTCTTTTTCAATGAAGATGAAATGTTAATGTGACTGATGACTTGTGTCTGTATAAGGGGATTTATGTGCTGGTGGAGGGATATTAGTACCTGTACTAATATTTATCATGTATGGATTGCAGTGAATAACAGTAATTTAAAAAATTACAGCTGAGTGACTCTACTGTTCAGCAAACTAAAAAACCATCCAAGCTGTAGCCTTCTTTCCCTGTTTATACCTTATAGAAGGAAAGTGAGTTGGTATCATTAATACACAAAGATGGGTGATGTTAAGTGATATTTTAATCCCACGTTAAATGACAACAGAAGTTGGTAACTAAATGGGTGAAGATTACATGAATTGATACAACTACCTGAATCTGTACAGCAAAGGTGGGATCCACTTGATCTCATGTGGATATCTTCAGTGTAGGCATCCACATACAACCTGGTTACACAGACGTCTTTATTGTCGGCAGAGACATGCCGGCACCTGGGGGAAGTCAGCCTGTTTGGGATTAGATTAACCAAGTAATGAGCTGAACTCAGTTTCCCTGCCTATGCTGAAAGGAGCTTGGTAACTCAGATGAAGACACTAATAGGTAGAATTAGTTCAATCTGTCTAAAAGTTAGTGGCTGAGAACTGTCATTATGCCTGTTCAGTCAGTGGAACAGGTAGAACTGCAGGAAAGCCATTTTTTATCTCTTAAAAATAATGCTGATATCCTCAATGATCTTGATAGTACGCTAGGGATTTATACACCTACAAATCCTGGGTTTAGTAGCTTTTATAACTGTTCCAGCTAGATTTTTACGAGGATCTTTGGACATAGCCAAACGTAACGTAAAATAATTTAATTTACACTTCTTCTGGATCTGGCCTTTTCTTTGTCTAGTCCCCTTATGTGCTTTCTCAAGCATATTAACAGAGGAATGAAATAATTGTAATGATTCTCCTAGAGGGATAAAGTCTGAATATTTTGTCACTTTCAATCACTTTTCCTAATAATATTTCTAAGAAAAAATAATCCAGGGCAATGTTAAGTCTTGCCTTTTTTTTATTCTTGTTGGAGGAGTGGTTTGCTGACTCATTTTGTTTGGAAGTTTTTCCAACTTTAACATAGCAATTTGGGGGTGTTCCATATTTAAAAAATAAAAAAAGCAAGCTCTTTTCCCTAGTCTTCTATATAATAAGCATGAAGAATAACTAATCAAAACTCTGAAGAAGATCCAATTTTTAAATGTATGTTTTACTTCTTGTTTCCATGATGTTATTGTACTGCCTTATTCACAATGGGCAAAAGCTGAATTTCTAATGTAAAAAAGCACATGCTGCAGGTTCTCTAAATACACTTTGTACTCTCTTAAAGTCAGGTTAAATTGTACTCAAGATATCATATTTTCCACTGTATAGAAATCTCCAAAACAAGGTTTTAAATGCAAGGTGATGGGTGCAACTTGCAAATCTGCCATTTCCTGAGCTGCTCTTGTCATTGCTTAGTTGCTTGTTTGAGTAGAAGCAGCAGTGCAGGCATGGAGGGGGAGTAGAAATGTCCTTACTGTCATGTCCTTTTGGGGGGAAAGCAAGTGTTATTTTCCAGTACATATTCTGGGGTACTGTGTAGACTCTGCACAGAAAAGCACACATCAGTCTTCCTTAAAATATTCAAAATGCTGCTGTTGTCCTTCTCCTTAACGACCTCTTATCAGCTCACTTAAGTTGAACACATTTGCTGCATTTAGTGTTTTCCCTTGTAAGTTTTAGTCCTCATCTTTTTTTAGTTTGCTTTTCTTCCTACACTCTCCTGAGCTTTCTCATCCTTCTTTGTCTATTGTCTTCAGCTGTCTGTTTTCACCTTGGCAACATACCTTTTCTTTGTCAATGTTCCTTCTCTTTCTTCCAGAAATTTTGCTGTATTTTTCTCCTGCTTAATTTTTCTCTGCTCTCAGTGATTTCTGCCCATTTTATTTTACTCCATGTGTTTCCCAACTATCTCTGTACTCTTTTTAATTTCTTTTCCTTCATACTAATTAACATTTGAAGCCATATTGGTGATTCTTATAACTTAACAAAATCACATTGTTTAGAATCAATTTGTTAGATGGTCTCTTCTTATGATGTTTATTCATAGTTTCTCATTATGGGTGTTAAATACCAGGAGCAAATAAAGATGATACAAATGTATTCACATTCCATGTTTCCCAAAGGTAGGGGGAAGTAGTAGTGGCATTTAAAAATACATAATCTTTGAAGCGTGTTTCCTTCCTTGTATGGGAGCCAGGGTGATCATCAGTGGGATTTGTCTGGACTAGACTTGCCAGTCCTGTTGAAACTTGAGTGATCTGATTTTCATGCACATATCTTCTGTGACTGTAAACTTAGATACTTTAGGGAATGGTGAATAGGATAGTGAAACTGGAAGAGAATTCAGATAATACAACTTTCCATGCTATTTCATCGGGGTTTTTATCTTATTTAACAAAGTTTTTGGTTTATTCCCCTGTGCTTATATGAAGGGAAATGCTCTAAGGATGCACCCTTGCTCTGAGTCTTCAGCAAAACTTACAATAGTAGGTAGAATGTTACCTGTCATTCTGTCTTCCCATTTTCTTTTTCCTTTTCATGTCTTTGTGATTATCTGCATTGGTCAGTTTCTAAAACAGTTTCTTTTAGTTCAGTAGGGTTTTACTTTTATGGAAGATTTAACTGACACTATTGGCAGCCTGTTCAACAGTATATTGTCTAGATGTTGCTCTAACAACTGCCAAACTCAGGACTGTGTTGTTGAAAACCTGTCTTGCCACCAGTGAAGTCACTGCCTTGTGTGCAGGGAAAGATGTGTAGAAGTCCTGAGTTCCTGGTTTGAAGATGCCATCAGCTGGGTGTGGGCACATGGCAGTGATGCCATTTGCTGTCTCATTCACGGCAGCCACCAGCGCTGGGACCAGGAGTGGAGTGGCTGGGGGTGCAGGGGAGGCGAAGGCTGGGTGCCAGGCTGGGTGATGTCCTCCTGCACCTCTAGCAGCATGGCTCAATAAAATCTGCTTCATGCAATCTAGGAGAAGATGGGAGGTACCAGAGGGCCATGATGTCGCCACACATTTGCAGAGTGGAGGGTGATTTCTCGCCACCTACATCACTGTGTCTTCACTACAGAAGAAACTATTTGTAGCCAGCTTTTTAGGCAAGACAATAGCAGGTTTCTCATATGATTTGCTGAATAAGTGATGGGGAAGTCAGATGGAGAAGAGGAGAGGGTGTGAAAAGAAAAAAAGTAGAGCTAAAGAAAATAACCTTGAAAGTCTTAATGTTTAAGAGGTAGGTTTGCAGGCCAGCCAAGAACACTTGTAATTTTTCATCAGCAGTGGCTGATTATGATATAATGTAGATGAGATATTAATGAACAACAGGAAAGAAAAGGCAAACAGCAGAGATGTAAATAGCCTTACCAATTGCAGGATCAGATCTCATCAGTTCTGGACAAACCTTTGCTTTATGTAAATACCTCCCTTCTTGGGGTTGCTTTCAACTCTCTTCTTTCCTATAAAAAAATTTTTTTTGTCCATAGTATCCAGAATTTTTTTCTGATCAGATTTTAAAAAATTTCTTCTTCCTTTTCTCATATCTCGCAGCAAAAATTTATAGATATTTCTCCAGTTTCCTTTTCAATCATTTATTGTTGTTGCATATGTATAATGTTGTTTTTTTTCTAAAAAATCATCCCATTTCTTTGAAGAACTGAGCAAAAACAAAGCAAGGGGATATTTTGACATGTATTTGCGTGAATGTTATATGTTTTATGTATAGAATTAAAAATATTCCTAATAGAAGTCCTTCAGGACTAGAAGGCTTTCATAGCACTCCCTTACCTGGAAACACCTCATATTTTCTCATTCCATTTTTGTCAACATAGTATGTTCTTTTCAATATTTCCAATTACAGATATTCAGTACATGTATGTATTATGCTGTAATTACATTCAGACTTCACAAAGGCATCTGAAGAATTAACGGTATTTCCGTTCCTTACAAAGTGGGAAGTGTAAGCTGGCTGAATGCCAAGTTACCAGTTTTGGGTTGTTTAACATTTGCATTAGTTTAAAGAAATACTTTCCTGTGTTACTGCTATGTCCACTGCACTAGAGAGAAGCCCACTAGAAAAATCCCCAGTATTTTCATGTTGCTATGTAAATCCAGAGCACTGGCAATTAAAGAGTGAAAATGGTATATGTGAGAAAAACACTTAAAATATAATTAGAAGGTTCCTCCTTTCGTGGGCACTGCATGCGTATTTAAAATTTGTCATCGGTACAATTTTATCTCCAGTAATAATTCTGAAATTTAATTTTTCTGTGTTACAGCTTTACTGATGATACTGTTTCCAAAAGATTAAACTTGATCAAGATGTAATTTAAGAATAGGTAGATCCATTTACTTAACTAAAAATTTTAAAGTAATAAAATGATGCTATATTAATGGAGAATCATATTTGTTCTCAGGTGTGATCATTACAGCTCTATCGTGGTTACTGGGGGTGTGTGTTACAGTAGACAGTGATTTCCTTCTATGCAGAGTCTCAGGGGTTTTTTTTGCTGTCGGTGGTCGTGGTTATGGCAGCAGGAAGGCACAACCATGTGCGAGAGGCAGGGATGGTTCCAGTCAGTGCACGAGCATTTCTAAAGACTGGAAAGCGGTGTTGCTTTCATGTTAAGTTTCTTCTGCCAGTTGTGTGCTTTACCTCAGAGATAGCAAAGGTATGAGCAGGTGCTACAGATCCAAAGCCTTTTCCTTGCAGTAATTGATGTTGGTTGACAGGCTCTAGCAGGATTTCAGAGCTTGCTTTGACCCTTCAGTTGTCTTTTCTACAAGAAACAAGCTGCAGAGAACATACTTGAAGGATGGCTGACTGGTCAGATACAGAATTTTGAGGTTTGTTTAATGTTGGGAAGGTTGCTGTGAGGCAAATCCTTTCTATTTCGTTCAATGGTCACTGGTTCCAGAGCCTCTACTACTGAGTGGATGTGGTCAGGCTTATTTACACACAGGAGTTGTACCATGTCCAAATGTAGGAACTAGAAGTAAAGCCAGGACTATATGATATTTGGTGAGTGTGGCATGGTACAGCTGGCATCAGTATCTTGGTTTTGGCACTTTTAATGGCTGCTGAGGATGCTCCTCTTGCTCTTATTCCTTCATGTAAAGCCACTTTTTGTTTCCCTATTCTTCCCCTTGTCTCTATTATAAACAATATGGAACATTTAATATGAAGTTTGACAGAGACAACTCTGTAACCTGTCCAGACTTAAGACTTTGGGTAACCTGATCACCGTGTGGATCCATGTCCCAGTGGGGCACAAGTCACTGCTAAAGTGGAAAGATTTTTGACTTGCTTTGGGCTTGGAATAATGTGTTTTTTTGATGCAGCTTTTCCTGAGAAGTGCTTGTACTCTTATGAGGCCAGGAAGAGATGAAACAAGTCCTTCTCATGTCCTAGAGGAACAGAGCTGAGAATGTTTTTGCATCTGAAAATTCAAGGAGTATAAGAGCCTGATGATCTGCTGGATAAGAAGTGTCAAAAACCTTGCAAGAATATTTGGAAAAACCAGTTGTGTAGATTCTGTGATGATAATCACAATATAAAAAGTTATTGAAAAGCATTTGGTGAATATGCTGTCTAATTATTTTAATTTAAAAATATTTCTACTATAAGGATTTCTATCTGTAAATTTGATAACAAAAAGTAAAAATATAAAGCTTTTTAGAACAGTGAATGATTCTAAAAAATATGACTGAGAAGAAATTCTAACCTGAAGTTTAAGGTTATAACATGTATTCAGTAATTGTGACCTCGTTTAATCCTTTTGGGTAAATCATGTAGCTTCATCTCCTAGGAGAGGGAGGAATCAATGTGTGCAAGATTTTATGAGTCATTGCTTTAGTCATTGCTTTATAAGGTTTTCTTTAAAGCTGGAACTGTCATTCTGCTACATTAGAGCAGTTTATTTTTTTTCCTGAATTTTGAAAAAAAACCCAAAAGCACATAATAACAAATGATGGAAAAATAATACTAATAATTCTAATTTTGGATTAGAAATCAGAAATCATTCACTCCATCCATTGAGTTAAGATAGTAAAGATAGTAGAAATGATGCAGTTTGAGGATGTCTAACACTCATTTTGCTGGAAGTTGAATTTTTTTCAGCTTTGGCAGAAAAGCTGTCCGTGTATGCTTGGCAAACCACTACCTCTAGACAAGCTTTGGAAAATATAGCAGATGACTTACTTTATTTTATCTAACAGAATAATAAGTTCTTAAATCACTCTGTCTCTAGCTACCTTGTGTCCAGTTATTTCTGTATGGAAATAGTTTTTTTGCCTAATAATAGCTGATTGGCAGCTGATTTTTAAAGGACGGAGGATATGTTTTAACCTACTTACAATATTTTGGGTTGGGTTGTTTGTTTTTTGTTTTTTTTTTACCCTGAAATGAATAAAGTTGTAGGAATAAGCTTTTTTGCTTTCTAGCGGCTCTAGGAAATGTCCTTAACTCTGTCCCTTCCAAACGAAATCTTTCTCATAAACCTTAACTACTTACAAATAATGAAGGTCAGTACATCAATAATTAGTAAGTAACAAGCACAGATATATTTGGGGTTAATAGTGCTTACTTTGGTGTGCTTACTGGTATTTAATCTGACAAGTAGTTATGCAAAATGAACGTTTTTTTTTTCTTTGCAGAATGGCTTTCTGTAGAAGCACAGATTTTCAAAGAAACTTAAGTCAGAGTTGGTTATTGGCGTGAGATGAGAGGAGGGAGGGAAAAGAAACAATGTGGTGCTGGGCATACATCTGGTACAGCAAATGCTGCCAGACCCAGCAGAACTAGGAGAATGAAGAATTCCTCTTGTTGTCACCTTTGTGTTTCAGTAAGCACTTCATTAAAGAATATTACAGTCTGGCAATAGATAAAATGCCAGATTATATCAACGAGGCTTAGTTATGTGGGTGACTAAAAGAAATTCAAATTAATAGTTAGCTTTAGCTAGTTAAATATAGGTAATTCTGCTTCCCTGTGTTCATAATGGGCCATTTATTGAGTAATTGTAGCATGTCGTAATGCTTTTTGTCTTAAATATCTAATGCTTCCTCAAATTTATCTACAAACTTCCTCCAAAATTATTCTCTCATATATATATATGCATGTATATATGTATATTAAAACTGTAAAGCTATATTAAGACACTAGTAAAAATTCTTCAGAGGTGTAACATACGTGAATTATGTATATTTACGTATTTGGAAACTAATTATTTAAACAAGTAAAAAACAAATTCATCTGTGCATTTTGTGGGGTTTTTTCCCTTTTGGAGAAACAGAAACAAAGTTGACTGTATGGTGGATGTTCTCAAGCTTGTTTTCACTCTTGTGGTCTGCAGTGTGTATTTCCTTCCTACCATGTTTCACTCCTTTCTATATCCTGTGTTTGTCAGTGTCCTCCTCACGGTGAAGAGTCAGTAAAATGTTAAGTACTGGTGTTGCTATTTTTCTTGAGTAAAATACCGTTGTTCTGTAAGTTCTCAGTAAACAGTCTTCCATTTTCTTCTGCAAAAACAAGGCATCAGCTACCATTAAATGTATCTACTGTCTTTCAGATCAGCTTTGGCCTCTATATCTGTTAAGGAGAATAGTGCTAGCAACTGTCAGTGTCATCTGGATATGAACGATGTCTGTCTTTAAGAATTAGGGTAGACTTAACTCTTGGGTGCTAACTGGGAGTACAGCCATTTTGAAAAAAGACAGGTTTTTCTCAGAATATTTTCTGAAAGTACTGTTTTTCAACCACAGCTCATGTCTGGAAAACTGTTTAGAAGGATCACAGTGATATTACTATGAATATGTTTTTTAAAAGTATCTGAGCATGTGATTGAAGTAGTTTCAAGTATATCAGAAATGTAAAAAGCAGTGGCTCTGAGATCACTAAGAGAAGATCAGAAGCAACATACAGTTTCTCAAAAACCCCAAAAGATACGGTACTATTAAGTCCAGTTAATGTACTTGTGGATACTGAGTAAATCCATCTTCCCCTTTATGCAAGGGAAAATTGAAGACTTAAAAAAAAAATTCCTATTTATTTTTTCCTCTCATTAGATATTGACTATTATGTATGTCTGCCAAGATGAGCATGAGTGGGACCCAGCTGTAGTTGAACTTGTGCAGTGTATAGAAAAAAAGGATCTGTACTTCCTGTTTTATCTGGTCCCTAAGACTCGTGTGTGGGATGAGGGAGTGTTTTTTCAAAACATACTTTACATTCAGAGCAGTAACTAAAACATGACTCTTACAAAAATGTTTAAAATTTAAAGTGCATTTCAATATTACTGACTTCTTCTTATACAGGTCTTTAGGAAAGGAGAGAGTTTGCTTTATCATTTTGAAGTAAACAGTTTCTTAAAATGGTGATTTTAATATTTCAAGTATGGCATAACCTTAAAAGTTCTATTGTAATTTCCTCATGCTCTGAGCAGAAATATTATTTAACATATTGAAGAGGAATAATACTAAGAATATTAATGTAATCTCCTCAACAGGAGATTGCAAACAGCTGGTTTTCTGTCACTTACTCTTCAGTGAGGCAGTCACTGGCTTGTGTATCAGCATTGATGTGAATGTTATGCATGAAAGACCTGAAGAAGTCCATTAAGCCACTATTTTTTTTCTTCACTTCAAAAGCTTAGTAACATCAGGAAGAACAATTTATTTTAGGCAGTTATACTCATTATGGTTCCATACTACTCCATTTAGTATTCATATGCTTATCAAATTTAGGCATGCTCTGGATTTGTGCCATTTTGAAACCCCTGTTTCAACCACAGAGCTTGTGATTCTAGCAGTCTTTTAGAACTATTTATTTTAAAAGTACATGATCTAAAACATATAAAGCAGTGAACCTCTCAAGCTTTGTGCAAATCTGTCTAATTTTGTCTGGTGTCCAGTACGTCATCTGGGGCATTTAAATTTATTGCCTTCTTTTGTGTTGTTTAGCATGTCACTTGTACAACAGTTATCCAAAGCTCAAAACATAGATCTGTCCACACCAAATCACGTTACTGATACCAAAGTTCTTAATGCATTTCATTACTTCAGGGCTGAAAAATTACTTAGAATAGGCAGTTTGATTGATTTGATTTGTTTAATAGTTTCAGATCTGTCTTCATAGATTCATTTGGGAAGCAGGACTATTTCTTTTAACAGTAACACTGGAAGTAGTCAACTTGCAGCAGGATGAGAGTTTTATAGGCAAACTGTAAGAGCCAAGCAGCTGTAGCTGTGATACAAGGATGGAAGATTCGGTGGAGAATAGACTAGGATGGATATTGATAAGGAAGTACATGTTTAAAGATAGTGTAGAAGAAAGGCTAAAATCACCTCAAGCTTGTGTCCCAACATACACACCACACAGAAAATGGAAGAAAAGCTCTGAACCTGCTAGTGTATGATCAGATTATAGTAACAAAATGTGTGTGGATGAGCCTACCTATTAATTAAAAACGAAGTATCTTTTTCTTGCATCTGTTTAGTATAATATTTATTTTAAAAAGCATATATGGAAACTATGTATGGCAGGCTTTACACTGAAAAAAATTGAAGGTACTTATATGTTTAGCTGCTACTTTGTCTCTTCCTTTGCACCCAAAAGGCATGGGGGTTGCGGGGGGGAGAAAGCTGTATTAGTTGAGTTCTGCAACAGTGGATCTCTGCCCTGGATAAATTTAATACATGCACTGTCAGTAAGATATTTTAATCTTGACTGATGAACATGTTGTAGACCACTGAGATAATCTGTTTGCGGTAGACATGATTAAATTTTTAGTGAAACAGTGACTTCTGTCACTTGACTTTGAAATTGTGGTGACTCTGATAACTACCCATATGTCATAGGGAACAGTTTGTGCAGTGCCACATACCTTGTCCACACTTTTCCATCTGTGCTTAAACAGCAGCTAGGGTTTTTTATTTTCTTTGATTGTGGAGAGCTCTTGTGTGGTCTTTTTATTGATAAAATAAACAAAACTCCAGGCTAATTCTGCTCCTCTGGTTTTTTTTTCCATCTTATGTATATATTCCTCAGAGATTCCCAGTTCCCATATCAATTTTTTTTGTTCTTCTTTCACACCGTTGAAATAAAAAAATTTCTCTTCTTTGTCTTGAAGAGTTTCTTACCTTCTGAAGTTTTTTGTTCTAAATTTGGTGGGGAAACTTCAGGTTGTTTGGAGCTTTTGGCATGATGCTCTCTGAAAATCCCCTGTGAGTTTACAAACTGCCAGCATCTCTTTCTAGGACTCTCTCCTCTCCGTTTTTCCAAGCCTCTGGTCTCTTTATTTCTTGGCAAAGCAAATGCTCTTTCTCTAAAAGGAGATTCTTTCCTGTTTTTACTTGATCTGTTGCCTTTTTCTCTGATCTAACACAGAATTTGCACTTGAATTTATTGGAGGAGGCAAACATCTTGGCTAAAAAAGAAATAAAATTATCGTTAGTTTCTGCTTTGGTTTGGTTTGAAAAAATAAAAATCATGATGATTAGGAAGCCATTTTGGGCAGTGCAGAGCCTTTCTGGTTTTTGTTTTCATTCAATCACAGCTTGAATAGTATGGCTTTAGGAGACTTAGTGTATCTGCTTCTCTCAGGGCTTGGCTGAGAGCCAGTTGTCTGCCACTTGATCTGTACACAGTGCAAAATTACGCAAAGTGGGCTGATGAAGTGCATGGAATGACTGAGGAGTTGGTGACAATGATACTACCCCATACCTGAACTTACTGTTATTTTGTAGCTGAAGAAATTTGCTGCATTAACTGCTGCTTTGAGATGTGCAAGCCCTAATTTTCATTCATCTTCAACTTTTTTTCAGTGTTATGATCTATTCTGGATGTGGTTCTATGTAGAGTGCTATCTTTTTTGTGGCCTCAGAAATTAGGACAACCCAAAACTCTTCAGTGAGGACATAAATGCTTGCTCACTAAGCAGAGGTTCACTGTACCTCCGGGTGCTGATCAGTCCAGTTATCTAATTAAGTCATGAAACCCATTAAAGGTGGTTCTTGGAATCTGTAACAGGTGTAGGTCCTAAACAGTCCAGCATTTGCCTTTGTGCCCCTTGTGTAATTGAGGTAAACTGAAGGTGGAACTGTTAGTTCTGTGCTGGCTTGGAGGGTGTTGAACCAAGAAACCTCCAGGAAGAGCTTGTTCAGTTGTAAAACTTTACTTTTTCCTCTCTTTTCTTTTTCTGTTACTTTGAGTTTAACAAATACTACTGTAATTTGCATTCTTCTGGTTGCAAAGGCTGGTAGAGTGGTGCTATGGTGACTGCAGTTTGAAGGGTTTTTCTGTAGTTATTTGGACTTGGGATGCAAGTTTTAATAAATTCTGTAATTGAGCCCAGATTTTTGGATATGTAATTTATAAATAGTCAAAATAAACAAATGAAACATTGCTATTTCTGCAGCCATCATTCTCTTATGGCCTATAGGCACTTAGTGTAAAACTCATCTGTTTTATTTTGCTGACATTATTCCCACAATCAGTTTTGATGAGGAGTGATAGTGATGTTATCAGCCTGACCTTACTAGTGCAATATGGATGTGTAAAGGTACAGATTTGCTTTTAAGAATGAACAAAAGGGGTCCACTTGCAAAAATGTCAGGTAGCAGAGAAAAAAGATTGGTAAATCCCAAATAAGAAAATATTTCAAATTGACAGAAGAGAAACAGAGGAAAGAAAAACCCCAAAATCACATGATGAAAGTTTTATTTAATTGTGAGGTAGAATGCTCATTAAGACATTAGAATTTTTTTTCCTGTGAGGTCTCATTTTATTTAAATTCTTCTTGCAGCTATATTAAATAAGTCTTTGTTGTCACTTGGTTACTAAAAGTAAAATTAAATTATGTGCTATAATACCATCATGGAGAAATGTCTGTGCATCTCTTAAGAGAATCCAGGGACTCAACGTTTGCAGTGGAGTAGTAACTTATATCTTGGATTTGTTTTTAACATCTTGTAGTGCACTGTTAGCAATAAAGTCTTAGTGTAATAATCTCTAGACATCCATTGCAAAGCTGGAGACTTAATTGTGGAATAGATCATTTGATCACTTCATCCCAAACTCTGGATTTTGTTTTGCTATAAAATCCTGCTTTGTTAATATCTGTTTATGTAATCAATTTTCAATTTTAAGCATCTTCAGAAGAAATTAAAAAACTTGTTGGATTTTGAGGACCATATGTATAGTCAGTTGGTGTCAAGGATCTGTGGTAGGGGAAATGAACTTCAGTTCATCCCTGCATTGGGATGTGAGTCTGGGTGTGCAGAGAAGTATCCCGCTAGCTGTGGTGGTAGGAACACTCGCTGCCTGGGATGGACAAGGGTGAAAGAAACTCTTTATGGTACTTGCACTCATGCAGTGGAGCCAGTTGTGAACATACTGACATTTAACAGATATGTTTTCAAAGATCTGAGAGGCATCTGCTTTGGATGTGAGAACTGAGATACTTGTGGAGGTTCCTCTGAATAGTATGTTTTGGGTAGAACAAGTGGCATATGCTTAAAGAAGTGATGTTCACTTGCTAGCTTGCAAGCCTTCCACCAGAGCATGAGGGTGATAAACTCATTCAGATAGTAATAATATTTTTGTAACTTTGGTTGAAAAAAAAAAATTAATTAGTTATTCAGCTTCTCTTCTGTTTTCAGAAATTTCTGAGGCTTTGTACCTGAGATAGGTGTGAAGAGAGAAAGAAAATTCAGGTTGAAGGTCTTTCATTGTGGAATGGTTAATC
Source organism: Aphelocoma coerulescens (assembly GCF_041296385.1). Lineage (NCBI taxonomy): Eukaryota > Metazoa > Chordata > Aves > Passeriformes > Corvidae > Aphelocoma > Aphelocoma coerulescens. The sequence goes on along the minus strand of NC_091014.1, from coordinate 14,507,493 downwards.
CCAAACAGTTCGGGTTTACTGTGGCTGTAAACAAGTGGACGTGGTGTTGCTCAGGTCTTACCAGTATTACCATAGGTGGCACTACGGTCTCTGGTGAGGATATGATCTTACAATGATGCTCATGTCCCTGACTTTGTTCTTTGGGTTTTTTGGGTCACAAACCTCTCGACTCCAGAGCTGCTAGTGAATTCACTTTTCAGCAGTCTCTGTTCTGCTTCGACAGGGTCTTGTGAAGTGAGTGGCAGGGTGTATCTCCCCTTGGTGACAGCACGCTGGGTGTCCGTGCCTGGGCGTGCTGCCAGCGTTTTGGTAATGAAGCACCAGCCCAGGCCTTAGCAGTGCTGGATTGGTGATTACAGAATCACCATGTGCTGAGTGGGAAGGGGCCCACCGCGATCATCCAGTCCAGCTCCTGGCCGTGCACGGCACCATCCCCAAGAGTCCCACCACGTGCCCGAGAGCATTGTCCAAACGCTTCTTGAACTCTGTCAGGCTGGTGCTGGGACCGCTGCCCTGGGGAGCTGTTCCAGTGCCCAACCACACTCTGGGTGCATTACCAGGTATTTAAAAAAAAAAAAAAAAAGAAAAATAAAGGAAAATGAAACACAACTTTTCAATGTATTTGGGGGACATTAGAGGCAGGCCCCTAAAACCGAAATCCAGGTGTGCCTAACGTTTTCCACGTCTGGTTTCTCACCCGTGTATGAAAGTAGTGATTTAATACCTCGCTCTTTGTGACAAAAATGATTCAAAGAGCCATATTTTTCAGGGCTTTTGATCTGGAGGCTTTCGCGGGTGTGCAGTACCTCTTTGCAAGGTACCCGGGAAGACGATCCGTGTCGGGAATCCTTTGTTTCGGCGTTTTTCCCCTCGGCACGTCCCCCCGCGTGCCCCCCGCCGGCGGCAGCAGTGGCGCGGCCCCCGCGGTGCCCGCGCGCGCTCGGGCGCGGAGCGGCGCCCCCCGCTCGGTGATGGTTCCGCCCGCCGTGCGCGGTCATGTGCGCGGGCCCGGCCCTCCGAGCGCGGCTGGGCGGCCTCGCACAGCGCCGCGTCCCGGGCCTCCGGCGGACAAAAGGGCGCAGGGAAGCGAGACCTCCGGAAGGCGAGGGCAGGCGGTGTCGGTGGTGAACGTTTTCTGATTTTTCCAGAAATCAAGCAGAAGACTGAGCTGCTGATGTCAGTTAACTCTGAGAAGTCGTCCTCTCCAGAAAGGTACGGCCGCATCCCCGTCCGCATGAACGCGGGGCTTCTCCCTCTGCCTCCGCGGGGCTGCTGGCATTGTCCGCGTGCTGCATGCTGGATCTTTCACCGTGCCCACCCAGCCTCTCCTCCTGGTCGAGCTTTGTGCGTTTTTGCCGAGGGTTCCGGGTCCCACCCTGTCCCCCGGAGCCCGGCGGGCTGCAGCATGCGGATCGCGGCGGGGCGGGCTGGGCTGGCTGGTGCAGACCCCGCGCCCGTCACGCGAGCGGCATCGCAGGGACCCCGCCGTTCTGCCGCGCTCCCCGCGCTCCTGCCGCTTCAGATGGGCAGGAAATAGAACTTGGCGAAGCGTTTCATGCCCTGTTATGTGGAAAAGGGAGTGTCCTTTGGAAAGTAGCTCAGGAATCGCAAATCCCCCTATTAGTCACATTTTGTAAGATAGATGTGATCCCTGTTCAAGTCTGTGCTAGGAAATGGAGCAGTCGCTGCATGCAGTAATGGTTCATGCCTGCAGGTAAGGACAAAATGACTCAGAAGTGTTCTTAAAGCAATTATTTTATCTGTCCATCAGATTAGTGCTATTTCAAGTAGCTGTTTCATTTTAAAAGAAATGCTTAAAGGAACTAAATGTACATTTAAGTCTTCTGACGTGAAATAGCCTCCTAGTGATTATTTTGTTGATTTCAGATAAACCAGCCCTGCTCACTTCTGTTTTGCTTGCAACTGAATTTTAGGGCATTTTTATTTTTGAAACTGCTTCAGTCTAGAGAAACATGATACCATTTCCCCCCATTATTTACAGTAAACATTTTGGCTGTATGCAAAAGACCCTCTGAATGTTCTGTTTCTCCATTTTAATATTGGACCTTGGCAAAAAAAAATACTATTAATTTTAAGTTATCAAATTGTGTTAGGCTGAAATGATGGTCTAAAGTTTATTTTATTGAATGGCTCAGCACAGAGAGCCATGATAAGGCACTGAATGCTATCTTAAGGAAACAGGCTAAAAGACATCTTTCAAAATGAACGGATGCTGTGTGGCATGGGTGGTTTGAAAAATCAAAATGAGCAATTCAATTTGACTTACAAGTATATTTATGTAAGGTATGTACAAGTAAACTGCATTGCCTTTCACCAGCTGTAGTTATAACAAAATATCAGCAATGAGAGATACAGAAAATGGTGGGGGGGGAATGGGATGTTAAGTCACCTTTCCAAAATGGAGAAATACAAGAAGAGCTTTGAGAGAAATTTTAGTATTTACTTGTTCAAAATAAAGAATGAGGAGAGAAAATGCAAATATTTATTTGTTAACTCCCACTCTTACGCCTAAAATTTTAAATACAAGACTCATAAAATGGTGGTGGTAACAGGGAGGATGATGGAGTGAAAATAGTAAAGGAAACAGGTGTTAACTCGAATTTTGGAAAGACTTTTGTTGGCATTGCTGTGTGGGAATTTGGTATGTAACACAGATATTTATTTTATCAAAATGAATGTTATGCAGCACCTGACATCTGATCAATCTGGTTTTGAGCAGAACGTGCTCATAGTTGAACTAATGGTAGTCCTAGATGAAGAGGTCCTTTAAAGGATCATAACACACAATTAGAAAAAGATGTATTTGTCTGAGATTCATTTGAATGTCATTCATTAAAAAGTAAGGATTTTAACAGCATGATGTGTTATCATGCAATAGAGATTAAAATGTGATTGTTGTATATGAACACAGATTTCTTTTGAGGATTTAAATATGTGGTACTGTTCACCTGAAGATTGATTTGACATATCAGCTGCATGGTCAGTTATAAATGAAAACATGGTTATATTTTATAGGAGAGGTTTTTGGTTTTTTTTCTTTTTTTTTAAATAACCACATTCTTTTCACCTATCTAAAAATAGACTGAATTTTTTTGCAAGCTGTTATGAAACAGTGCTGTCTATCCTATTAGCTGCCAGTTCCTTTCGAGGCTCTTTGAAAATTAATATATAAGATTTTTAAAAAATAAATAATTATAATACTGGGTGTCTGAACTGCTAAAGTGGTCTAATCTGCTCTGTAGAAAAATTGCGATGTGTGTTCATGCCACACAGACATAAGAATATGCATGTTCTTGAAAAACACAGAAAGGGAATTAATTCTTGCATATTTATTTATTGCTGCTTTTTATCCTTGCTCCTAGTGGTTAGAGTTTTTGAGAAGCTCGCGTTCTCCGTGTGGGAATGCTATGTGGAAGATCTGAAAGAGTCCATGGCTTGTTTCTTGTTTTCCACGCTAGCAGAGGCTGCTAGACAGCGCTTGCATAGCCAGAGGGGAGGGGAGAGGAGGTGCTCTGTTCATTTACAGAGACTGATGAAATGGGCATAAGAGAAGGAAGGAGAGAGAAGCCCATTACTTGCCTCCTTCTTTGGTTGGTCTTCGTTTTTACAAGACAGTTTAGTGTTTGTAGGTTTTCCTGTTCATTTGGCAAGTTCAACATGCTGTCACATCTTACTGATGAGAAGAAAGCTGGAATATAATGGATGGTTTGGCTGTTGTGGAGGCTCAGCATTTTAGAAATCCTTCAGCGTTTTCTCAGGATAGTTGTTTGTTATAATTTTAGGAACCTTTTAGAAGACATTAGGAAGAAAGATGAACCTTTTTGTTGAGGAACATATGAGATGTTTAAAGACACTGGCAGCCTTGAAAAGTAAATTAATACAAACCTGAGACATTCTTCATAGATTCCTTCCTTTCCCTTTACCTTCTCCTTAGAAAAACTGAAGTTGCAGAAGTGAGGTGGTAAGATTAAGATACCTGTGTTTTGGTGTGCTATGGGATATTTCATTAGCAGACACAATCAGACAGCATCTCTGTGTCCTGAATTTCCGAGTAGTTAATGCTGCCTTTGGCCAAAGTCCTGGTTCCTTGTTGATAAGGTAACCCAGGTAACTGCGGATGCGTGTGTGCACATGGACTGGGCGGTGGATCAGGTAACCCGCTGCAGCTGGTGTTGCTGAATTGATTTGTTTGGATGTCTGAGCCTTAACCATGGATGTTTTCCTGCAGTGTGCTTATGATGTGACACTCACCTGATTTCATTATCTAATAAATAGTAATTAAACTACCACGTACCCCCATGTTCTTTGTGTTTTCCTGGAGGCGGCATGAAGGTCCAAGTCTTGCAAGTGTCGTGAGGAAGCAAGTAGCAGCCCCCAGATGGAGGAGGGATGGTCTTTCAGGAGCCCTCCAGGAAAGCCAAAATACTTTCATTTCTGTTGCCTGAGTTGTGCACTCTTCTCATCTACAGTATAGTGAACCCTTTGAGCTGCACAGATTTTGTTTTGGGGGCTTTTTAGGGCCGTGTGGAACTCTTGGCACGTTTCTGGTTTTTTTTGAGAAAAGTTAATTCTTTCACCTGGATCACTTGATACTCTTTAAGACTTCAAACCTAATGTATGTAGTAGTTTTCTTTTTCACATATTAAGACAAAGAACTTGTCATTTTTTAGCTCTGATTTTGGATTCTAAATCTGTGTCAGCAATGCAGTTGGACCATGGAGCATTTTCTGATAAAGGTTCTTGGCAAGGCTGATCACTCTGAAGTGTTTGACCTGCTCTTTTCCCCTCTTTCTGCAAAGGCTGCATGTGCATGTTTCTTTGAAATGAGTTTCTGTTTCAATGTTTTAAAAAGAAGTTAATAGCGGCCACTCATGAACAGTCTTAAAGTAGGTAGCTGGTGTGTACATAATTCAATTTTCATGATTTTGAGGGGTTTTATAAATTACAGTAAAGGGAAGATACTTTCAAATGACAAGTTTGTGTTAATTAATGTGTAGAAGTACTTGGGTTTAAGGAACACTAGTGGTTTTGGTTTGGCTTTTTGTTGGGTTTTTTTTTTGAGCCTTGGGCTATATATACCCCCTCTATCTTTGTAATTTATCTTTGAAGAGCAGATTAATGTATTTCTCACTGCTTTTACATGGTTTCTTCATCAGGTCATGCCACGGAGGCAGTCAGGGATAAAAGAAAGGAGAAAGAAATCTAAAATAATGAGAAGGAAGAAAAAGGATGGAGACTGAGTACTGTCTGCTTCCTTTTCTAAGAGACCTAATGTTAGTTATAAGAGGAGGCATTGTGAAACAAGTTATGATGTTGAAAGATTCCTTCAGGTTTTGGAACATCAGGGAATTTTTTTTTTTCAGTTTTTGTCTGTGTGTTTCTCTTTTTTAATTTAATTGTGGGTGCACTCCTAAGGTAGAAGTGTAACTTGTAATAAATATAGAAAAAATGTTTAAAAGTAGAACCAGCAGCTAACAGCATGGGCTATAAGCTGATATTGCTGTGTGTCAGATAAATGGTTTGGAATAATTATTAGATAATAGGACATTGTAAGATAATGATTCTATTATTTATGTAACTAACGTGGAAAGAAATATAGTTGTCAGAATAATGCAACTATTTAATCAGTTCCAGTAACTTTTAAACACATTTTCAAAATACTGTATTTTCTTCAGTTCTCTTCCTGCTTTACTTGTTCTTTTTTATAGGATAAAAGAAGTATTGCACAGCTTCTGTTTCAGGACAGTTCAAACCTATTTTTAGTAGTCATACAACTACAACTTCTGTGTTTTGTTTAATACATGATAACAGTGAACAGTATATATTTTTCCCCCTTTTTCCCCCCAAATTACAAGCTGATTCTATTTATTGTATTTTATCTCAGAAACAGAAAGAGAATCATCCTATCTTAGTGTGGGCCCTAAGCTGTTTGTCCAGGGAGGCACTTGATTCCACCACCAATTCTGTTGGGTGAGAGTGTACCTGTATAGCTCTCTTAGACTAGGTGCTTGATTTTAGATTATCAGTCCTGGCCCAAAATAAATCATATGTTTTGTGTGGCTTTCCTATTAAAGGTTTCCCAGTCTCACTTGTTTTGGCATGCAAGGCTTTTAAGTGAAGTATGAAAGGGATGTAGAGGCAAGGAATGTTGCACATGCCATTGTCCTTGTGTAGGAAAAAAATGGAAATAGCCTGTATAGAAGCAGCCACTTATGGAGCAAGTCTTTCACTTGAGGTGATATTTTTAGGGGACACTGTACTCTTTTTTGGAGCTGGTAGTGCCTCTATCAGTTTATCAGTTGGCTTTGAAAAGATGGAGAATTTGAAGTGTATTTTGGTTTTCGGGGATAGACTTGGTTTATTTCTGTGTCTGTCTGGAATTTCATGCTATAGGTAAAAAAACTACGTACTTTGATATTTAATAACAAGTGAAATACGTCATAGTATCCCTATTACTCAGATGGCCTGTGCACTACTTAATTTTTTTCTTTAATTAAAAAAAAAAAATTATTAAGAACTTATCATCATGCAGGTGTTTGTGAGGTATTTATTACAGGGAAATTTCTAATATACCTTCTGAAAACTAAAATCTCAGATTTTGTCACTTCCTGTTGGAATGAAAATGGGAGAATTTTGTGAAAGGGAGAGATTGAAACTTCTGGGGAGTTGTATGAGGTTTTCCTGTATGAGAACTTTTCACTGGAAACTTAACTCAAGCAATCCAGTGCTGGTTTGAATACAGTTATTTAATGGCTAAAAAAAAAAAAGTACGTCAAAAATTTGAAAACTGTGACTTGCACAATATACTTTCTAAGGTATTCCAGTTCTATCCCAGGGTAAAATGTCTGGATAAAAGGAATGGAACATTTTAAGCAAAACCTTTTGTATTACAGATTTACTCTGTTTCATGACTTGAAACTTTTTGCCTAATCACTTCCTTAGTCATGCCTTCACTAAGAGGTCCACTCCAGCCCCATGGTGGATGGTAAAGGAATGTTACTTGATAGATTGCATAAAACAATGTGTACCTCTGCCCAGTGTTTGCATTTCTGTTGTTGCTGTAGTGTACATATTCATATTTTATACTTACAAATCAATAATAAAATGTTTAGACTTTCATGTAATTCGGTGAATTTACTGTGTTGTGATACATGTATTTTCATTGATCCAGAATGGATGTAGTTACTGAGGGATGCTAGCAACAGATTAAGCAAATGTATGCAAATTTAAGCATTCCATTTTGTTGCATATTTTTTGTTATAAGAATATTATCAGGAAATTGTGGCATCTCTCAGCTTTTGACTTGATGAGAATCCTACTATACAGTATGGAGGACATCTAAACTTTCCAGTGGACTGAAAAATACTTTTTCTGTCCAAAGGATCTTGTGACCAGAAGGTCTTTTACTAGTTCTGTCTTCAGGAATTTTACACTCCTGAACCAGTGTCTGCCTTAGGTGCTTCTGTATTGTCTTCAAAACTCACCTTTACTCTTGGGTAAGCCCTGACAAAACCTAAACAGTCACTGTTACCTTAAAAACAGATCTGAAATTTCTCATCTAGAATGTCTGCCAAACTCATGCTGATATTTGTGACTAGATGGATAGTAAGCTGCGATTTCCTTTTTTTTCTGCTTCACTCTCTTTCTCTTTTTATTCTTTAAAGCTTCAGTTACAGAAGAAATGTGTGCAGCTCCAAGCTCTGTCTATGTTCTTCACCAAGTTTATCTACACAGCTTTCCTTGTCTAGTTACAGCTTTAGGTCAGTCAGGCTGGTTGATTGCTTCTCTTTCCTGATTGGACAGTGTTCAAAACCAGAACCACATCCCATGTAGATGTTCTATTTGTGTGAAGTTTTGACCATTGTGTTTAATAAAGGCACTTTAAATAACCTCTCTGTATTAATAAAAGTGTCCTAATTTTATCTTGATATCTGTTGAATGGCCATAAATTGGTCATACCCTCATTTACTAAAATACCATATTTTCTTCTCTTGAGAGGTTACGAAACATTTGTATTTTAGTGTTTGGCTGGTTGGTTAGTCTTCCAGACTTTTTTCCCCCAAACTTGGAGCAGCCTAATTCCATGGAAAGGAGAATTTCTTGAACCTACTTCTTATTTGGTAAAATGTCACTGGAGTAACATGAAACCTTCTAAGAATTCAGTGCTTTATTTTCATGAAGCAACTTCCTATGCCACAAATCTACTGGAATGGTCAGAGCCTTTCTAAGAAGGCAAGGACTCATCCTTACTTCTGTTGCTCAGTACAACTGTACATGGCAATAGTGTGTATCTTTTCTGGAGGCAAAGAAGGTCATATTATTGCAACAGGAAGTCCTATTAAGCTACATTTCTGTCCTGTGTTGTCAAAGCTTAACTTGTAATAGTTCTGGCAGAAACTTGGAGAATTGTTTTTGTCATTTATACTACTAGAAAGAGTATTTTTTTTCTTGCAACTGCTATATCAGAATATCCAGCAATGATTTTTTTTTTTTGTGAAGATGGAAAGGTGGTTTGACATTTCTGTGGGTTTCAGTGGACAGCTCTTCTGTTATTCTGTATCTAGCATCAGGACCTACAGATTCTCATTGTTGTCTTCAGCTGCTGCAGCCACTGTCCACAGAAGCATTCAGTTCCTGCTATGCCCACAGACCAGCCACGTATCCACCTCTGTTTATTTCATGCCATGAACTAGAATGGAAGATGTTTGGAATTAGCCCTGCTCTTTATGAATCCTTCTATAAAAGGATTACCTTGCCCTTAGGAGACCACGTGGGGTGTTTCCTCTGAGTGGTGCTTTGTCATCCCCAGTATGACAGTGTAAAGCCTTTCTGACAGCTCCTGTTGCATATGTGACAAGAATCAGGAATTTCCACTGCTGCTTGGTGTCTTAGCTATGAGAAGTGCCAGCTTCCGAGAAGACTAATACAGCTTTGGACCAAGACTTCCCTAAGGTAGGAAAAAGATCATCAGCCACAGTGATTCTGAAGTACATTTTTATCAATTAAAACCTTTCATTCTGTTGAAAATAAAGAGTACAGTCTTCATGGACTTAGTTAGAAATCTCACTTGGCTGCTTTCCAGGTAATTAATGTTTCAGAGTATTAGTCTAGAAAGCCACATAAAGCCATCCTCAGAATGCTTGTGTTCCACAGCAGAAGTAAAAGAATGAACTTACAAAGAAATTGGTGATCAAGGAAAAACTCTTCGCTTTCTCTCAAGAACTCTTGATATTTGTGAGTGAATTACTGACATGATGAATTAGCTTAGACCCTATTCCTTGAGCATCCCAACTGTGGTATGCTGCCAGTGAATGCATGTTTTTTTTGTGCAGACCATTAATATTTAAAAGTGGTAGTGTTCTTTATGGAAATCTCTTCACAGGTTTCTCCAAGGCAATCTTATTAAATATGTTCCTGTAGTTTAATTTATATCTACTTTGTTTCACCTGTATGTTTGCTTTATTTATGTTACTTTTCTGTTAAATGAATCCTGGCTTGAAAAGAAAACATACAGGAAAGAACTGGTCAAGATTCTTTTCAAATGTGTTTAGCACATAGGAATTTCAAGGGCTATTAAAAGAACCAGAAGTCATCCAGTTGAAGCAGAACAGTGTCCGAGAATGCCAATACATTTTTTTACTACAATTTAAATACGCCGTGCTTTAAAAAATGCCTTAGCAAAACTGCATGAAGTGTGTTCCAACAGATGCCAGGACAGCTTAAGCAGTCTGCAACTAAAAGTTTTAAAGACTACCCAAACTCAAATCTAAGGCAGATATAGACACTTCACCTTCAAAGTGTTACCGATAGCTTTGCTAAGAAACTTGCTAGAAGTATGTGTCCTTTTAGCCATGCCAGCTGTTCGAGGTAGCCAAGCATGGAGGGCTCTGTGTCCCAGGGGCAGTATCTCCTGTTGGAGCTAAAGAGGTGAGTGCAGGACTGCTGTGTCCCCAGGGCCAGCCAGTGAGGAACGTGTATTCCCCACAGGTGTGTGTGCGTGCACTCGCTCACGTACAGAAAATGTACATACAGCTGGCCATGCAGGGCAGCAGAAACTCAAACTAGGGCTTTTATTAGCACCCACATAAACACACACACACACAGCATTGTAGCAAAAACTGCGCGGACAGCCCCGTCGTTTTCCTCCTTTCCAGCTCCTCACAATGGAAGTCCAGTGGAATTTTTGCAGAAACTCACACACAAGCTCTCTGTGCTCCCCCAGCCAATTCTAAATGGTCTGTGTAGTTTCTGGCCCCTAAACCCATGAAACCCCCAAGATTCATGTTCTCATTCCAGTTGCTGACACTTGGACCCTATTTACTTGATAGCTAGTGTGACTTGAACTTGGCTTGAGTTCACACAAACACTCAAAATAGAAAGTGCATTCACAAAGAAGACAGGTATAGGGTTTAGTGACAATATAGGATGGACTGTCATGATCAAGGGCAGGGCTTAGTCAGGCAAGTGCCCTGACCAGACGCCCATTTGCACTGGACCTGCTCCATTTACCTATTTTCCCTTACTTATTTCTCCCTTACCCACTTCTAAACCAGTCTTTCTCCACATCTAATGTCTTCCCCTAAGCATTTTGTAGCGTCCTGCTTATTCTCACAGTACTGTGGTAGGTTTTACACAATCCCAAAATGTTCTTCTTCCCTACATCCCATAGTAAGTCCCATACCCCTTAAGGCAATAACCTTTAGTTTTCAGGGTGTTTTTTGGGAAGACTTTCTTCTTTGACTCATCACGATAGGTTTCACACTGGGGGAATAAGATCTAATTGACAGCCGTAGGAGTAGCTGATTCACATGCTCCGTTTTCACTGTTGGGGTTGTTAGGGTTGACCTGTTGTTTTGCTTCTGATCCTTGCTGGATCTGTTTCTCTATTATGATTAGCTTTTAGTCAGATAACCTAACACTGGTCTCCCAGGGTTAGCAAGCACAGTCCCGGAAATGATGTCCTTGCCAAGGGGTGCTTACAGCTTCCTCTGTGACTTGACAGAACCTATCAGCTGGCCAGTTTGAATATGGACAATTCTTTGAGCCACTTAAAGCTGTGACCGCCTCTGTGATGCACACTTAAGAGTAGACTAACCCCTTCCCCCCCCCAGCCCCCAGCTCTCTCTCGTTTCCAGCGCTGGGACAGGTGGCTGCGGGCCCCGTGTGGGGGCCAGCGGGCCCAGCCCAGGCCCTGCTCGGGCCAGGCCAGGCCGGGCCACGGCCATCCTGGAGCTGATGGATCTGTTCCACCCGCGGAACCCCCCCACAGCCCCGCTGTGAGCAGCCGGAGCGGCTCAGCTTCCCCTCTCCAGTGTGGCCAAGATTCAGCTGAAGCTGCACCGCTGTCCAGCAGAGATCGTGTGACCGACAGTGATAAGCTTCATTCCAGCTGCAAGGCCTGGGTGAGATTAACCCTTTTAGTGCTGTGAAGAGCTGAAAACCTGAGGGAAGAGAAAGAGGAGATGCTTAAAGCTGAAATTCTGCTGTAAAGCTATGATGTATCAGAGTACCTGTTGTAATTTCATGAAGGCATGGGGAGTGGAGCATTCAACTTGTGAGCTAGGCAGATGCTGACGCAGCTGTAATTTCATGAGAAGTTTGAATAGGGAGAGATGGAAGCGATGAGGACTTTTGCTCCAAATGGAAAAGGAGAAAACCTCAATTCCTAGAGATGCTCCCAGAGATAGTCCTAGAGATGAAGATGAGGAGGACGACTCACATGCGAGCAGAGAACCAACCCAGGCAGCTGGCTCCTTGTGATAATGTTTTCATAGCATGGGCAAGAGAGACTCCTCTTCCTAAATGGACTGAACAAGGTTATTATGGAAGTGGTAAACAGACTGAACATCTCAAGGGTTGTCTTTTTACACTGTCACTGGGAGAAGGGAGGAAGGTGGGGGGGGAGAGGAGAAGTGTTCTGAAGGTGTGGTATGATTTTTTTTTTTTCTTCTTTTAGGTCTGTTAATAAGCTTCTTTATATTCTTTCAAGGTTGGTGCCTGCTTTGCGTTTCTCCTAATTCTTATCTCACAGAAGGTAAACAGTAATGAGTATTTTGGACCAAACCACTCCACAGAGGCTTAGTAGGACCTGTCAAAACTGGATCTAAGTCTGTTTGGATTTTTGGCCATATAATGCGAGCATCCAAAAGATTGAAATTAGCTGAGGATATGAAATGCATAGATGTTTTGCTACTACTTCTCAGTCTCCTGGAAGTTTGCTATTACAGAGTTTTGTCTACTGTGTAACTCCTATTCAGTTTTTAGACCTATGTTTCTGGAAAGGAAGAGTGATGTATATTCTTACCATGTGTAGATACATACTCTGTGCTTCTAACTTATGCTGCTGAGTGTGTCGGGCTTATATATCTCGTGAAGGCAAAGCTCAGGCATGACCAAAACCAAGTAGTGAATGCTACTGACTCTGCTGAACTGGTATCTGTGCTTGTTACAAAATCCATTTGAGGTAGCGCAGCACAGCTGTGGGAACCCAGAGTGCAGAGAATGTTTCTCTGCCTGTTTTGAGGGGTTTCACCCCCCTGAACAACACAGCTTTTGACCTCTGTCTGTGGAAAAAACTGCCTACTATTAGAGAAGAACTAGAAATGACACTAGTGTAAATTAGGTGATGGACTACTATGTAAGATTGTCACAGGGTGAAAAATTTAGAGGTTTTGGGTTTGTTAGTATAGTGAATAGATAAAAGCAAAAACCATCAAAATGGAGGATTGTTGTTGTTCTCCAAACCTTCTTCTTCTACTACTCCATATTCTGCAGTAAAAGTAGTTTGGGATGATTGGACAAAGAATTCTGCAGTTCCTGGCTGTGTTACTAAATAATTGGTAGAAAAGTAAAAATAATGTACGTTTTTAGTAACCATTGGTTGATTTACCTTTAAAAAGGCCGTGTAATCTTGATAATTAGGCTTTCTCCTCCATTCTCTGCTTTGTGCTGTGTCTGGATCACACTAGTGACTCTTTTTCTCTGATAAGACTTAATAAACAGCTATCAAGAAGCAGCGAAGGCTGAGAGTCCTGTTTGTCTCTGGAACTCCTAGCAAGGACTTTAAAGATCTCTCCCACCAGGAGAGGCATAATCACGGCACGATCAGTGTCACACAGGGATGCATAATAATAGTTCTAATATAATAATAATAAAAGCTCTGGAGAATAAATGGTCTCACATTCTGCTTCTCTGTGTTCTGGTCCTGAAAAGAGATGTCTTGATAATAGCGGTCAAAAAGCGCCAGTTTAAAAAAGGCAAAAAGAATCATATTACTGCCATTCTAAACAAGGCTGTGTCTCCAAGGTAGACTGGAAGGCCAGTTGTTAATCTGAGCTGCAGGCGTCGAGATACTGCTCAATTCCTCTGCAAGGTAGCTGAGCAGACAAAAGACACAGAGCCACAGTGTGTGTTAGTCAATATCTGGCTATCTGACATTGGTATTCGGAAAACCTGGCATGTATTAGTTCTACTCTCAGAGCCCAGGAGAGAGCTAATGCTTGAGGCTTTGCCAAGTTGTTCTTCTCAGGAAGAGAAATAGATTATATTATTTGAAGGTTGTGAGTTTGTGTGTGTGTGTGCAGTGCTGTTTATTTACACAAAACATGTAAACACAGCTCATTTGCTTGAGCAGAGTAAAAACAAAGTGCAACAAGCAGCTATTCTGCTGATGTTTTCAAGTCTGCCTGTCTAGCAAGTACTGTACTTAAAAAAATCCCTTAAAATTCAGAAAACAACACCCAAAAAACCCCACGCAACTCTCTCCTGAAATCACAGGCACAGCATTTTTTTGCTGTTTTTTTTTTCTGCTTTTTCAGCTGTTGTGTAAAAGACCTAATGTTCCTTTTTTACTGAGACTGAAAGGAGGGTATTCAGCCCAACTCAGCCTTGATTGCAGCCAAATACTGAATGCTTAGAGAGTAGCTCAATCTTAGACATAAAATTTGTAGGACAAAAATGCTGTACCTAAAGTATAGCTTTAAAAACTGTCTTTATGTGCACTATAATACCCTTATTAACTTTCTGGGCACTGCAGTTTGTTCCCAGGTCATGCTGTATGGCATCTGAGGACTCCTGCCCTTCACTGCAAATAGTTCTTGCCAGATCTTTTCCCATGGACAGGTGTGAGCTGGTTTAAGATCTGTCTTTCAAGGCTTCTGCCAGGTTTCCACTGGATTTCTTTGGGACAAGAGTGTTTAGATTAAGTCCATCCTGGGTTTTGGTTGTAGCTTTTTTCCCCCTTCTAAATCATTGCTTTTCTTCTCTAGAAGGCTTCACTAGGTTTTCATCTGGTGCTTCATCACCCTGCTCCATTGGTCTAAACCTGTATGAGTCAGCTAGAGCTGAAAAAAACCTATCTTCCTTAAGTCCTGAAAGCTTCTGAGACTAACAGCTTCTTGGTTCTGTAAACTACTTCTAAGACCTTGTTGTTTTGTTCACAACTAGTAGTTCATGTGTGTACGGTTGCCGGCAAAAAGTAATCTGAGACTGAATTGCAGTGGAGTTCTACATGGAAATAATACAGTGGGAGATTTATCCTAGAGCTTTCCCTTTACCTCCCACTCCAGTCTTCATTCTTCTTGTCACTCCTTTTGCTGAGTTACCATCTGGTCACAGTCCTCTGTCATCAGTTTGTTTCATTACCTCATACCTTTGATTTTGTGCTAGTTATTTGAACATTTATTTTAAAGTATTGATGCATTGAAAGAGATGTGGAATATATGAAGTGAAAGTCAGAGACATGAAAATACTTCACTTCTGTGTATATGTATAAAGTTTGGTAACTCAATTATCAGCTTGTAATGGCCAGAGTTCACAAGAGACATAGTAGAATGTGTTGTGATATAGCAAAAAAGTGGTCGAAGTATATACTCCGTCACAACTCTGCCATTCAGCCAGTTCTCAGTCTACCTCACTGTCCCTTCATCTAACCCACACTTCCTGGGCTTTCCTATGAGGATGTTATGGGATTCAGTGTCAAAAGCCTTGTGGAAGTCAAGGTAGACAACATCCACTGCTCTGTCCTCATCAACCCAAGCCAGGCATGCCATCGTAGGATGGTATCATATTGGTCACACTTGATTTCCTCTTGGTGAATCCGTGTTGTTTCCTCCTGATAACTTTCTTTTCCTTTCCATGCTTAGAGATGCTTTAGATACTGGTGCACAAGGATTTGCTTGTAAAATACATAGCACTGCCTTTTTGTTAGGGTAGGCACATTATAATAATTAGTGGGCTACAGCTATTTTTATTGAAATGTAAACCTTGGTGATTTATATTGTGCATACTGCCATGTGTAAATGAATTCTTGTGAGTAGTTTAATTGATTGGAGGAGGAATGTATTATCATAGAGTCTTAGAAAATGCTGAGTTGGAAGGGACACATCAGGATCATCGAGCCCAGCTCTTGGACTTGTACAGGACACCCCAAGAGTTGCACCATGTGCCTGGGAATATTGGTCCAAGACTTCTTGAACTTGTCAGGCTTGCTGCTGTAACCACTTCCCTGGGGAGCCTGTTGCAGTGCCTGACCACCCTCTGGGTGAAGAACCTTTTCCTGTTAGTGAGCCTAAACCTCCCCTGACAACACTTTAGGCCATTCCCTTTAGTCCTGTCACTGGTCACAAGAGTGAAGAGATGGATACCTGCCCCTCTGTTTCCCCTCATGAGGATTTTGAAGACTGAGTTCTCCCCTCAGTCTCCTTCAGACTGAACAAACTAAGTGACCTCAGCCTCTCCTCATGTGGCTTTCCCTCCAGACCCTTCACTATCCTCATGGCCCTTCTTTTGGAGGTGTCCAGCCAGGCTGGACAGGGTACAGAGCAACCCCACCCAGTCAAAGGTGTCTCTGCCAGTGGCAGGGGAGTTGAACTGGATGAGCTTCAGTGTCCCTTTCAACCCAAACAATTCTGTGATTCTATGATTCTGTGAAGTGCAGCAGATATAAGGGATTACAGGCAGCTACTGTTTATTTACACAGTATTTTGTAGGTGGAATTGGTTAAGAGCATAGTTAACCTTTTGTCCCAAAGCCATGAGCATGATACATCTAATTTTATCTTTTGTTCCCAAGTAGTTTAATTCGTTTTTAATCAAGTCCTCCAGAGCTGAAAATCAGAGTTTTGTAATTTAAATTACAAGAGAAGACTGGGAGTTTTCAAGTTTCTTTCTAATTATATTTTGGCACGTTTGTTGCTGCTGTTAGCATTCAGTCCCATAATTCCATAGCAATGCAAAAGTCTGCTTTTAATTAGAATGTTATTTCATGGAATGTAGCAGAAATTGTTAAAACTTTGGTGAAATTCAGACTGGTTTTAAGTTGCTGTTTTGTAGTGGTGTGGGTGATGTCAGCAAAATGTCAGTGAAGGTGATTTGTTGGGAGTGAATCACTAACTGGATAGGAAGATCTAAAGTTGAGAGTTTATAAGTCATCTTTATTTTGTATGTTGATTTTACTTCAAAATGCCAATTGCTAGAAACCATGAAATGCACTGTTTATTTTACAAAGGGGAAAAAAAATGAAATGTAAGGAAGAGTAATGTCTCATGGAATGATAAGATGCTTTTGGTTACGAGGGACCTTCAAGACCATCTAGTTCCAACTCCTCTGTCCTGGGCAGGGACACCTTCCATTTGAGACCAGGTTGCTCAAAGCTCCATCCAGCCTGGCCTTGAGCACTTCCAGGGATGGGGCAGCCAGAGCTTCTCTGGGCAACCTGTTCAGTGCTTCAGCAGACTCACAGTAAAGAATTAACTTCTTTGGAATCTAAATCTGCCCTCTTTCAGTTTGAAGCTATTCCCCCTTGTCCTGCCATCACATGTCCTTGAAAAAAGTCACTCTTAGCTTTCCTGTAGCTCCCTTTAGGTACTGAAAAGTGCTCTAAGGTGTTGCCAGAGGCCTTCTCTTCTCCAGGCTGAACAACAGCTCCCTCAGGCTGTCTTCATAGCAGAGGGGCTCTTCCAGCCCTCTGATCATCCTGGGGGCCTACTCTGGACTCTTTCCAGCAAATCCATATCCTTCTTATTTTGGGGGCCCCAGATCTGGACGCAGTACTCCAGGTAGGAGTACAGTAGTGGAGTAGAGGGGAAGAATCACCTCGACTTGCTGGCTGTGCTGCTTTGGATGAAGCCCAGGACACAATAGGCTTTCTGAGCTGCAGGCACACATTGCTGAATTGTGTCAAGTTTCTCATTCACCAGCACCCCCAAATCCTTCTCTTCTTCTCCCTCTGTTCTCCACACAGCCTGTGTTTGTGTTTCAGATTGCCTTGAGATTTGCTTCACAGGTGCAGCACCTTTCACTCGGCTGTGTCGAACTTCTTGAGGCTCTCACAGACCCACCTCTCAAACCTGTTAAGGTCCCTCTGGATCCCTTCCCTCCAGCGTGACAGCACCACACAGCTTGGTGTTGTTGGCAAACGTGCTGAGGGTGCACTCGATCCCTGTCACTGGCAAAGGTGTTAAACAGCACCGGCCCCAGACTGACCCCCGAGGAACCCCAGCCCTCACTGCTCTCCTCTTGGACATCGAGCTGTCCGTCACAACTCTTGAGTGCACCCAGCCAGCCAGTTCCTTATCCACACGTGATCCATTTGTCAAACTCATGTCCCTCAAGTTTAAAGACAAGGATATTGTGTGGGACAGTGTCAAATGCTTTGCATGAGTCATCATGCTGTTGCAATATTTATTTGATTTGGCAGTGTAGTTTTCTTAGTTTTATGAGCTTCTTTCTAGTTAAATTTGGCAAATATGTCTAGATATTACTAATTGCTGTTCCAATGTTGCCGATATGACTAGTGTAATTTTTCCAAAATCTGTTGAATATACTGTGTTTTGCATAGGTCATATTGTGTGCTGCTTTTTCTTTTAAGTTTTAGTCAACTGCAAGTGGTTGTATCTGCATACTTCAGGGCAATCCAGGCTCTTGTTGAGCTGGACTCCATAAACATAATTAAGATGATGATAATGGTGTTGTGGTGTAATTAGGTTCATTAACAGTATAAACATGAAGGGAGTGTCTTATTCACAGGAGATGCTAGCATGTCTTCAATTGTATGACTGTGATTTGTCTATTTAGAACTTTCCTTTCAAGTGATTTGATTTTTCTTAAGGACTGGGATTCTTAGTATGAAAGATGCATATATATGTTTCTTCCAAACAAGTATGGAGAGACGTAGTATGTGTATTGTCTGAAGAGAAGGATTTTTTTTCTCCCAGTTTTTGTTTTTTCAGAAGGAATGGTATTTCAGTTTTGAGAAACTGTTGAAATGTAAATACAACAGCACATGTAAATGAAATATATCTTTTAAATTTTGTTATGTGTTTAACTTAGTTTAGTATCTCTTGCTTTTTTTTAAACAAAATTTAAAAATTCACCTGGTCTTCTCTTGTGCTTGTTTTAAGTCAGTCCTAACATCTCAGCATTGTTTAGGTGACTCCTTATCTTGTTCCCACTCTTGTTACACTTGCAGTTTGCAAACATTAAAGCATTAGCTAAAAGAAACAGATACTGACTGAGGGTGGCCAAACCCTTGTTTCTATTAGCAGCATTAATTTATGCCCGCATTGATTGAAAGTACCTATGTCTATATAATACTCTTGTTTCTAGCTTACTTTCACTAGGCTGATGATTAGAACATCCTTGCCTGAGGGAAGCTTGATCTATCTCCCTCCAGGACTCATCAATGACTATATTTATTTGGATAGACCTTAGGGTTTTAAGCAGAGCACCAAAAGTCATTACTGTTCCTCAGGATCTGATTGTGCTGTGGCTGAAATGATGCCAGCCTGTGACAGTCAAAGCAAAAGGCCTGTGTTTGGTTATCAAATGCTGTTGTATTCGTACTGCCTTAACTTGTAAGCTATTTTGATCATTCTTGTGGCCATTTTTACTGTCATTTTTATTTCTCCATGTTGTGTTATGCAGTTACAGATCAGCGAGGAACTAAGGCATGGTTGTGATGATCCTTTACTGAGTTTAACATACTTTGATTTACCTTTTGATGAAGCTTGTGCTTTCTTGGATTTTTTGGTGTTACAGCAGGAAACAGCAGTTGTTCTGAAGCTTTTGGCAGGTGCTCTGTGTGTGTGCACACCCAACCCGAGCCGACCTTGCGAGTGTGAGGATTGCTTAGTTAATGCTGCTGCCCTTCTTGCATCTATGTAGGCTTATTAGGGAACCAGTGTCTGGTAGTACTGAGATTAATTATTAATGAATTGTGGGTATAGTATTAGTTCCCTCTTCTGTTTACTTTCCTTCAGGAAGGCTGATTTCTGGAACACAAACAAGTACCTAGAGAGCTGGTGATATCTTACACTGTCCCGGCTGTCTTTGAGGTGGATAGCTGCTGGATTTCCGGTTGGCAAATCCTGTAACAGGATTTTGGTGCTGGTGACATGACAGGCTTACCCAGATTCCATATGCTTCCCACTGAACTACAAGGGATAAATAAATACCTTTTGTGTGTGGGTCTGTGAGAAGGGCTCACTGCAGCCTAAGTATTTTGCAGCCCAAGTGGGTGGTGCAGCATTCCTCACTAGCACCAGCCTTCGTGAAGTCCCCTTTGCCCCAACAAGTTTTCCACCACAATGAGCTGAGTTAGCTTGCTGGGGCATCAGGTAAGTGCCAGAGCCTGAATGCTGGATGGGAGCATAACATTTGTGTTCAGGTTTTAAAGCTTCACCTAGGATTCTTTTATTACTGTTCTAAGTCAGCCTTAGCACTTCACCCTTATTTTGTGGATTTTTTTATTGCAGTCCTTGCCATTATAACTGCAGTTGGCAAACATTAAAGCATTAGTGAAAAGAAAATGTTGCAATTGAAATTTTAGGATTTAACAGAAATTCTGGCATAAAAGAGTATGATGATCTAGATGAAAGCTCATTTAGTATTAAGTAAGAATATGGAATGTCTTCCAGCATATTGAATAATCAAATGTCTAATAGAGTTCGTGCATGGTTCCACATAACTGAGTTATTTAGTAATCAATCCTTCAATGTCTACCTGGTAAGTAGGCAGACATTTCTTTCATCTTAATGATTAGATAGTGCGATCTTCACCTTAGCATACTGCGTGGGTATTTTGGGTTTAAGGTACATTAAAATGAAACAGCAGGAAGAAAAACTACGAAATATTCTTGGGTATATGGTTCCTACTCAGGAATTGCCAAGTCAGCCACTACTTGAAGGCTGATGTAGAAGAAGAGCTGGCCTACAAAACACAGGTGCATTTGGTCTTGTAGAGCCTTATCACACAATTCCTTCCAGTATGGGGGGATGAAAGTTAAGACTTTCATGGGGTTTTTTTTCTGGATCCTGATCCTCTGATAGGAGCATCATGAGTATGACATTTTATCACTTCTCTCCAGAAGTGTCTAGGATAGCTGGCTATCTTTGCATTTTGATGGTTTCCATTTTTACCACTTCTTTTCAGCATTAATTGATCCAGCATCTTCTAATTCACAGATCAACAGCAACAATTAATCTGTGTGGTATAAAGCATTTAATGTCTTGTCTCAGCAGTTCTTACTGGCAGCAGTGGAACTGTTGGACTTTTAAGGCATTCTGTTTCTGTTTGTTAAAGTTTTGACAGTGTAGTCATAGATATTTAAAAAAGAAATGTCTAACAGTTTGACCTGCAAAGATTACATGTCCAGCACATGTGATGCATCACCTCTGTATTTCTAAAAAGGAAAATATTGCTAAAGCAAGGCATTGACAGTCCTGTTAGAATTCCTGTGAAGTAATGATGTGTTCACAGTGTAACATCCTCCTGAATGTATCATGCATAGCAACAAATAGTTATCTGTGCAATGAGAAAAGGTGTTCTCATCTGTAATCAATATTACGGCTTTTTTTGACCAGTCTTTGAATGAAAAATGTTTCTAAATTTTAACTCTGGTTCAACAGTAACACTTTTAAGAAAAGTTTTCTGAATTGTAAGAGAAAATCTCACCAAAATACCCTGGAGAATTACCTTATGTGTTTTTGCCCATTTCAGTGATATGGGTACGTCGGCCAGAAGCTGGAGATCTAAAAGCTGTCAAAGACTCATTTGAAACATGAAAGTAGCTGTTGTAGACAGTAATAATGGCTTCAAGTTCACTGTCTCCGAAATGTTAGGATTTTCAGGAAAGGTGTTAAAGCTTTAAAGTTAGAACAGTACATAGCTAGATCGTGCTAGTATGAAAGGACATTTGATCTAAGGTTTAGTAACCCCAGGAGATGGAGCTGCCTTGTTGATAGCTCTTTATGGAGGTAGAATAAGAATATTTGCCAGTCACTGAGCTTTTGACAAGGTGACTTAGGGTGATGGCATTTGCTCTCTCTAAAGCAGTTTAAAAGGAGGGATCTTCAAATACCAGTGACTAAAAATATTGCATGATTCAGTTTCATTCTGAGAAGAAAGGCAACACCTGTCAAAGGAACCCTGTTAATATAGTAAAATGTAAGAGCTTTCTACCTCTAGTAAGTGTTTTGGCTCAAATACATATAATACCTATCATTATAAAATATTCATTCATGTATATGCTCTCAGCATTGTTGAAATCATTATTTATCTGCTCAAAAATGCTGTGTTTCTTTATCATAGTTTACAATACAGAATGTTGAATTATGTCAGTAAGACTTAGTTAAGATAATGCTGAAGTCTACACAGAATGCTAAAGATTTTCAATACAAGGCTATACTGCACAGATCAAGAGTATGAGAAGATGTGTGTGTGTGTATTTATTTCAGTATCATTGGCAGGAGAAATGTTGGGGTGAATCACCCAGCTCACCTGAGTTTTGTTCTTGAGTCTGTAATGAGCTATGTGTATTTACCCTTTAAGACATTTGTACTCTATGTGTTACTGCATAGTTCTTAAGGTTCTGTGTAAAATTTCAGAGAAGATATTTCATACAGAAAAACACAAGGCTGCAGTTTCACAGTTGGCTTAAGCCCACATTTAAAGTCTTGCCTTAGTCCCAGTGCTTGCTTCTTCTGTTTAGTGCTGGCACTGATGCTTTTGATGTAATCAGTTGGATGAAGGTTTGTTGAGCCTGAGAATCGCCACAGAGGATGGGAGCAGGTTTTTGTCCAGGTTAGGGAGCTATGTGGCATAGTGGTGTGAACACAAACACAGGCAGAGCAAGTGCCTGGAATTAAGCAGAAGTCCTTTTCACTGGAATAATTGAGTTGGATGCAAGTGAATTGTGCAGATTGTAAAGTGATAATTCTAATAAATACCACTAAGAAGATACACTGAATAACAGCAAATCCAAGACCTCATTACCACTGAAATAACTTATCCATCCTCTGTACAGTGCTGTCCACGTCAGGTTTTCCCTGCATTTGCACTTACTTTGCAACTTGCCCATTATGTTTCAGCTTGTTAGAACGACTTCTGAAAGACGTGAATAAAGGGGTACTAGAGCTGCTGCAGAGGGCAGAGCTGTATGCCTGTGGCTGTGAGAGAGAGGAGCAAACTGCCTCTTTCACAGCAGCACTGAGTTCAGGTTGACCTCATATGTGTGACTGAGCCACAGATCCATGCTCAGCCCCAGGAAAGGAAAAGGGGATCTTACTTCCTGCCATCAAAAATGGGAAGGAAGGGAAGGTGTTGATTCCTTCTTCTGGTGGTGTTTATTCTGTGCCCTATCTTGCTTCAGCTATGTCATTTGCAGCTCTTCTGTTCACTGCATTTAACCTCTAAGACAGAAAAGTTAGCCAGTTGGGTTTTGCTTTGGGGACTTTTTTGGTGGATTTAGCAGGAGAGGAGGCAGGTAAAAAAAATTGAAGTAGGGAGTTTGACTTCCTGCACTTGTAGTGTTAGTACTAGTCATGCTGATACTGTCTGGATAGTAAAATTGAGGGATTACTGAGAAATTTCAGAAAAATGCTACAAGAGGGAAATAATGTGCCTAAGTGTGAGAAATGTGAAATGAAGGTCATGGGGGAAAAACCTTTTACATCTATGGATGGGATCTAGTGCAATTATCATCAGTGTTCGAGGAATGCTGGGTCCACAGAAGTCACAGCTCAGTGCTGTGAAAGGACTATAAGGACTGTCAGGAAAGGAAGGAGTGAATAAGCACTGTCTTGTGCCTTTAATATGGTTTTCATCTCAGAAAGAATAAAATGACTGAGAGAAATTACATGGAAAATATAAAATGGTGAGTGAAATGAAAAAAGTAAATAAATATTTTTCCTTTGTTTCTTCCCACAGAGGAAGCTTGCATACAGTTTCTGAACAAACAAAAAGGAAATTACTCTTCAGATATGGGCAGTTAAGTGTGTAGGAGTTCTTGCCACAGGATGTTGAACTTTTATCAGTTCAAGGAGCAACTGAACAAGTTTTTAGAAAAATACTTCACTGAAGACTGATAAATACAAAGATTTTGTCTGTGGGCCACAATGGCACATTGTTGCAGACTGGGCCAGTGTTTGGCTGTTGTTTGATCATTCCTGTATTCTTCCAAGATGTCCACTTTCAGCCACTGCCTGGAGTAGGATAATGGACAAGGTAGATGCAACTTTGATGTGACTCAGTGTAACTGTTCTTCTGGTAGCAGAACTCAAAGTAGCTACATGGATTGTCAAGATAAGTTTTGTTTTGGAGAAGATTAGTTATAATGTGTAAATGGCTCAAGTAAATCGAGACTTTTTCTTACTGAGCATTAATGGACCACACTTGACACTGATAATTTTTGAACTCTTCAGGTAAGAAAAATGTTTTTGAAGATAAAAATAGGCAACTGTTGGTTACTATACCTCTACAGGTAGAATAACAGTTGTGCTGTTTTATATTAAATTGTAGAAGATGGGTTAAGTCACATATGCAAAGTGATTGATATACTCAGTACATAAAGTATGGAGTGTTGTAAATTCATGCTACGTTTTCTAAGACCTTGGTCAGTGTAGATCCCTGAATAAAGTCTCATATCTGTAGATAAGAAAAAGTTAATATGTGTGGGTTTGGAAGTGATCAGTAGTATATAGTAAAAATCACAAACTTCGTGGTTTTTTTCTAGAAAATATTTCTGTATTAGTCCTTTATTGTGAAGACTGTTTTGAAATAGTGAGCAGTAAGTTGTTGAAGCCATTTCAGGTGCTGTACTAAAGGCCATAACTGTTCTCTCCCTAGTGATTATTCACTTGGATGTGCCATGTACAGAATAAGGAAGAAATAAACTTGTACCTTATCTTTGAAATGTATACAGAAGTTGTGAAGGTGTTCTGAAATGTTCCCCTCCTACTCTCAGAAATGTTTTTGATACTCATCCAGGTCTTTACATTTTTTAAATAAAATTTCTAGTCTGGTATATTCTCTGTTTTGCATGAGTCAGATGTGCGTTAGTAGTTCCCACTGTTTTAATTAAAGTGGCAGAGTTGTTGAATCCTTATCAGTGCAGAATGAGGTGGAGAGGACAAAACAGAATAAAACCTCACATCTCATCTTGATTCTTAGGTTAATCGTCTCTAAAGTCATAATCACATAATTCTTTTAAGCATCTGCAGAATCTTCGAACATAGATGGTAGTTTTATGTTGAAAGGAAGAACAAGCAAGAAAAGTATTTAAATTCCAAAAGGAAAATATACAGGTTTTCAAGCTTCTTGCAAAAAGAGGGTATGTAATCCTACATCTTACTGTGTTCTGAGTTGTTCTTTTTCAAGGGGGCATGTGTTTTTTAAGTAAAAAACTGTTGAGTGGATGCAACATAGTTTTTGATGACAATAACAATGTAAGTACAGTATGTGTGAGATATATGCAGGGTCATGGGATTCACAAAAAACTGGACAAACCCTTTCAGTACTTACCTGGTTTTGAGGCTGCTTTAGATATGCGTGGTATACATTTTATATGTATTTTATAGAAACAGAAGAGCTGGGAGTACATACAGAATTAATGAAGAAGTCATGACAGTGTTTTGGAGTTCTCCTTTAAGAGAACCAAAGCCAGAATTTTTCTGTTGTGAGAAGAGTACTAATTCTTGGAAAATTTCCGTTCTGTTGTCTTTCTATTTGTGTCATTTACTGAATTAACCTCGGGGCTTAATGGCTTTAGGTTGCAATCCTGATTTTAAGTTGGCTTAAAAATTTATATAAACTTTAAAAATCTAGAAGTTCTCTTCTAGTTTTAATTTTTTTTTTGCTTCTGTTACAATTGAGAAATTTCAAGCTACCCTATAGCCTTGTTCATACAGATGAATGGAGTCCATTTTAAATCTAAGTAGATTCAACTGTTGCTTTCCTGTTTTCATAACTGGTGTACAAATGCCATTCTCTGATTCTTGCATATGGTGGCTGACATCTCATTCATCTTGTCACTTATGTGTGTTTCAGATCTCTGTTTTGATTTCCCAGTTTAGTTTCAGTCTCTGTCACAGAAATGTGACTGCAGTCTTGCAAGTAACTTCAGTCTCTGCCATAGTACTGCCATACAGTTTTTAATTGTACCCACACACTAATTTATTTACGGAAAGCTGCAAGCCATTTTCAGTGATGCAGTGTTTGTCCAGAGTTTTAGCAATGCTTTAAAATGCTGAAAATCACCTTTGTATAAAAATGTTACACCACTGCTTTTTTGTTGTAATAGGAAAAAGCATTTTTATAAGCTTACTTACAAGTAAACTTGTGAAGTTTTTAATAGATGTTAATAGTGCCTTATCAACTGCTGAGTTCCCTTTCACCACTGTGTACATGTAGCACATGCTGCCTGAATATTGCACCCACTTGTCTATATTTTTTAAATTTTTTTTTAATGTGAATGACAGTTCATGGGCAGTGCTGAAGAGTAAGATTGTACTCAGCCAGACCCATTTGCAGTTTTGAAGGCAAGTGGCATACTCTGGATTTGGGTACTGTGTAAGCAGTGTGACTCTGGACTGCAGTTTCTTCCTTGTGCAAGAAGGGAGAAAAAAAAGTCTTCATAGAAACACAGTTAATTTGTTCTGTTTTGCTAGACTCTTTCTCACAAAATTCAAGGTTGTCTTTAGCCTGTTTTTTTACACAGACTGTTCTACACTGTTGATACAAAGAACGTCCTTTCTTAATCAGCCCATTGACTGTCAGGCCCTTCCAGTGATGCTCAGTTTTATTTAAAAAGAACTCCTTTGTTTTTGGAAAGAGTGTAATATTTTGGCAAGTGACTTAAACTCCAGGCTTTGTTTTGATATAAGTGTACATTCAGTAATTGCAATGGAAATGCAATGATCCTGTTTCTTATGAGAACATTTTTTTAATCTTAAGTATAAAATGAGAGTCTGAATTGGATGACTTCATGTTATATTTCTCTACTACAGCAATTTCTCTCCCCTCATACCGTAATTTAAGAGGGCAAAGAATCCATAATATAAGCAGTAAGTCCTTCAGAAGCACTCAGCTTTTTATGCTCAAAGGTGGCATCTCAATTTTTCTGCTAAAGCTCCTTGGTTGTGCCAATAGGGCTGCCATTATCTGTAGGTGTCTAACCTTACTGTGTGGGTAGAAGTGTAGTGACAGGACTTCACGGGGACTGCAGAGAGCCGTGAGCCGAGCATCCCCTACTGTGCCTTCAGTGCCTTTGGAGTGCTCCCCAGGCAGGCTGTGCCTGGGGTACCTGTGCCTGGAGCTGCCTGTGCTCTTCAGTGTGTACCTGCTCAGGCACTTCTCACACTTACCGTGCTCTTCCCAAACTCCTGGGACTCGGCGCCAGAGAGGAGTGTGGAGATCTCACCCTGCGGAAAGCCAGTGGATGTGCTGGGCAGCAGGACATGGAGCTGAGCCCGAGGGCCTGGCAGCCAGCCTGCTGGAGAGGTCGTCCTGTAGTGAACACAGAGGTGTTGTTCTGGAGCAGCTGACACTGAGGAAGTGCTGAAAGGCACCTGCTGGAGAAATGTAGGCAAATCTGTGAGCCTTCATCTGAAGATTTCCACATTGTCTGTGTGCAGAAGAATCATTGTTGCAACTACACATAATTGCTCCGTCCATCATCCGGACGGATCCAGGCAAGAGTGTTTTTCTGAAATAACTTTGCAATGCAAACTGTTAAAATTACAGAATACCTTATGCTTTTATTACATGAAATTACATGGAAAAAGTGAACATATCTTTGGGCCTAGAGCTTTTTCCTTAGCTCTAACAAGAACCAGCTTACTGTCAGTCTGGTTGAACAACTCTGAGCCTGAATACTAGCCTGCTTATCATTCCCAGTATCAAGAACTGTTTATTAAAAGATTTTTGCTGTTCTTACCTTTAGGGTTTTACAGTTTTAACACCACCATGATGCACTTACAGGTGAAGGCTGAGTCCTATAAAAAATACTGACTGACTTTATTTTGCATTTTGATGTTTGACTGTCCTTTTAAAGTTTTCATAAAATATTTCTTTATCCTGTTATTCAGGATAACTTGTCCTTTTAAATTTATACAATTATTTACAATGTTTCCAGAATATTGTAGATTAGATTAGGTGTGAGGAGTAAAAGAAATAATAGCTTAAGAGCTGTTTGTGTTATGAGTTAGGTTTAAGTCTTTTTGAAGTATGGCTTATCATGGCAGAAGAGTGTGCCCACATTTATAAACTTCCAGTGCGGATTAGACCTGGAATCAGACATGTTTTGATTTAGCTACAGGCCCTATCCTGGGAGAATTGAGGGCAGATTCTGTGGTTCTGAAAGCAGACTTCCAAAACTGTCACTTGCTGTTCTATTCATACGCTCTTGCAGCAGTAGGTTTTGAACTTTGCTGTCCTTTTTGCATGTTTATTTTAGGAGGCTGGTTCTGCAAAACATGGCCTCCTTTGGTTTGAACTGGTTATTGAGCTGTAAAAATGGGACCTGCAAGAGTATATTTCTAAGAAAAAATACTTTTAAAGTTACTTGCTATTTTTGATTCTTTTCTCATTATTTTGATTTAGAGGAAAAATATGGAAGATCACATTGTTCATAGCCACATTCTCTCTTTGACTTTAAGCATTTAACTTCTTGCAGAGGAGTTTGTCCAGTCTTTGTAGCCACTAGTGCAGCAGCATACTTAATGACACAATCATTACATGCCTTTTTAATTTGATTTATAGTAATTTTTAGCTTGTAGAAGTTGAATTTACTAGTTTTATTTAAGGTCATGCAATTTTACAGTAAAAAAAAAAATTCTGTAAAGTTTTAAGTTGAGCAAATTATTGTGGGTCGTTTGGATGTAGTTCCTAATTGTTACTTGATCTGAGATAGAAGAAGGAAGCAGGCAGAAGAATTGTTACTTTATTTTTGGCCATAGACTAAATAAAACGGGCATGTTTCAAATACTTAGGCTTTTCAGGTAGATTGCTTGGTAAATCTGGGGTTTTTAACAGTTTAGGCAGTCTGTTCATTTTTAGAATTGATCTTTTCCAGCAGTGAATTACTTCCCACTAGTGAATTTCTTCCAGTATCTTTCAAAGAGCAATGTAATTTAAGTTAAAAAAACCAAAATGTCAGGAGAATTGCAGGCACTGTAGGGATTTCTCTTAAAGTCTATATCCATAAACCTTTTTTAGGCATGGAGTCATATGCTCGGTTGTTTAGCCTTGCAGAACTGTCAGAAGCTGAGAAAACCAAAATGTAGCAATTCATGTCATGTGTGTTGCCACACCAATATTCTCTTCTGTATTAAAAAAAAGTATGGCTTTGCAGGCCCTACCCCTTCACTTGTTCCTGTCCTGGCCCCTCCACCTCTGGGAATGGAGACAGGGCAGTCTGCAGCTGCTTTTCAGGTGATTAATTCAGTTTACAGTGCCTATATGAGTGGGAGAATGCTGTAGTTGGAGCTCTCTCTGAGGTGTAGGCACGTGTAGCACAAAGAGTACATGCATCCTGGTTCTCATTTTCTCTGAAGAATTAAAAAAAACCCCTAACTCTAAAATAATTAATTAAACAACAGTAAGTAGAGCATGGGAAGTAACAGTGCAACAAACAAGTCGTGTTTTCTAATATTTTTACTTCTTCCTAAAGAACCAGTCCTGTACAAACATGCAGCCTGACTGCTGTATTTCAGTTTTAAAAGAAAATCCTTACTAAGCCAGTTATAAATATACAATTGGTAGGTAATTGAAAAAAAATTGAAAGCTTTGAATTTCCCTCAAACCTGTTTTCAGATAATTTTCTGTGTTTCTTAGAGGACATCTGTAATAAAGTTTCTCATTATGATTCCTGAGGTCCTCACCCCCAGTATTTGTGTGACCTTGAAATCCTAGATTTGTTTTGTAAGGAGCAAATAATACTGTTTTATTTCACAATATGTTTTGCACTGCACATTGACTGCAATGCAAATTATTGCCATATTTTTAAAAAAATTGTAACAGCAGTTTTGCTCACATTGTTTCTGGTTCCTGAGAATTTCCTCAACCTGAACAAAGTTTTCTTGCATAATTTTGTCACCTACAGAATCAGTATGATTATCTTTTGCTTTCATTATATCTGACAGACTAAAAAACACCTGGAGCTTAGAAATTCTGTGGTGGCTGTGTATCAAATCTGTTTTTTAAAAAGGTAAAAAAACCCTCAAAATTATGTATCTTTTGAGGCATCTGTGTTGGTGTTGTGTGTTCATGTTCCTTTGCTTGTATATGTGTATATTCTTGACATTTTCATTTCATTGCAGTACCCAGAGTGATGATGGATTCTGGTCCTTCCTTTACATATCAGGGTTGAGAGTTTTAAGAACCATGTTTTACAAATTAGTTTTGCATAGACCCTTAAGCAGCCTATACTTTGCAAAAGGAGAGAGGGAGTGCTTAATTTTTGTCTACTCCTGACATTTTGTGATGAAGATTGTGGTTTACTTTCATGGGGATAATGTATCCCTTAACTGAATATTAAATATAATTACCAGAGATAAATGCCTAAAATAAATGGCAATAAAGGAGGGGCCGAGGCTGAAGGAGCAAAACAAAGATGGGTTTTTTTGCCTCTCAATTGAAGTACAGTCTTTGTTCCTACACACTCCTCTTGCTGTGATCTCCACTCTTGAACCAAAACCCTTTCTTTTAGTGGACGCTGTGGTACCTGCAGTTCCAGTCGCAGTTCAAAACCAGGCAGGAGAACGTGAGCTAAGTCACATTTCTGATGTCTCTGTTTTTCTTTAATTGATCTAAACACTTAGCAGAGTCAGAAAATTTACAGGAAATAAATGAATGAATCTTCCTGTTTATATCTTATGACTGTTTTCTGCTCTTGCTGGGCTGGGTCAGCTGGAGGATCTGTGTGGAGAGGCTGGAGTGAGCAAAGCCTTGAAGATCAGCAAGGGAGTATTCCTTCACCTATCTTTGTCCTAGCTTAGATTTGTATTTTACTCTTCAGATTGAAAAAAAGCCCCAAACAGACGTGAAATATCCACAGGGCTTAAGCCCCACTTTATAATAACGATTTTGCATCTGGTCATTGATTATTATGAAGTATTATTTGTAACCATTTCAACACCACGTAATTGTGTGTTAGCACGTAAGGTAGTGTGGTGCTTTTTCCAGTGGGATCTGACAGAAAAAAATTTTTAAGAAAGTCAGAGCAAGCTTCCTGAGGTTTACCATGAATTTTAAGTGCAAACTAGTATTTTATATTTTAAAAAGCAGTTTTCATTTAAGGATTCATTCCTGTTAATTTAGTTGTATTTATTACCTGTATATTTTGTATGTATGTATTTTGCCCAGTTGCTCTTAAAATTCCTGACGGTTCTGACAAATGTGTATGTTGTTCACATGGAGTGGAAAGTACACCTTTTGTGGAAGGTACAGCTAAGAATGCTGCTGAATGTCAGACTGTATGAACAAAGATCACTCTGGTGCTGGAGTTCTCATTTGCAGGAAGAAGCAGCTGCTTTCAAACTAATATTGTTTTTTTAATTCATTTTTATAGGTCTTAATGATTCATAAAGATTTTTTACTTTTTATGTAATGATAGACATAGGTAAATAACAGGCATCTCTGAGAAAAGCAGTTTGTACAGAAATAGCTGAAGGGAAAATTTCTTTTTTATGTTATTGGATTAAGTTGCAGCTTGCTGTAATTTTGTAGGATCTTTATTTGGATATATTCCAGTCACCTGAAAAATAATAAATAACGTTATAAAGTCCAGGTCTCTTTGCAGTTGTAGTAATGAAATTAAAATAAAACATACTACACTGCAAAACTTAATAAAATTTTCAGTATATTGCCTTGCTACAAACACATGGAAGACTTCTACTAATTTATAAATTGCCTGAAGAAACTGCTATCTTCCCTAGACTGCTAAGCTAAAATCTGCTTTAAGCTTGGAGCTGTCTGGCCTACACTGATCCTTGGCTTCTGTAAATAGCTAGCAATGAAGCCCAAATGATTGATTTTAAAATTGTTCTCAATTATCTTTACCTATTGTCACTAGGATTTTATTAATGCAGCTCTTTCCAGAGAAGTGCAGTTTTTCTGATCAAAACTTAATTTTGTGCACTGTGTGGTTCATTTTATTCATATTCTGGGAGTGTAAACAGTTACCACTGGAATTTAGGTAGCCCTGTCTTTCAGTTGTTACACTCTCCCCATAAAAAAGCAAAATTATTTTTAATAAAGTTTATTCATTCATTAACATAGCACTCATTCACTTGAAATTAAATGCCTATTTTTACTAGTTGCCTAATGTGTAAATTGCCCTTTTTTTCTGTCATTGTTGTAGACAGTTGAAGTCAACTCGGTTTCTAAGTTCTAGTTTCTAGTCTCCTCACCTTTCTGAATTAGGTAGGTACATTTTATCTTCCTGGCGTATGGCTTCAGAATTGTGATTATGAACACTATTCTAATTTAGTCTGCACTACCTAGTATTTCAGTTGATACTTTCTTCCTGTCAATTATTTAAATTTGAATTTCTATGGATATGATGACTGTTTTGAAGTCCCAGGTTATATTATAAATTGCATATGTTCTTTTCAAGAGAGATGACACCTGAGTAGTATCTTTGAGCCAGAGATAAAATTATTTTAGAGAATATGTCTTCTCTGCATTCTTTTGCAAAGCGTATGTTTTGTGGGGCTGTCCAATGTTAACTAAAGCAGAGCTGGGTCTTTGTGTATGACTGGTCAATATTTTTAATTTCAGGTCTCCTATAATTCTAGAATCTTATTTATTTAAAATTAATGAGATACATAATTATTTTTATGTAAAATGATATTTTAAAAGGAAATGTCATTTCCTTTTAGAGCTACTGATTAATCTGCTTCTATTTAAAGATCTGATAACTTATACCGTAATCACACTCTCATTAGAAAATAATTAGGCAGTTCTGGGGAGTCACAGTTATAAGAGCTAGTCATAGACCTAGGATGTTAGAAACAAACAAAAAACCAATCAAATCTTTGTTTTCCAGGAGATACAAAGAAACTTTTTTTGGTTATATTATGTGATGGAAGTATGTGCATTTCTTCTTTTTCATTTTTGTCTTTGTGGATCTTGGTCAAAAAAGCTACATCAGCCCCAGTTCACCATACTCATACCAGCATTTTGGATGTCAAAATGGCAAGTGAAATTCAGCCTAGATAAATGTTGAAGCAGTACGCACTGAGAAATAATCGTAACTTTTCATATAAAATAAAGGATTCTGAGGTGATAATCATTATTTAGGGAACTACTGGTGGAATAGATATTTCATTAAATCATCAGCTTTGTGCTCAGTAGTGATAAAAAGAGGCAAATACATGATTAGAAACAAAGGAGGAGACAACATGGTAGAAAATGTCATTGTACCAAAATACATACCCTCCACACATTGCCTGTGGAATATTGCTTACAAAGAGAATAGCATGACAGGGTTCAGGGAAGAGTGAAGAGTAGGATCTTGAATTGTAGAGCAGCTTTCCTGTGAGGAAAGACAAAATTGAGTAGGACTCTTCAAGGCTGACAAACAGATGGCAGAGGGTGTACAGTAGATGTCTCTTAAAATTGTGTGCCAGGAAGAAGGTGACTGCAGAATGAATGTTCGCAGGCTTTCAGGACAAGAATCAGAAGAAATCAGTTGAAGCTACGAGATGGCAGATACAGAGCAAACACAAGGTGATGATCTTTTGGAAGAGGTGCAAGTATGCTCTGGAATTCCATGCCATGCCATATGAGATGGATGTTAGAAGTTTCCATTTGCTCAGAGGGGAGCTGGATAGATTTGCAGAGTAAACATCAGGTGGGAGTTACTAAATACACAGGAATCCCATCTGGTGGCCTCTGAGCTGCTATTTTCTGGAGACCATGAAACTGCTTATGGGAGGAAGGATTCCTGTGTGCTTAGTTTGCTCTTATGCTTTTCCTTTGACATCTGCATGTAGCTGTTTTTCTAAATATAGGTTATTGGTCTGTGTAGATCACTGGACTGACCTAGAATAGCCTTTTTAATAACATTGTGCTCAGGTTCCTGGGTCTGCTCCTTTTTATGGGATTTCTGCCCTCAAGATAATTCATTCCTGTTAAAGTTTGCAATTTTAAGCATTTTGTTTGGAAGAAAGACGATAAAGGTGAGAAAGACGGTAAGACTTGACTCTAGTAATAGATTTTTGGGTACTGGCTTTATGGTATAGGGAAGAACTAGCTACTTGAGGTAAAAATTACGTTTCTGATTGTGCAGATCAAGGATTTGAATCAGCTTTTGAGTCTTTCTCACGTTGTCTGCGCGTGGAGAGTATGTGTAGCCTCTGTGTCTCCCACTCTGATATTTCTAGTAATAAATACATCCAGACAAAATTAAAAAAAAAAAAATTGCTTAAGAGCAGTAGTTCTTTTCAAAACATGTTACGTTTGAAACAGTGTTCTAAGAGAGTCTAAGAGTGGTGAGAGAAATTAGACTTAGTTTTTTTACTTCTACATGAAAGTCTCTGCAGCCTTTACCACCCCTTTAAATAGTCTTGAAAGGTATTTTGTGTTAGTCATTTTACAGTAAGCTGCCTAATAAAGTTGTTTTGGTATTGAAAATGTATTTTGGGCATCATTTAGTGGGTTGTTTGCTGTTTAGAAGTTTGACAATGTCTCCTGATCTCATGCCTGGTGCTGAAAGATGAGCACCAGCATGGGTTGGTTGCCCATGAGAGAGGTGGTAGAATCTCCATCCTTGGAGATATTCCAAGTAAGCCATCTGGAGATGGTTCTGGACAGCTGACTCCAGGTGGTTTGGCTGGAGCAGCAAGGATGTTGGACCAGATGATCTCCAGAGATCCCTTCTATGCTTGTGGACATACACAGTTTGTATTCAGAGGAAAAAACTGACACCAAACACCCACCAGAATTGTGGGGCAGTGTTTTTATGGCAATATTTTTGCAGGAAATTTTTTTAAAAGGGGTGGGGGGAAAGAGAAGAAAGACATGCCATCTTATTAAAAGAAGGGGAATGGTTGTCCTTCCTTTGTTTCAGATTGTGTTACACAAAGTAGCCTTCATAATCTCCCTATCATGCCTTTTTTAGAGTAAGGCCCTTAAAGGAATAAATTAACTTCTAGTTTTTTCACAGGGCAATTGAAGAACACATGATATTATTTACTGATGAAGTATGGAGCTTGTCTGTCTTTTTGATTAAAAACAAGGAGAAAGAAATATACTGGATTCCACATACATGTGCATTTCCTATGCTATGCTTTTGAGGCTAGTAATAAAAATGTACTTTGTATGTGTGATAGAAACAGTCTGAGAATACTTAAAGCTGCTTCAGCCAGTCTGGAGGCCTCCAATGAAATCTAAATGTTGTATATATGTTCTCTGTTGCATATTATATAAATATTACTTAAGCTCATTTCCTGCTTACATGGAAGCTATGTTGGCTGTCGAAATCAGGTCCAGTTTCCATGGCAACGCCGTGGCACTGGGAGAAAGGCTGATGCTGTGCTGTGGTTGGTATTTTTATGCAAGGGAAGAGATGCAGACCTACATTTTTAGACAGGAAATGTATTTCAAGGCACAAAAGCATCTAGCAACTTTTATAAATTTGTTGGATAAGTAGATACATCTAATAATAGAAATTGAAACCTATTGTTTGCTGTTTGCAACAGAAAATAAATTTTTAGTTTTTTCTGACATTACAGAAAGCCACTGTTAAATATATACACAATTATAACTGCTATATTAGCATGGAAATAGCAAGGAGACTTATGTATGTACTGAGGACAAAGGAGGTTTTGTACTGAGGCAGAACGGGCAAAACAGACTGAGGCGTAGTCTCCTAGCCTTTTCATTCTAGTTTTCACCTTCTGAAATCCTTTCAAATCATTTTCACAAAGGTCTTTACAGACTTAAAGAAAAATGCCTTTCTTTTTCTTCGTGGTAGTCCTTTCACTCTAGTTTTCTTTATTATTTCTGTATTTCCAAAAGATAATCCTTGCTTGTTTGTTCTTTCAGCCCTCTGTTATCCTTCAGCGGTACTTAGTAGTGGGACTCATTAAGGGCAGGGAGTTCTTAAGCCTACAGTTTTGATGTGACTAGGGTGAAGCTTTGCTCATCTTGACTGTTGAGTGGGTGGTTGAGTCACCAACCCTGGAGGTGTCTAAAAGATGTGTAGATGTGGCACTTAGGGACCTGAGTTAGTGGTGGACTTGACAGTGCTGGGTTAATGGTTGGACATGATGACCTTAAAGATCTTTTCTGACCCGAATGGTTCTACGATCTCTTTGAATTTCTGTATTCCTCCTACACACAAAGTTCTTGCTCCACCTCAGGGAAGTGGGATGTTCTGAGAAGATGAACCGAACTGGAAGCAGTATTCTTTAGAAGTGTGAAGGGCTCTTTTCATCCCTATGAATCATCATCTTTCTTTCCCAACCCTGGCACTATACAGTTAGTCTGTGTCTGGTGTTGCCTAGCAACAATTCATCAAATGTCTAAAGGGAACTGATTTACCCTAGCTAGGACTCTTGTAGAAATCCAAGTAGATAAAATGTTCGTGGAAGAATATTAGCCTCTTCCTATGTCTGGCACCCACACTATCAATCAGGATTAAGCTCGATTTTACAGCTGTCCAAGGCTTGGCTGCCTTGTCACACTGATGATTTAAGGATGTCTCATTTTATAGTGGAATATCTCCATCCCATCCTACAATCAGCCTGTGCTTCAGCTATCATGTTTTCAGAGGCTTAGCAAATCAAAACTCTCAGTGATAGCCTGTGTGCACAGTGGCACTGACTGCATATATGCATCCTCATTTAGGAGGAGAAAACCTTTCAACTTTGCCTCTGCAGTAACTATGTGTACTTAAGGGGAGATGTATACTATGTGTACTTAAGGGGAGATGAACCTTCTATGCTTCCAGTTCTTAGCTTTGTCTTCTGAAGCACAGTGATTGAATGCAGTTTCCTTCAGCTCTTTTCCATTCATTATTACTGAGAGTCTACATAGCTTGAAGACTTCTCTGAGGCTTGTTACTGAGCCAGTGGCAAAGAAGACTTTAACTGCCTTTGACACTGTCTCAGTGAAAGTCATGGCAGTGGCACATCACAAACATGTAGTGTGTCATAGTTTTAGCACCAGTCAGATCAGAAGCTGTGTCACCAACATAAACCCTAAACATTTACATTTTCAGTAGCAGTAAGCTTGCCATGTTCCTTGGACCTCAGTTTCTGCTTGTAAAATGTCATGGGTTTGAAGTCATGCTATCAGGGTTCTTTACTGCCATTAGAACTCAGCACCACAGTGTTTCTCATCTTTATTGTGCCTTGCCAATCATCCTGCTCTTTTGACTTTTGAAACCTAGAATAGGAAATTTGTTCAGTTTTTCAGACAACTCTGTGGGATCAGGTGCAGGAGACACCATTGTCCTTCTGAGAAACCCTGAGATAAGGTTACCTCTGGAAGTGAACTGGAGGCTGTAGCCTCGTGGAAATAATAGTGCTGTCCACTTCCTGTTGTAAACTGGGTCCAGAATTTAGCTTTACAAGGTGAGCTTCTTTTCCTGAGCTACAGAGTTTACTGCCCTGGTGGAGGAAGCTTCAGGCACAGCGTTCTGGTAGCAATACACAGGATATGGAAAGATCTCACTCTCAGAGGCAGGTGCCTCTTGAAGAGTTGCACCTTCTCTACAAAGGAGCCAGTTCATCTGGGATATCATGACAGCTGGGATTCCTTGAATGCTTTTCCACCATGGATGAGACTCTCTTTTGCTGTTGGAAGTAGGAATATTCCAGTAAGTGAGTCATCCAGCATCCATGCTGTGAGGTAAAGCATGCCAAGGCTGGGATGAGTCAGATGGTCTGATAACCCTTATTCTCAGACTTGCTGACACAAAATAGATACTGAAAATCTCAACAGGAATTGTCACAGTATTTAGTATGCAAAATTGCCTCATTCAAGCCAGCTGGACGGTGCTCTGTAATACTGGGGTGACTTTCCTAACTCTGCTGAGTGGCTGCTTGCTTGTTGAAGATCCAGTCAAATGAAAGGTCCTTCACTTGCAAGCTGTAAAAATAATGGAAAGCTCCAAAATTGCTTCTACAGCCTCCAAGACAAATGGTTGATGGGAATAAGGGATGGAAAGGCATTTCCCTGGAAACATCTGGAAAGTCAAAGGGGCTCATGGAGGAGCCTTACAGACTGAGAATGATGACCTCTTCATTGGGGGAATGTGATAGGAGAGCATGCTGAATGCAGTGGCATTTGGAAACAACATCTGCATAAAATAAACAAAATATACCATGTTCTATGAGGTTGTTGGACAAGAGATCAACTTAAGTTTTGCATTAAGAAGTATGAAAAGTAAACTAACAGCAACAAAAAAAAAATCAGAGATCTAGGCGCTTAAAAAAAGATACTTTTTAACCCAAGGAGCTTAAGTAACTGCTTTCTTAAAGATCAGTTTAATCAAAGTTATGCACATAAGAGTGTGTTTTCATGTGTCTGAAGAGTAACAATTGTTACTGCCTCTATGAAGACAAGAAGACAGAAAGATTAAATGGTCATGAAGCTAAAACCAGCTGCTTGTTATTTATCTGTGTTGGTGAGAATGAGTTTTTGTGAAAAACATATCTGTGATTTTTCCATTCGCTTGCTTTCGACTGCAGCTGGACTTGGCAATCTTTTTGCTGCTTTTACTTACTTCTGTTAGGAAAATCAATGCTTAATTTAACATGAATGAGCAATATACAGAGAGAAACTCAAAGCAGACATTTCATATATTGTACTTATGACCACATGTACCAAAATGGAAGAATATAACTGACTATTGAACACTAGCAAAACGTTTTTGCATGATAGGCATCTTTCCAACTTTTGTCTAATAATTAAGTTAAAATGTTGTGAGTTGCATATTTAGCTTTCTTTTATCCGTTTTACTGGTACTGCAGTGCAAGCTGGGTACTTTCATCAAATGCTAGTAGGAATTGTGAAGAGATTTATTAAAACTCTTGTTTTATAGAGGAAATGCTACTGGAATTTGGAAGTTTTGGGAGAGGAGTTCTGTGTTTTTTGAAGGATTGAGTTGAATTCTTTTATTTTGAAAGAAAGCCTGTTAGTGAAAAGGAGTTATGATTGTTAATGTAAAGAGTTCATTGTAAGATGCTTGTTTCAGCTTGTTGAAAGAAAGGTTAACAAGGAGAAGTTAGGTATCAGAGTTCCAACTGGTAAATTCAGAATTTATCACTGCAGTGAATGTTTGTATTTGCTGGAGACAGAGAGGTTCTTCTAATTGCTGACTTAGTCATGCAACCTTGTTCCGTCCCTTTTCTCATTGCCTGAAGAACTGAGTTCCCAGACATAATCCAGAGTATGATGCATTCGCACTTAACAGGATGAATGGGTCTTTTAAACATTTAGTAAACATGGACATGAAAAACGCATTTTTGCACTGAGATGATCACATGAAGTCAGGATTGCATTTTACCAGGGTGCTTTAGGGGTCAGGAAGAAACAACCAACCAAAGGCAAGAGGTACTCTGCTGCTTGACTGCATTTGATATTAAGTGAAGGGTTACAATTTGACTGTTCCTATGAAATCTTTTCTACTAGGCCGTTAAATAGGTAAAGAGGGTGTGAAACACTGCATTTATTGGTTTACTTCAGCTCATTTTGCTTCATTTGTCTTCAGTTATCTTCATATGGTTTCTAACATAAAAATGGAATATATACTTCCTTGAAGGAGTTACTGTCTTGTGATAAAGAGTAAATCCCATATTTTGTAATTTAGTTATGAGTTCATATTTCAGTCCATATTTGACCTCAAAGGGTCAGTTACTTAAGTGGTTTTGGTGCCAAATCAAGTTAAAGCTGCTAACTTCTCCAGGGTCAGTTAGGGCTGTTGGAGAGCAGAGGGTGCTTCTTCCCCCTTGAGAGCTTCAAAACTTGTAAATTTGTTGCTAGTGGCAACTGTAGGATACTGAAGCAACAACAGCATGTTTTCTGAATATATCTTATTAATAAAAAGACTAGAGATACTATAATTTAACATGCCAAAGAGAAAGGCAGAAATTAAATACTACAACAAAACATGCCAGAAAGAAAGTAAAAAATTAATTTCCATTTATACACTTGTGAGTCATTCTGTTAAAAGTAATCCATCATGTGGCCGTAGTGAGAGGAAAAAGAAGTCAAAATAGTGTCCATTTCTGTCACTGTGTGCCAGTGTTTTCTGTCAGGTGATCCTGTTGGTCAGAAGTGGAGGTTCCTGCACATAGATAGAGGAAGAATCTGTGCAGCATGAGAAGAGACTCTTGTTGCAAGAGGATTTGAAGAAGGTGAAGCTTCATGTGTGGTTTATGAGATTAGTTTATTTTTTAACTAATTTTTTATCATTGCTTTGGAGTGGTATTCCATGTCTGATGTACTTCAGGTGGAGGTTTTATTTTGACATGTTAGGATGCACATATAAGGAACTGTATTCTCCATTGATTAGTACATGGTGCATGGATTTATGACAGGTGTGTTTCTCCTCTTTGGCTCTTCAGAATTTCTTAATTTGAGGTAGCCAAAAGCTTTGGAATTTCTTAATTTGTAGCAGCCAAAAGCTCTTGTGGGACTTACTGATGAGACTTGGGCGTTGCCAGAGCAGCGGTGGGAGATTGAAATGCATTATAACCACCCCCATGCTTATGAAATGTAGCCCCTAGTGAGTGCAAGCAACCACAGTAGGCAAATAGGGCATGAAGAAAGGCTCCTCTCCATAGGAGGCCATTCCGCTGGTGGAGTGAAAGAATCAAGTACATGCAACCCTGGCACCAGACCGTGACATCTGGGAGCTGCTAACAGAGGCAGTGGACAGAATCAGTAGTTGGTTCAGAAGGGCACAAAGAGGCACCCTGACCCCCAGTCTCAGTAATGAACTCTTGCTCAGGGTCAGTCTGGTCATGCCTCAGAGCTCATTACCCTGTAGCTGCTGGAGTCACTGCGACAGGGACCTCCATCCAGACAAACCTGATGGTAGGTGTAGCTCTTTAGGTGTCAGGTTGCCCAGTGCCTGATGCTTCTCTGTGAAGCTAGGTCTGATAGTCTCCTCTTCTGCAGAAGGTGTGTTACTGATCTCTTCACTCTCGTGATCAGTGACAGGACTTGGGGAAGTGGCGTGAAATGAGTCAAGGGAGGTTTAGGTTGGATATTAGGAAAAAGTTCTTCACCCAGATAGTGGTAGGGCCCTGGAACCCCAGGGAAATGGTCCCAGCACCAAGCCTGACAGTGTTAAGAATCATTTGGATGAAATGTTCAGGCACATGATGTGATTTCTGGGGCTCTGAAGGACCAGGAGTTGGATTTGATGATGCTAGTTGGTTCCTTCCAACTCAAGGTATTCTATGATTTTAACATTCTCAGCCTTTATAACACTTTACTGGTGACCAGAAATACAGGTAAGGTGCTGAGTATCTATTCATATATTTTCTTTTTGTGCTGCCGGGTGGGTCTTTATTTTTTAATTAACTGTTGACTTTTTCTCTTTGCAAGTCTGTAATGAATGACTCGTCTGGAAAATACAACTCTGCAGGAAAAACAGTATTTGAGGAAGAAAACAGATTACTTTGGCAAGTCCAATTAAGCTTGAGGCTTCCTGGGTAGATTTGGCTTCTGGTTGACTGTCTTAGTAACAGTTTAACAGAATTGCATTTGTTTGAGAACAAAACTTCATTTGGGACTGACTTTCAGAGCTTGAAACCAGTTACTTCTGGGAACTTGCTGTAACTGTGTCGGAGAAAGGCCATAAGAGCTGCCTCCTGAGCTTGGCAGACTTTACTTCTTCATCCTAGGTGTGATCTGATGTAATGGTAGGCTGCTACTGGCTCCCTTCAGCTCTGCCCATGGTGATATGCTCTTCCTGTGATGCTGGGCTGGGGTGGTGACGTGGTAAAACTGCAGTACTTGCTGCGTGAAATGGCATTTATTTATAGTAGCTGTTGTTTTGAGCGGAAGAAGGCAGTGTTCCTTGGCATTTCACTTGGAGTTTGAGTGTGCCCAAGGTGGCCTCCAAAAGACTAGTAAGCAAGATGGGAATGAAAAATTAATTCTGTGTTGCTGTTTGAGGTTACGAAAGCTACTGTGTCTCAGCCTGCTCCGTTCCGGGATGGATTTTTACTGGTGCTTCTGTTAATGTTTGATGGTAGGATAGTATCTTTGGAAGGAATGTTAACAGTCCCAGGAGGAATGATAATTTTGTTTGATAATGACCAGATGTAGAAACTGCTTAATGCTTGTGACATACCAGCACTCTCTCTTTTTATGCATAAATTTGCTAGAATTGGAGATTGTAGTACAGTTTTGTACCACAATAAGAACACAAATAGCACTTTTCATACAAAGCAAAGCTGTCCCTGGGAGTTCACATCAACAATTCCTTGGAGTTAGTTAAAAACACATCACCTTATGCCCTATTTCCTTCTGAGTTTGTAGATTTTCTTTCTGAAAGCAGTAAGATGACCTCTGGCATAGTTAAAAATAATGATTAAATTACAAATGATTTATCATAACTATTAAAATTTAAAAATATTCTGAATTACAATCCACTTAAAATCTTACTTGAAACGTGCAACATAATTTTGTTCATTGAGTGATAACTTCAGAGTTATTTTGATATTTTTTATGGTTTTTGTTGTTTGTTTTATGTATGGGGATTTTTTTAGAAAGCCTCCATTTAAGGCTGCCTCCGGTTCAAAGAGCTCAGTGTTAGAAGGCACCTGTCTAATTAAGCTAAATTTGCATTTGGGAAAAAAGAGCAGGCAAGAATTCAGCTCATAAAGCAGACACCATTTGAACAAATGAGAAAGAGATCCAAATAGCTGAGTCTTTAAGGAATTAATAACAGCTGTAAGAAATTTGTGTATAAAGATTTCAGACTTCTAACTCTACAGAACCTTGAGAGCCTTTCCCAGGAGCACGAAAGCTTTTGCCTTCTGGAGCTGGACAGAAGCATAGCTGGAGCTCCTTCCAGATGGACCCACATACACTGGTAGATTTCATAAAGCTCCCGTCTCTTAGGAGGCTTACAACATAATTCTTCTGATGCTCACTCTCCCCCTTGCTTCCTCTTTTTACCTCTTCAGATTGAAATTCCCTGTAGAACCTCTGTGGATGTGTTAGAAGGTTCATAACATTGTTAGAATATAGTTTATTCCATATTTTATTTTATTAGGTATATGAAGAAGTCATTTAACCTAATTTTAATTGCATTTTCTGTTAGCAGAAAAAGTCTTTGATTGTGTTCATCTGAAAATCTTAAGAGGAAGTTTTGTTTTCCCCTCAGATTGAGGTAGTTCTTAGCTCAATCTGACCAATTTCTGTCTCACAATTTTTTTTCATTTGGCACAGTCTGTTTCCTTCTGAGACAATGCTTTCCTAAAGTTAGGAGAATCAGGTGCAGGTTTTAGTAGTCACCATGTGTGCAGTACAGTGTTCATAGTGAAGGACTCCTGCTGTTGCATGCCTATTCCCCATGAGAACATGAGGATTTCCTCAGGTAGTCTTGTTCTATAGCAGTCTTGCCTGCAAGACATTCTTATCCACTACTTCATAATAAAAACATACTTTTTGTCTATGAGGGTTTTGGATAAAGAGGCCTGAAGTCTGCTTTGGTTTTGAGTAATGGAAATGATTCATTTGTTGAGGAAAAGATGAAGTGACGGCACAAGGACAGACCCAAGGTGCACCTACATTCCCTCTGGCCAGGAGCAGTTGCCTGGGGAGGAGTGCAGGGTTTGGGCCCCAGTGTGCTGAATACTGTTCTGCATGCAGCGGCTGCTGGGCTTCACAAGCCAAAGGCACTCCTGGGTTAGCCATCAGTTGATTTTTCTTCCCTGAGTTTTTTTGAGCCCTATTTGAACTTAACTAACTTCTCTTATCCGTGATATCAGAGGGAAAAAAGTTCATCTTAGTTTTTAGCATCATATTGCATGAGTAATTTTTTTTTCTTTTCATTTTCAGTCACCTTGGCCCAATTTTTGTGGGATGAGCAGTGGACAGCCATTTCCTATTGGCTTTCTCTGTTATCTCTCAAGATTTTGTAGCACTCTTCCATCTTGTTTTCCTGGCTGAAGAGTTCTGGTATGTTCAGATGCTTCCCCTATGGAAGACATTTTGTGATTTTAATCACTATCACTGCTCTTGTTTTGCCTTTTTCAGAACAGAAGAGTAACAAATGACCCCACAACATCAACAACAGCAAAAAAATGAATGGATTTTTCTGGATTTCTCATAGTGTCATTTTCTCAGCATTTGAAGGTCTGAATGTTAAGGAGATTGCTTTTACTGTTGGCTGTTACCCAGTGGGAGCATGAAGCAACATGTCCATGAGGGAGAATAATAAAATTAAGTTGTCAGAAATGTTGTGTTTCATAACAGTGGGCAGTTGTTTTTTTTGTGAGACTTCATGCAGGGTTTTGACGTATTTTGCTTCAAGTTCACTGCAGAGGAGAAGTACTTCAGCTTTTCTTTTGTCTTTTCCTAAGTATTCCCTCTAAGAGCAATTTAAAAATAGGTTTTAATTGTGTTTTTATTGGACTTTGCTGTAAATTATTTTTGTCCACGGAAAAGGCAGTAATTAAAAGACAAAAAATGCTGACTAGTGTTTGCTAATTGTTTGTAGTGTTTCTTTCAATACAATTATAAGGTTTGTCATTGTAGCCTGTGGAGATGGTCAGTTCTGGGCATACTTGCTGACAGAATACTGAGACTCTAGAAATGGTATGTTGTCTTCTTCTGTTAATTAAGTGTTTATGCTTGAATGGTGATGAGCAACCTAATAGTGGTAGACCACAGAGTACCAAGTGATTACTTCAGAAAAAAGAAAAGCAGGTTTAGTATTTATCTCTGCATGCATGTGCTATATAATGCACATCATTACAAAACATTTTAGGAATAAGAAAGAGTAATAACTTGAAATTATGGTTGTTGAATAGCTCTTGATGTTATGATAGTATTTGACAATTATATTTCTAAAAAGGAAATGGAGATTACAGACATGTTGGTGAGTCACAGCTTTCTAAACGGTTGGGTTTTTTAATGCCAATGATGTTTGAAAATCTACTCAAAAGAAAAATAATTTACATTTTAGCAGACTATACTGGAAAAAATGAAATCTAAGTTGAAGAAACTGTATATTCATGCCATAAATTGCAAATGAAGATGTTGTTAAAGCATTCATCA
Source organism: Aphelocoma coerulescens (assembly GCF_041296385.1). Lineage (NCBI taxonomy): Eukaryota > Metazoa > Chordata > Aves > Passeriformes > Corvidae > Aphelocoma > Aphelocoma coerulescens. Next base: position 14,462,944 of record NC_091014.1, on the reverse strand, counting down.
TAGCTTATCTTTGCAATTCAATAAAAGGCCTACTAAGAAATAGTGACACTGGAGTTCTCTCACTGATGTCCTTCCTAACACTGTGGAACTGTGAATTGGCAGAAGAGCTGGATTGGGGATGCCAGGATGAGTTACTCAACCTGTAGGCAGAATTTAAGCTGTCAAGTGAAGTGTTGAAGACTTGATCTCTACATATACCCTAGAAAAGTAAAAGTGAACAAAACTAAAGAACAACAAGAATCTCTTGCTAAGAATTCTAAACTAGAGGAAAAAATTGCCAAAAATGCAGAATTAGCAGTCAGACTGATGTAACTCAGCATGTTGCTTTCCTTCCCTCATGTTTCTGTACTAATATTTGATTGCTCCAAAAGGTGTAAGCAAAGCTAAATGGACAAATCAAAGATCTTCCTCAGTTTAAAGCAGTGTTTTGTTATTTGCAGATAAAAATCATAAATCCAGAAGGAAATAAGGTAGTATCCTTCCTTTCTTCCTGGTGTCCACAAAGGACAGTAAGAAAGCAGTCCTGAATATAAAAATCAATTGGGATTGAAGACATGAGAAATAACCCTTTTCAAACCAAAATCAAATACAGTAGCTGGAGAAAGACTCAGAGCCAACCCTGTTTCCCTAGGAATAAATTTTTTTTGAAATCCTGTGCTGGATACTTCTGTCTCTCTCAGAGGGAGATTCTTGGTATTACTTAATATTTATTTGAAAATGAGTGACAAAATGTGTGAATCTCAATTCCTGAAATGCTTCTGATGCTCTTTAAAATCTGTCATGTAAAGAAATAGAGCAAGTAGTTGTTATCTTAAAAACCAAAATCAGCACAATTTCAACGAATTTTTGAACTTACGCCCCCATATTGCATTTCCCTACCCTACCATGGGCTTTCTGTAGTTGTACCATTTCGTGGGACCAAAATAGTAACATGGAAACTTGTGGTCAGAACAAAAGAAGATGATGGTACCATCCAAAATGAGGAGTCCAGGCACTGATGGATGTGCCTCTGTTCCTGGCATGCTGCATTCAGATGTACTGATGAAGTGCAGGCTATTTCACTATGCGTTCTTTTTTGTTGCTTGTAGAATCATTGAGGCTGGAGAAGACTTTTAAGGCCATCAAGTCCAACCATTAGTTTTAAGTTTTTAAGAGTTCATAGCTCTTGATCTGTGTATCCAAAATGGTCCTGTGCCTAGCAGATGAAGTTTCAGGGTTTGTAATGTAGATCCTTATGTGATGGTTTGTTGGATTAAAGCTTTCAGGTCAGGTGTGGGAGCTGTCAGCTTGCTGACACTGTGAAACCTGGCTGGTTCATGAAACCAGGAGGGCCAGTAATCTGGTTTGTGGTAAGATTAGCTGGTCAGAAGATTTCCTGCACCTTGCATTTGCAGTTTACTTTCCTCTCAGTGTACCAGATAAAGACTTCTGTAGGGAGCCAGAAATGAAAGAGGGAGGCGAACAACTAACATAATTTAAGTAGGAGCATTGCTAATATATTTATTGTTTCTCCTACAACTGGATCCCTTCTTTCTCTTCTATTCTGTCTAGTTTCATGTGGTTAAAAATTACATAAATTTATTTACTTCGTTAGATTTCTCATCGTAACTTAAATAATTGATAAATTAGTTCAAAATACTTCTTTTTAAATCTGACCATTTATTGATTGAAGAATTTTATTATCTGAAACGGGTAGCAGGCAGATAAATTTGGTATTCCATGCAGCTTGCAGTGATATCCTGTAAAGCAAAGGCGTAACAGCAGCTGCTGTGCAGGTGGTGAATGTTACCATTGGAATTTGTTTCTGACCAACCATGTTCTCTTTGACACCAAGTACTCTGTCTGTCTTGAACAATTGGTGTGTGTAGGAAGAAAAAGAAATTATGAGGAAGAGGGCTTAGAAGTGGGATAAACATAAATACAGTTTTTACTCATGATCAAGGAAGTATTCGGATCTTAATTCTAGGTGCTGAAACATCAGCAAATTACAGATTTCTGGGTTTTTTATGACATGAAGGATAAAATACTGTTAATATGGTGTTTTTTAGATGTGGTTAATTTGACATAGATATAAATGTAATTTATAGCAGCTTTTGATGGCACAAATGCTTTTAGTTACTTTGCAATTGTATTTGGAAAGTATATACTTCTTATTTGTAAGAGGTATGAATACAAAAAATAACAGCACCAACCTGTTTGGGGAAGGCTTTCTTAGTTATATGACAAAGAGGTCATATCACTTCAACCCTGAACTTAAGTCTGTTGAAAATGCTCGATTTTGAAATGTGAGTAGTTGATAGTTGTACCTAGTATGGCTTTCTTCGGAACAGGATATAAAATACATTTCACTTTGGTTGTTTTTTTTTTTTTTTTTTTTTTTTTTTAAATTGGAGCTGCAAGACAAGAAAAAAAACCATCTCTTGGTTGGTGGTGTCAGGCTTTGGTGATTTTGTTTTGTTTTTTTTAATTAATTAGTGCATATTAAAGCATGTGATATGCTCTGGGATGAGAATTGTAGACTACCTAGGAAGATCAGTTTTTTTCTCTTACTTTCTAATAGATGTTTTCAGTATTCTGTATACTGATACAGCTTTCCATAGTGTTGGCAGCAGCTACAGAATGAGAAGTGCATTAAGATTTGGGTCAGTGTCTCTAGAAGATTGTTTCTTGCTGTCTATTCATGAGATCCTTCCTACTGCAGCTAGCAGGCAGGAGCTTCTGAATAACTTGTTATTTTTTGAAAAATACTTCTCAGTTGTGCTCAAGAAGATGGGTCTAACATCTCATTTGCTCGTCAGGAATTTCAAAAGCTTGTCTGTATCTGATTATGTATTTCATGTATCTTTTGCAAGCTCTTTCACTTGAGAACTGCTCTTGGTTTGGCCAGGTTCCTCTCTGTCCATGCCTCCCTAGTGTACCAAGGGCGATACGAAAGGTGACAATGAGAATGGAGATGCTTCACAAGTTTCTTTTCATTTTTTATTTCCCACTGGTTTTTCATCCCCCCCGAAGGGCTGGGCTACCCCAGTGATGAGGCTCTTTGCTAAGTGTGCTCTCTCTCCCATTTCCAGGCCAGAGCCTCAGCAGAAAGCTCCCTCTGCACCCCCGCCTCCACCCCCACCCCCGCCTCCGCCCCTGCCGGAGCCCGCCCCGCCTGAGCCAGAGGAAGAGATTTTAGGGTCCGACGATGAGGAGCAAGAGGATCCTGCAGATTACTGTAAAGGTGTGTGCAATTCACCAGTGGTGGTGAGGTAAACACTGTCATGCCAGTCTTGGCTCTTGTTCTTGAGGGATTTTTAAAGAGCTGATCTTTAATTACGTATTTTGCTTATACAAGAATTAGGAACAACTCTTCATTTCAGGTCCCGATGCGTAATTGTCTTCAGCTTTAATTTTTCACTTAGCCATAGCTTCTTTATACATTTTTCAATAAATATGCAAGTACTTCATCCCTGTATTCTTCCTGATGTCCTAGTTAGAAGAATAGAGAATAAACTTCTCCCTTGATTGATGTGAGTTGTAAGAGAAACAAAAACACCCAAACCAAGACAAACAACCCCTCTCACACTCCAAAAGGTTTTAAAATGCCTTGATGCCTTTAACAGCATTACCTAAAATTATTTTTTAAACTGTATTTTTTTTCCTTTCTTCTCACACTTGCACTAGCTTAAGATGTTACATGCTTCTTTTCCACATGGTGTCTTCCACAGCTCTCATTATTGTCTGAGGCTCTCTACATCTTCATTTTAACTCAATTTCCTTAATTTTTGTATTGGTTATATTCAGTTTTAAAATACTGTTAAATGTGTAAAAGCATGACTGCAGTACAGCCGTGTCAATACTTAAGTCACTGCTAAAGTAGCAAGTCTGTTCCCATTAGGGTAGAATGTAAACTGTACTTACATAAAAAATGATACATAACAGTTTTATCAACTGTGGGTTATCTATTGTAGTAGATTTCAAGAATACAAATATACTTACATCAGAGTTCTATCACTTCAGATTAGTATTTTTGAATAGTCAAAAAGCACTGTATGGACACTGACTATATCTGTTATTCTGTATTCCTCATACCAAAAAACACTTCCTGTGTCAAATATGATAATGTTGTCTTATCAGAAGTTTCCGTATAAGCCTGGAAATGTGCTATTTTAAGAATTCCCCTTCCCAGCCTGGAACAAGTGTTTCATGTTTTCAAGATTTAACAATGGAAAGTGACTGTTGCATTTTGGTGTAAGGAGTTTTATTAGTATATTATATTTCAAATGTATGAGTGGCTTAGAAATGCCAGTAGTGAAAGCTAAAGAATGAACTCAAACTAAATGTCGAAGTCTGCAGCAGGGCAAAGGAAAACATGTCGCTAAACCATGCTCTGGTATTTTGTTTTTTTATTACTTTGTTAAAACACATTTGTTCCTTAAGATAACTCTTTCAGTGTCTTTAACATCTTCCATCAGTGAATAAGGATTTGTTTAAACATCTGTGTACTTGTAAACATCCGTATTTCCTTGAGATTAAGCATTTCAAAGCTCTCACTTAATTCTTTCCTGAAGTAAGGGCTGCATTTAATTTCAAACAATCCATTGTTCTCTGTTTTCCAATATCTCTTGCAAAAGTGATCTGCAGAAGCTAGATCACAAAACAAAAAAATAGTCTAAGTTGAGAGCCTGCTTATGAGTTACCTGTTTAACTAGAGCAGGTCAGTAGTGAGATCTGTATACTTTTAAAATAAACTACGTGTTACATTAAGAATACTTGCAGGCTTCCTGAAAAGTTGAAGGGACCTCCTGTATGCATAGAGGTTCTTCTGAATTCTTCTGATCCCGAGGCTTTGAATTTTTGAAAGTATATTAAAGATGGTTCAAGATTTGGTCCATTTGGATGTCATGATCATTACTTGTTTCTACAAGAGCAGTGCTTTTTTGCTTCTGTAGAGGATTTACTTATTTTGTGACCCTAATTTCCTGTAAGACTGAGCAGTGCATTTCCTTCTTTCAGTCTGCTGATGTGGAACTGAAGGGAAGGTCATCATAAGGATCTGAATTCCATGACCACATTGGGATTTGTTTACATATTTTATATTCTGTATAGAGAATGAATAAGTTATTTGGTAAAGAACTCCAGGAATGGCATTTAGATACATTTTCCATTTTTTTGAGAGATGGTTTTTTTAGTTTGAATATCCTTTTCTGTTTTGGGTAGCCTAATCTGTATTTACAGAATGGAAGACAAAGATTTGGAAATTACTGCTTATTACTGGCATGTCTCTTTTATTCCTAACTTTGTCTTCAAAATGGCAGTCTTCCAGGATTTTTGACTGAGGCACAGAGCATACTTATCTCTTCTCAACCCCAATCTGAAATTTCATAGGAGGGAAATTTTGATGACAAGTGTATAATTATTTTTTTCAGGAATTCAACATATGACCTCTTAACTGTACTTCCTGAGTATTTTTGTTACTGATTTTATTTTTAAGGTATGTTACTGTGTGCTGGGCTTGCATCTTGACCACATTACATGGTGATTAGTAAATAATCATAGTAGTATTTTGTAATGAGGAAAATGGATCAGTTTGTATTAGCACCTGATGTGAAAGAGACTAACAGCCATCTGTGAAAAGCGGACTAACTTCTGTTCCCTGGGGGCTTCCTCCAAGGCCTGTTTAAATCTGTGACATTACTTTTGTTTGTATCACTGAATTTGCATAAAATGCTTTTAAAATATTTATTTGTTTAAGGAATAGAAATACCAAAAGTCCAACTGAATGATTTTTTCAAGGGGTACCTTATAAAGCTAGATTTTCTTCTTCTCTGAAAAGCCTTGTTGAAACACTTGGAGATTTTTTTTTTTCAACAGTGTGTTGTGCCATGGGTGTAATTGGAATTTTTTGCTTCTCTGATCATCTTCTTTGCCCCCTGGAGATGTCTCCCATTCATCCAGTTCACAAAGGGAATAATTCCCTATACAAACATAGAACGAGCCAGCTACAATTACCAACACATTCAGGAGACATTCAGGAATAATGAACTCATTTTTCTGACCCTCTTTCTTGCATGCATGTAGCTAGCTAGCTGTGAGAGACACTTTTTTTTTCTGTGTGTGCTGCAGTGAATAGTACAACAGAGTTTGTTTTTTTTTTTTAATTTTGGTTACATTATCAGCAGTGCCACTTATACATTGTATATTTTCAAATCCCAGTATTGTTTTTCCAAAAGCACATAATTTTTATCAGCTTGTTAATTTTGCATGGATGCTTTCTTGTTACTAATATTTAGAAATACTTTTGTTACCATGGACGACTAAATGGTTACATGAATCATGGGATGACACCGGTTTTTAAAATACACATAACTAAGTGGGTTGTTACCTGGTTGTCCACAATGTGTACATGCATATGTTGCTGATATGAATAATCAGAGAATAACACGTAGAGGAATGGTAACAGATTATTTCCAAAACTGCTCCTGTTGTGACTCAGGACAGTGGAAAGTATCTTGTGAAATATATATACTTGTATGCTATATATGCTACCGCTGTTGGCATCTGTCACATATGCTGATGTATTGCTATAATTAGTTTTGACAGTGGTGTAGGGACCAAAATAACATGGTTTTTACATATATAGTATGTTATGCTTCCAACGTGTAGAGTTTACTAAAATGACTTCTCAATCCCCAGTTTATTAACTTTGGAGTCTTCCTCTTATTTCCCCTCTGCTGTTTTCTGTCTGTGATGGGAAGAAACTATCAAAAGTTTTTGATTATTTTTGACCCTTTGAAACACAAGTATGCCAAAAGCTATTTGTAGAGTCAGACTTAAAAGGCACTTGTTTGCCTAAGCTATTTATAGGAATATATTTTTATCTGTGATGGTGTATTGTGTAGAAGTCTCATATAAATTTTGCAGGTCATCAGATTTGATTCACTTAACAAATGCAAACCTTTTCAGTAATGGAAAGGTAGAATTCCTGTATGTTCTCTTAAGTTTCCTCTGGCATCTATGACTTCATCATCCTGCATAGAATTTTGCGGGAAAAAAAATTACCAAGTAATTATATTTTTGTTTGTTTGTTTTGAACCAGTCAATAACTGTCTTAAATAATGATCATATTTATCCAGATTGTTAAACATCTCCATCAGCTGTTACTAGAAGGATGCTTAAATAGACAAAATAAAATTTCGTTTTGTTTTTAGTTTCTGTATTAGTACAGATTCATGTATTTGCATTTATTCAGCAAAATTTCTATAATAATGAAGCTGCAATAGACTTGGGATTCATATGTGGCTGATACTGTTTCTTTTTGTACATGGACAGTATAACAGACAGCCCTTGCTCTCAGTAAGTCCATGTCCCCCCTTCTCTCCTGGAGAGTAAATCCCATCAGGGGTTCCAAAAGTGATCTGGTTTTTGATTTGGAAATAAAGAGTTCCTGCTTGGCAGTGTGGGCATCCTTACTGAGGTTGGCACAACTCGGGAGTGGAAATGAAAGTATCATTTTAGTTTGCTGGGTGAGTTGTCCTGGCAGCTTTCAGGAACATTTCCTTCCCAGTGATGGGGGAGGGGTGGGGAGGTCTTCCCCAAGGGAAGGGTCTGCTGTTTGCTAAGCTTGCAGTTACACCTTAGCACATATATATCAAAGCTGTGTGTGTTTTAGAGTTTGTTAGACATACCAACATCTAACACAACACGTCGTTTAAGCTTTAACCTTCTCCCGAGTATGTAATCTTTATAATTCTGTTGCACAGTTGTGTTAACTTTATCTGCTCTGGCAGCATAAGAGAGTTCATAAAAAAACTGTTGAACTTCTGTTAAGGCAGAAGATGTTATTAACAAAAAAAAGAATATAAATATATCCAGATTGGACATCATTGTTCCCACAGATAAAAGGAGATAAGAGAGAAGTCCCTGTTTTAAATCCAAGGAATTAAGTTATAAATTCACGTTGTTGTCTTAACCAGTTCTAACAAGATTTTCAGGGGATTCAAAACAGATACAGCAACTTACAGAAGTAGTCGGAGGTTTTCATGATTCTAAATGGAATAGTCAATAACTGAGGATCCTGCCAAAGGACAGTTGGGCATGACATTGTGAAGGACCAGAAAGGGACAAAGAATTGATTCCTTGAAAGCTGCTCTGAGGCTGCTACTGGTGATGTCCTGGAGGGTTGCATGGTGCAGCTTTATTATTTGTTTGCAGTTTAGGTAAAATTGTAGATGTTACTGTTGGTGTGTTACGGTCTGAATAAAAAATCTTGGGTGTTCATTGTCTTCCCTGTGTTTAACTAGGAGTAGGAATGTCTCCTAAAATACAAAGGAAATAAAAGGCTTCATTACACCTCCTAGAAACCTGAGCTTCAGCTTGCCCTCTCCTGTTGGCCTTTCTGCCTAATGGAGTTGTGGAGAACCTGTGTAGTGGTGTAAGTTTGGACTGCAGACTTTGGTAATGAAAAAGCAGTTTGGACAAAGCCCAGAGCTGCTGCTTTCTCTTCTTCCTCCTCACTGTAAAACCTTCAGAGATGAGAAAAAGGCGTTGCTGCTGTGGGTCAGGAGCCAAGTAGAAGAGTATCAATAAAGCCTGCATTGTTCGTAACATTTTCTCAGGAAGTATTTTATTGCTGCTTTTATTACTAGAAAGCAAATGGGAATTAAAACAATCTCTGCTGAGATTCTGCAATCATCCAAAATATGTTGACTGGAGAGGCTTCAAATATGATAAAGAAATAATGTAGATATTTTCTGTCCTGTCTCTGAAGTGGAAGATAAGCCTGAGGAAATAAAGAACAGATGGTAATATTACCATAAATAAAAGCCATAAGAGAGAAGGGTGAATAAACTCTACAGTAGTTACAGGACATGATTTTTTTCCTTCCAGGCCAAGCAAGGCAGAATTTTTAACATTAAAGTTTTCTTTAGATTTCCTATTTATAGTACAGTACAATTTGAAGAGGAACATTTATACTCTAAGAGAATTACTTGAAAACCTGAAAATTATTGTTTGTTTTCTAAATATTCTTTTTTCTACTTATTTTTCATGAAAGGAGGCTATCATCCAGTGAAAATTGGTGATCTTTTCAATGGCCGGTATCATGTTATTAGAAAGTTAGGATGGGGACACTTCTCTACAGTGTGGCTATGCTGGGATATGCAGTAAGAAAACTATTTATTTCCATATACTTTTTTCATAATATGTTACTTTCTTTTGTTTGCAGTAACTTTTGTTTTACGTGCATAATAAAGTTATGTAACTGTGTACTATCATTTTGTGCAGAAAGATGCCTACAGTCTTATTTAGCTCTTGATTAACGGTGTAGTTTATCAAAGCTCTCAGAAATAAATGTAATTCTATTTTCTTTGACAAATTAGCTTTGTTTATTGAATTTGAATGTTGCCTTGAGCATGCAAGAATAAGCTAATATTTTTATTTCTGTTGTATCTTTAATGAAAAAATGTAATTACCTTTATTAAATGATAAAATGTGTAAGCAGATTCCTCTTTTAGAAACATTAGCATCAAGGAGACAAAATACTCAATAAATTAGGCTGTTAACAGAGTATTGCTAAAAGTTGTTGTTAAGTGTAATTTCAGCATTTTCTGTCAGAATGTATTAGACTATGAAATAGTCTATTTAAAATTTCCCAACCTTCAAAGTATGTTTGTTTTAGCTCAGCGTATGTGTTGAAAATGTTTCTTTTCTTTTTTTTTTCAAGGGGAAAAAGGTTTGTTGCAATGAAAGTTGTAAAAAGTGCCCAGCATTATACAGAGACAGCCTTGGATGAAATAAAGTTGCTGAAATGTGTAAGTATCACTATTGCAATACAGTGTTCAATAACAATAATAACAGTAATAGTGAATTAAAAAGAACACAGAGAATTGGTTTTAGACTTTTTTTTTTTTTTTTTTTTTACATATTCTCCTCTAAACATCTGGCTTGTTATGTGTTACCATGTTTTCTGAAGCTCCAAAATACTGTTTATGTGGAAATCTAACTAATTAGTATTTTCAAGTGATTTTTTTTCCTAAAATGTCAGTGTTTGCATTCTTGGTTTAGGTTCGTGAAAGTGACCCTAATGATCCCAACAAGGATATGGTTGTACAGCTAATTGATGACTTCAAAATTTCTGGAATGAATGGAATTCATATCCTTTTAAGAACATGGCATTCTCATTAAAAATGTTCTACTGAAATAAGTAAGCATTTAGTTCTGGATTTTTTCTAGTTAATCTTACTTCACATTTACAAAGTAGAAAGACTAAAATATATGTATATGCAAAGAGAAGTGCAGTGTGTAAGGCACTCTGGAGTGAAAGTACCTTAGCTTTTCTAAACACAGTGCAAAATTAAAAAAGAAGTTGCGTGTATCCTGTCATAGTCTGGTATAACTGGAGATAGTTTACTTAAAAACTAGAGTTTACTGAAAATATTTCTAGTAACTGAAGCTTAAAAGAAATATTTTTTGTTCTCGATTGGTAAAGAGAAATTGTCAGTGTCATGAAAAAGCTGGTTTCTGTTTTCTTGTGGGAAGTGTGAGGTCATGGAGATGTTTCTCTCGTTCATGTAATCATCTTTTGGCCAGGTGTTAACCTTGTTTTTGGCAAAGGTTGTGAAGCTTCTCCTTCAAATGCTTCTTTTAAAAAAACAAGGGGGGAAGTGGAAAAAAAGACGAAGTGAAATATAACTGACTTGTTCTTGGGGTAAATTTTGGGTCTGTAAATATATTTGATTTTAGAGTTGAGCTAAACTGAGTTATCCTTGCTAATTATATTAGGTATTTTAGCAGCTTATTATATTACTGTGCTTTCATTTACTGTTACTGCTGGATTTATGTGTGTGCTCATTGTGTTTTGGAGCCCAGTAGCAGACCTCATTGTTCATGATGTCATATTGCCAGAAAGAGAGTTCCTGCTCTAGAGAGCTTAATTATACATTGATTTTGATGATGTGCCTTTAGTCTTCAGCAGATGAGATTAAGGTACTTTTCACCAACTCTCATCTTCTAGGAGAGGAGTATAGAAGATGACTGTCAGTAAATGTGAATTTACTGAAATATGCTTTCACTAGAAAGCATCCTTCCAGAGAGAAGTGTGCAAGCACTTTTCATCCCATTCATCCATCTCTTGATGTTAGTTGTGGAGCCTTTGGGTATGTGGTGAGAATGAGAGTGTGGGGTCAAGTATTCTCAGTTACAGACTGGTGTCATCTCTTTTTCCTTTGCCCCATTTTTATTTGTTTCTTGGTTGCTTCAGTGGTCAGCTACCGTGATAGAAGGATATGATCTGCTTAGTATGGTCTACTTTTGTCCTGGGTTTTACTATCAAATTAAAAAGAATTAAAATAAACCATATAGTTGGTAGTAGTCATTTAAAATATAAATGGTGATCAAGGAAATTGCATAACACAGTGAGGCAAAGAACACTGGGTTGGCTTCATGCTGCTGATGTGCTGCAAAAGATAGGTTTTTGTTTGAGCTGAGATGCTTATGAAGAAGTGTTATATAAATATCTGTATTTTGTCTGTGTTCACTAAAATACAATGCAACCAAAGCACTTCAGGTCTTCATCTGACAGTTGCACAATTGAAAAATAATTAAGTTGTTTTTAGAAACCAAAAATTTTGATCTACTGTTTTATTGTAAAACGCTAACATGAAATAGGGAGTAAGATAATGCATTAATAGCTATACATAGAAATAACTCTTATCTGTTTATCAGAGCAATTTCCCAATAATGTTCTTAAATTCTTGCTAAAATTCATGTGTATATATACAACTGTATTAAAGGTGAGGGCTGTTTCTAGGTGTGAATAGTAAATTTTGTTAGTGATAATACTTTGAAAGCATATCCAAACTTATTTCTTTTTGAAATATAGCACTTACATTGACAAAGCCAAAAGAGACCATGTGCTTGTGAAAAATAAGGGGTCAGGTAGCTTTGTGTTGGCAGATTAAAATTGGGCAGCTGATGTTGATTTATTCTATTTCAGTTTTACCTTAATCTTGAAAACTGGCAGTACAGAAATTTTTATATGGAAGGCAAATGTTCCTGCCTTACTGAAAAGTACATTTTCCAGAAAAGTACAAATACATGCAGGATGGGCTGATAACTGGACTGAAATTTAAATTACAGCTGGAAGTCTGTCGAAGTCCTGACTGCCAGCAAAAATAGAACCCCAGGTATCTTATGCTTTGAGTTTTCTTGCGAACAGCTTGTGCATCCTGGGTTATTTGAGCAGCAGTTGGTTGCACTGATTATTTCATCAGCTCCTTTTTATCTTCTAGGGAAAATAATCTTTGGTGTAGGTTCTCTTAGGATGGAGAAGGTAATTGATTTTAATGTTTTGGTGCTGTTTACTTTTTAAAATGCCTGTTAGTGCTACAATAGTGTTATTGAGTTGCACAGGTTGAGAGAAGTAGAGTAATTTGAGATTTCTTCCATGCTTTGCTGTTTCCAGCTTCCTTTGGGCAAGTCACTAAATATCTGTTGCTTGACTATAAAATAAAACAACATGTGATTCATAGAAGCTTGATTATTGGTCATGGAATGCATTTAAAAGCTAAAGCAAGACAGAAGAGAGGTGGGTGAATCCTTTGGATGGTTAATACCACAAAATGTCAAGGAGCTTCCAAACAGGAAAAATTGTCAAGAACCATGTAGAACAGAGCTGGGAATGTGCAGAGCCATTGGCCTGCACTGTGTGACTGCAAACTGTCATCTTTTTCTTAGGAGCTGTAGCAAGTGTTTATATATAGAGGAATTTTAATAGTATGTTATGCTGCACTAGGTTGATAATTTTTTAGCTACTTGTATATTTTACGTAGATTGCAATTATGACTTTTTCATGAAAGAACAGAATGCAGGAACTTGGGCACTTTGGTGTTTTGAGTAAGTGTAAATTATTATGTTTGTTTGCAGTGGACATTTATTAGAGCCATAATAAATGTTCATTTGAGCATAGCAGTTTTTTAATCAAAGATTCAGGTAATCACATAATGGAACAAGAGTTTGGAGAGACAAATGGAGAAAATAAAGAAGGAAGCATTCCTACCAATCAGACATTATAATGACTGTAATAAATGTATCTCCAGAAAATATAGAGTATTAATTAAATGCCATAGTGCCTAAATGCTGCAAATCCAAAAGCAACTGAGATGCATCCTAAAGACTTCAGTGCTGGTGCTAGAGCTTAACTAGCCTTTAACCTTTGTCATTTCTAAATGCTCAAGTAATATGTATTTGTAGATAGATAGATAGTTTACAGGTAGGATTTGAGTCAAGAAAGAAAAGCTCTCAGAACTTAAGTCTGTCAGCTGGTTAATGTTACATTTGCTCTCACTCTTGCTGCTGTGCTTAGTTTCCCACTGGGAAACATCCCCCGTGCTGCTTCAAAGAGCATTTCACAAGAAGCATATTTGCTGGGTGGGCTTCAGGGTTTTTTTTGCTGCAGGACTTTTTGGACCTCCTCACCAGTCAGGTTATTGGTGCTGTAGTAGGATCCTGGGACTTGAAAGGCTGGTTTCCTAATAGTTAATGCATAGCTTTTCCCAAACTCTTTGTTCTGGACAGTCTGGCTTCAGGTTAATGTTTTTCAGATCAGGATAGTAAATCAGACAGCAGTCACATTTTTACATACCTACTCCTAACACTGAGCCTGCTCTGTATCTTCTCCCCATTCTAGTTGTCTCTCCAGTATGGAGAGTTTGTCCAAGTCCTCCCAGCAAAATGTTGCAATCTCTTTTTTTCAGGTAGGCATCACTTCATGGGACCCTCCCTCTTTCTGCCTGCCTCTGCCATTCCTCCTACATTTTCCTTCTTGGTGGCCTCCCCTTGCCTCTCAGCTCTTTACTTCCTTACATCCCCTTTTCTTCTGGTTACTGGCAAGGCTTAACACTTTTGTAAGTGCAAGGAATGTCAGGAATGTGCATTGGAGAGTCTGCAGCAGCAGTGGTCTGAAGGACTGTGGGCGGGTGGCCTATATTTCATTTCTGAATGTTGCAGTGTCCTGCCTTTTTGAAATCTGTGTAGCTTTGCAGCTTGACTGTGTGGGCTCAGTTAAAAAGCCCTGCAGAACTGATGTGCTCTGCTCATCGTTTATGATGGCTGTATGCTCTACTAGTGACTGCTGTTCATTGTGTGGTAAAGTAACCAAGACTGTTTCCTCTTCTGAATGGAACTGAGTTTTATAATGTTCTGAGTAGATCCAGTTGATGTGAGTGGGAAATTCAGTGTCTCCTCTAATACAAGAATTCAGGAATGTGATATGAGATGAACAGTTGGCAACAGTTGTGTTGCAGTTCTTCACAATGTGCTTTGACCAGTCTTAAGACCTTTTACTGTTTGTGTAACTTCCGTATAGGGGATTTCAGTGTCAAAACTTGAGTTACCTTTATGTAGGTACCTGAGAAGAATGTGTGTGATAAACTGACAGACAAGGTATGTCTCATTTTGACACAAGGCAGTGACTCTTAAGATCATTGCCAAGACTCTAGTAAATAAAACTTAGAGAAGTTAGGTAAGATTTTTCTCCTAGCAGTGTAGTTCCATATGAATGGTCTCTGAGATAGTCTAATTCATTGAGATTTTCCTGCAGTATCCATCAATTAATATTCTGTTATTTGTATTACATTATTCTTTGCAAGGTTATAGTATCATGTAATTAAGATTTTAATATCCTTTCTGATTTCCAGGTACATTAAGGTCATTCCCAGCTCATGTTTGAGGATGAATACAGTACAGTCTAGTTGTGTATAACTTCTTGCCAGAATGTTATGGATAGTGAAACTTTAGATTAGCTTCAATAGCTGAGGATTTTCTCAATAGAAAGATAACGTACCCAGGCATATAAGTGTAGAATCTCTTAACTTAGGAAGCCTTTGAACCACAAATCACAGAAAGTTCCTACATCTTGTTTTTTCCTAATAACCTGCCCTGGTAAATGACTGTTTGCCTCTTGTCAGTGGCCAGTAGTAAATGCTGTGTCAAATATTTTGTCATTGTGTTTTTTGCATGTTGCTTCTGAGTTCTGCATTTCTTTTGTTCTTGAGTTCTTTGGTAATTGCCATTATTCTCGGCAGTTAAAACTGCAGGTTTTAAGAGATCCATTCTCTTACTATGTTAGTATTTGTTGTCAAGTGACTATATTGAGCTTAATAAAATAATGTTTATTATGGTTCATTTTCTAAAACATGGTTGCTGCACACTTTTGTTATTAAAACCTCCTATTCAGATAATTTATTAAAAACTAGAGATGATAGGCCAAATCAGTACTTTTAACTGTTTCAAAGAAAACAAAAATGAATTAGTTACTTTTTACAATTGCTTATTTTAATTATTCACCCTAATGCTGGTATTAACATGTAGAAATAATGGACAAGATTTGCTTAATTAAAATGTTTTATTTTAATTTGTTCTGCAGTTGAATACTGGTTTTGTGTAATTGAAATGAGGTACCAAAGCATTTACCATGCTCATTTTAGGGGAAACCATTTTCCCTCTAAAGGGGGTGGTGATTCCTTTAGCCAGAACAGAAGCAAACATTTTTGTTGATCTCATGGACAAGTTTATTTGGAAGTCATCCTTAATTAAATTCCAGATGTCTGCATGGTCTTTGAAGTACTTGGACATCATCTTCTAAAATGGATAATCAAGTCGAATTATCAAGGCCTTCCCATCCGTTGTGTAAAAAGCATAATTCGACAGGTAAGTTTTGTTAATATTTTCATTAGGTTTTTCCACCATTGTTAACAGTCTGAAGGTTAGAATAACAATATTTAAACTGAACTCTTACTAATATCTAAGATAAGATAATTTTATTTTCATCTCAGTGCAGTTTGCAAGAGGATCTTAATGGATAGCCTGCACTTCTGCATGCTGGGGTTTTTGGGGGGCTTGGGTTGTGTTTTTTAACCAAGGTTTCCCAATGACAGTGGAGTTTCCTGAGCTGCTTTAGAGAATAAAAAGTTGAAGGAATGAGTCTTTTTCATAGGTGTGAAAATACTCATCTTAAACTGCAGTTTTGGTTGACATGTCGTGCTTCTTAATAAAATCATTGTAAAGTAAATCATTGTAACAGTAAGAAATAATACCATTAGGATGATGATAGTGATGAACAAAAATGGTATCTCTCTGAAAAATGAAGATAACCTGTTCTTTAAAAAAATTGCTGTCTGTCTGTATTTAAGTTTTTGTAGAGTCAGAGTGTTAGCAAGTTGAAAGACTTCAGAACATTTCACTGGGATGTGTTCTTTCAAAATATGTTCTTTTGCTATTCTATGAAAATCAAGTTGCTGAGAGGCAATCATAAGGAGAAAGTGTTTCAGCAAGGAGAAAACATATATATAACATATCATAGAATCATTCAGGGTGGAAAAGACCTGAAAGAGCATAGATTCCAGCCATTAACCCACTGCCAAGTCCGCCACTAAACCATGTCCTTAAGTGCCACATCTGTACTTCTTCTAAATACCTCCAGGGGTGGTGGTTCCACCACTTCATGGGGCAACCTGTTGCCTTGGCAGCCTTAGAACCCCTTCAGTGAAGAAATTTGTCCTAATATCCAATCTAAACCTCCCCTGGTGCAACTTGAAGATATTTACTCTGGTCCTGTCACTTGTTACCTTGGAGAACAGAGTGACCCCCCACCTGGCTGCAACCTCCTTTCAGGCAGTTTTCGAGAGTGATGAAGTCCCCCCTCAGCCTCCTTTTTTTAAACAGACTAAACACCCCCAGCTCCCTCATCTGACTTGTGCTCCAAACCCTTCCCCAGCTCTGTTGCCCTTCCCTGGGCATGCTCCAGCACCTAAATTGTTGTAGTGAGGGGCCCAAAACTGAGCACAAGATTTGAGGTGTACTCAGTGCCGAGTACAGAGGGACAATCGCTGCCCTGGTCCGGCTGGCCACACTACTGCTTACACAAGCCAGTATGTCATTGGCCTTCCTGGCCAGCCGGGCACACACAGGCTCATGTTCAGCCACTATCAACCAGCACCCCCAGGTCCTTTTCCCCGTTTTCCCCAACCACTCTGCCCCAGCCTGTGGTGCTGCCTGGGGTTGTTGGGACCCAAGGGCAGGACCCAGCACTTGGCCACACTGAACCTCACATAACTGGCCTCAGGCCATCATCCAGCCTGTCCAGATGCCTCTGCAGAGCCTTCCTGCCCTCCAGCAAATCAGCACTCCCACCCAGCTTGGTGTCATCTGCAAACTCTGTGTGGGTACATTCAATACCCTTGTCCTGGTCATTGATAAAGGTATTAAACAGGGGTGGTCCTAGTACTGAGCCCTGGAGAACACCACTAGTGATGGCTGCCAGCTGGATGTAACTCCATTCCTCACCAAGCTCTTGGGCCTGGTGTCCACTCAGGTTTTTACCCAGCCGACAGTGCACAGCCCAGCCAACTCTGCATTTGAGAGGTAGGTGGAAGTGAATTGGATGAAGGCTCTGAGCAGGCTGGTCTGATTCTGAGGTTGGGTACAGCTTTGGAGGTGGTATGACTTAGATGAAGGTTTGAATCACAGAGTCTTCCAACCTGAATTGCTTTATGAATGTAGACAAACGAAAAATTCCAAGTAATTGAAACAGTTCATACCTGAGAAAAGAGGAAGAGCTTAGTCCTGAAAGATTAAAAACTTTAATTTTTGTGAGACTGGAATTAACTGTTTGGACTAGTGAGAGTGGCATTGTTTGGTAAGGCTTTCAGGTTATTGGTAAGGCTTATTAAAGGTAATATAGATATTTTTGTCTTTTCTCCTTGGACAAAACTTGTGCTATGCATGTTTTAAAAACTGATTTATGAAAGTTGAGTATTGAGCAATTCAGTTATTGTACTGATATTGCTATGCGTCAGTTTTGTTTCATAAACTACTGTAATTCCATGCTGCAATGGGAAGTTACGTTGTTATGCTATTACTTGGTACTATATTTTTTCCAATTTTTGGGTACTTTTGAGCATTGGGATAAAATCAGGCTTTTTTTAAAAATGCGTCTGAAGGCTGAGTTTCTTAATAAATTTAATTGCAGTTTCAAGCAGATTTTTAAAAAATCCTGTTGTGATTAGGTACTTCAGGGTCTAGATTACCTACACAGCAAGTGCAAGATCATTCATACAGATATAAAGCCAGAGAACATTTTGATGTGCGTGGATGATGCCTACGTGCGCAGGATGGCTGCTGAAGCTACCGAGTGGCAGAAAGCTGGTGCTCCTCCCCCCTCTGGCTCAGCAGGTATGAACAGGATATTTAAATGCAATGTAGTAAGCTACCATCAGTATATTATTGCTAAGAGTATTTTGTTCAATGAAAATTCACATTTTAAATAATTGCATGTGAAATATGCATGCCTGTTTAATTCTTATCCTGCTCTGGAAACTATCAGAGAAACGCTTTCCTACTGGTTTTGCACATTCAAGTTTTCAGGGTCACCCAATAAAGAAAAAGATTTATTGGTATAAACTTACTCCCCTTCCATCCCACAAGCTTCAGTGCCTGGGTTTTAGTCACACTTGAAGCTTGCATGTCTAATATTGACAATAATTAATAATCTTATCTAAATTATGTGTAGTTCCGTTACAAGTTCATCAGCGTCCTTGTGGAATTACCTGCCTTCTTGTCTGTTATAACTTATTCTCAAGATGCAGTGAAAAGTTTTACATTCATAGTTTTCACCCTTAAAAATGGAATTTATTGTACCTAACTGAACTTGTGGTAAGCCCATTTTCCTAGTGATATAAAATGTTTTATATTAAGCTTGCTAAGAGTTTAGATAGGAACTGTACCTTATGTTTAGCTAGGAGAAATCAAGGGTAAAGAAGTTCACAGCAATCAGCGAAGACAAGGAGGAAGTGTGGCTTTTCTGGTGATTTTTTTTTTTTAGTAGTATGCATTATGTATTTTTAGTACTATGGTTGCTACTAATTTGCCTGTTGAGCACATCAGCTACAGGCAGGGGAGAAATAACTCCCTTTGTAATATTGTCAGAAAATATATTGCAGATTAAAATCTCTGAGGTATGCTAAAAATAGTTTCTGTATCAGGAACAAGTACAGTGGTCAGAATCCATTTCACAGTATTATATATTTTAGATGAAAAATTGTTTAAATGGTCAATATATTATATTGAATTTTACATAATGTATAATCACATAGCTCGAGATGGTATGTTATTTGTGTGGGAAATAACTTGATTTTGTTCATGCAGCTTTTATATTGCTTCCTGACATTAAAATAAATATTATTTTAAGTAATGGGGTTCTTATCACACTTTGTTCTTAGCAAATTGTAATTAAATATATGGCTCAAGATGTGTTTTCTTTACAGCATTGCAAGAATAAGTTGTGTAAAATTTCCCTTTTTATAGCAGTGATAGTGCTGAGGTTTAATAACATTTTTGAAAACCTTGCCCTTTCAGGGGTATTCAGGCATGTTTTTCTCTGAGCTTAGCAGCAGGATCTGAACCTGTAAAGCAATCCTGTATTTTATTTTGCATTCCTTAACTGCCATAGGCTTGTGTGTCTGAAGAAGCTTGTGAGAGGTTCTCCCCCGTTCAGTTCCTCTTGCTCACTTTCACTTTGCTTCTGTCTCCCATGTTTGGTTATTTCTTTTGGTTTTGATCACTGGAGGGAGGTTTTGTATGGCTTGTGGTGCTGTTCTGTGCATGTCACTGGCAGCATTGCAATCTCATCAGACCCAGTCACTGATGGAGTCTTACTCAGAAGTGCTCAGGAAGAGGTCTGTGCTGGAGCTGATTTTTCTGTGATATGGTGTGTTTTTTGCCTTAGGCACTTCTTCATGCCTCCAGCCCTAGCAATCAAATTACCTTGTTTCAGAATAAAAAACATGAATACTTGGCTTTTCTGTTGGGTACAACACAGTAGTTGTATCTTTGCTAATATTCCCTGAATTATTTAATCGGTCTCTACCTGCTCAGCCAGCTGACTATATCCATTTAATCTGTGACAGCTCAGCAGTCATTTGATGTTTTCTATCTCTTCATGGTTCAGACTTTTTTTTTTGAAATTTCATAAACTGTCTGCCAACTACAACACAGTGAACACAGATTGCTGTTAGCTTCTTTTAATTCCAGATGCTCTAATGGAGACATCAAATGATTTCGGGCAGCACGTACTTGTAGGAAGTAAAAAATCTGACTAACAAAATAACACTGCCTTATTTATTTAAGAATATTTTAAAATTATTTCTACTAGTTTTTGCTTTTATAGAGTTGTTTTTGAAAAAGAAAATATTTGTTTTATTTATAATTTTTTTTTGTCTTTTTAGTGAGTACAGCTCCACAACAAAAGCCTGTAAGTATTGTTATATAACACAATTTAACTATCTTATTTTCTGTGTTTCTGTGGGTATTAGTAGATATTAGACTATTAGTAGTCTTGACCCTTTTTAAAAGCTTCCTTTGAATAAAGCTTTTATCTTTCACAGAACATTTTTCTTTTCATGTCTCTGGCTTTACCAGTTCTAAGGACAGTATTTCTGTGATGGAAATCCTCACAGACATATAGTTCTATAGCTATGTCAAACTAAGTTAAGCATTGCCATTTTATTCTCTTGAGGAATAATCCATTCGTTCAAATCCTGACAAAAATGGGTGAATGCACTAACTATTGTGCATTGCAGATATCTTAAGGGCATAAAGGCCTTAATCATCAAGGCCTTTAAGGAGAGGCAATTTTATGAGGTTTGAAAGATCTCTTTGTCATATGCATATAGCAAATGACCAGTGGTAATACAGCTGTTCAGAAATGTCTGTGGTCAAACCTGCTTTCTGTGTGCACAGTACATGTATCATTTCAATGGGCATGCAACATGGATGAAAATTACCAGGGTTGTAAAACTGACTGTCTTGTTTAGACTGTCCCTTGGCTTCTTACAGAGAGGACAGGATTAACAGATAAACCTTTGAGGAAATGTTTCTCTCTGTTCCTTGTACTTAATTTTTTAATTATATGAGGATTTCTTACTGTGATATCTAAACATTAATGAATGAAAATTGGATAGGTCTTGTTTATCAAATAGTAAAAATAGAAGTCACAATTCAGTTAAAATGTAAGGAAGTGTTTCAATCTTAGCTCTATTGTGTTCATTTTTCATTTCCTTGTTGTTGTACCTGAGTTTTTCAATCATTATGTTATATAAAATGAGAAACTTCATGATGGCCATCTGCTGCTTGTAATTCATATGTTTTGGGCCAGAAGGGAATAATAAAAATGCTTTCCTTTCACAAGAAAAAAACAGGTTTTGTTTAAAATTCACAATTTTCAGTCTCTTTAGTTTCCTCGTGTCTTTTTTCTCAGGATACTTTTGCTGGTTATTACTTGCATTGTACACAAAGAGAAATTATGTATTAAATTTATATGCAAACAACTAATATGATACCAGATTATTTTCCACATACAGTATCATCTATTAATCTGGATTGAAGTTTAGGATTATTATGCTTACTCAAGGTTATAGGATCATAGGAATTTTACTGTGGCATCTTAGATGTATAGATGTATTTTGCTCGTCTATCTAATAATGACCATGTAAAAACATGATTAACTGTGTAAAATTTTGGTGGATTTTTGCCTCCTATAACCCTATATCATTCTTGATTTGTAGTAAACTGGAAAAAGCAATATAATTACTATATTAGTTGCCATCTAGTATTTTCAAAAAAATGGTAATCAAACTTCAAATGAGTTTGGTGTGAGATGCCTTGAAAGTAATTATTTATGGGTTTTTTTTCTTTCTTTGGTATTAATGTTTCAGGTTGGAAAAATATCCAAAAACAAAAAGAAAAAACTGAAGAAAAAACAGAAGAGACAAGCTGAGCTGCTAGAAAAACGCCTGCAGGAAATAGAAGAGCTAGAGCGCGAAGCTGAAAGGAAAAAAATAGAAGAAAATGTAACCTCAGCTGTACCATCAAATGAACAAGAAGATGAGTACCACCCAGAGGTGAAACTAAAAACAGCTGATATAGAAGAAGTAGTAGATGAAGAACCTGGAAATGATGATGGTTAGTATTACTTTCTTTTATTGACTCTGAGTTTGCTGTTTCAGAGGGGAAAGTAATTGTGCAGTGTTGCATCTGGTGCAGTGAACAAAATCTCCCAGACTGTCCTAGATCATTAAGTTAATTTTCTCCTGTAGGTAAAATTGTAACTACAAAATCTAAAAAGGTAAAGAAAAGGCAAACCTACTGCAGAAGTGAAGAAAACCATCAATAGTAGCCCGTAGCTATAAACAGCTTGAAAAAGCACATAGAAAACTCAACAGAACAGTCATCATGCCCCATTAAGTGG
This sequence comes from Aphelocoma coerulescens, assembly GCF_041296385.1. NCBI lineage: Eukaryota > Metazoa > Chordata > Aves > Passeriformes > Corvidae > Aphelocoma > Aphelocoma coerulescens. Next base: position 14,440,659 of record NC_091014.1, on the reverse strand, counting down.
AATAACTGAATATCCTGGTGAAGTAAAAGAACAATAAGATGTATTTGTTTTCTGTAATATTACTGTAGTAGTTGGAGTCATCATCGCTTTCCCCTTTCCTTCTTACAGTGTTTCTTTTAATGATCTGTCTGGTAGCAATGATTGCAGGTTCTTCACTAAAATTTTTGAGATATCTTGTTAAAATTCCTGTTTAATCCTGGTGACTTAGACCATAATCATTATGGTCCAGCTCCATTCTGGTTTCCCTGACTTTCTTGTCAGCTTTTCAGTCCTGATAAAGGTGTAACTACTGAGACTGTAGTTCAATTTGGTTTGTTTTTGTTCTGCTCTTACTGAGAATTTTCATACTTCTATGATGACTCCCCGTTGACACAGATTGAGTTGTGGATTTTTAAATCTTGCTTTCAAGGTCTCATTCATCTTCCCTTCATAACATTATTCTCTTCTGGATTGTTCCCTCCTGATCCACTTCCCATTGTTTATTTTTCCAACAGCCTTATTAGTCCTTTCTTTTGCCTTTAATTTAGATTTTAAGGTTTGCATATTTCAGTGATATTCAGTGTTTCCTTGTGTGATATGTCAGAAGTCAAGTAGTTACTGAAGAGTTAAAAATGGTGAATGCCTAATTTTGGTCTGATTTATTGAGGTATGATGTAATGTGTTGCTCACTGAAATTTTTCAGGTGAAGCAGAAGATCAGGATGAAAAAGAAGACACAGAGAAAGAAAACACTGAGAAAGACGATGACGTTGAGCAGGACCTTGTCAACACTGACTCTACAGACCCTAAGTGGATAGAATCCCCCAAAACAAATGGCCATATTGTGAACGGCCCATTCCTTTTGGAACAACAGATTGAAGATGAAGATGAGGAAGAGGAAGAATGTCCAAATCCAGAGGAGTATAATCTTGATGATCCAAATGCAAAAAGTGATTACTCTTATAGCAGCTCCTATGAACAGTTTAATGGTGAATTGCCAAATGGACGTCATAAAATTCCAGAGTCCCAGTTCTCTGAATTTTCAGCGTCGGTGTTCTCTGGGGCTCTAGAGTCTGTAGCTTGTGGTTCTGCTGTTTCTGAAGGATCAACTGTAACTGAAAGAGAGGAGAGCAGCCCATCTCATGACAGGAGCAGAACGGTTTCAGCTTCCAGCACTGGGGATTTGCCAAAAAGTAAGTGTTCCTCTTAGTGACTTTTGTCTAGTAGCATGGGGGTGTATTGTATTAAATACAAGAGGCAGGTAAATGGAATACAGAGGCAGTGGTTAGGTTAAGAAAAGATTGTTTAAGTAAATTGCATGATTCTTCTCGCAGAACTGTGATTTATGGGTTATTTTCCACTCTAGAGCTTGTTTTTAAGGGATATTAGATAAATTATCGTAGAATAAATATTTGCATTGACAAGTCAGTCTACCCAGGAAAGAGAAAAGGAAATCTATAGTTGCAAGGAAACATCATTCCCGTAGTTTAAAGGTAGAAGATGAGCATGAGATCATGTAACCTGACAACCTTTGATAACAAGTCAGTAATATACCATCTGTTAAGCCCAGTTAACCTTTACTGTTGGCTTATAACATATTTTTGAAAGAGATGCCTGCTCTTAAGTGGACAAATGACATCATAATCTAGTGTGATTGATGTGTGTTCCACTGCTTGATACTCTGAATTGTTTCAGAATAGTAGCAAGTTTGAATTTGTCTGGCTGCAGCTTCTATCTGTTACTTTTTGTCACATCTTTTCTCAGTCATATTGAAAAATTCTGTAATATGCTGTTTTTTCATTCATTAATTATTCTTTCTGTGTCAAACAGTTCCTGTCTTAACCTGTTATTAAAACTCAACAAGGCATGTTGCCAACCCTCAAATCATTATGGCTTTTCTATATTCAGCATGGTTTTGGACATTTAAATTCTGGCCATCAATCCAAAACTTTTTCCTGTAAATCCTATTTGCCTCTAAATCCATTTGAAGATATGGAAGGTGAAATCTTGGTGTCATTGCAGAGTTGGATTTTTGCCATTGAATTAAATAGCTTCAGGGTATTACACACAGGTCTTATTTATAGTGCTAGTGGTTAAATGATAGATATATGGGTTTCAACTTTAATAAAGAAAATACTGAGAGACTAAATCTGTAAGCAGATAGAAGAAAATGAGAGCTTAGGGAGAAGATCACCAAGCCTGCCATCACCATTGTCGCAGATGAAGTTACTAAATTTAAATAGAGCTGCATTGAAAAATGCAGTCAAGTGTATTTCTTGGTTTAAGACTTTAGAAGAGCAATTCACACAGTTTATTACAGGGTCTGACAGGTAAGGTAAGAAATATGAAATAAAGTACTGCTCAGTAGAACTGCATTTCTGGAAGATCCAGGCAAATAAGGCTTTTAGTCCATCTCCTGACAGTCTGAAGTCCCTGAAACAATGTACAGGAGGTTCCTAGATGCCTGGTAGTTTCTTTCATTCTGCCAGCTGTATATAGGCAGAAAGACTCTACTGCTGTTTACCTGGAGTGGTGTGTAAAATCCTCATGCCTCCAGAGATTAAAGCCAGTTTTGTCCTCATGGAAACAGCTTATGTCCATAAGCAAACCTACTTTACTCCTCCTTTTTGTTATCCCATCAGTTCACACACCTTTCGTGCAAAGAAAGACAGACAGTAAATTCAGTGATAGTTCACTTTTTTTGCAGAAAGAGGAAAAGCTGAATGTTACAGATACTAAAGGCATCGATAATAACATTGAGTATAACAGTAATAAAAGAGATGAAGGTATTTAGAAAGAAGATGCATACCGGAGTTAGAGGCTATTCAATATTTTTAAATGGTGCTACACCATTTTCCACCATATTTTAGTGTCCTTTTCTTGTACTGAAGTAGACTTTTATTTGTTCCTCTTTCTCTAGGCATGGCTATACATTATTAAGTGACATGGTCTCATTTTTGGGGGGTACTTGCCTCATTCAGTGCACAAACCAATTTGTGTTCAGTGGATAAGCAGTTTTTATCTTTTCCAAGTTTTCACTGCGTGACCAAATGCACCTGAAGATAGATCTGTAATTTCGTCACGACTCCCCTCCTCCTCCTTCCAGTGTTTGAATGCTTGCTAAGTACATTGTCATTCTGAGACTGTGAGAATTAAGGTGATATTTCTTAGTTTTTATGGAACTAGGACACAGAAGTGCTCACTAATTTTGTGCACAGGTTAAGCTTCTTTGGATGCTTTTTTGTGAGTACTTTCTAAAAGATACACTTGTTCTGGCTTCACTTTCAGTTTTAAATGATCTGTGTTTGTCAGATACAGAATCCAAGAATTCATCTTTTGGAAGAGACAGGACATAAGCATCATAAGTTTTTGAGAAAAACACAAAAGTGTAGGCAGACTTTTGCCTATTACCTGCTCAGGTCCCTCTCAGAAAAGGGTTGAAGAAAGCTGTTGCCTAATGCCATATTCAGATGTCTTAGTCATGAGGCTTTTTTCCCCCCTCCTTCCTTCCACTTTATTTACTGCAGTCCTTCAACAAGACATGTGGAAAGGATTTATCTCTTGCTGGGTTTTTTTTGTGTTTGGTTTTTTTTATTATTTTTTTAATTATTTTTTTTTTTTATTTTATTTTTTTGCAAAGACTACTGAGCTGAGGTCCTGTTATTTCTTGAGTAATGCATGTGATTGTGTTAAAAAAATTACACTGTACTATGCAGCATGCTTTTAAGGAAATACTTTAATATTAAGCTTACTAGTCTTACTAGTTCCTATCTTTTGAGTGTTTTACTTCTGTCCTTATGTTGGCACTTTCTATAAACTTGAGTCTTGGACTCCATTCCAGCTCTTTTAGAGGGCTGTTTGTTGAGGTCACCACCCCCTCTTCTGCTATTTATTCCTGTATTTTCATTCCTTCTCTCCTCTGGTGGACCCTGCCGCTTTCTTTTCTGGTTGGCCACTATTCAGTGCTCTGATGACCCATTCAGGCTTCCCATGCCAGCAGTTAAAGATCCCCATCCGATTTCAGTCACTCCTAATTCACCATTAGACCTCCAGTATTTTCTGTCCTTGTCCCATGTCTGGTGTATTTTCCTCTTCCAAGTCTTTTACCAGTTTAACAGATCATTGGGAGTCACAAGTTCGTTTTGGATCTTGTACCTCTTTCTTATCCTACCATCAATTTCCAATTTAGTCTTTGTAGCTGAGACCAGTCCTGTGCTGCCCTGTGATTTGTGATATCTGGTTCTGTTATCTGCTTTCTTTCCAGTGCAGTTTGGGATCTAGCAGGTGGTATGTCAAAACAGAGAAAAAAGCAGCACCTCCACCAGTCTGTGTTAAGGTTTCAGTGTCCCAAGAGCCTCTAAAGATTGCAAGATTAATTAGATTAATGTTCTGCCTTTTTAGTCTGGCTCACAGTTGATGCAAATAGGACCTTCAGAGAACTTTGAATGCTGAATTATTTGTGAAAAGGATGACAGCCCCCTAGGCTCTCAAATTAGCCAGGTTTCGGTGAGTCTTTTACCCCTTGGGGTAGGTTTTAAAAAAAAAAAAAAATCCAACCAGATTTTATTTACTGTAGCCAGGCATGGAAGTGCAAGATTTATTTTCTCAACCAAACTGTTCCAAGAGCATATCTTTCATGCGTGTAGTGGGTGAGTTCTTGTACTCTGAGTTCTCTAACAATTTCTGTCTGAATCTGTTCTGGGAAACATATACACTGGGTTTGCTTAGAAGCTCCTCTGGATATTCTAGTAATAGTCATTTGGCAGCTAAAGAATGCAAAAAATTTGCACTTGAAGTGTGTAAGGATATTTAGAAATCTGGGTAAGAAATCCTATTTATGTTGCTTTAATTTCTTGTAACATTCAGCGAATTATTTTGATGTCTTCAGTGTATGACAACACTGAATGAAGTGTCAAGGCAAAACTGCTTAGAGATAATGAACAGTAGGCTTAACATACTAACTATTCTGCCTTTTGCTTGTGTTAGCAAAAACTCGTGCTGCTGACTTACTGGTGAATCCACTAGACCCAAGAAATGCAGATAAAATTAGAGTTAAAATTGCTGACCTGGGGAATGCCTGCTGGGTGGTAAGTGTGACTACATCATTTTAGCTTTCACTATTTAGAACAAGTTTTTTTATTGTCCTTTTTTTTCCATTAATGTGGTTCTTTCTATTTTAGCATAAACACTTCACAGAAGACATCCAGACAAGACAATATAGATCCATAGAGGTTTTAATAGGAGCAGGTTACAGTACACCTGCTGATATCTGGAGTACAGCATGTATGGTAAGAGCAATACAATGTGTATTTTACAAGAGTAAACCTTCTAAAAACAGTTGTTATTCAGTGAGGAAACCTGATGCGGATGGTTCTGACATTTTGACACAAATATATTATCATAAATTATGTTGTATCAGATAGCTGCTGCTGCTTTCTTTCCTTTCTTTCAATTTCTCAAGCCTTCTTAATCAAAAGGAAATAGCTTGGAGGCCACATCTAATTTTCATGTGATGCATTTTAAACTTGTAGTCAGAAACATGCAAGTTTAGAGAGAAAATATATGTCTATTTTGAATGACAAATTGTAACTGAAAAAGTACAGCTGCTTGTTTCATTCCAGTCATAGAACCTGTGCCACTGTTAGCTGTGATTACATCCCTTTTTCTTGTGTAAAGTAGCAAAATAGTGAAACACTTTAAATTGGTGCCAAGTGCAGTGAAAACATGGATTGAATTAGGATTGGTTCTAAACTTTCAAGAGAAGGAATTCAGTTTATTAGTGTAAAATATATGGTAAAATTCTGTAGAATTAGTTTTAACACAGAACTGAAATTACAGCTTTTTAAGAGTCTTTAGAGAACAGAAAAAGTGAAAACTTAATCATGCAGCTTTCTGAAACACTTTGTAATATCTCCTTGAGGATAAACAAGCTGCATACATCTTGTCATTAAAGATAGTACATATTTCCAAAAAAATAAATTTAGAAATACCTTTGCCTATTTTAAAAGTGAAAACTTAATCAAGTCTTTATATTTTACAAATGCATGTCTGATAGGAGTAAATGTGTGAGGAGGAGGAGGAGAAGATTCAAATACTAGACACAGTTTGCAGGCGTGGGTGATGAGAAGAATTACGCAGCTTGGAGGGAGAGGAGGAGGAGGATTGAAAGGAACATAAAATCCTACAGATATTATAAGCTCAGCAGGCCATGTGTTGGAAGTAACTAACCCATAAGTGAAATTAAAGTATGTTTCCTCTGGAGTTTAATACTAGCTTTTCCTTTAGTACACAGAAAACCCATCCATTTCCAAATTTACTCTTCCGTTTGGGGGCAAAATGGAGAATTTTTCTATTACATTGAAAATAAAGCATATAAAATATTTCACAGTTAGTTCTTTAATTCTTTTAATTATTCTTCTCTTAACTAACTAAAAAATTATTATAGAGACTGTTTGCTCTGTTACCTAGTATTTTGTAAACCTCAGTTGAGCTTGGTAACCTTTTATTTTATTGGACACCCTTTATTCATCTTTCTTTCAAGTTGTACCTATTGCTGCTAATTTTATAGTCTTTTATTGTCTTTTAGTCTTGTAGCTAAAGGCACATAAATCAGGCTGAAGTCTATCTAGAATTGTGTTTAAAGATAGTGGGGTACTTAATAGCAATATCACACCTAAGGAATATAATATTCTTGCAGTACTCAGGGTTGCCCAGCCTATTACAACTTCTCCGTGTTATATAAGGGTTACTGCTTTCTTCAGACTCAAGGAAAGAAAAAAGCCTAAAGCATCACTGTCACTGGAGGTATCTTAACTCAGATTCACAATTATGAATGAAATTTCAGTATTTTAATGAGAAAAAATATATTTCTGCTTTTTTGTTATGTAAGCTTTGCAGGTAGTAAAGCATTTGAGGCAGTAGTGCTGTAATTCTGCCTTGTGTCACACTCTCTAGGTTTCTGCCCTTAAGAACTGCAGTAGAAGTTTACAGCCCTGACATGCAGTTTTTGAATTCAGTTGTCATCATGGTATAGATGTGTAAAAAATAGAGAGCAGCCTTTCAAGCTCATAGAAAAAAATCATTGTTTGAAAGCCCCCAGAATCTGCTTTCATTGCTGTGTGGCTGAGAAAATGGGTCAGAGCACTGTGGATGCTGATCCTGTATCAGATGGAAAACAACACTGAGGTAGGGATTGCCTTGAAGACCTTAATACCTCTTCCTGCAGAGGACTTGTAACAGAGATTAACGGCCAGGAAAACATTCCTGATGTGGAACTGCAAACTCCCAGATAACTTACTTAGGCTGTCTTTGGAAATTATGATGTGAATCTCTCCAATCCCTAAAGCAGTCAAAAACTGTGAAATGCTGAAGTGTTTTAATGCCACTACAGCCCCACTTGCTTTCTAAAGTTTGGTTTCCTTGTTGTACCTAGATTTGGTTCAAAAAATGCCCTTCTAGGTTATCTTGCTCCTGTTTCGTATTTAATTCACTTTGTTCCATAGTGTTTACTGTGTTTTCAGAGGGATTGTCTGCTGGAGCAGGTGGTGTTTATTTTCAGCCAAAATAACAGCTCAGATACCCTGTTAGCCATGTTGTCCAGGACTCTCAAAGGAGAGCAGAGATTACTTTGCTTGTACAAGTCCAGAGTCATTAAGGGCATTTTTGGAAGCAGTACTGCACAAAATGAGTGGTCCAGCAGTATTTCCATTACTTTTTCCATGTCAAGTTTCCATCCATCCATACTTCACCTAATGTGACAGCACCAAGCACACGAGTACTGCTTAGATTGCAAAATAGAAGATTTTCTCCATGTATTTTTGTATCCACTGCTGTGTCAGATATTCTAGCTCACATCTCCATTTAAAAACTTGCAACAAAAAAGGCCTTTTCTTGGAACTTGGTGTCCGTAGGGTTTCTGTGTCAGAGATTTATGTGTATATAAAACACACCTATCATTTTATGTGTCCTGGGTTTTACGAGGGATGACTTGGTACCAGGATTCACCTGGTGTCCTAACTTGGTCTTATGCTTTATAGATCTCCATTTGAGCCTAAGGTTTTCACTGCCTTTTGCTTGCTAATGAAATAATCTTGCTCACTGAGGGATAGCACTGACCATGAGTAGCCCAGCTACTGGTTCTTGCATTGGCTTGTATTTATGGCATAAAGTGTGTTAAGCACAGAAGGTTGTGTTTGATCTCAGCAGCAGCAGAATGTCTTTTTTCATCATACCATTAGCCTGTCAATTTTATACAGTTTTTAATAATAAGGATGAAGATGAGGTTTTTAAACAAAAGCCTCTGATAAAAGGGCCCTGAGCATGCAAAGCATCTGTGTTCCCGTATGTACAGCAACTTCCAGAATATCCCTGTACGAATCTCCTGGGACATGGTATTTTGTGTCTGCGTGGAGAACTTTCCTTTCCTGGGCTCAGTTAGTTTGGGATGGCTTCATCTAGCCAGGAGCTCGATGGTTTTGATGCAGCTTCCAGGAAAGAATAGTCCTGTTTTATTTGTATTGACTTTAGTATGGGACTAGCCAGTTTCTGATCAGGATTACTTGTGCTGGAAGTGTACGTAATCAGAGCCATGTAAGGACTTTACCCAAACAGCAAAAGAGGGCAAAATAACTCAGTGCTAATAACCTTACAGTGCTGTTTCTGTGGTGTTATGTCAGTGAATAAGTAGCATTGCAAGCCAGCAGCCTGTGAGCTGAATTTTCTAATTTTAGATAGTTTGACTTGGCCCAGTTCTTGTGCTCCAATCTTCTTTGAATCAGGCTTAAAGGATGAATGTGAATAGCCTCAGACCAGTACCAGTCCTCTGCTCAGGTGATCTGAGTCGCAGTCTCTAGAAAAAACAAATAAAGGAAGGGAAAAAAGAGGATGATGCATATCTTTGCAGGCTTATAATCAGTGCATGCATGAAGTGCTGTGAAGCCAGTGAAAGAGGTTAGATGTCAGTGGGCTTTTCCAGACCACAGTAGAGTTGTTTGCTTGTTCAGTGCTTGGCAAAGAATGCAACGAAGTGTAACTTACTTTTTTTTCCTAGACTTTGGTGACCTCTGTCTGAATGATTGTTGCTGTCATTTGCTGGACATTCCTAAGTTTGGTTCAGGAAACTGTACAGTGCACTTTTATTTTTCTTTTAACAACATGGCCTATTTAAGTGGAATACTCAGCTGCTCTCATGGAAAGCTAGACACTGGGAATCTCTCCACATTTACTAAATTGTAGAAGGTGTTCCCTTGCTGTACTAAGCCCTAATTTAATTCGGCCAACAGGGAGGTGCATCTCTCATTTTCACCCAAAAAAAGGAATAGATTTGGAACCAGCAGTACCTTTGACAGGATTGAAAACAGTGTTGATGATTTAATTGTATCAATTTGAATTTCCACATTAAAAGTATTGAGAGGGTTGCTGTCTTTAGAGCAGAAACTGAACAGACACGGAGTGATTTAGCATTTTCTAAATCCCAGAAAACATGGAACACAGTACTCCACTGCTGCTGCCAGGAAATCCTGGCAGGATAAGGGAGTTAGTACTGGCAGACAGCATCCCTTTTGTATTGCTTCTGGAAATGACTGCAAGTGCCATGATTCCACTGCTTTTCCTTGTTACAATCTCCTTGGATTAGAAACAGGAAAAGCACCTGAAGTGATGAATCTCATCATCTGACTTCTGTTCATTACCTTTTGTTTGAGCTGTGGGGAATAGGTGACTGTGTTACAGGCAGGGACGTGAACAAAACTTCTAAAGTTTTTAACGCTTTCCTGAGGTGGCTTTTGTGGAGAGTTGTGATTCCTGCAATGTCTTCTCTTTGTAATAAGACCTAGCAAATAGATGACAGCTGTAGATCAGCAGGAAGTCAGAGAAGGTGTAAATTGTACTTGTTGTTTTATCTACCCAAAGAGAATACAGATGATGAAAGAAATCACTACCAGGTGTGAGGGAAAGGGGACAGGCAAAGAGCTTTGAAAACAAGGGGCATGCTACTACAAGACAAGCAAGTTTACAGCAGTGGGGTTTATTCATCGGCATTTCTGTTCATGTGAGAGAACTCAGAGGAACAGAATGAAGAATGAGCAAGATACGATGTTAAAATTAAACCTCCATGTAAGTGCCCTTACGTAAATTGCAGGCTTGCGCCCCCAATTTACTTCTTTGTATGATGCTCTTGAATGTGTAGTGGAGAGGTAACTGTCCTTAGCTACTCTTCCACTGTTGTAAGCAAGGAAAAAATGATCATGTCTCCATGGGATCATGAATATCATCGTGTTAGTATGTGTGATGGCACATACCAAAGGTGTGATGACAAGCCTCAGTCTGCACAGAAGCAGTATTTTGAGGAAAAATGAAAAATCAAAAATGGAGTTTTGAGGGGAGAAAAAGCTGAAGTTGCCATGCACATATTTTTCAGTAGGCAGATACAGTACAGAATGCTGTTATTACTCGCTGTACCCCCTTTTTGAAGGTGGTGGGTGGACAACCTGAAATACTCAACAGAAAATGATTTCCGAGAGGGAGCTGACTTTCCAAGGCAACCACTCAGTATGTGCAGGATTCCAAGATTGGAGTACAGCAAATAAAAGAACTCTGTTTCCTTTCCGAGCATCCTATGCAAGCCTCTTGTTTTGTATATCTGGCCTTTCTTACCAAGCACTAACCATGCAAAATTCCTTTCATATTCTTCCCATTGCCTGGCTCTTCAGAGGGAGATGTCCATGGGAGAACAAACTGTCAGCTGGTGTGTGTATCTCAAAAAGCTTTTTGATCTTCTTTCCATGCTCCCACTGACCTGTGGAACAGTGTTCTTAAAACCAAGCCTACTTTTAAAGCAGTTACAGTCTTCCCATTCACATCTCTTTATTTCAGCTGGGGCAGAGAAGCTCTGGCCAAGAGCCACATCTCATCTGTCAAAATAATAATTCTGGCCTATAGCTTGTTCTTTTTCAGCTGGGGCTTCAATTCAGGGAAGCTGATGCAGTCCAAGTGAATGTTCTTCCAGTCCTCTCCCAGACAGCTTTCCCTAGGCGTGCATCCATTTTTCAATCACCAGATTGAGTACACAGCTGTCACACAGTGAAAATGTAGCTATTTCCAGTTGTGTGCTTAGATATGGGTCCATTATATACAATAGTGATGCCACCCAGTTCTGTACTCTGGTAGGTTTGCATGCAGTGTGGCAGGAAAGAAATAGAGCCTCTTCAGAACCTATAAAGCAGCAGTGGACCCCGTTCATATGAAAGGTTCACCATCTGCAGGTGGAGAAAAGCAGTCTAGACTGGTTTTCTGTGATAACCGTAGGAAAGTGGTAAGTAGAAATTGCCAGAACAGTCAGTAAGGATGGATGATTGCCTTGGGCTTCTGTGCCATATGTTGAGTGTGCTGTATCTCATTTTTTATCTCCATATAATAAATGAAATGCTGACTTCTCTTGGTAAATGTCAACATTAAGTAAAAAAAATCATGGTATTTTAAAGTTGGAGTTTCGTGGAGTCAAGAAACTAGCTTTTACAAATTAACACTTTCAAAGGGAAAGTAAGTAAATATGGTTAGTCTGTATTTGTAGCGTCATGGAAATTATAGACAAAATCAGGTTTAAAGGGATCTCTGGTATCTGCCTCCTTCTTGAACAAGGGTTGTTGTCAAAGTTGAATGAGGTCACTCAGAGGGGTACACACCTGTCAGGATGGCATTTCCACAGCCTTTCTGAGCAGCCTGTCCCACTACTCAGCCAGTCTCACCAAAGATTTTTTTTTCCTCATATTTGATTGGGATTTCCCATCTTGCTGCCTGTGTCTGCTCTCTGTTGTCCTTTCAATGGGAAGAGTGTATCTTGTTACTCTCTGCCACTGCCTTCAGACAGTGGAGTGCAGCAATTAAATCCCTCCTTCTCCCTTCTGAGCAAACCCAGCTCCACCAGCCTCCCCTCCTGTATCTTCTGCTCAGCCTCCATAATGCCTGAGGCCAGGTCCTTCCTGGCTTTTCTCCACTTTGACACGGTCTCTCTCACACTGGTGGCCCCAGACGGGTCACCGTTGGGCGAACCAGACCTGTGGTCACTATGCTGCCCTTGGGGTCTTGGCCTCCTCGTGTCGTCACAGTGTCAGTGACCTCCCGTATGGGGATTGGGGCACTGTATGTGCCTACAGCTGGATGTAAAGTGTGAGTGAGTGCTGAGAATGCCCAGGAAGTTCAGAGCAGCAGTGGTTCCACAGCCAGAGCTGTGGCTCTCAGTATCCAGCAGCAGAGAGCTGCTCTTCCAGTGGCACTGAGTCAGTAACAGCACAAGCTCTCCAGTGCACCACACCTTTGGATATGGGTTTAAAGAGAAAAAAAACTCTTGACTGATACAACCCAGAGATGTCATTGTCGTTCTTACAGCTATTTATGTGTTTGTTATAGTATCTCTAACACTGATTCTTTATGATAGAAACCTAGGTCTGGGTTTTACTCTTTGTTAAATGAGGACAAATGAATTCATTTATCTTGCACTATGTAGTCAGTCTGTCCTGATAATACATGGGAACATACTACCAGGTTGCCACAGATGAACCTGTGAGACATTGTCCTCCATGGGTGCTAAGAACTATCATTACAAATGCTTACCACAGCAACTGGTTCTGTGCATCCGAGTCAGAAGTTTTTTTGTTCTTAGAGTCCTTTAGGGACAGCCAGAAAATCAAAGGCTGTGGCCCCAGCCCATCCTGGGCATGGAATCAGAGCTATACAAAAAGGAAAAAAGAAGCATCATCATCATTCTGAAAAGCTTTAGTTTTTGTTCAGTGAGAGGGTGGTATAAATACTCCAAATCTATGAGAGCTTTCAGCTCTTGCAATACACAGACTGATCTCAAATTCAGAGTACCACAGCAGTATGCTTACCTCTTGTGCTTCTCTAGAAACACTTCTCACAGTTCTTCAGTTTCATCTTTTTAGTCCCACGCAGACATATCGAGCTATTAATACTTCAGTTTTGGGACAGCCGCTGTATTCTTGTGTAGTCTACCTTTGTGGCTAAATTCAGCTACGTTTCCGTTCTTCTCCAGGGATCTGTGTTTCATAGCAGTGAATTTCTCAATGTCCTCAGGAATCAGCCCCATCGGTATGTGCTCTCCTGGGAAAGCTGGCCCAGCTCTTCCTAAGAATAATTATATTCCCATGAGATACAGAGAGGACACTTGGGTCTTCTCTGTCTCATCTCAGGAGAATGACAATGTTCTCTGTGTTGTGTTCAGAGATCTCTCCCAGTGATGACTTCTGGCTGCTCTTAACATTTATTTCAGTTTAGAAACCTGGTACTTTATGAAGTCCTTCAGATTTTTTTCAGCTGTAAAATGAAACTGTCAATCTTGAGCTAAGAATAGAATAAGAAAATAGTGAATGACTGTTTATAATGATGGTAACTTCAGAAGTTAAAGGCCTGTTCATAGGATCAACGGAAATGTCAACAAGGAGTGTTCTTGTTTTCTTGGCTGCTGTGTGTGATTGCAGTGAGTTATGTTGGCTGTAGCCCACTTGGATGACACTGCAGTTCACAGCTTGAAGAAGCCAAGTGCTCATAAATAGGCTAAATTTACAGGTGATTTAACAACTCGAGATTATAAATTGGAACAGAAAAGTGTCTATTTTCAGGAGACAAGTATTTTATAGTAAATGTTCTAATGGAGTGAAATCCCATCCTAGAATTGTGCCAGGAAGCTCTGCCTCATTTTTGGAATGCTTTTCTGGATCAGATGTCTTCCCATGTCTTGGACGTGGAAAATAGTTTGATGTTTGAACCACCTGGAAAGAATTAGATTCCTGTGGCTGCTTGGGCAATTGGTGAGCCAGAGCTGAAAGAGAATAGTTTAACAAATTAGACCAGATGAATCCATGTCTGTACACAAGTAGGGGCTCTCATAGTTGCTTTGGTGCCTTGCAGTTTTTCATATTCATCAACCCATAAAGAGAAAGTCAGTTTTGCCCTCTCCTAACACAGGGTTAGCATTCAGTGGAAGCATTGCCTTCCCTGAGGGGATCTGATGTCCCGGTGTCTGTTCTGGATTCCCCATCAGTGTCAGTCTCACAGTTTATCCCATCATTGAGGTATTTAATTTGATGACATCTGATTCAACAAAAATGCATTTTAAAAAACTCAAGGTTTAGAGTCATCAAAGAAGCTTACCCTGTTGGCCAATTTCAAGTGTTTAATTATAGTCATGAGTGGCTTTCACTTGGTATTCAGACTTCTTTAATTCAGTCTCCACCATTCAATCTGACAGGTAAATAGCCTTCAGATACATGTGTAGATTTTATTGCATATTTAGAAATACCTGACATGTGTTTAGAAATCCTTAACTGCAATCACCAGACTACGCACGGGTCTGTAAAGCCGTGTTTAACATCAGCTCAGTCCAGTGCAGCCGGCCTGTTGGGAGCCGCTCCCTCGGCCGCCTGGTGCTGCTCTGAGCTGGCAGCACTGCCGGAATGTGGAATGCTCCGGGCCAGGTGCTGCGGGGAGGGGCTGCACTTCAGCCCTGTGGGATTTCCTTCCTTCATCCCAGCTGGATGGGCAGCAGCACTTGGGGGTGGGCACTCTGCTGTCACCTCCAGCCCCAGGCGGGGCTGGACACGAGGCTCTCTCCAGTGCCTGGGTTCGTGCTGCCTCTGCACTGCAGGAATGATGTCCCCAGGTAAGTGGCCTCTCCTCAGTCTTAGATCCAAGTCGTAGGCCTTGAGCTTCAAATGTTAATTCCCTCTCGCTTCTGAGGTAGTTGTGATGTTTTGCTGACATCTTATGATGAAAAATGTTATTTTTGAAATACCCATAACCGTGTCTGTTACGTTATAGGCGTTTGAGCTAGCAACTGGAGATTACTTGTTTGAACCACACTCTGGTGAAGACTATTCCAGGGATGAAGGTATGACTCTTTTGAGATACTGTAAGAGTTTCTTCATATTTTCATACTCCTTCTCTTAAATTTCCAGTGAGCTTACAGTGAGTTTTAAGTTTTGTATTTGAGTAGAACTGTTCATACACATTGTTTTCAGAATATAAATGTGATTTTTTTTCTTTTTAGTTTTAAGTTCCACCACTAGCAGTGGGTGGGCAAAAACTCCCTTCTGCAGATACTCATCTACTTAACAACTGCCTGAAGGATTTAAACTGCCCTTCTTGTAAGATTGCATATGTGTGGAAACCTGATTGAAAATAACAACATTTTAGTTTAGAAAAGAAACAGCAAATTTGAACTTTATAGTATTTTCTCTTTATAAAAGAGTGACACTGGAATAATGTTTATATTGTGTATTTTTATTTGAATTAGACAGTTACTAATTACTTTTTTAAAATCAGAGTTAACTCCTGCTTCCATCTGTATACCTGTCCATTTTCATGCTTGTTTGCTTGTAAATGCTCTTTGCAGTGGTAATGTGGGCATCATTCATTGTTCCTAAATGCTACTAATGATGCCAGAGCTCTGCTGATCCTGGAAACCTCTGCATGGATTTGCTGCAAACATTGTTGATTTGAAACTATTTCTGATTTTTTACTAATTCCAGTTTCTTTCCTCTTCTTTTTTATCCCATCCTTTCCCTGCCCCTTCCACTCCCGTGTCCTTTTTTTCTCTCCCTCATAGACCACATAGCACACATCATAGAGCTGCTAGGCAATATCCCAAGGCACTTTGCTCTATCTGGAAAATATTCTCGGGAATTCTTCAATCGCAGAGGTAGTACCTCTTCTTTTTGAAAGGTGCCGTGATGCAGACAGAAGTGGAATTGCTGTTGCTGGTTGTAGCATGTCCCAGTGAGGAGCATTTCCTGAAATCACACAACAAAATTTTTCATTTTGAAAAGCAAACTTCCCAGGAATCTCTGACAATTTTTTTTTTTACCCAAATGTTCTGAAAAATAACTGTTGGTACATTTTAAATTACATGGCAAAACTTGTTTGTGGCAGCTGACACTCAAACATTGTTTTGAGAAGGAAGTTTTGCTGAAAGCATCTTTGCAAAGTAGCCACTGAGCGAGCAGTGTGCACGTGTGTTTTTTACCAGGATCAATCTATTTCTGTCTGTACCGGGCCAGTGTTAGTGTGTGCATGCAATGTACTGATTAAACTGTTGTATGTTTCTGTTTTGCTGGCAATGTTCTCCAATGCAGACCACATAGCATTGATCATTGAACTGCTGGGAAAAATCCCTCGAAAATACGCTATGTTGGGGAAATATTCCAAGGAGTTTTTCACCAAAAAAGGTAACGGTGTTTATGCAACACTAATTTAAAGCATAATACTATCCAAAAGGAGAATATGTTCATTTATGGGTACTGAAGAAATATATCCATTTAAATGGAGAGCTGTTATTAAAGAAGAACTTTGGCGTAAACTTGGCTTTCTGGGAAAAGCCACAATTTGCGGTGTTCTTTTCAGTATTTCATTTAAAATTCATTTGGGGATGTACTCAGCAAAGTGTGGATATTAACAAGTGTCTGTCTGAATCTGTTGTCTAATGTTCATGTAAGTGTGAGGACTCAAGTGATGTGTAGCTCATAACGTGGTGGAAGATCATCTGCCAGCAGCTGTGGTCCTAGATGGTGACCAGCAGGTGCTACTGGTAAGAAGTAATGGAGGTGGGAAGGGAATAACTGGCAGTGGACACTGAGCTGCGTGTGGTCACTGTCACACTGGGGGAGCAGGCAGAGCAGATGGGTGTGTGCCAAGCAATGGAACTTTGCCCAGGCTGCTCTTTAAGGCAGGGTTTTGACATGTGGGGGATGTGGTGATGCCTCAAGTGTCTTCCATCCCCTCGATGTACAAGACAGTGCTGTGCTGTATGGAGGGACAGGGTCTGTCAGGAGCATCCTGTTCTGCAGTAGGGGAACATCCAGGGCTGTCTGGCACAGCTGGGGAGGGCAGTCCTGCTGACCAGAGCTGTGGACTGCCCTGCCTGTGGCTCCATGTGCCTGAGCTGTGCCGTGGGCTGGGCAGTGCAGCCCAACAGCTGCAGTGAGGTCCGGGGACTGAGCTGGCGGTGCTGGGCTCTGGGAGCTCGGGGTCGTGAGGCTGGACACAATCAGTGATTGACCCTCCTGGGCACGAGGGCTGCCTGTTCTGTGCTGGATATTTCTGGTACAGCGGGGACCTCCATATGCCTCTGTGTCCTTAAGGAGGCTGGTAGTGGCGTTGCAGTGCAGAGAAGGGCAGCAGTGAGGATCTAGGAGGGAGCAGCTGCCCTTTAAAGGGGGGCTGAAATGCCTGGGGCTTTTGAGTGTGGAGCAGAGAGGATTGCTGGAGGAATCAGAAAGGTTTACTTAATTAGGAAGTCAGTGGATAAGCTGAAGACAGAGCTGCTGTTTGCCAGCATCTGCCATGTCAGAGCTGGGGGGAAGCCAGTGAAATTTGCAGAGGATGGCTTTAAAACAAGTGCTTCCCTGCACAGCAGGCAGTGAGCTTCAGGAGCTGGCTGCCATGGTGGGCAGAGAGAGAGACTGTGTCAGCAGGCTTCAAACAATCTCCTAGTGACTGAGATGTACAAACTCGAGGCCCACAAATCTGTAAATGTATAAAGCAGTAAGAGGGCTGGGCACGAGATACCCTGCGGCACCTTCAGACAGCAATTGCAGCTGCTGTAGTGTATCTCACATTCCTAATTTTCACTTTACAGCAGACAGGTTGGCATTTTCTAATGATGCCATAGAACTGTAAAATGACCTAACAGTTACTCAGTAACTGCAGTGTTGGCAGTGCACAGGAGAGGGCAGTTTGTAAAATTCCTGTGATGTGGGGAGTCTCTGGTGCTTCCACGAGCATCTTCAACAGCAGAGTGTCACTGTTGTCCTCTAGGGCCTGAATATCAGTGACATTCCTCAGAGGCACTGGGGGTGCCTCTTAAAATCCACAGGGTGGGATTTAAGGTAGGATTAAAGGCTTGGTTCACCAACCACACAAAATACAAGTGGAAGTTTGCCGTGGAAGGTTAAGTAGACTGGATCCCACCTGTTTCTGCTTAAACCAGATAATCTCACATGCAAGACAAAGGAGTAACAAACCAAGCTGCATTTTTGGATCATACCAGTTACTCTACTGCTGCAACTTGGGGAAACTGAAGTGCTTAGTGGAGGAAAAGGAGAGGTGGCAAGTGTCTTGCTTACTTGAGCATCTTTGCATTGGGCACCAGGTATCTTTCTCCTTTTCCCTGGCCACCCCAGTACTGCCAGCCTCTGGTGTCCCCAGCAGGGATTTGTGTGTGGTGGCCTGGCAGGGTATGAGGGATAGGCTTCAGAGTCTGCCAGCAAGCTGCTGCATTTTGTACTCATCTGCTTGTGGCCTGAGCACTGGAGATCAGAAGCCTCGAGGTACCAGCCTGAGGCTCTTGAGAGAATTTCTTGCTGTGGTCTAAGGGTGGGCTTAGAAATCCCACTGTGAGCTCCTGTTTGGGAAACATCAGTCTTCGGTGAAAATCAGGAAATCACCGTTTGAGTTTTGCTCCTGTCCATAAGCAAGTCTGACGTCAGAGAGATGCTTTAAACATTTGAGTTGTGCTACTGAAGTCACAGGCACAAAAAGAAAAATGTTAGTAACTTAATGAGTTTACAGGATTGAGTCCTTTCTCAGTAATTGCCTGAGGCAGTTTGTGACACTCAAATAGGATGGTGCATTTAAAAGAGGAAAAGCATTTGTAAGTTACTTCTTATACTTCTTATACACAAATGCTCACGTATTTTTATAGGGTCTCGTCTTGATTGAGCCCAGTAGTAACTCCAGGGAATCCTTTTCTCCAGTGTTGTCATGGAAGCTATTTTGACTGTAAAAATTATTAATATATTTTGGCACTAAAAGATAAAACCCTTTTGTTTTTTCTAGACCATGGTCCCTTCTGTTTTTCTTCTGGTATTTGCTAGTCCTGTTTCCTTGTGAGCTAAACCTGTGCAAGATGCTGGCCAGGTGCTGGCTTTGCCCTTTGGAAGCTGAGCAATGAGAAGAACTCACTGTTATGCTGCTCATTTAACCTCCTGGAAGGGAGGGAGGAAGGGCTGCCTCCAGGCTCCTCGCTTCCAGCTGCTGTACCAGCAGTTCTTGCATTAGTTCTTGGGACCGTGTCATAGGTGTGTAGCAGGAGATTATATCCCATTGCTGCTTCCCCAGTCCTTCACAGCATCCATGTCCTAGTGTTCAATAATCTTCCTCTTGCCTGGTGACACATCTTAAATTTGTCTTGGATGAATTTCATCGACGAGCGCTGGGTTTTTTGTATTTCGGTCAGCAGAGAAAGCTTTAAATAGCATTTTAACCCCTGGTCCTTCAGAAATTTTCTTAGTAATTTCCTTCTGACTTAACAGTTCATTTTTCAGAGGGATCATTGCTGCCTCTGCTTTGGCAACAGAAGTTTTATGGCTCAGAAAACTCCCTTGTTCTCTGTGCATTATCTCCTGTGTGCTTCACTATCACAAATCCAAATAAAGAGCTTCTCTTAGGAAGTTCTCACAAAGAAGTCCATTTCTAGCACTTCTTTGAAAATTCATGCTAATGCCCTGAACACAGATGGTGTCAGACTGGTGGGGCCTGTGCTTTTTTAAATTTCTCCCTTAAATATAGGTACAGCCTTGCTCTCCTCCAATGACATGGTACAAACATCTTGAACTACATGAAAATACGTGTTGGCAGACACCTTCATTTCCTGTGCTACTCTCATGCTTTAGGATGAAAATGAGAAGGACCCACATGAAAATTAATTCTTAGACTTTTTTGTGCACCTGAGTGGTGTTAATTGTCTTTCACTTACCCTATTTTGTTTCCATAAGTTAGCATCATGATCCATACTGAAAATGGAAGCATTAGTCTAAGTGTGGCCCCATACAGATAATTTTTACTGTATCCTATCTTAAGCGCTTTTACAATCTTCACGGAATTTCTTGTGGAAAACTTCAGTCCATAGTGCTTTACTTTGTTCCTCAGCAGAACTCTGCTGAATATTGTGCTGGCCTTAGCATGGGCTTTCACAAAATGAGGAGTATTCAAACAGCAAGAACTCGCCTTCCACTGTGGCACCAGCAGCCTCATCATGCAGTTGTACCTTATCAGATCTGAGGGAGGAAAGATGCTGGAAATGACAAAATGTGAGTGCAAAGATGAAGACAGTGCTGGATGGGAACACACACCCACCCTCCCCCATAGCTAAGCCTAATTTGGTACATGATTACAGCAGCCCATGCAGTGAATGCTGGGAGCTGGAGAAGCCACGGACATGACATTTTTTTTTTTTGGTAATTTTTTTACTTGCAGTCAGTAACAAGTCACTTTCCTATTGCTTTTTGGCAGTATTTGAGTTCGTGCATTCCTGTTACATAATTTACTACCTGTTCTTGTAAATAGTCACCAATACACTCTTTTGGAAACGTTCCAAAAGGTAAGATTTTCAGCAGTTAAATTGCAGAGTTGCACAAAAATTTAAAGGGCTGAGAGTGAGCATGGAAAAGAATATGCTGCTCCAAAATGTGCTGTCCTTCCTGTTATGTGGAGCAGCTGTGGGCCCAAGTTAGAGCCTTTTTGTGTCTTTGGGTACTGATGGGACATGCTTGGACTGTGAATGTTCACACATAAACCAGAACATGGCCTCTGCTGGCATTCCTTGCTGTGGGCAGCACACCTTGAGCTTCTGTTACCAGCAGGACTCTTCTACAGCTTGTGGGTGATGGATTGTTTGCACACTTGCTCTTGTGGGGACTTTGTGACAGCAGCTGAGAGCTGCTTTTTCAAGCACTGCACCCTACCTAGCAATTTCAAGCACTCAGCCCAGCCTACTGCTGAGGGCTGAGGCAGCAGAAACTGCTGAGCTGAGCAGGGCCTGCTGAGCCTTTGGGGGTTTTAATCCATTGCATTGAGATGCTCAGCCTCTGGGGCAATCATATGGACACAGCTTACTTCTCCTGCCCTGGAACTTCTCTAGCCACGGGGATGTGCAGAAACTCTGAGGCATGAGCTGATGTGTGATGGCATTTTATGGGCAGTAGGTTACAGGCATGGACAAGCACCAAGCTGACAAACCACTTGGCTTACAAGTAGTATGGCCTGATGCCCCCATCCCAGGTGGTGCAGTGAGCTTGTGAAGCCTGCTCAGCCTCCAGTATTGGGTGAGACCCCATCACTCTCCTCAGTGCAGAAGCACCACTGGGGACTCTCAAAAGGTTTTTGCAGTGTCCCATGGAGACTGTCTGGCAGAGATACATGCCTGAGAAGAAGGGGGATGGCCATGGGTTGCATTAAGAGTACAGAAATTTAGCAGGAAACAACTGCCCTTGTGTTCCAGCTGGTCCCCAGAGATCAGAGGGGCTTGGTGTGGCAGAGCTTGATTACTGATTAGAGCAGATTGGCACTCTTAAGTCTGGTCACATTCAGTAAGAACTTTCACACACGCAGATTCATGACTAGTGTAGTTCATTGAAGCAAGGGGCCATAGATTCATTAGATTGTTGGTGATAAATGCACTGGATCTACAAAGTGTAAGTGTATAGCACTACATAGAAGTGTTCCTTGCTGTGGTCTGACACAGTCAGAAGGCAGATGTTACCAAAGAGATGCCCCTGCTTTAGGGAGGAGAGAGGAGCAAGCCTGTTGACTTGTCTGCAAGGTGGGGTCCTATTCTCATCCTCTCTGAGGAGGATTTCAAATGTCAGATACATACTTTTGGGAGAAGTAAAGATGCAACTGTAGTCAAATACCCTGTTACTGCCATTGTGAATGGTGAGGGGGCAGCCACATCACATATAAATGAGGGATATTGAGAGCCTGGATTTCAAAGGCTGTGGGTCTCATGCAAGGTGACACCCCAGTATCGCTCCCTCCTGCTGGCAGCAGTGAGGGTCATCTGGCCTGACAGCTGCTTGTCTCTCTCGTGTAATCCCTTCACCATGTACCTCATGGCACATCTCATGGCTTTGGGCCTCATTCCCACACAGTGGAGGAGCAGGAAACTGAAGAGTCTTCCCCATCATGCTGGATGACCCATGGACAGACCTGGGTAGTGTTGCTGGTTTGAATTACAGAAGGGTTCTTGCCTGCTTTGTTTGGTCTGGGACACATTGCCAGGTTGGCAGAAGTCCCCTCTCTTTGGGGAAACTCAGTCCTGCAGCTGCTGCTACCATTTGTGTTGGTGGTTGGTTGAAAGAGACTGGGGTGGCAGCAGGTGCTTCCCTCTCAGGAAGGATTCATACCAAGCTTCCTGGGGGTGTTTGCCTGAGAGATGGAGCAGAATCTCTGGAGCACCAAACCTCTGCTTGGCTTGGTTAGGAATGAATCAGTGCTCTGCTGCACTGCTGGCAAATGCCACATAGTGGGGCAAGGACCTGTGTTTCTGAGACCTCCATTTTGGGATTGGAGCAGATTCTGTGAAATTTGGATTCAGTGGCTGATTAAGAAGGAAAGGCCTGCAGTGTTGTTTGGCCATGGTGTGAGTGTGAATGAGTGCCTTTGTGCACGGGAGAGTGAAGACTGCAGGAGGAACCAGTGGAGTCCAGGTGTAACGTACTGACGGCCGTAGGAACAGTTTCTTGGCTTTGACGTCGAACATACTCATCTCCTTTGAGGACCTCGAGCAAGCTTGGTGTGTGCTGCCTTTCCTAAACAATGATTCCCAGCCTGGTCAAGGTGCTGTGAATGCAGAGTGGGAGAAAAACGAAACAGGGATTAGTCATTGACCTGGATAACAAGATGTTTTTCTAATGCTGTTAATATTTCTGTTTGCAGGAGAACTCCGACACATCACCAAGTTGAAACCTTGGAGTCTTTTTGATGTGCTTGTGGAGAAGTACGGTTGGCCTCATGAAGATGCTGCACAGTTTACAGATTTCCTGATCCCCATGCTAGAAATGGTCCCAGAGAAACGTGCTTCAGCTGGAGAATGCCTTAGGCATCCGTGGCTGAATTCTTAGCAGAATCTTCCAGCTGTTTAAAAAAAAAAAAAAAAAAAAAAAAAAAGCCAGCAACCACTTTCCAATGCGTTGGACCTAAATGGTGACTGTCACAAAATCTTTAGCAGGATCACACGTGAGCTGGCTTCAATCCTCAGACCTTTATTTTGCTTGAGGTACTGTTTGACATTTTGCTTTTTGTGCACTGTGTTCTTGGGGAAGGGTAGTCTTTTTGTCCTCAGCTAGTAGTTTACTCACCCACTTTCTTCAGAAAACACTTAACGTGTCTTTAAGCATTGTTTCTTGTGTTGTGTGACATTCAGATGTCAGATTTTTGAACAAAAGAAACTTCCCCCCCATGTGTTTTGGCAAGTTTTGTAACTATTTATGAAAAAAAAAATATTTTAGCTGATGCATATTATATAATTTACGAGTGTAAGAAATTTATCAAGTCAGAACTGAGTTACGGCGAGGAATTGTACAATTTTATCTTCTGGCAAAGGGATGTCATTCTTGTATTATAGTGTATGTAAATGCACCCTGTAAATGTTTATTTCCATTTAAATATGGGACTGGGGACTCAATTTCAGAGTAAAGCGACTAAGTTTTAGAGAGCTTTATAGCAAACCAATTGCATGTAGTGGACTTTAAACTGCTTTAAGGAATTGTGTAAACTTTCTATTCTGTAGCAGTTCCTGTTCATTGGATTTTAAACAAAGTGGCTCTGGTTTACAGGATTTCATTCCCCAAACGGCACTTTAAAGGAAGGCTAGACTTCTTTCTAATAAAGTATGCATTATCATTTAGCACTCCCTTTTAGAACTTTTGCCTATTTTAAGTGCTTTTAAGAAAAGAAAAATAGCAATTTCCCTTACAATGTGATAGTGAAGACATGGTACCATATGGTGTTGCCTTTTTATAAGCACTGTAAGTTGTACTATACCTTAAGAAAAAGAAAAAAAATTAAAAGTAGAGCATGAGAACCACTCTCTGTGTAGAATTACTGATCTTTTATAATAAAAGTGTGTGCTTGGCATCAGTTAAGGAAGGATATAGCTGCAGATATTTACAGTGCAGTGGGTAAAATAATCCAAGAAGCAAGATCATGCTCATTCCATTCATAGCTTTACATGTTTCTAAAACAAATTGCACTAGCTTTATTCTTTCCCATCTGTAGACATACGACTGCCCATTGTAAGTTGCACGCAACAATTATGTGTTTCCTAGGAAAAAAAGCTGCATAGGCTGAAGCTTATAGGCAATACAGATTTTAGAATGTACAGTACGGAGGTGTGTTTGGGCCTCTTTTAGAAGTCAGTGGGATGAATGTAAGCTTACTCCTGATCTTCATGTAACTACAGTGCCACTTTTTTCTTGACTTTGTCCATAAAAAATTTATTCACATGCCTTTGCAATAACTAGATTGTGAGAAGATAGCCCCATGCTGTAACAATAACCAGTTGTTTGAGGTGCTTGCAGTTGTCTAATTAAAGTGTTTTGTTTTTTCAGACAGTGTTGCTGGTCATTGGAATCTTTGCCTAGCCACGACTCAGCTGTTGGGGTGCTGGAGGGGTGGGAGGTGGGGGCTGGCTTGTCCTGGCGAGAGAAAGGCAGCTTCCCGTGTTCATTTATGAAACACATCACCTGCTGTCAGTCAGAGCAACCCCACGGGTCCTGTGGCAGGAGGGGCTGGGTGGGAGTGGTTTGCTGGGTGAAATGTGACCAAAAAAAAGCGTCTTTCCACCAGCTGTTCTGTAACAAGTCCTGTAAGCAAGGGAACGATTGTCCCATGCCGAGGGCTGGGGCAGCCACTCTTCCAGAGAACTGCCAAGGCACCGCAGTGTGACACACTCTGGTCCGAGGAAACTCATCCAGTGCTGAGGCCCTGACTGCAGTTGGGTGTCAGGACCGTGTGCCTTCATCCTCATCCCTGGAACTGCTTTTAGTGGCTGCAAGGACAACGCTGCTCAGAAGGATGGTGCCACAATGGACTCACACTGGAGGTAAAAATTATGTTCAGCTTCACACCCAGCCTAGCCCCGTAGTGCCTGGTTGCTGCAACCAGTTACAAAAGCCTTCTTGAATACACAGAAAATGCACTGGAAGAAGTGCCAGGGGCAGCCCAAGGCAGGTGAGTGAGCACAGGGCTGGCACAGCTCTGCCCTCTGCCTGGCCTTGGTGCTGCAGCAGCACTGGGGAGCCCTGCCCAGGCCTCGTCCTGTTCTGCTCCCCAGTGCAGCAGCTCCCTGTACTGCACTAAGACCTTGCCAGTCACAATTGGTATTTTATGTTCTCTTGTATTTGAAATGATGTTGTCAGTTCCTGGAGCTATGGAAGAGGGGCAGACAACCAGATCTGAGTGCTGAGCTACACAGGAGGATGCACATACTTTCAAAATCAGAGTCTGAGCAACTACACAGAGGGTGGGTTGGGTTTTTCTGCTGTTTCTGCTAGCCTAATCCTGTCCTACACTACACATGCTAGTGTAAAATGTGAACGCCACAGTGTGTGTTCTGCAGAGCCAGCAGCTGTTCAGGAAAGCATTTCTGGTGGATGATTTCAACTAGCAAGATTTTTCAGTAGTTATAAGCAAATCAGAATTTAAAGCTGCCTCCCCCCCTTTTTTTTCCCTTCATGTTTGAAAGAATTGCCACTTACTTTCAGGGGGTAGGAGCAGCCACTTCCCCTCCTGTTCTGTTTCAGCTTTCCTCACACCCTGGGGTTCTCCTTTCTGGTCTGAGGTGGAGCCATTGAGCACCTTCCTGCTGTGTGAGCAGAACTGAGCAGCTACTGCTGTGATGGAAGGACACCCTCACCCATGACAGAGTAACTGCACTGATGAGCACAACAGCACCATCTTAGCTGCCGCCTTCAGCAACAGGAATAAAATCACTTCCCTTACCAAAACCCCAAACTGCTACCTCGTTTGTAACATTCTGTACCCCATTACAGCACCACCCACTCAGCTTCCCCCCTACACCCCAACTGGAGGGCTTGAGGAGGCACGAGAAAAGGGAAACAGGAAGGTAGTGCAGCAGGCAGGTGCTTCCCTGCTCTGTAACCAAGGTCAGAACACCTCTAGCATAAAAATACCCCATCAGTGCTCCTGATTACATGAGGAGTAAACTAACCCAAGACCCTAAACTGAGCAGGGGAAAGAATCCCCCTCCTTGAGCTTGTTCCACATCTGTCTGTGCTACAGAAGTGAAGCCAGAGCTGGAAACTACAGGGAAGTGAAGCCTCACAGGGAGCAGGGGAGATCAGAGACTTAAGGCCACTTTCCTGCTGATACAGCACCCTTCCAGGACAAGTAGGTAAAACTGACATAATTGTGATTTATTAACATGAATTAAAATGCCCAACCAGTGCTGCAATGTGACAGTATATTAAAAAAAAATTAAAGATCATATACTGTACTACTATCACAAAGATCACACTTTTTTTTGCAAAAGACTTATTATATACAATACTATATCAAATGAAAGAAGCTTTAAGCAACTTTACAAGCGAAAGAAATACAGTATTTACAGCACTTGTCTGAGACATTAGAAACAGTCTATACATTAAATTACAATTTCTGCAAATAACGGATGAAACAAAAAGCCATGTCCACACCAAAACTATAAAAATCTGTATTGCATTGTTTCCTATCTCTATGCACACAAAAAACTGTTGACAGAAAATGGAAAAAAAAATGTTAGTGCCATCACTTAGCCTGTGTACTTATTTAATTACATTTGTATAAAAGTAATATAGAAAACTTTCACTAAATGAATTTAACTGCAACAATAAAATTTTAAACATTATGCAGCATCAAACCTACTGCCAGAAAAAACAGCTGGAATGTCCACTTAGAAAATAAAAAGAAATACCTAATACTGGCTTAACAGCACATTTTCAGGAATTTTAAAAAGCAAAAAATGGAAAGGATACAATGGAAGAGCACTGGTGTTTGCTTTTATACAAAGTATCATGTACAAGCTTTAAAAAGTACCTTGAATAGGTACATATTAAATATACACGGTTTATATTACAGAACATTTTAAAAATGTTTATAACTAAAGGGATCTGTTTTAATGCCACCCTGACCCATGGTAATTGTTCTGAAAGGTGGGTGGCACCTGTGCTCTGTGAATGGGGATCTGTCCCGGCACGGGCGAGGCCTGCTGCTGCCCTTGCACTCCGTGGGGAAGGGTCACGGAGCCGGGGTGAGGGCAGAACCCAGAAGCAGTAGGTGTTGCAATACTGTTTGGTCCTTGAGGTTGGATGTGAGGACCCTGACCAGGGAGTGGGCAATGAGGTCCTGTGCCAGCAGGCTGATGTTGAGGTCCAGGTCCTAATGCTGTGTGATGTGGGGCTTGTGAGGAATAGGAGGAGACGCTTGTGTGAGCACTGGAAGGGAAATGGGGGGGTCCTTGATGGGATGGATGGTGTAACCCTTGTGCTGATGCAGGGTGGTGCCCCGAGCCGATAACATTGGAGGGAGGGGGCGGCGGAGGAGGCGGTGCTGAGTTTACAACATGCTGGTGTTGTGCTTGCAAACCTTGGTGCCCTGTTGAAGGATGGGGAGGTTGGTGGTGGGGGAGAGGACCTGGTGGTGGAGGTGGTGGTGGCAAATGGTGACCAGCAGCTTGAGAATGAATGTGTGATCCAGGAGCCACTGCCATGGCATGAACTGGACCGACAACATGTGCTACAGAGTGCTGCTGATGAGTACTTTGCTGCTGGACAAGGTGGGGTCCTGGAGCAGGTGGTGGAGGAGGAGGAGGAGGAGCAGCAGATGCCGATGCCTGATGATGAATACTGGGGTTCTGAGAGGGCAAAAAATGCCCTGCAGCTACGTGGTGTCCTGGCACTGTTTGCTGACCTGCAGTGCCAGGAAGTGCTTGATTTGGTCCAGATGAAAACACAGTCTGTTGGGGTATGTTGCCCTTCAGCTGGCTGTAGCTCTGAAAGTTTCCCGAGGGCTGCTGGCTTTGATAGTAAGTAGAAGAAGGGGGTGGAGGGGGTGGTGGAGGTGGTGCGTTGCTGTTCAAATTTTGTTGGTTAAACTGGCTGTAGGAAGCTGAAGATTGTCCTGATGTTGTCTGAGTGAAGAGGGGGCCACTGGCCTGCGCTTGATTACTGGGCTGAAGGGTCGGTGCTGCCGGGTAGAAGTTTCTGTGTGTTTCCCTCTGGGGCGTTCCAACTTGAGGTGACTGTGGATGATGAGGTCTGTATGGAGATCCCAACTGCTGTGAGTGAGGCTTTGGTGAAAGGTAACCGTGCTGCACAGGTGCGTGAGGGGTAGAAGACTTGGGGGGATTTTCTACATGAGGCGAAGGGGGGCAATGCAGCTTCAAAGGTGCGGAAGGCAACTTCTGTGAATGTGAAAGTTGCTCAGCAGAGCTGCGCAGATGTGACTGAGATGGATGATTTTTTGAAAGTGCTTGGACATTGTTTGTCAGCTGTTTTTGTTGCAGCTCGGATTTTGGATGATTCGCACATTCAGTCTCAGGTGCATTAGCTGCAGTTTCCCAGTGCGAATCTGGTTTTGTGGGTGTTTTCCCAAGTGACTGTGCTGAGACTACAGGACTCGGTGAAGAGGGCTGGAATGAAAAGAAAGGCAGTCAGTGCTAAATGTTCAAAATATTCAACCATGCCTGCAATAAACAGAAAAGAACATCTCAGAACACTCTCCTCCCAGATTCTGAAAGAAAGCACTGAGGCACAGGATGTCTATTTGATGTGAGAAAAACATCAGTAACAGAAAGAGTAAGCTTAAGAAGGCACTATTTTTAGCAAGTATATATATCAATAATTCTTCCAAGTCAAAGTGTATTTTAAAGTTGGAACAGAAATATGATCCATTAGGTCAAAGCCTGAATCCGTTCTTTGTTAAAAGTTTTAGATTTCTGAATCTGAAAAAAGTAATTCCAGAGAAGACCACTTACAGACATAAACAGTGATTTAACAGTTTAAAGCTGGAGTAGTTCAAGCAAACAGACTAAATGAGACAACCTGAATTACTTCATTTAATATGGCAACTAGTCAAAATCCTCCATATTATCAGAGCCCTGACTGCCAAACAGTGCCAAACCCTGGCACAGCAAGAGCAACCTCCTGTTAAGGCTAAATCACATCACTGCTGTCGGTTCTGAGTGCCAGTTCTTCAGCACTCACCCCTTAGAACAGCACTGATACTGAATCCACTGATACAATCTCTGTCTACAGAGTGTAAGATCATCCATAAACACACACAGCTACTGAAAGCACAGCATATAAACCCACTTTTTAGTGTATATGGACAAATATTCTTGCCAATTTTTACCTAGTGAAATTACTGCACAGACAGATGAACGTGTGTATTGTCACCTAAGTAGTAAATCCTACAATTAACAGTTTTAAAGATAAATCAAGAGACAGATGAAACTATTCCTATGCTTATTGTGCAAACACCTTGCATTACCTTGCTTGCTTTTGATGGACTCTTACAAGTCCTTTGTGAAGTATCTGGGGACGGACATTCAGAAGTTGGCTCTGGATTTTCAGAATCAGGTTCTACAGAAATAGAGATAAATAGCAAAGTGGGAAAATCAAATCTTTTGCAGAGATCAGTAAGCACATTATATTTGACTTTAAAAGAGCTATTAAAGCTGTTGTTAGAGACTACTGAATATGTCAAGTGTCATACAAGGTCATCTGCTTACTGACCTTCAGTAATTTCAGTGAAAGAAGGGACCTTAAGCTGCAACTGGGAAATGAGATTTGAATGAGATGGAGACTGAACATGAGACGGTGAGCATGGCCTACAAGGTGATTCTCCCCCTACAGATGAAGCAGACCCAAACACAGTATTAGAATGATTACGATTACCATGGGGAAACTGGTTAGATTTATTTATCTTCAACAATAAATCCACTCACCACTGTCCTTATCTTTCCTATGATCACTGAGAAGTAAAGCTCTCTGATAACTTCGTTCTCTCACTTGTTCCACAGAGGTTGATGCAGTCCTGCAAGAGGAGCACATTTTAAACATAAGAGGATGTACTCCCGGGGACCAAATTTAGGACAATGTATATGCAAATACCGAGTCAGAGAAAGTTTACAGCGTTGGCTGCTCATAACAACCAAATAACTGGTAGTGCGTAAGGAACATTATTACTTAAGTGGTTTGTATCTATTTTCTCCCACTTCAAATACAGTTATTTCCTGCAACCTTGTTATATTACGAAAATTGGCATTTCCTCTTATTAAGGAAGTATCTGTAGATCTGTGGGTTTTTCTTTCTCTGAACAACTGAAAAGTAAAAAAATAAAGGTCACAGTTACTGATTCATAGTCTCCACTGGTAGAAAACTGTCTTCTTCCAGAATTGGAAATAGTTGTCTTGTTTGTTGGTTGTTAAGAATCTGCTCTTTAATAGAAGATGCATTGCTGTAAATTGTGTACCACTACAAATCTATCTCTGTTTAAACTTCTACACTTAACTTGCTGGATAGTGGGCATGCAGTGACAGTCCTACCTTCTTCCCTCTTTTAATTGATTACATCTCTCAATCACAACCTGATCAAGAACATTGTAAGGGACAGCACTCCACAAAACTATTTTCCTTTCTGGCAAGGACATACAACATCACTCCACAGTACTGCTGGCACTGGAGTAAGTTTTGGTGCTGCTCTGCGGGGTTACTGCAAAATCTTAGTAGTGAATTCTTTCCTGTTTAGCCTGTTTCCACAGTCTCTGCTTACAGTTTAGTGCAGCAGCTTCTGCAAAGTGAACTTAACAGCCACTTTTCAGTGGAACACTAAAGACTGCACTTAGGTTCTCCCTTCAACCGGCTTTACAAAATCCTTCTATTCTGGAATAGCTAGAGCATCTGAGCAGAAGGTTGTTCAACTTCTCAGCCCATGGTTCTTCCAACCACACTTAGGCCTTCACTACAGCATGAAGACCATCTGCAGGATTTATTTCCTATCCATACGCCACCTCTCCTCAGGATCTTGGGTTGTTTGGAGTATCTGGCATTTGCACACACTGCCCATATGGTCGGGTCTGCAAACAAGGGAACCACTGAGCAATCAAGAATGATGCTGCAAGTGTCACCACATGCTCCCACCTGAGTGTGAGCCACTGGCCAGGCTGCATTCAGCCCTGCACTGGGCAATTAAGCAACAGCAAACATCCCACACACGTTCCAGCCACGTGACTGAAAAACAGACCTTCAAAGGTCTTCCAGAAACCTTTGCTTATCAATACAGATTATTTTCCTGTTCCACCCTATGCCCTACAATACTTTTGGAAAGGCTTTGGATTTAAACATAAAAAATTCTCTTCAGCCCACAGACAACACAGTGGAAATACAGGGACATAAATGCTCAAACCAATACCTATTTGTCTCTTAGAAAATAAAAAAGCAGGATTAAAATAATTTAACAAGTATCTTATGGGTAATTCTTCATGTATTCTAATCATTATCAGGTATCTGCTGTATTTCTGAGGAAAAAGGTAAGACAACTCTTTACGAAGCTGAAAGAAGGGCTTCCAGTCAGTAATCTGCAACAGCAACCTTAATGAAAACTAGATTTCAAATACCAAAAACTTAGATTTACATAAATAATTCTTCTGAACTTTAGTCCTATAGTTTTGTGGCTTACCACTGAACTTCTGGTTCACTCTTCTCACTGGAGGAAGATTCCTTAATTGCACAGTTGTTGCCAGTGTCTTCCGGAGCTGCATTATAAACAGTAGTTGGCAGTGGTAAAGGCAGGCTTGCAGTGTTATCAGTTTGCTCCCCATTTTCACCACTATTGTTGTACCCATCATTAGCACCACTGTTACTACTTGTATTTCCTCCACCAGCAGCATGAGGAGATACAGTAACCAGGGGGAAGTTGTCTGTCTTTGAGCCACTTTTTCGAGCTTCACGTTGCCTCTTACGGTATTCTAACAAGGACACCTAAAGGGAAAAAGAAACATGAAAAAAAATTAGAAAGGAAGTTTTACCCATTTTCTTTCTCACAGTTTCTATTAAACATACTATACTTCAGTAAGATGTACCACGTAACTGGTTCTAAAAAAAAGGGCAGAGATTAATTGAAGATATTTCACCACATCTACAGTGAATTTACAGATTACTGAGCTACTACCCACTCTAAAGATGATAGTAGAAAAAATGCTTCTGCCAAGAGAAGGTATGTGTTCTGCCTCAGGGAAGAAGCAGATGACGCAGGTCAGCACAAGGTCCACTGCTGAAGTCATTTTGTCGGCTGTAGTTACAAGGGACTCTACAGTTTTTCCTGTAACTGCAGAATTTTAATATTATACTGATCTAGTAAAGCTAATTTCAAGAGATGTCACATTCTGCTCTCAGACTTACTCCCTTGCATGAGAACCCAGTACCCTTCTGTTTCATTCTGCTACACATATCAAAGGATTCACTAAGCTCTTCATACCTTTTCTTAACATACAGAATTTGGGACTTTCTTTTCCCAGAGTTTATTCTGAATTTCTGTCTTTACTGCATTTTAAGAGAGACTGATTAGGAACATATTTTTAAGCTAATTCTTATCACCAAAAAGAATGACACATTGTTCCTATTTCATGTATTATGTATGTAGACTCACTACACCAACGCTCCATAGAGCAGAAACCAGTTTAAATGGTTAGTAAATTGCTTCCAGCGAAAAAAATACATGTTCAAGTGTTTCCACTATGAATCTTCGGATTTGAAGTAGAAAACTAAAATACTGACCTTCAGACTGACTTTATTCAGTAACTACACTAGTTTGGTAAAAATGACATTTAATGTCTATAAATTTTCTTCTAGTTACCAACATCCTGCTCTGAACCATACAGCATACAAACCAACAAACTGAAGTGCAATAATGAAACAAAAAATTAAATCTTTATCTGGCTTAGTCCTCAACAGAATTGGACATCCATTTCTACACAGAGAGAAAAACCAAGGCAGCTGCTCTGTTTGCAGGCCCAAGGGTTTTTTTTGTTTGCTTTTGAACAGACCTATTAGACCAGATTAGATACCCATCCATATGTCAGGGTAGAAACTGAAAAATACCTGATTTTGCAAAAAAAAGTTCATGTTAAGAACTGATCTTGCTTTCAAACAATTCTGTATTATTTCCATGTTATGTGACAGGGATCCCCTACAGAATACTGATTTAAAGAAAGCTTAAATGTTAAGAAACCTATGTAGTGTGGCCACAATGTACAGGACTGTATTGATAAAGGACTTGTGCAATAGGTAAGAGACAACAGGAGCAAGTGTCCACTGAAATGCAGAAATATGCAAAAACATCCCGCGAAGACCTACCTAAGGATATTGCTGTCTTAGGTGACCCTAGGAAAAGGCTCTTATTAGT
The DNA here is from genome assembly GCF_041296385.1 of Aphelocoma coerulescens. Lineage (NCBI taxonomy): Eukaryota > Metazoa > Chordata > Aves > Passeriformes > Corvidae > Aphelocoma > Aphelocoma coerulescens. The sequence goes on along the minus strand of NC_091014.1, from coordinate 14,407,430 downwards.
CTCCTACAAAATTCCTGAATTCTCACCTTTCACCTTGGGTGGGATCCAGCCCACCACCTCTTTTTTTATACTGTCAGATGTTTCAAATTTTGTGTGTGTGTCCTCAGAAACTCTAAAACCCTTTCTTTCAGGGGTACAATTTTCTCTGGTTGTTTCTTCAAACAGACTTTTAGACAGGAATCCTCTAATTGGGGGGTATCAGGGGGCAGCCAGCCCTTTTTTATTTGAGGATTAGTGTAGCGTAAGCTCTCAGCAGCAACAACCTGGAAGAATCCTTGCCAGCAAGAGAGGTGGGGAGGGTTACTGAAGCACTAAGTGCTGCTGGGATTTGTGAAGACTAATTTAGCCTTCAGGAAAAGAATAATGTCAAGTTACAGAAATTTTAGCTTATGGGTTTTCTTTGGGTTTGACAAAACAGCAGGGCTGCAGTAACACAAGATCTATCAAATTCTCAGGGCTGTGACCAGGTAAGAACAGAGCTCCTGCAATGTTGCTCCATTTATGTCTCAGCTTGAAGCAAGTAAACAAAAATTCAGTTCTGATGGCGAACTGCTGAAGGTACACTCCTCACTGCTCCCCAGCAGGATGCCCCCAGAGGAGCAGGCATATACAGGGGGCTGCAGTGTGACCAAAAATACCCAAACCCCACTGCATGCACATACACACGCAGGAAACAACCCCACCCTCCTAATCACTACTTCCATAAAGAAAATAAATCACACCTTTCAAACAAGAAAGATTACTAGTGCTGAGACAAAACAGGCAAGCTGGTACACTGGAGACTACTGCCTTTCATGTCTGTCATCCCTTCTGCAAAGGGAGTCAACCTGACAGTAAAATGCAGTCTACGAGTAATGCAAAGTAATTTCCAATCCTGGTTTGAGTTGCCCATGACCACTTATCTACATGAATTGTTTCACAACAGTAGAAAATTTAGATTGTACTTATTTTTCAAACAATATTTAAAAAAAACCCAAACATATTAAGCCAAGAAAAATATCTCTTGGAACTAAGGATGTCTGTGCAGTTCTAACTTTTAAGTCTGAGTAGCATAAATCTGTTGGTGCAATTTCTTGCAGTAATTCATAACAGATGCTCACAATATATGATCTCTATGATGCTAGTATATATTCTGTGTAACAGAATACTATAACACTGGGTGGCATAAGGAACCATTTTCAAACCTGAAAAGCAGTTATTTATTTGGCAATTCATTTAAGACTCATACGAAATAGAAATTCTATCTTTTACGATGGAAAAATACATTTACTGATGGTTTTATGCAGCTTTTCTCTTTGCCCTTCATCATTTCACCTGAATGTCTACTACACTGTAAGTATGAGCCACCAGTTGGTTTTTATTACACTGGGATTCTTTCTGTTATAGAAGTAACATTAGCAGACAATGGAAGACAGACCAAATGGTTCTTAAAGTTATAACCTTTTTCTTTTGTGGAGGGTTCTGGGGTGTGCAATTTCCATCCATCAAATTGTCGTTATTGACAGTCCTTCCAAAGCCAGGTGCAATTCCATCTTCTGAAGTACAAAAAACAGATGCTTCCATGAACATGCCTCTTGCATCGTCTTGAATCAGGCACTTTGACTCGCTTATTCTGAATCCACCTCCTACCTCCAACTGATGTGAAGGGGTCAAGTCCCTCAAATTAGAATTCATTGAGAAATTTACACCTGTCCTGTCAGGACTTTTTACCCATGAAGAATAAATTGTGCCCCGTCCACAATGAGCAGTTTCTAATTGGCTGTTTGAATCAGTCCTATCATGTGTGGGGGCTTCCAGGTTTTTATGCAGTGCACTTTGCTCAACTACTTCGAGTCCCAGCTGGAGGTCTGACACAGATTCCATTTCTCCAGTGCACTGCCGTGTGACATCGGTCCTATTCCTTGGACTAGAATATCCAATAGTCTTTATTTCTTGCAGGCCCATTTCTGTCAGGTTGGAATTTCTGAAAGAATTCAGTGCTAGAATCGATGTTCTGTCATAACCCTGCATGAAGAAAAAAGCATGTAACTATTTTTTCACACTCCATCAAAATGGCAACTATTTGACATTCACATGTGCCTTTAAGTGGGATTGAAGGCCTTCCAGTACCATGAATTTATCTGTTTTTAAGAAACAATTCTACAGCCAGACACTTAGTTCTACTATTCCCATGTATTAGGTTAAAGCATTTTAATAAAATGTACATTAATCCAAGTAAAATAAACACTAAGTGCCAGGTTTTATTTATGACTGGCAGAGGAAGGGGAGGAGCTTCAAAAGGTCTAAGTCCCAGGCCAGGAAGCTACAAAGCACCTGCTTCAATATAAAATCAATCCTCCTCAGTGTCAGAACACCCATTTCAAAGAGGGAGAAGGAAGGAGAAGTTTTTCCAAGACACTTCTGAAAGACACTTGATGAAGCCCCACAGCAGGACACATGCATCCTTGCAGGCTGGGAGTACCCAGGCATATTCCAACAGCACTTGCTCTTCAACTAATCCACCACCTATGCAGATTTACTAACTTTCTGTTCTGCTCTCTCGCTCTGAGCGTAACTGGGATCAACAAAAACAATAAAGAAATGCTGGTAACAAGGAGAAATGTTAATCTGAACCTAACTGCAGCCTGGAAAGCAAAGTGTTCTTTTTCTGTTCCTGTCTAAAAATTGCAGTAGTTATTCCTTTCCATTACAGGAGTTGATCCTTATCCAAATCAGAATTTTTAAGTGATACAGAGAGAAACCAGTTTAAAATAGAAAATATAATAGGTAAAGTGGAAATATAAAGCAGTAAGCAAATAAAACTAATGGGGAAGTTACCGTTTAAATTCTCAGAAACTTGCAATGGCTGGTGAAAAGCATTTGCTAAGAACAGAGCAGTCATACAGGTAAAATCGAGATACCATTTGCAGGTTTTGCAAGTTTCCTTACCTCTTGACTGTAAGCTCTCCTTTTTATTTCTGGGGAACTGTCAGGTGAGGAAATATTCTAAATAAATAAGAAGAAATTGCAAGTCAATTTATTTTTTAGCCTCCAGAAAGACCACCCCCCCAACATTTTGTAGCAGGAGTACAAACACTGATTTACACTGCAATGTCCGAACATTTTCTCCAAACACTCTGTAACAATTCATTATAAATCTCACCTCAAAGTGCATGGTATTTCCATGTATACATGGAGTTACAGGAGTAACTGGTGAATATATGGGTTTGTAACCATTTCGACAAGCTTCATCTTCTGATTTCACCCTTGGAGGAGTAGCAAACAACGATGGTTCAGAGGCAGTGATGTCAGCATGGGTTGGTGTGGCATAGGGAGAAGGAGTAGGTGTAGAGGTTTCTGAGAATGCAGACTCCAACAGCTGATACAGTCTTCGTTTTTTTAGTGGTGTGGTTAGATCTGTGTGTTAAAATTAGAAAAAAGTTAGAAGATTTCTAAATATAATAATCACTTACAGTTGTTTAAGTGCTTTATGTAATGAAATTGTAATTCCAAATTAAAGAATTCTAAGATTAAAAAAAAAGTCTCTGAAGGGCAGGCTTCCTGAGAGATGAACTTTTAACAGCCTACAGACTTCCTGAAAAATAATCTCTTAACAGCCTACAGATACATCAGTAACTGAATTCTGTGTGCTAGGATGCTGGGAAGAACTGTCTGTGTCTTGAGAAAAGGTAGTCAGCTTCTATGCATTTTTAAGACTGTTCAGCTAAAAGATGGAAATTCAAAATTTAGGACTGTAAACAGGAATCACCTGATAGGCCCTATATGCTTGTGGAAGGGCGTTGGTTTTAGTACACTTTGGTTTTCTATTATGCCTACAAGATTACACAGCTTTTCCCCTGCGTGCTACATTGGCCTACTGAGTTTTAAAGGGATTCTAAGTATACAGAAAGCATAGAAAATTAAATTTATAACCTGACCTCTTAATACTAACACCAAAACCATTAGTGTTTTGTTGACTGTAAATCCTAGGAAATACAGTGGTTTCTTAACTAATATACATTAAAGGGGGGAAAAACTCCCAACCACTATGAAACTAAGCATTTCTTTCAATGAAAGTACCAGGAAAACATGCGAACACCCCCGGAATTTTCATCAACTCATCACTTTAAAAAACAGTGCTCCACAATCAGCTACTCTGATATAGCTCTTATGAAGTGCATTTATAAAAGCTTCACACCTGTTAAGGAACAGCTGTCATTCAGTAATAAAGGACTTTTATGTTCACCATTGATGGCCGGACTTCTAGATCTCTCTTGTGATGGTGAATTAAATCTATCAATCATTGTTGAATTTTCTTCTTCCAAAGCCTGCTTCAACCAACGCTGTAATACAACAAATTCAAATTAGTGACTTAAAACTTTAATGATGAACATTTGAAAATGTGCAATACGAATGGTTTGCCAACCAGCCTTTTTTCTGCCTGAATTTATGCTAGTAAAGAAAAACTTCTTTTTAATCAATATGGCATAGAATAACATAATGAAGGGAAGCATTACCTTCTTACAAGAGCCAGTAATGTTTTCCACAGGTTCTTTTTTCCTCCTCTTTTCTGAAAGGAATGGAGAAGTAAAACGGATATAGTGCTTTGGAGTTGAATATACGTGTGGACTGTAAGTGAGTCCGGGTAAAGAATTCAGCTGAGTAGCTAGAACTTCAGGGTCGGTGGTTATGCGTAGAGGCCTTTCTGGCAGACTGTCCACAGGCTTCCCTGCTTTATCACTCTTTTCACTTAACCATTCACTAACCAAGTGCTAAACAGAAAGAGAGAAAAAAACAGTGTTTTATCAGTGTGTTTATCAGTGGCTTTTAAAAAGTGTTTAGTTCTATTATTCATCTAGTCAACTATTACACAAACCAGAAACAGTTAGTTTCCAGGCTCCAAGTTTAAACATACCTGGCAAAAATGAGGTCAGTTTTAGAGAAATCATGGGGACAGCAGCAGAAATCAGTACAGATTTGCTTACACACCAGTTGGGGGGGGTAGTGTAGTTATTTTTTTTGTTGTCAACTACATTTACTTCTTCTGCATTCAAGTCTGACTGAGCATTACAATACAAGTGCTCAGATCAACTGTATTTAGGATGTCAATTTAGTAACAGAATTCCAAACCAAAATTTAAACTTGGGCCTGAACAGTGAGGCTGAAGAGAAATAGTGTAACATTAACAGAACAAAGTTAAAGAAACGCCACATCAGATTTCCATACTATCAAGACTGCCTCAGTCAACACGTCACGTAGCTGCCTTGAACACTCTTTAACTGTAATAGTAAATGTGGTGTAATTTAATATGAAGACACACTGGTCCAAAAAGGGTATTCTTTCCTGGCTAGTTCAGTGTTTTTAAAAAATATGCCAGTGGATTTTTGTTTCTATTAACAGATAAACTAACCTCCTAGATTTTACCAATAACTCAAAATTAAGGACATGCAACATTCAAAAGTATTAATATGATATTAAGGCTTTAACACAAATTATCATAATATATTTAATTTTGAGTTATCTTTTAAAAATCCATTTTTATTTAATTAATTTTTAAAGCAAGACCTTCTCTGCACTTAGGGTACACTGGGTGCAAATGCAGAGGCATTTCACAGATTATCAGAAACCTGAATTTTACTGCACTTTTTTTCTGTTTCACAGTATTAAGGATGTCTTCCTTCTTTTCTGCTATGCAACAGGCAAGAAAGAAAAAGATTCTAGTGTTCCCTCTCACAAGAATTTAACAGTGATGCAGTAAGCAGTGTTACAGAATGACTCAGGTACCTTTTGGAAAAAAACCCTAAGTTATGTTTGGGGGTTTAAGACAAAAAAAACCATCTTGAAATTGTTATTCTTCTATTGACAAGAAGTTTCAACCTATGACATCCTCCCCCTTTTCCTCCACTGATGAAAATTTTCAGGACTTCTTGTACATCACACTACAAATACTTTTTAATGCATTCTGTGAATTTTAAAGCAGAAAGCTCTACTGCTTTAGTTGCACTTGCAGATTTAAGATTTTTGAGTGTCTTTTAATATTGTGCTGTTTCTTACAAGTTTCTTGCAATGCAGTCCAATTGAAAAAAATTTAAAAATGAAGCACTGAAGAGTAAAGACTCTTTCCCCCAAACATGCACATACACATTTGGGGTGTTTCTATCCATTCACTTCAGAACAGACATTCTGAGAAGTACTAGAAGTTAGTGATTTCCTTAGAGATATTGTTTGCTATCTGAAGCACACAATGAACAAAGGAAAGAAAGGCAACTTTTATTTCCTTGGGTTTTTCTTTAAATTAACAGCTTTACTTATGTTTTGGTTTTGTATATTATTTCAATCCATTTAGAAAATATTTTGTTCCAAAACTCCTCTGGATGATGTATTCTGGAAGTGTCTTAAATCCAAACTAACTTCCACCAAAGGATGTTACATGTATTTGAATCTATTACCAGTGAGTGATTTTTTTCAAGAAATGAGTAAACATTTTAAAGAAAGCATACATGCAGTTGGATACTGATGAAGCAGCCTATAATTTTTTTTAAAACTCTGTTAAGGTGCATCTTGTTTTCCCCATTCCTCAAGAGACTTACCTTCTTTGTTTTAGGATACTTAGTAGGGCATTTACTAAGTGCTGGAGCTTCTGTTTCAGTAACCATTTCTGTAACAACAGTTTCTGTTTCAGGCTCAGCTACCAGTGCAGCATTCTCAGTTTCGTTATGCTGTGAGGTGACTTCCACATCAGGAGAGGAGGGCTGGATATCTGAACACATGCTGACAGTCCTGTGTCGCCTGCGCTGCTGTCCAATGTGAGTTCTACTCCGGGAGAAGCTTTTTCTCTGTTTAGCTCTATTAACTTTGGCTGGGGTGGGCTTGGTGGCAGTTTCTTCCTTTGCCGGTTCCTGGGACAAGACAGAAGTCTAGTACACAGATCCCACACACATTTAAGAACTACCTATCTTTCTTAGGGGGAAAAAAAAAAGTCAGTTCCCTCTTCTTTTACAGGTCCAAAAAGCCTCAATCTCATTTTTTTGTCAGAACTACAATACTTCTCTCCTTCTTGAAGGTAAATGACAGGATTTCCTGTAGTTTCCTCCCAAGCACGTGCTGTATCATCAGCAGAGTATTCACACAAAACCATCACCAGTCAGATCATGACAGATTTGTGTAAGAACTAACATTCATTCATCCATAAGCTAGAAATCAACTGCTTATATCATGATGTCTTTCAGTCCAATATTCTTTTTGCAGTTTATAGCTTACTAGGTGTTTAGCTTTGTCACAGAAGGTACTTAAAAGAATGCTGACACAAACTGCTTAGGGAAACCACCTGGACTGAGAATCATTATGTAAGTATTTGTAAACTAAGAAGCATCCATTAACAACAGAGTTAAAAACTCTTTATAAAACACTAAGTATCACCTGATGGAACTCAGAAAAAAAAATACACTTTACTAACTCATTTCCTTTAAAATAACAGAAAGATTATAGTATTATATGTTCCTGAAAAACCCACTGAAGAAACTAATTGTTCTTCACTGGTTACAGAGGGTGCCTAAGGAAAGTCACCTATGGCTAAATTCAACATCAATAAATGCTTCTATCCTGAACTTCAAAGACAGACTGAATTACACAGCTGGTGTGTGTATGTTTGCATAAATTCATGTAACTGAAATTCTCCATTAAAGAATTCTAAATGTATCTTCTTTGGAAAAAAATTCAGGAGCTAATAAAATATAATGTCAAAGAACCATACATTTTGGTCACGTATATTTGAATTCAGAAGAAAAAAAAATTTTTTTTACATCTTAACATGCAGCTCACCATCCAAACTGACAAAATATGTGATGTTAAAAACTAGCTTTAAAATAAAGCTCCAGATAACTACCTGAATAAATTCAGCATCATTGAGAATCTGTGCTTCCTTGCATTCTGATTTAACCTCTGTTTTTGCTGTGCTGATTCTTTCCAAAGCCTGTTCTCTTCTTTTTTCTCTTTTTTCCAGTCTGGCAAAAGCTTGCAGGATAGCTTCCATTTTCCGTTCTTCTCTTGTCTGATGGATTTAACAATAATCATGATCAGTTTTAGTAATAATCTTTCATATATATAAATATGTAATTACTCTATTTTTTAAGTACTTCAAAACATGTTCAATATATGTTTGACATGAAGATGAAGTCCAGCAGAATCTCAGATTAAACTGACATGTTACAATCACTGCAAATACTAGACTTCTGAAGAAAGGCTTGCATCCATACCAGCCTGACAAACAAGAGAATCCTATTTTGGATTTAAGAACTTGGTAAAATTTTGGAATACTTAACAAAAAAAAGCATATTTTAAGATGGTACTTTTATTAGCACTGTTCTACCAAAATCTGAAAATTAGGATTTCTGAGACTGTTGACTTAAGCTATGAATTCAAATAAAATAGGCAAAAATCTAGATTCCCAATACTATTTATAAAAATGGCCATTACAAATAACAAGCAATAATAAAGAACAAATAATTAGATCTAAAAAAAACATTGCAGAAATCACCTAAAGACACGAAACAGATTATATACTATTGAAGATAAAAGCAGATTTTTGTCAGAAAGCAGTGACGAACCCAGATGATGTGTTCTCAAATAGCAAGCCTTGCATTTTAAGGATAAGTTCATGTAAGGATCTGACTTTGCACATGCTCAGATTCTACAAGCCCACAAAAAGGCAGCAATTAGCATGGGAAGAGCAGGTGTCACTAAGCCTTAGTGATGCCTTTTAGGCAACTACTTGCTTCACAACTTACCATCTTCCTTTTCCTTTCTGCAATCTGCTCCTCTGATTCCATTTCTACTTCATTGCTAATGGGAGTTTTTTCTTCTAGATCATCAATAAAATCTGGCTCCTGGAAGACAGAAATGACTGTTTTATAGAAGTTCTACTCCTCTCGCAAACTAGACTGAACTAAAAGCTACACAGAGCTAAGAATCCTCATCAGATTGCTACATCAAAAGTAACCAAACCAAAAAATCAGGGTGAAAGTGTTCCATCTCCACTCCCCCATCCCACCAAGCAAAGAGAAGTATCAGAACTAAAACTTCAAAAAAACCAAAAGAAACTTTTGGACACTAACGATGCCCACTGCTCTAACCACTCAATAATCAGTTAAATAATTGGGAGCTTTATGTCATACACCCATAAAAATAATATTAGTTTTAGTAAAATAGAATGAATGCCAAAGTAGATGTTAACCATTACACAGAAGTTTTTTTTCTCAGCTCAGAAGTGTATTCAACTGAAGTCACATTTTCTATTTAAACACTCACTATATAATCTAATGACAGTGCCATATCATATGGAAACACAAAAGTTACCTAACAATGGTGTCCCATTTTGAAAGAAAAACCAAGCATGAAAGCATAACTTTGAGATGCATTAAGTGTTCACTAGTCCTATATTTAATTTCACTTTTACATAAAAGACTAGACAAAGATTTATAGTTTGTCTTAAAATGTGTATCTAAACATAGAAACCAGTCAATTAGTAGCTTTTTTCCTGGGATGATATATATGCTGCTACTGTAAAGAGAGCGTATGGGAAAATGTAAATGTACTTTTAACAGCTTTATTCTTCCCACAATTCCTACTCTTCAGTTTCGAAAAACAGTAGTTCTCCTGTTCTATATAAGCACTGTATATTACATTAAAAGATCGGGAGAAGGTTCCATATACCAGTTATCACTTCTTGGACACGTGACACAAAACACAAAGCAAGTATCACTTAAGATGGGAAAGTTTAAATACTACCTCTCTGGAGATGATAATTTGCAAGGCACATGCATGCCTTCTGGACTTCCAAGCATTTTTAAGCTATTTAGCTACTAACTCTCCAGAACAATTAATCATCTTAGGGAAACTGGGTGCCAACATGCTCATTTTTATCTTATTTCCTTCAGTCCTAAATGATGTTATAAGAACTAGGAATTGCTCCCTCCCAGAATAACTCCCATTTCTCAGCCCCTAAATCATCATCAAAAACCATCATATTAAAAAAAACCAAAAAACAAAAAAACATCACCACCACCCCCAAAATGAAGAAATATAGGCAGTTACTAAGGTAACAATCTAATCACGTTAAATAGTTATCTTTAATAGGGACTCTGCAAAATTAGTAATTCATGTCATGGACCCCTCCCAAGAGCTCTTTCAAATTGCCATATTCAAAAAAAGACTAATTTAAAATTTACGATCACAGTACATTACTGGGTAGCTTTATCATTCTACCTACACATTTAGCTTCAAAACACACTTTCTTCCTCCCAACTGAATTAAACATGGAGCTGCAGAGCTCTATTAAAAATGAAGCTGCAGTCAACGCTCAGTATTCTGGGTTGGAGTTCGGTTTTAATAACAGGGCTACTTACTGCTATGTTTAAAATACTACTGAGTAACACAATTAACCAAAAGGCACTTCAGGACAGACTGGGAGCTCCTGAAACCATGACACAAGGCCTTCACATCAGAGAGTCACAAAGACATTCAGAGGAAAAAAAATATACTTAAAACCAGTATACCGAACCAACATACTTTTAATTACAACCAAATATAAAGGAAAACTGAATATATAAAATTCTAAACAGCTTATCCATCATTCTGATTTTTCATAAATGTCCACATTGCTTTTAAGTGACTTGTTTCCTTAGTAGCTATAAAAAGAGTAGCTGTATTTAAAAGTTCTTATTTCTGAGTATCCTTGTGTCAGTACCTGATTATTAGAAATGGACAGCCTGAGGGGAGAGAGCTTCCTCTGTTTATTATCTGCAATTTTCATTTTGGTGGCTGCTCCTTCACAATCCAATGTGATGTTCTGATTTTGAGTCTCCTTTTCTCTTGAAACATCTTTCTCTTTCTTTCCCTTTTTCCTTCTAGTTTCATATCCAGTATTGATGTTTTCTGTAGGCTCGGAACGTCTGAGAACTGGACACTCAGGGTTTTCTTTGAGGCAAGCACAATCCACTTTGTACTTACTGCAAGTTAATTAAATGCAAGAAGGCATATTTGATTAGGTTGTACAGCAATGACACCCTCCAATACTAAATCACTGATATTTCACATTTAACATCTGCTACAATGCAAACCAACCACCTTAAAACGCAGGTGACTCAAGTATTCACCATACTATACAACACTGCCGTAATTCAAAAACCTTATCTATTGGTTAAAAGAAGTTTTGGCTTCTTTAGTTTTGCTACACAGAATTCTTTTGAACTCAAGGTTAGTATTTTGCTCGAAAGACAAAAGACATCTAAAATCTGAGTATAATCCTAGGCGGAAATATAACCAACACAAAACGAACAGATGCAGCAAAGTTAGAGAGTTCATTCTATATGCAAAGAAGGCGGACACAATTTACAGCATGAGCACACCAAACTCAGAGTCACTCTGCACAATTTTAAGCTCCACCTGGATACTCAGGAAATGTTACTCAAACACATTCAACTGAAACACGCTGTCAGCTACAGGTACTAAACACAACTACGATGTCTTTTTAGAAGGAGTATGTCTACAACTCTTAACAGTTCAGGGTATCTTGAGATAGTCTGAACCCATGCTGATTACCACACCTACTCTGTGGTCATACACAGCTCAGGTCAAGTAGCAGAGGCATGTCTGCACAGCACTGCACCCAAGCTGGCTTAAGAGCAGGCCACAGAAATGCAGTAATAAAAATACACAGCTCTACCCACGCACACGCTGTTCATTGTAAATACAGTGCCTAAGGAGCCTTTTGCTACTAAAGCGTGCAAGAAAGCAAACAATACAAAACCAAAGCCATTCTGAATTGCAAAGTAACTTAATGAGCATATGATGTATTTTAGAACAGAATTCTCAAATACTTACCAATTTCCATAATCAAAATCAAATGCTATAGTGATCTCTGCTCCCTTTGGAATGTTATGGATGGAGTAAATATAAAGATGAATTGTTCCATCTTCAATTACATGTCTCACCTGTAGTCAAGAAAATGTTATTATACTACCATGAATTACTTTCAAGTAGTTGTATAAAAATTGTAGGGATTGCTCAAATTATCAGGAATCTCAAGGAAAAGGAGATTTTTAAGTAAATAAAACCTAGTTTAACTTTCTAAATGCGCTCACCTCCGCATTTGGCATACAGGAACGCCTGATGAATCGAGCTTCATTTCCAAAAGTCCTTGCATCAACACACATTTCTAGCCCATGGAATTTGGAGTAGAACAAAACAAATGGGTATGGCCTGAAAAACACACAAGAAAACCAGGAATTTCATAATCTTTATGATGCTAAATAGTGCTTGTTCTTATTAGTCAGCTTTGTAACATGATGCTTGGCACACTATACCAAATTTGGAGGTCAATCTAAGAATGACATGTTTAAGCTTCATGATTTTAACTGGTACATTCCCCAAATGTATTCTCAGAATACCTCAAGATGGAGGTACAGCCCTGTATCATCTGCATAGGATCTAAAGGGAGAACACTAACAGAGCAAGCACTAGACGTGGAAAATACAAAGTTTTTCAAATTTAAACTTTTCTTATGACAGGCCCCAAAATGAAACTCAGGAATTTATATGCCATGCAGAATCATTTAAGAAAAAGTAAGACCTCTACATCTGCCTAACAACTGCAGCATCACTAGCACCAACCCTCCTGAAGGAAAGGGGCCTCCAAAACACTTTGTGAAGCCATGCTTCAAGCTCTGCTATTCCAAATGCCAAGGAACCCTTCCATCTTTACTGAGCAAAAGCTGTGTGTTTTATCTCCTCCAACAGGCCTTTTTCAAATTCCCAAGTAGGTGTGCTCATGCAGTTAGTGGCAGCCTTGAAAACAATTAACAGGAAGAAGGAAGCAGTCACACACAGCCCAGTCAATTAACCAACTAGAGAACTCTAGCAGTAAAACGGCCCCAAGCTGACCCGTGTCCAATTTCACTCTCAGCCTGATGGACTTAAAATCCATTTCTCTCACAAAAGATACAGCCTTTATCATTAACATATGAATTATTTTAGGATGGTAGAACCTGTCTATTTACTAGTTTAAGGTGCACAACTACCCAACTGAGCATGCAGGAATCCTGTAATCGGGGAAGAACAAAAAAGAAAACTAGCTCCTGAACAACAGGATATCCAGAAGAGAAAGGGGCAGAAAAGATTCCAGTTGTCATTACTTTTAATCAGACAAAGTAAAATACAGACAAAGTAAAATACGAGACACTGCTGGTAACTAAGACCCATTTGTACTTGAAGCAATCGTTTGGCAAACAGCATTTTAACAATTACCTTACTAAAACATTAGGAATGAACAAACCTTTTAAAGAAATATCCATTAGCTTCAAATTGTTCTCTCAGCATGAACTTTCCTCTGTATTCAATAATAAGTGCATCAGGAGGCAAGTCTTTGGCAGCCTTTAAAATTTTCTTGTTTTTTTGCACATAACTCTGTAAAGACATAGATTCATTTATGAATTTTCATTTCCTACCATTTTTCCATTATTATTAACAGCAGATTATACTTTCACAACTACTAAAAAATTTTGTATGAACTAAAAAGCCCCTCCTTTTTGTAGTTAAACCTCCAGACTGAACTGACCAAGCTGTCCTGCTCCCCTACCGATGCTGCTACTAATCAATTTAGACACAAGGAATGCTTCAGCCCTAGTTCTCCAGGACATGGCTGAAAACCAACATATTCATGTTCTCACAATTCAAGTACTATAGCCTTTACTGCACTTAACTCTCACCACGACTAGGATGAATTGCTGCACTGTTTTGCACAACACTTTCAAAAGGCTTCAATTCCTTTGAATAAAACAAAACATGCAGACATAAAATGACATTCACAAACCATTCAAGGAAAAACAGAACAGGGGAAAAAACATAATAATTAAAAAAAAAGAATCCTGAGAGAGTTTCCAAATTCATTTTCATATCTTTAGATGGAAGGATGGCTTTAATTAAAAACCAATACATACCCTGGCAATTAGTGAACTCACACCTCTCATAACTGTCATCACCAATCAAAAAGGAAGTAGCCTCTATGTAGGCAAAAGGCTCTGTAAGTAGGGATATTCCTCTAAGGAGGGTGTCCCATATGCCATGATGGTCTTTGAGAAAAAGAAGCAAAGATGCTTCCATTAATCTGCTACAGTAACTACTCCTCAAGATTTCTGCTATAAAATGCTAAGTCTTTTACATGGCTCTGATTTTAAGCCTTTAAGTAACTGATAAATTCCTGATAAGTAAGGCTAGAAAGACATTGAACAATTTCTTCATAAACTAGAAATTACAGGATCACGAGGTTTAAAAAAAAAAATCAGTATCAGAAACACCACCCATGAACATCCAGAACACTTACCCATAAGAAAAATGTAGACAATGAACATCTTGATACACACAGTAGAGGGAAAAAAAATAAATTCAGCTTCAATGATTCTTTCTACTCTAACCACTTGAGATATCCCTCACCAAGAAACAGCAGCAAAGTTGACTAAAGCTGACTGTGTGTCCAAAGACAGTCTAAGACAATCCAATGTTCAGGCTGAGACTAACACCTTAGCGACTGTTTAGGATAAATGATGTGCAAGTGTAAACACAACCAGGGTGGTACAGAATGTATAAAAATCAGTTACAAATTCTGAAAATTATGCTAAAATGCTCATGCTTAGATCTGGTAAGACAAGGAACAGGAAGTGAATGTGAAATCCCTTTTTGTAGTTTTTTGTTTTGGTTTGGTTTTTTTTCCCCTCCTGTGTTTATTTTTGTTTGGGGTTTTTTTGGTTTGGTTTGGGGTTTTTTGGTTGTTTGGGTTTTTTTTAAGGCATCTAATATCATGGCACAAACAGCATGCAGTAACACAACAAGGCACAGCTCATTACCTCTACTGGAGGTTTGAAAAGCAGATTGCTGGTGCTGACTTCTTTTTTGTCATTTCCATTGCCTAATCTAAGAGCTATTTTTTGTGCCTCCCTCTGGACACCTTCACTGTATTGGTTATTATTTGCTTCTTCATAACGATCCATCCATGCCTTGATTTTAGTTTCCCATCCAAAGTTCGAACTGTCAGTAGGATCAATCTCTGGAGCTGAGCCCTAAAAATTAAAGTAAATGACCAGGTATTAGAAGGTAAGATATTAAAATTAAAAAAAAAAGTCTACAACAAGACACAAAAGGATGGGCAAAGATATGCCACTGATTTAAAGTCTGGGTTTTTTTAGCAAGTCTGGTATAAACTTTGCATTACTTAAAAACATTGAATTAAATTCAGTCACTTTACATGTGTCCTTTCAAGAATTTTATTATTTACTAAATATCATCCAAGTTCAGGAATACTTTCCCTCCGCAACAGTGATTCCCACTCGTAGTGGGATGAGAATGGAGAATGACATTGTTTCTTCCCACAACTGCACTGCATCACAAATCTAAGTGCAGGAGCTGGAGGGTCAGATCTCCCTGCCCACTCAACTTTTGTGAACATATGCAAATACAGAGAACTCCAGCTTTTATCCTGTAATACACAGACTTGATTTTCCCCTTTCAACTTCAAAGATCATGCCTATCTTTTCTTCCGCTGCGTAACTTACTAAACTTTACTAATCGTACATCTGCTACATTAAGGTTGTGACTCTAATGTTACAGGCTTTGCACATAAATTTTTTCTCTCCTTATCTGCTCCTCACTATACAATTCTCTTCTGCAGTGCTTCAGATCCTTTCACTTTTAAAGAAAGTGCCATTGTACCTCCAGACCTCACAAGCAGCAGCCAGGCTGCAGCCAACCAAAGCTCCTTACGGACAGCAGCAGCCAGCCAACGCTCCCTTTTCTATCCACCTGAGCAGAGACACTATTAAACATTAATAAAACACAAGTAGTTCAGCAATTCAAATCACCTGTTTACATTTCTTTTGTGCATGAAGAAAACCATACAGTCAAACAGCATTTAAAAGGTGTGATGCTAAGACAACCATGAAAAAACAGTGGAACCTTACAAGCACCATATTAAAAAAACCTCACAAAATTAGAGATTTTTTTCCCTAATTCCATCTTCACAAGGCACATCTTACACATTTGAAGCATAAATTGCATCCCACTTGTTTTGATATATACCAAGCATGAACGAACTATGGAAATACCTAGTTCTCATACCATGGACATTTTTATCTCACAGAAAATTAAAAGACTGCTGTAACACTTAGATCTTGCAAAGCAGACATCCCAATATGATTCCCTCGGACTATGCCAGTACCAGTGAGTAAAATCCCACCAGACATCCAGGAGTCCCACCAGGTATAGATGGAGGTTTGACAAGAGCAGAACCACTAACTTAGCTTTCAAATGCAATACAGCCATTTCATTATTTCGCTGCTTAACAGTTATGAAAAGCTGGAGCCACTAAGTTCGAATGAGGTGTTCACTAAATTTTACTCCCTTGCATAGCACACATGGGCTCCAATTCATCCACTGGCTCTTGAAAACCACCTATTCTTGAAATAAAAATTTGCACTAATTATTTTAGTTAATTTTGCAGGACAAAGATACAGTGCTCATTATCTTAATTTAAAATCACTGTGATGCTTATGTAATATATTAGTTACTAAGAAGAGAATATTGTAGTGCTTAGTGTATAGCACAAATTACACTCTTGATGCTTATTATTTAAGTAATGTACAGTTAAGGTTTGAAACAAAACCCAAACAAAATCACATTACCTTTACTCTTGAAGATTTCCTGGATCCTTCTCGAAATGCCTGGAATAAAATTAGATATTTATAGTCACTGGAGGAAATACACAATCTCTAAAGGAATTAACTTTTCAATTAAACATGCAAGATGAAAACAACAGAACAAGCTATGCTGAAATCTCAAGAAGGCAAGAGGTTACATCTCACAAAATGTATTTTAAAAACCAATTCAGCATTCCAACCTAAGTGCACAGTGGTCAGGTACCTCTACCTTTCTCCCTCCTTACAACTTGACTCTCTAGAATTTCAGAATCTGAGCCAAAATATCAGAGGTAACGGAAGAGCACACGGCAATAGATTTGTCTTGAGAATTGTTCAATCAAAGGAACATTTTACTAAAGATTTCCAAAAAGACATCAGTAACTTATTCTGACTTTCAAGTTTTAAAGGACAAAATTCTCATCCAAGCCAATGAAATTAACTATGAAAACCACTAGTTAAAGAAGTTACATGTACTTTACTTCTTCACAAAGGTATTGTCTTCACATGCATTATACTGTTTATACACCTGTAGCTAAACATTATAATGCCAGCATTTTTAAAATCTAATTAGTTTAGCAGCTAACTTTCTGACAGCATACTTCCACACAATTGCAACTCAAATAAATGAACGTGGAGTCACATCAGGACAACTGACAGAAACATTTCTGTACTCAAAACCACCACAAATGAAGACTATCAAGGAATTCTCCTTTGGGTATCCCAAAGCTTGGTCTGTCCCACCTCTAAGTATTTCAAATGGTCATTTAAATGCAATTCCTGTGGTGAGACTCTGCCTCAATTATAAAACTGAACATTCCCGGCCAGGATACATTAACTTGAAGTAAGGAGGGGCCATGGGGGTCAGGCACCCAAGAAGACTATCATTTACTGTAGAGTAATACATTTCAAGCTAAAACCAGGTAGTAAACCAGCTTGATTTTTAAATCAGTGTCTCTTGGTAAGAAATGTCACATAGCTGTAATTTCTAACACAGAGTAATAAGAGAAATTCACTTACTTTTTTACATTTTGCTATGTTCTGTTCTTTCTCTCCACTTTTTTTCCTCTTCTTATCATTGACTTTTGTAACTCTTGTAGGAGTTAAAGTAATTGTTGTTGGTGTATGTTGATAAGCAGTATACAGTTCCACAGGAACCTCATCACCACTCTCTGTCGCACTGGTATCCCCATCTTTAAAACAAAGAATATTCTGTAAATAATCAAGTACTGCAGAAAGAACATTCACTAGTTACTCTACATCTGCTTTCAAAACACTGAAATTCATACTGACAAACGCTCCAAGCACTCATATGCAAAATTCACCAACAGTTGCAACAGCGTGAAAATGACGCACCAATGAGAAACTGGTAATTAAGAGAGGTTTGTAATGTGAGGTAAGAAAAAGGTACCAGATTAAATTCCATTCCTTGAATGGAATTAATGACCACAGTCCATTTTAAGCAAAATTAGAATCAGAACAAAAAGGGTAAAAAAAGCCCAAAACAAACTGTTAACTTATTCACTTATATATAGCTTTTACTTGTAATAGGGCATTTGGATTCTCTCAGACGACTGTATTCTAGAAGGGATTAAAATTAATGACTGACCAGCATTTCTTGTGAACCTCTATTAATTCATCACATGTAAGTCATAATCAACTATTTCAGCTGCCATTTGCACTGTCAAATGCCTTTTTCAGGGTTTTTATGTCAATTTAGCCAAAAGCCTTTTGTACTCAAAATCCCCTAACATAACATTCTGCTACTTAGGGAAGAGGAAAGAGACCATCCGACACAAACTGACAGATATTTTTCTTTGTGCTGTGCTCTCACAGACCTAAGGCCACAGCCTGAAATTTAGCACACATCAGCATTTATGTCAGACAAACACATATCCTGACCTGAAACAGGATTACCCTAGTTCTGTCAAGATGAAAGGCTGTGAAAGATGGGGAGGATTGGAAGAGAGATGATGCACACAGATAAGAGACTGCTGTTTGCATGTGCTCAGTACAGACTTCTCAGATTTTAGCAGCTTTTCCAAATAGTCTGCATTCAGTAAACACACTTCACACTAAGCAAAACTTTTTCTCATAAGGCACAGAAGCAGACTTTACAAATACTTAATACGAGAACAGAGAAAACATTCCTTCTGATCTCAGAAGGATGTTTCTTTAATCAGTGCACTCAGCAGTCCTAATTCGCGAAACCTTCTTTACTAAATAAAGAACTCCAGCTACTGGTTACTCTGGATTTTTCCTGCTCACAACATTCTATAACAGGATTCTTCTGTGCAGAGCAAACAAACCCATTTTACCATCTTGGTCATTCTTTTGAACACTTTATCAGGCACATAATTATACTTCGTAGAATAGGAACTGATGATGTTTTCTCAATTTGTTTACATCTCTGTGGAGAATATTTTCTAAATGAGCATAAAAAGCACACAGAAAGAAGAAATGTCTAATCAAAAAAGAAGTAGCAGAATAACCAACACCTGAGAAATAGAAACCCCAGGCCCTCTTGAAACTCTCTTGCCAGCATCTGTAGTACATACAGTAGCGCCTACAGAATCATGACATCACAGCCACACACCTCTTCCCCTTGCCCCAAACCCCACAAAACACTGTCTTCCTTAGGGAAGCAACATTTCAATATTGTTGTCTACACTGTGCTCTAACTTACTGCAAAGAATAATTACCTCAACTGAACATATAATTACATAGTGTTGTTTTGAGACACTCCTTCCTAACCTACATAACCTGCTTTCACTTTGAAGAGCCTTGGTAAAGCACACTAAGGGGAGATCTTGAATTTTCATGTCAGAAGCAAGATACAAACTCTCCAAATTTCACAACAAGTTATGGGCCCAGATTAATTTACCCAGAAGCAGCGAGTGATCTTGACAGCATCAATTTCAAGACCAAACAGCTTAAAGCAACATCCTTGTGGAAGTTGTACATCTAGATATTTTATCTTAAAAAAAAAAAAACCAAACCAAACACAAACCGACCAATCAAACCCAAACCATCCAGTATACAACTAAGTACAGGCTTAACAAAGGTGCTCGCTTCACTGAACCATAGTAGGTAATCCAGTGCACAGTAAGCTGCACCAGAACTGGACTTTTATACCAGAAACATAAACTCAACAACATCTCATGCAATGACAGGCCCCAGAACAACAGGCTAAAAATGTTGCCAGAAAGAAAGGTGATGTGGTTACACATAAAAGTTTAACACACACAATTTTCTACCATGTGAAATGTTCATTTATAAGCTCTTTTCTTGAAACACACCAACTGATCTACTACTTTCTCCCCACTGCTTACCTTTAGATGAAACACAGCTAAGCCAGCAACTCTTTAGAAATCTTTACAACGAAAACATTATACTGTGAAGAATTCTCGTATCTAAGTGAAAAGCCCTATATATATAGACTTATTCGAAGAGCACCCAAAATATGCACTTACATTTTATCAAATACCTGTAAACTAGTAATAATTAAGTTAAAAGTAACATTCTGCTCCTGTTGACTATCTAAACCATTGAAAAGATCCATTCAAATTGATGCCATTTTTGCTTTTCCTACTTGAAATCATCTATGAAAATTGCCCATTTTACTAATGTCTCACACAGTTTATACCCAAAATCACCAAGTCCAAATGAACTGTACAGCAGTCAATATAATGTGAATTCAGCCAGGCTAAATGGAAATTAAGAGGTGTAAGCACAGACATTCAAGTTATGTATTAATAAATCACAATAATCAATATTGCACTTTGACCACATTTTAGATTAAAGAGGACCTGAATTTGCCTTTCTTTTTAACTCTGTTTTGATACTTTTGCTTTACCACTTAGTATTTCCTTTCCTATTGAATGCATATAACAGATTTAGAACACTGATCATCAAGACTGAGGAGAATTAAACACTAATTTCAAAGGTAAGATCTCGTCAGCTCCTCCTAAGATTTTTTATTTCTTTTCCCTTAAGTTTACAGTAAATGATCAGATAGTGTGCATACAAATCCCAAGAGATTAAATAGCTCAGATCATCAACTTCCCCTATTCTGTATGAAAATTCAAGTTCAACCTCACAGTACTGTCAGACCACTTAGTGAACTCATTAACTCCAAGTGAGTTATAAATCTACTTTTTCTACTATTTTAAGAGAATCAGCAAAAATAATTTTAAATTCTAGAAATATTTAGAATTTAAATTTGGTTGACCAAGTAGGTCAACCAAAACGTTGTAAAATAAGCTTGGTTTTGTTGAAATGAGAACAGACAAAACAAAAAATGACTGTGTTTTTTTAAGTAGGTCATGAATGCCTTTAGGGGGCTTTAGGCAACTTAGTACCTGACAACACCAAGTGTCAATGGCATCAAGGACAGCTGTGCCGCATACCCCCAAATTTTCTGAAGCCATAAGAAGTGGGCAGCAGGACCATATCTACATGGTATTTTTAAAAGAAATCTTAAAACACACACACACACTCACTCCACTGCTTCAGAGACGTGATCTGAAAGTAAAATATGTTACATTTAGGAGGATAACCTCCTCTCAAATTATTACTTTTGTAATAGAGCTTGAAAGTACCAGCTGTCAACCAAGAATTCTACAACACACTTTGGTAATGGCCAGACAGAACTTCTGACGAGATAGGCCAGATGAGTTTTGAAATCCCATGAACAGGTACAAGAACTACTTGCATAAAATACATAGATTGAAACGGGTACTTGCACTACATGCCATCTGGTTATCAAAGGTAAAAAACCCTCAAAGCATCGTTATAACCTACATGGTATTAACTCGGTTTAGCAACTTTTCCCATTGCCCAAACAAACCCAGAGCCATAACAAAACACCCAAACTACATCCAACAAACCAGCATTTCCTCCCAAAACTTTTTTCCAGAAAGACAGACTTAGAAACACTCTCTCATACCAATAGAAGAAACTTGAAGCTTTTCCATCTTATTTTCAGCACCTTACTCAAAGGAGTTATAGTTATTAGAAGAGCAACACTGCTTATTATGAAACTTGAACATTGTTCAACAGATTGAATTATTCTGCACTGCTATAAAAAAAAGGCCGTGCTTGAAAACCATTAATAAAGACATGTGAAACTACAACAATTCTGATACAATGTTATCTTGGTAAAATACAGTCAAGTAAAAGGCACTGATTTACTGAACCTTATATGCTGAAGACTGTCAAAACTGAAGGAACCATGTACACACTCTTAAGTCTATATACGTAACTTATTTTATGACCTTTACTAAGGAAAGAGCTCTTTACATGTTACTCACCTGACATATTTTCCCTTTTCCTTCGTTGCAACAGCACTGCTCTTTCTTTATCTAAACTCCTGAAATTAGAAAATAAATCAGTATGTCTAAGTATTAAAACAGACCTCCAGCATTTACCAATGACTATTACAGAATAAACAGTAAACTACCTGAATGTTCAGATACTTAGAAAAACATCAGTTGTGCACTGTTCCATTCAGTTTTAGAGTTCAAAATCAACAAAACTACTTACCTGGGTTGGCAACGTTCACACAAATATATGTCAGGAATATGCTGTCTGTCAATCCCCATGCAGTCAATGTGCTGCCAGACACTACAAAAACACCAAATCAAAATCCCAACTTTAAAGTACAGTTTTTAAAACAGCGGGCAGAACACACAGAGAAAGTAAGCTGTCCTTTTCTTTCATTGGCATCTTTACTCAGAGTCAATACTGCCTGAAACTACATCTCAATCACTGTCTTTGCCATCACTCTGCTAGCTGACTCATTTTATCTCTTGGAAATTTTTCTCTAGCATCAGAAATAAAATGGCAAATTATCACAATAG
Source organism: Aphelocoma coerulescens (assembly GCF_041296385.1). Classification (NCBI taxonomy): domain Eukaryota; kingdom Metazoa; phylum Chordata; class Aves; order Passeriformes; family Corvidae; genus Aphelocoma; species Aphelocoma coerulescens. The sequence goes on along the minus strand of NC_091014.1, from coordinate 14,384,852 downwards.
ACAATAAGATAGAGACAAATACCCTCAGCAACAAGACTTACGCTTTACATAGAAACAAGTGGCTTGGTTTTAAACAAAAGGACTCCATTTCCTTTTAGAAATGGATAAAATATTTTTATACTGACAAATATACACTAAGATATGGTTTGATTTCCTTACATATTTTAAGAGAAAAATAAATACATATTTTTATACACCCTGTTATAAACTGGTAGTCTGTTGTGCAGCATAGAAAGAACTTTAACTGATTCCCAGAGTCAGGGAAGAGACTGCTTGCTAGACTGAAGGCTAACCTAAAACAGTAGTTAACACTCATCCCTACATTGGTAGAAGGATGAGGGACACAAAAATAGTTACCTTCCCACTTGGAAAGAGTCGTGGTAAATTCACAACTCCTCACAGAAAATCTCTTCTTCGAAGGAAAAAACTCTACCTACTCTGGTGACTGCCTACAACTTCACTGCTGGAAGAACATCTTAATACATTTCAAAATAATGAACAAGATTATCAGAATCAGGGACCATCAGAAATTACTAACAAGCTTGTTACATAAGCAGACAGAAGAATGGAGCTCGAATTAGTATTTTAATTAGCTGTAACTATCATTTTATAAATACACAAAGATCGGAGAAATTCAGCGGCATTCATTAACCATACTGAATATAAAAATACAGGCTAATATTGAGTAGAAACATGATATTTGTCTTCTTCTCTTAAATATATCAGCTCTAAAAATTTCTGATTTTTTTTTCCAACTCCAAGTATTTAACAAGTCTCTTATTACACTATGATCAAGTAGGTGCTTAAGCATAAACTCAGAAGTCTAAACATTTAACTTCAGCTTCTCCAATAAGAATCTAGGTTAGTCTTTTCATACTTATTAACTAAATCCTTTGAAAATTAAACAGTTATCAGAAGGATCATGCACAGAGAAACCAATATTCAAGAAGTTTCTTTCACATTATTTTGCATCCTTCCAGTTCTTTGATTCATATATACATAATTCACCAAGACGCTTTATTACTCAGTACATGCAGATTAAGTAATGCCCAAGTCTTTATTTTAACATACTAACAAATAACTTGGGACAGAGTACCAGAGACATTCTTTTTAGAGGGGGAAAAGGTAAACCCTTAGTAAGCAGCAATGCACAAGTGAAGGCATGACCAAACTAATGAGTAGTCAAGACTGACCAGAATAAATTATACAATACTCACTGGCCTTAACTGAGTACATTGCCTATGAGAAAACCACACAACCTTCAAGCGCTTTTCTGATGGAAGGAAATTTCTTGTGACTCAATGTAATTAAAACACCATTTAGTTACATTTACTTTCAGTGCAGCCTTTAGTTTTAAGTAATTTTTACTTTTTAATTTATTTTAATATTTATTACCTGCATTTGTCACAACAGATCATATACCCATCATCATGTGTAAAGCCACAAATGCATCTGGTAATATCTGTCCCATAGCTTCCATCCTCTGACGTACTGATGGTAGTAGCACTGGAGGTTTCATCGAAGTTGGGAGTGGTAAATATGCCTACTTCATTCTTGCTTATAAGCACTGATGGAGGAGGAGAAGCTGGAGGCGTTGGAGGAGGCCGAGCACCATAGTTATGGTCCTAGAATTTTGTTAAAAGGTAAGTTATTGTAAATGCTCATACACTGATGGTTATTCAAGCCAACATGTAAGAACTGATTTGCCAAAAAACTTCAGGCTTCTTGTAGTAAAAGGTTAAAATCTTAGTTATGTCACAATTCAATCTTATAACTTCTCAACTATGTCATATATTTAAGTGCACTATATTCTGTATTCTGCTTCTAACTGACCATTTTTAGCCAACTTACCCAACTCCCAGTAAGATATAGAAATATAAGCATGAATCAGCTTTTCCAGATAAAACTAGCAGATTTTTACATAATATATTTTGTCCAGAATAGTTAGCACAAAACTTACTGCATAGGGCAAACCAATGTAACTGTGTGAATGTGAGCCGCTGGTATACAACTGGTGTGGATAACTGTTCGATTTTTCAACTACCACAGGGCTAGCTTCTACAGATTCTGGTCTGCAAGACAAAAGACAGATGAAGAACAAATGCAATTACTATGTAATTTATATTAATAAATTGGAGGTACTTGCTGCACAACTTCTAATTAATTTCCTGCCGATTCTGTTTAAAGGAGCACATGGGGGCAGGAACAAACTTGCAACCCCTCCAGCAGCCCCCTCATGCAAGAAAAAAACCCCAACCAAAATTAAAAAAAAAAAAATCGAGCAGTAACAGAAGCTGCCAGAAGGAATTCTGCCCAAGGACTGATGCTGAATTCCGAGGGCTGCACAACAATAGAGCCCTGCAGCGACACACAGAGGCAGTGGCAGGGCACCACCTGCACTGACTGCTCCTACAACCAGAAATCCTAACTCGAGCAAATTATCTAAACAAGGTAGTTTCTATTGATTTATCTTTAAATAGAGAGAAAAAGGTGATAACAATTTGCAAGAGAATGTTTTGTATCAAACGCAGTGCCTTCTTCAATATACAAACTATGGTAGATATGCACTAAACCACAATATGAAAGAAGATAAAGGAGTACTAAAACAGGAAGATCTATTCGAGCACAAAAAATTACATCTTCACGACCTTTCTCAAACAGTTACTCGTGTCTGCGTGACTGAGATAACTTGCAGGTTTTCTGTTGCACCATATGATTTAATCACATTAAGACAATTGAATCCAGGTTACCTAAAGTGGGGTTTTCTTTAAACAGTGAAAGGCACCACAAAATATCAACATTTAAAACTGAAGTGGACTTAACTCACATCATAAATCTAGTTCACTTTTCTAGTTTTATTTTTATTGTATGTGAATTCTACTTCCTATCACATATCTTATTAATTCCTTGAACTAATTTTAAAAATAAACTTGGTATTTCTGAATCTTAAATTAAAATAGATACTGACGGGATTTTTTCTTTGACATTAGGATACCTAACAGAGGCTTTTTTGCTACGCCATGAAGCAATACTAGCTTGATTTAAAAGGACACCAACAACATTGGAAAAAATGTAATTAATCATTAACTTTCTGAACAAAATGCAGTATTTTCACATCTATTTGAAAATGTCCTACTTATGGGTTTGGTGGCCCATTTCTCCTTATGAGCTTTTTCCCATGTGAGGTTACCACATGATAAAATTGTTTAATAAGAAACTAGTTAAAAGCACTACTGGGGGAGGGCTTTAGTTTCTAGAGTCCAAAGAAAAAAAACTTTTTTTAAAAGATTATTGTCTCCAACAGTCATCAGCTGCCTTTTTTTGAGTGAACAAACATGTGAGCAAACAAATCATGTGAAGTACTAATTTTAAAAATACAACTTCTGACTAGCATGAGACAAACCAACTCTGATAGCACTTACTCTGTTATCTCATAAACCCTAAAAAATCCTCGCTTACTCTTACACCCCTTCACAACTTGAAAATACAACTTTATTTGGAGTTTGTTAGAATTAGCTTCTAAAAGCAGCTCAGAACTTTAGCTCATGACTAAAATAAAGACAAAAATGAAAAAAACTGTGCCTTTCCAACCGATTTGCTTTTACCTATTTACCAACACATCTGTGCTGTAATCATACATCTCTTCTGCGATCCAGTAATCCTTCTGATGACCTAGCCAACTAAAATGCCAGTGAATTAGGCATTAGCTACGCATTCCTCAGGGCTAGGGCAGAAATTAGCTTCTCCAGTACAAGTAAATCTTCATCACTGCATTGCTTCTACTGCTATTCTTCATCATTTCCTGAATGGGACAAGTAATAACACAGCTACTCTTACCCACTCTGCATTCAATGCTCAACCCAGGTCTTGCTGGAAAATACTAAGTTCTCAGAGCAGGAAGGCTTACTAACAAAGGACAAGCAGGAGGGGATTCTGGTACAATCCATCCAGGATTAATTTAGCAGAGTTTCCTTCATTAAAAGTAAGTATTATTATGACCTAAATACCAGCTACTTAAACACAGAAACATTCCGTGAAAGATACCAGAATGAAAGTGTCTTAAAAAAGAGAGGTTGTGTATTTCATCAACTGACTACAATAATCGAAAAGATACTCCAGGTCTCTTGTAAAATATGAGGGAAGACATCCCTACATCCATTTCTTACTTACTCTAACAATTTAGAAACCATTTAAGAGAACAAAACTTAGTATTTAGAGGCATAACGGTGGTGGGAAGCAGAAGTGTAAAGCCTCCAAAAACATTCACTTATCACTATTTTAACACTCATAAAACAGATTCAGAGAACAATGTTAATACGAAAAAGGCATGTCATTACTTGAACACGGAAAACCACAAAAATGGTCGGAGAAAAATCAGGTGATACAGAAAGGCAACTATTTAAGAAGTTGTAACAAATACAAATTTGGAGCACAATCAGCTTTCAGTAAAACTTTTCTCAAATGCTCATCCAGGCACAGACACTACTTTCAATTATAACAGATGCTCACTAGAGTTCTGAATGTAACTGTTACTGTTCCATTTACCCACTGCACTGGGCTGGGGAAGTGTGGAAGAAACCAAGAACTAGAGGAAGGAGCTCCAAGAGCATTCACTGAAGCTAGAAATTAACCTTCATAGGTTTCCTTTACAGTCAACAGAAAGGTGATACAGACCCCATAAGCAGTACGGAATGAGCACCCTTTTTCCACAGAGCCACAGACAGAATCAACTTTGGCAGATAGGTCACTGAATTCCTGGGTTTTGCCAACCATGCCCTATATAATACTGTCTGTTCAAAGGTCAAGCCCTTCTTCTGAAATAGGCATCTCAGAGTTGGATAGCTTTGAGAAGGAATGCCTCTTGGAAAAATATTTAACTGTACAGATGATTAAAGCATGAGATATCACCTAATTTAAAAATCAAGTTTTACATTTTTTTGGGACTCAAGTAGCAGGGCCCAAGCAGCAAGGCACTAACTACTGTACTACAGACAAACACCCCCTAATCCCACCACTGGCATTTCTACAGGCATCCCAGCAAGTTTTCAGGAAGAAAAAGTGTAAGCATTCAGATCTGTGAGAACACTGTAAGGTTTTCCTTGCCTGTATTTTTGGACATTAGCCAGCTCTGTAAGAGACTGAGATACTAAGCCTGTCAGCCTACTGATCATACCACATTTTTCAGCTTCACCTCAAACAACTTCAGTCTTATTGAAGAAAAGTATTTATTTTATTTCTGGTTTTCATCAAAACTGCAATGTTTGCATTACAACACAGTATATACGAAGTTTGACCAAAACGTTAGTATTATTTCCTACATAAACAAACATTACTGGGATAAACTGACCATGTTATTTTGCTAAAATATCGTATATACTCATTAAGCGTTGTGGTCAGCAATTCAGAACTGTGCGAAATGTTCAGAGGGAACAAAACAAAAAGCTCCATGAAAAAGCTTTCTACATGCTCTTGGGCTGCAGTGATTTAAGACATACGTGTACCTTGAAAACAGAAATATAGTATTTTCTCAAATCAATTATAAAAGCAGAGATGCTTATATATATATATATATAAAAACCCAAAACCTTGAGAGAATTTTCATTTAGCAAGTTAAACAACTACATGTTCTGGGTCATTTCCTACTGTTCATATCTAAAATGGAAACAAAATATTCTGCATGTTGCCAGCAGATGGCATTAGTGAGAAATTAAAGCAACACACGAGACCAAACCTCAGTCCCCAAACACTTACAGTTAACTTATATCAAGGGAGTCAACCAGCAGCGATTCAAAGAAAGTCAATTTGTCTCCAAAACGTGATCTCCCCACTCCACTCCTTTTAAATATTGTTTTGTTTCTGACCATTTAGCAATAAATTTAAAAAAAAGGGGGGGGGGGGGGGGGTTAAGAGAAAAAAAAAAGCACACTGTTTTTGACTAACACCCAAAATACAATCAATTAGAATTTGGGGCCATCAACCACTGGCATAAATACGTATATATTCAAATGGGAAACAAAATCTCATTAGAACTAAAATGTTCAAAGGCAGGTGCGGTATCCAAGCTTTAAGCTGTGAAAACCTAGCTAACAGTACTTCCTGAAAATGCATCAAAACTCCAAATGCAACCTCAGCAACATCGATCTGCCACAATCCAGGTTTGTTTTCTGTTTGTACCAGCACACCTGAACAGTATCTAGCTGAAGGCCATCTCAGATAAAAGAATACAATATATTTTGCATGAGAAACAACATTTTCTATTTCAAGGTACTTCATCTAACCAAACATACTTGGCAGGCTTCAATACCTAGACAACAAGAACCAAGGACTGCTTTCTCTACAAGGGAGTGGGTTCTGCTACCCAAGCACGTTGTAGCAGGCCCTACAAGTATAGGCTGGTTGGATGTTATCTGTATTTAAGACTACACCAATGTTCTTTTTCTCCTGGATACTGAACTCAATACAGTGATCTGTACACTGTAATTGTGAGGTTTATTACACAGGCCTTCTCTCTAAAGAACATGTATAAATATTAAAACCAGAAAAGCAGTACCACCAATGGCATTTCCCAATGTGTAGCTTATACTTATGGTCGAAGGTACACGAGCACTCTCTGAAGCCAAGGAAGCGCATTTTGAACCTTCAGAAATGGCTTGTTCTGCTTACTGTTACAAGGACCTTACCACTAAGAAGTCACACATACTCATCTTTAGTAAGATCTACAAGTAAAGGCAAAGTATGTGTGTTTTGACTATGACAGCACTAAGATCTATCTGGAGACCGCACTTAAGTACACGTAATGTAAGAAACAGACCGTCTCACCCAATTTTTAAGGTGTTTAAACATCTTAGTATGTTATTCTATAGACAGCTATTCGCTACAATTATTAAAATATATGGAACTATTAATCGTATAAACTACCCCCTTTTTTAATGGGCTTATGCCTTGGTTTGAACCATAAGGAATAATCTTTCAGCACTAAGAGACTGCACTACACAAAGAGCTTTTTTCCTAAGCTGCTTCTCCTGCATAATCAAGTTTGCCACTCCCCCATTCTTGTGTTTGCTCATGCTTCAGTAACTGATGAAGCAATATCAGACCCGCCAGTCACAGTGGAAAAATTCAGCTCCTCCCTCTTGGGAAAACCCCAGAACGTGCTCAAAGACCATCTATATGACTGCTATTAATGCACTCTTATCTCCAACATGCTACTCTCTGTAGGAAAATGTACAAGAACAAAAAGTAAAATCACATAGACGGTGACAGAAAAGGTTTACAACTGTGTAAGCTGGTAGGTTAGGGACACACCTTTGTGTCACACTTCTTGTGACAGGGACATGGCTTTTGAATCAGCGTACACCAATCATGCAGCTACACATATTTCAGCATGAGTATGGCAGAGATGACAAGAATTCATCTAACTGGTAACAGCCACTTAACATCTGAAGAAAAGCAGCTCCTAACTGGGTCGCTCTGCCACAGCATCAAGCAAGTAACACACTGTGAACTCTATCTTGTTTATACTGACAACTATATTTATTTATTTTAATTTCAGCATGACATGCTGTGTCTGCAAGGAATGTCAGCAACCTCAGGAATCATGACCCTCTCTAAACATAAAAGAAAAGCACAGGAAAAGATAATGAAAAGATGTATGAATGGTTTACTAAAGTTAAAAAATCTTCTGCACCAAGGTATATAGTGTTCATAATACGAAAAGATAAAACAACTTTAAAAATTTTATGTAACAAAAATTTTTGAATTGCAAATTCTTGGTTCTCTTTAAAGAAACGGTGCAAACCTGGAAGAGCCTCATATATAACTGGAAGCACAGGAGAGAAACATCCTTTTAAAAAGCCAGTCTAGAGTTCACCTCAAACTTCCCTTCAAAGTTTGGAAGAAAAACCACTTTCTTCTCAAACGTTTGACAGTCATGTTGATGTTACACACATAGAAAGATGTTTGACAAGAGAAGTATCCAGTCAGAGATCAACAATACCTAAACCTTAGCCAATCAATACTGTACAAGAGACTAGGGGGAAAAACATAGAAAGAACCACAACACAAAAAACCACACATGTACATGCACAACACCCCTCCCCCCCCCAAAACCTAACAAAAAACCCACAAGCCACCCTCCTCATCCCCCAAAACCCAGAAACTCACTACACTTATTTCATGCAAAGCCAGAGATTACTGAATGCATGATTTCATTGGCTCTTTGTAATCGCTTATACAGTTACTGAATGAATTATTTTCTACTAGGCTTTACAGTTAGAAATAACCTTCTGAAGACATGGTATTGGCCATTTAAGCTAGGCCTTCAATTTTCATGAAGAAATGCACCCTTGTCTTAATTACTACTACTTTCTTGCAGTTTAATGCACCAAATTAATTTACCTTTGTAGTGTGCAAAATCAAAAATATTTTTTACATGTAGTTAAAAAGGAAACTGAAATGGCAAAATATTTGAAGCATGAAAAGTAAACCAAGCAGCATCTTTATTTCTCAGTCTGATAAGCAAGAAAAATACGCATTTGTAGAAACATTTAGCTTCTCTCCTTTGCTCCCCCTGAAGTGGAAGAAACTGACATAAGAATAAAGTGACAGTTATTAATTTAACTAATTAAAGATTCAACAAAACTAAGGAGACATTTTTCTCCAATTGTATTCAAGAAAGAGTCATGAACGAATAAAAAAGTAATTAAAAAATAAGTAAGAAAACTTACAAATTATGTTCACATACTTACTCTGAGCCTGCAGCCATTTCCAAATAAGAAGTATCTGCTGTGTCAACCCCCAATGGGATCACTATGCTCATGACGTTCGTTTCTGATAAATTCGATTACTACGGAGTCCTATGCATTGGTATCCAAAACACTGGGGCATGCCAGCCACAGTGCTCATTGCAAACATCTAAGTGCATCCACAAACCCTGTTAAAAAAAACCCAAAACATGCAAAAGATTAAGTGAGTTCATTTTAAACCCAGGCAATTTTACATCATGTATGTATTTTAATTTAAAAACTGCCACTTATATCTGTCACAATTATCTCATTAATTTTACACAAGCAAAAGGAAAGGAAAACATTCAATCTTCTCTGAAAGTTAACCGCAAATAAACTTCTTTAAAGAGTGCAACGATCTTAACAACTGAACCTGAAAATATTACAAATGGACAATCACTCAAATTTATTATTAAAAACCCCAGCACAATCAGGGAAGTGCCAGGGACTCACTTTATGGCAGATTTACTGAACATGAAATACTTTTGCTTACTGCTCTGTGTTGTCAAAGCCTAGTTGCTGTACCTTTCAACAGAAACCTAGTTAGAGAATTTGCAACTGGGTCTCAGACAGCACTGTTCACTTTTGTTTTGCACTTAAAAAAAAAAATCTAATGTCTTAGCTACCATTTAGGATTTTTTTTAAAAGCAAAACCATTCTAACAATTCACAATAATGATAGGAAACATTTTCCATTTTAATAAATCACTGCTAGAAAATACAATGCCTGTTCAGTGCCACTTTTTGAAGTGATTTTTTTAAAGAAGTAAAATAAAAATAATCACTAGTAGCTTTTAACTGTAGAGCAAACTACAATCTGCTTGACTTGTATGAGTGCATACAGGATCTGACCTGTCTGCCACTTACTACCAGTCCCCCACTTCCCTTACTGCATAGGGCAGAAGACCCAATCAAGTACAGGAGAAACGTAAACAGCTCTCAGCTATTCACTGATTAGTAAACTAATGCACTTTTATACACTAATACAGACCAGGTTTTACACAAATGACTACATCATTTAAGTAAAATAAGACCAGTATCTTCAGTACTTATATAACAAATAATTACAGACTCTCCAAAATGTCAAAACTGCAAGACCACAGACCACTTTGCAATGAAGCACGTACTGTGCCTAGTAAAGACACTCACACCACAAAATGTTGTATCTTAGCTGATGTCTACAAGAGCACAACAATTTTGAGATTAATGTATTTTCAAAGAATCACAGAATGTGCTCATTTGGAAGGAACCCACCAGGATTATCAAGACCAACTCCCAGCCCTGCACAGCACCATCCCCAAGAGTCACCCCATGTGCCCAAGAGCATTGTCCAAACGCTTCTTGAACTCTGTCAGGCTGGTGCTGTGACCGCTGCCCTGGCGAGCTGTTCCAGTGCCCAACCACCCTCTGGGGGAAGAACGTTTTTCTAATATCCAACCTAAACCTCCCCCGACACAACTTCAGGTTGCTCCCTCAGGTACTGTCACACTGGTCCATCAGAGCAAAGAGATCAGTGTCTGCCCCTCCTCTTCCCCCCACGAGGAAGTTGTAACTGCAATGAGGTCTCCCCTCAGTCTCCTGTTCTCCAGGCTGAACAGACCAAGTGACCTCAGTCGTTCCTCATATGGCTTCTCCTCAAGGCCCTTCACTGTCTTTGTTGCCCTCCTTTGGACACTATCAGTTTAATGTCTTTTTTATATTGTGGTGCCCAGAACTGCCCCCAGCACTCGAGGTGAGGCTGCCGCAGAGCAGAGCAGAGCCGGACAATCCCCTCCCTTGCCTGGCTTGCGATGCTGCACCTGATGCCCGCCAGGACAGGGTTGGCCCTCCTGGCTGCCAGGGCACTGCTGACTCAGGTTCAACTTTCCACTGACCAGGACCCCCAGGTTCCTTTCCATGGCACTGCTTTCCAGCCTCTCATTCCCCAGTCTGTCTGTACATCCAGGGTTGGACCACCCCAGGTGCAGAATCCTGCACTTCCCCTGGTTGAACTTCATCTTAACATCTTATCCTTGTCAAACACTATGATGACAAAAACCCACAAGCCCCCAGCGAAAAATGAACTTCAGACAAACACTATGGAATGAAATCTGAATTGTCTTCTTTTATTGAATAGGTCATCTTTCAGGATGACAAAGTGGCATGTACAAGACATCTCTAAAGTATGAGATGGCAGTAAGTCTTCATCTAACTTCCTAAATTTTGTAATACTGAAATTTAGCAATTAACATAAGAACATACCAAGATGCTTGAAGTGCCTAAACGTACAGTTCATTCTCCTTCTAAACAGCAAAAGGTGTTTTTTGGTCCTATTATGTGAGACACCAAATACAGTGAACTGGAAAGCTATCAGGCCAAGTAACCTTCGGAATATTTTGCTTTCCTCATTTAAATGCTGGCGTTTTCTTACTAAATACCACAAATAACAAACCGTATCACTAGCTATGCATAAAATTAAGAAAAAACATACTATTTTCAAGAATAAGTAGCAAGAAAAATATGTTAAACCAAAAGCAGGTATAGAGTATTTTCAGTAGAAAATAGTAGAAAATGAAGAAAACCGTAAACCCCTCTAACAGTTTAAGTGAGCTCTCATTTTGCCACCATACAGGTAACTCTACTTGTAGGGCAGAATCCTGAACAGCTGCACCTACAATTTACAGGAAACACCAAATCACCATTTAGTTCCCACCTTCTGAAAAAGTAAAAAAATTACCCAGTAACTGAAACCATGAATGTTTTAAATCCAGGTATATCGGCTAGCCCAGGGTTAATGGCTGTTCCATTACTCCCTGCAGTGTGACCTATGCTACCAAAGCATTAGCAGAATGGACTTTTTACTTTATGCCTGTTACGAGGTAATTCTAAAAAAACAGTTTTAGTGGTTCAATGTAGGTCTAAAAGACATACTGGACACCGCTGCCTGGGATCAAGGTGCTCACTTAGGTATTTCTTGTACTTTAACTTGATTTTGGTGATGGTGCGGTTTTAAACACTTCTAACCAGGTAGAGCATCAGCTGTAAAATAATGCAGGCAAAAACACCCCCTGAGGTTACCCAAACATCATATATTCAATTGACCTCCACTGTCAACACAGAAAGAAGAGATTTGCTTACCAAATCTGATAATCAAGCGATATTTGGGGCGCTTTTTTAAATGTAATGCAGAAGAAGAGCTACACATATGTTTTTAGAGCTATGTATACATTGAAAATCAGCGGCTAATGCATATCTGAATTAATGACAATCTCTGACAAAGCAAATACATCACCATTCTTGCTCAAAAACCACAAGAACAAACAAACAAAACAAAAAAAGCAACAACAAAAAAGGGGGGGGGGGACATACAGCCAAAACAAACCTCCTATCCTATGGCAAGCTACTCAAATACAGCTCTGTCAGAATTCAATCAGAAATTTTAATACCCTGATCTACACTGAATAAAATCAGAAACTTGAGGAATCAAATTTTTTTTTTGCCTGAAGAGCAATAAATAGATGTTGTGTCACCTAAACGGAAGTGGAACATGACTGCAATAGTAACTCACTGGTTTTTACCACCTTTTTCATCACACACACAAAACCCTCTAACGCTTTTCCTCTACCTACAGTTAAGTATGGAAGAATGGAGGCAGTCACTGGCTTGCAATACTTATACAGCCAAGTTAATTCAAACAAATACTGCTCATTATTTATGAGTAGCCATGCTCAACAAATGCTCGTAATGGGAGTGGGGGGAGATCTAGGATAAATTAGTAACACTACACCCACTTATTAAACAAAACTGTGACCTTATATATAGGCCATCCAATAATGATCACTACAGTGATGTCAAATTTGGGATGATGGGAAATAATTATTTTCTGCCAACAGAAAGTAGGCTCACCAACAGAAACAGAAGCATTGTCATGACATACTTACATTCCCAGTACTTTTATAAGTTCAGAAAGGAAATAACACAACCACTGGGGAATTTTATCTAAGAAGAGATTGCTTATCCTTTGAAGCTGAATACTATCTGCTGTCATGATGTGGTACTTTCCAATTTCTGCAAGTATCCATCTATTTCAAGTAATTATTCTTTCAGAACTCTGACAATCTGTCATCCGTGGCCTTTAAGAAACGGTTTTCATAGGTACACTCATTTCCACAACTTCCTGTTTAAGAAAGTCTTTCTTCAAGCAGTACATGAATTTTAAAGATAGGAAGACCACACTGGTTTGTCCAGTTAATTTCAGTCACAGAGTTAAAAGCCACTATATACAAACTGCTAGTCCAAAGTTCCTTGATCAGCTCTTTACTGGACAAAATGGATCATCTACTGTACCTTAATTAACAACAGTAGAGGCCCTCCAATTTTGTTATAGTCCACTCTATTAGTGATAGTACACTCTAAGCTCTGAAAGAATTTTGGCAATGTCTTAGATTCACCAAATTTTCTCATAATCACCCTACACCTTTATTACATGAAAAAAACCCATCCCCTATTAAAATAAATTTTGCTTTTATTTAGTTGCAGTAAGAAAGTTTCTCTTGCCCTAATAATAGAATGCTCATCTTATACCCAAACAAATTTCTGTTCTATCTGGTTAAAACATTTATCTTGTCCAAGATCAACCTCTTCACACCCATCACACTTCACTGCTCACTCATACTGGTTTATAGTTTTAATGGCACTTTTCGTCTCTACAGAATACACAGGAGCTTTTTGACTCAACAGCCACATCAAGTCTAAAATATTTGAAGCCTCACCATACTTCTCATGATCCACTTTATGACACCAGAACCCTTTTTTAAAAAATTAATTGTATTCTAACAACAGAAGTGTAAGAGCATAATACATTCCAAAATATTAATTTCTATGACTTTGTACAGAGAACATAATTTATGCATTAAAGAACAAAAAAACCCTTACATATTATCCCTGAGGTATTCCACTTACACAACATTATTCTGTGGTCTAACAAAGACCACATTTCCTTTCTGTTACATCCCGCTAAGACCACTTGTGTCACATCAGAAGAAAAAATTTAACTTTTCCACTGGTACACAAAGGAGGAAAAAGCCCCAAACAGAGACAGCTCAGCTCCTGAATCAGAAATTAAGCGGGTGATCTCCTGAAATTACATCAGTAGTTTTAAACCTGCTAAACCCTATGTTGTATGTCTAAGAATACTAAAGCTCTCATCTAGATGCAGAGATACAAAACTTTCCATAAAAATCAATTATAAGAGATGGTGGCAACACCAGTAACAACTTGTCTTAAATATTAAAAAATCCTAAAGAGACATCAATATATCAAGATAGTATTATTACTTATAATACTTAATGTTATTTATTACAATATGGTGTGGGTTTTTCGTTTGTTGGTGTTGTTTTTAACCATATTTACGTCTAATACTACAAAAACCAGAGGGAAAAAGAAAATTAATGAAAGCTGTTTTTACTATTCTTCACATCTCTGACAGCTTTTTACACAGGGTTACTGTTCCTTGTTGTTCCCTTTCTATGAATCAATTTTCAGATTCTATTGTCATGTGACAAATACAAAAAACAAAAAGCATACAGAAGTTATAAAAAATACAGTTACTACAGAAGTTAAGAACAAAGCAACTTAACATTTGTTTTCTAATTAAAAAAAGGACATCAGTGAAATAATGAATTAAGCTTACAGTTAAATTATATCCTACCTCAAATATAAGAATTTCCCACACACTGAAGACTACACTAAATTAAGTTGATTGCTAAATCAGTTCAAATTTCTCACATCACTAGGCATTACAAAAATACTAAATCTTATTGTTACTGTTTTTATGACTTCAATATACATGTAAGTTCTTCAATATTTTTCCTGCCAATTGCAGTTATCAGTAATCACCCATCAACAATTACAAGATTAAAAAAATAGTTATTAGATAGTTTAGATTTTATTAGATATTAGAATATTAGATATCTAATAACTATTAGTTATTAGACAGTTTCAAGATTTGGGAGATTTCATCACAGAATGCCTCTGCAAAGAGAATTACCAGGCTCTCCCTAAACACAGAGGTTTAAGGAGGAAAACTTAATTCTAATTAGCCTATAATTAGGCTAAGTATTTCATTAGAGAAACAGTGCTGGTTGAAGATAAATAATTATTTAGATTTTATACTGACGCATACAACTTCACCTTAAAGTCCTTAACTAATGTCACTACAGAAATATTAATATACTAACCAAATTACCATCTCTTTATCTACTCTATTTTCACAAGGTCCATATACAAAATCCACAGAACTAGAGTTGAAGAAAAATTAATCAAAACCTTCTAATCTATCTACATATGACAACTACCTTTACTTAAAAGCAAAATTATGTAACTTGAAATATGTATTACAAAATACATAAAAGGAAAAAGCAATAATTTTCCCATATGTAGTAAACGGAGTAACTGAAATGGCCAAGAGTCCCAAACACCTAAAAAATTACACTGTTTCCCAACTTATCCCACAATGGACAGTTCACCTCATATTTAAGTAAAGCTTATTTCCCCTGAACACAAGTACAGAAGAGTGTACTTTGCTAAACTAAGAGTACTGGTAAACCCCTTGCCTCACACCTTTAAATCCAGTCAAGAAATTAGTAACCATTTCCTGGAGCAGCACTAAGTATCAGAATACACACATTAGTTATAAAGTATATAAAAAGGCTCATTTTCATGAGATGCGTACAAATCTTAAGGGAATTAACTTTAAGCAACAAATGAAATTGCTGAAACAGGCAATTTTCCACTCAAGCACTGACCAAGGGAAAAGAGAAAGGGTAGAAGAGTTATGAGACTTACAGATAAAAAAAAAAAATCAGCGTTAGAACACATAAACTACCTGTGTGACAGTCTTGAGCCAAGCAAAACCTTTCAGTTTAACCAGCTCACAATGCTAACCTGGTTGTAACTTCAAGTCAATTTGATTGTAAAAGTGTTCTACACCACTAAGCCCAAACCAAAACTCTAACTTCCATTTGTTCCCAGCTGAAAATCCATGCTACTGTGAGTCCAGGTTGGCTCCAAAATTACTAAGAATCACTACAAAACTAATTACTGTTTCTGATACCAATAAGGTCTTTCAGTCAAGATGCAAAGATTTCCAAGACTGTATTTACTGCTTTCAGACCTCTGCTGACTCCTGCATATCTTATTGTTACTTGTTTATACAAAGTCATCTCAGGTAATAGATGACCAAAAGGTAGTATTCTGTTTTATTGTATTTTATTACCTCACCATGCATCTTCTACGCATAAACTGGATTTATTGAGAATGCAATCTAAACATTCTCCTCCTCCCTCCAATTACATCATATGTGTACACGTTTTGCAATCATGAGCAAAAGCAATTCTTGTCATACTTTCCTTCAGATTTACAGGCCAATAATTTTAACCCATGGTCATGGAAACCACCCTTGATCCCAAGAAATCCACAATAATGGAGCTAAGGAAAGTTGAAACACCTATGCCCTAGCACGATCTATACAGGAGAAATCTAATTAAAAATGCAACTACCAATAGTTTGGCAGAGTCCACAAATACAGTGTGAAAACTCATGTCCTAAACTGTCACAAAACCAACAAACTAAGCTTTACTACTTGGCTTTCCTACCTACAGGTTTTTCTCCTCTTTGGAATTTGTTTGCTTTTGGTTTGGGAGGTATGTGTGTGTTGGGTTTCATTTGTTTCTTGGGTTTTTCTGTTTGTTTTTTTTTAATTTTTTTCTAACGGGGAAAGTGAGAAGAGAGAAGATTTAAAGAGGATTTTACTAAATAAAATCATGCTTTTCTAAACTGCTTTCTACTAGTGCTCTGAGCATACAAGTCTAACAAGAATTAGGTTATTTTTAAAATTTGCAAGAGCAACTGGCATTTTAATGGCATACTCTAGATATCCTTCAAATAGTGAACTACACTATGCACATGTATATATGTATATGCATGTATCAACACACAAATGTGGAAAAAATATGCAGCATATATACACATACCATAAATAAATGTATAAAGTAATCAATATTTATTCATTGCTGTGTGTTTCTCAGAAGGTAACACATCTTTAATCAGACCTAGAAGCAGAATACATGAATAAATGACTGATCTTACATACAAGGAAGTTTTCTCTGTTTCCCCTAACATGCTCCATAACTGTATAGATTTTCCTAAGAGATTAGGATGGATATCCAACTTCCAGATGTTACACCACTGCAGGTGCAGTAAGAACTGTGCAGGCTTGGGAACAACTGTGAGTCCAATTTAAGACCTTTGCTACTGTTTGCTGCTTTCCATGGTAATGTAACAGATAAATTAGCGGCTTACTTCTAATTTGTGCTGAGACAAGTAAGAAAGGGGAGTAGGAAAAATATGACATAGTAGGCACACTCAAATACACAAATTAAGACCTATTAATGACCAACTCTGGCACATCATATAGAAGAAACGTGTTCTAAAAGGAATCTGGTATTTTTAGCGTGTGCTCAAACATTCCCACTGATTTAATGTTCTCTATATCCCTCCCAGCAGTATCTTCCTCCCCATCACAATAACTCTTCCAGCCTCACTCACAAGCCCCTCAAAAACCTCCTATGCTGTCCACTGTCACCTACACATTGTCAGTACTCATGTCCATCTAACTTCTTCCTCCTCATGTGCCCTGTCAGACAGACAAAAACCCAAAAAAGTACCTGCTATGGCTGGTTTGAAGTTAAGCATGACAGATAATGGCTAAAATTACTATGCTTCCTCTCCCTGTTTCTTGCAGGATACTGCTCATAGCTGCCCCCATCACCTTTTGAATTTTCAGTAAGCTTCAGAGAGCTCAAGGGTACTAAGCTCCTAGCCCTGTCAAATTTCTGTTTTATGACATTATTGGTTGTACTGACACAGACCTACTTGATGATAAGACCAACAGAAATACTGCTATTACAGCTGACAAAGTAAGACTCCTCCTCCAACTTTGATTTTAAAGTAGTGCAAATGAGCATGGTTTACTAGCACAGAATCACAAAATGGCTTGGGTTGGAAGGGACCCAAAAGATCATCCAGTTCCAACAACCCTGCCACGGGTAGGGACACATTCTGCTACCAGGCTGTTTAGGGTCCCCATCCAACCTGGCCTTCAACACTTCCAGCAACGGGGCATCCACAACTTCTCTGGGCAAACTGTTTCTTTTGGCTTATGAACATCCTGAGACAAACAGAGGATTTTACCTTCAACAAAGAGCAGCCAAACTTTACGAATTGGTCAGAGTTTAGTATCTCAAAGAAAGAAATGAAAACCCCTGTCTCCTTCATGGTATCCAAGATTTATGCATTAAAAAATTGAGTTCCTATCATGTAACAAGGTTTCCATCAGTACACAGGTCATAACATGCACTACACAGACTCTAGTCTGCACAGAGCAAGCCACACTTTTAAGTATAAACCAAGAGTAAGTCTGCCAGTTTACCCAAGTCTCTGCTATACAGCAAAGCTGCTTTCCACTGGACATAAGCTATTTTCCTTTACTATCTGGTCCAACAGTGTTGCTCTTGCTTATTCCCGTGAGTGAAAGCAGTGTCTCTTACTCAAATATTTACATCAGTCCCTTAAAACATGAAGACTTGCCCTTACCTCCTCACTCTCTTCACTCCTTTTCTTCTCTCAGTGGAAGTTAGACAAAATATGGGACTAGGAAGAGAAAAAGAATGAGTGGTAGAAGGGAAATAAAGGTAAAAGCAGTCACAGAAAGAGTAAGAATTAGTTTATTGAACAGAAATCTATCAAAGACACAGTAAGCAGAGAATATTCAAACACACACCATGCTTACAGATTTTGTTTTCTATTTGCAGAACTCAACCAAAATTGAAAATTAACTGCAAATTGCTTGATGTTTCTAAGTTTACTAAACACCTGCTATACAACTGAAAGTAAGTCACACAAAAAAAGGCCTAGCCATTCAAAACATCAATTATTTGAGCTGGAGAGTCAAAGAACTGTAAACTATAAAACAAGTACAGCAAATGAAGAGAAGTAAGAGAAAAATTATTTTTTCAAAGCAATATCACTTATTGCTTGAAGAAGTATACATATTAGCTACCTAACATTAGCCTGCTATGGTATATCACTGAGAATGTAAAATGACTTTAATGAAGAATTCAAAGGCTAAGAACACTAATAATGTAATTTCCCAGTAAAAGTATCTTGGCTTTATGTCATTTTTTGTGTCAGCTATTTTATTGCAAATGCTTATTTCTCCATCTAGCACAAAATGATAAAAAGCAGTTGATTAAACTTAGACAAAATACCTGTGACTTAGCAATTGCTCACCAAGAAAACATTACATCTGTTACCTTACGTTGTTACTCTTGACAAACATCCTAAAATATAAAGGCTTTCTGCAAATAGATACAGTCCACATTCTGTAAGAATTCTAATTCATGTCTATAACTGTATGGGCTAAGTCTACTTATTTTTTATTAAATATAACAGTAATGGCAATTCAGCCACCAAATTCCTCCCAACAAGTACAGATTTTGGGATGGAAAAATCTGTGGCTAAAAATAGATATTGGTGTTGCCTTCAACACTATAAACATTTTGCTGGCTTCATGAAATCAAATAGACTAATTAATTTTTTCTATGCTGCTTAGTAAGACTTGGGAGTCTACCGTAATTATTAGCTACCTACTACAGAAGAAGTAAATTCTTTTGACTTATTTCAAGTCTGACACTTCAGCTAAACATATTTTTGTTTTGATATGTTTTCACTTATGTAGATTCAAAAAACTAGCTCCTCTTTTTAATCTGTGGCATTTGATTTACCCAACTAGTTCAACAGTGCTTCCACTTTTACTCATGGAAGCAATTTGTAAACATTCACCTAACTGCTACACTTAGGCCTAGGAATCTAAACAGAAGCAAGTCAGAAAGTCACAGTCTTTCAAACACAAACTTTTAATTCTTTCTGGCAGTTAGAAGAACTCCTTTGTGTAATTTTAATTACAGTTCAACCTAGACTATATTTTTTGGTAACAATTTGGCAGTATTTCAATGTTCTTTACAAAAACTTGGGGAGGGTACTGGCAAGAAAAAATGAGGGAACAGATGGAGGGACTATATCATGTTCAAGGACACACACAAAAAAACCCGAAGTGTTAAGATCAAAAGATCTTTCCTACTTTCAAGAAAACAAATCCCAATTTATTTTCAGTTGCAATTATCTTGCAAAACTGTATTACTTGGGTTAGGAAATTTATATTCCATGCATTTTAACTCTATAGCTTTGTGTTTTCAAAGGAGGTTTCAGTATGTATTTTCAACTGTAGTAACAGAGACAGAAAATACCTAATCTTCAAGCACAAAGAAATTCTGCCCAGCAATGGAAGCTCAACACATGGCTTTTAATTTTCACTACTACTGCCACACAGAAGGGGACAAAAAGATGCAGTGTTTGGCTTTCATTTGTCTTTCAGCACAAAAGATATGACTGGAAAGTAAGACAAACATTTAAAAGAACCCCACAACACAGTCATTCATAAAAATCCTGCATAATATTAAAGGTATTAAAGATTCACATCAAACGTTCCTATTCTAAGCAAAAGAAATAAAAAAAAAATCAGCTGAATAACTTGGTAAGGCATTTGAGGGAGGAACCTTACCCTTATCACCAGTAAAATAACTACTGTATTGTTTACGAATTATATATAAACTATTCATGTTTCTTCCACAGCTCTAGAATGATAGGTTTGGAAACCAAAGGAGACATGTAATCACTCTGTACCTTCCTCAAAAGCTGTATATAAACTGCTGTAATTCTCAAGTCTTCAGTTTAAGCAGAACTGACTAAAACCACTCCATATTGGAAATGTTTCTTTAAACCAATAGTTAAAACAGGATTAACCATCTAGACTTGGAATATCATCTGTTTTGTGATACAGTTTTCAACCCAGCCCCATTATAACCATTCTAATGAGAAGTTAGGTGCCTCTGTCTACTCAAGGCAACCTAAGAGCATCACCAACTGTTAAAAAGTATCTTTAGCCCTATCTATTTTGAAAAGTTAAAGAGTAATGAACACCAAACAAATTTAAGTATTCATAACTCTTCAGGGTAAAAGACCCAAATCTACCATCCTGTATACAATTTTAAATTCTCAAGTGGCAAATATAGGCTGTTAGTTTCATCAGTTTCTGTGACTGATAAATAACGGTTCTGCACAACATCCTTAACTCTAAAATGGAGAGACATGAATGTGATGGATGGACCATTTGGTGGATATGGAACTGGCTGCATGGTTGCATTCGTTCAAGTTGCAAGTTGTCAAGCTTGATGTAAAAGTGGAGACAAGTGATGAGCAGCATTCCTCCTGAACTGGTATTGGGACCACAGCTGTTTAAAATCTTTGTTGGTGACATGGATTAAACACAGTCTCAGAAAGTTTGTCAACAACATGAAGCTCTGTGGTGTGGCAACACTCAGGAGGGAAGGCGTATCATCCAGAGGAACCCTGACATGCTTGAGAGGTGGGCCTGTGTGAACCTCTTGAAATTCAACACAGCCAAGTGAAAGGTGCTGCACCTGCGTCAGGGCAATCTGAAGCACAAGTACAGGCTGGGCAGAGAATGGGTGGAGAACAGCCCTGAGGAGCATAGAGGCTTGCAGGTGCTGGCTCACAAGCAGCACAACACAGTTCGGCAGCGTGTGCTCACAGCCCAGAAAGCCAACCATGCCCTCGGCTGCATCAAAAGCAGCATGGGCAGAAGGTCAAGATTCTGCCCCTCTACTCCACTCTCAAGAAATCCCACCTGCAGTTCATAAAGCTCTGGGGTCCACAACACAAGAAAGAAGTGGAGAGCAGGTCCAGAGGAGGTCACAACGATAATCCAGAGGGCTGAGCACCTCTCCTACAAAGACAGGCTGAGAGAACAGGGGTTATTCAGCCTGGAGACGAGAAATCTCCGAACACCTCAATGAAGCCTTTCACTACCGAGATGGGGCTTATAAAAAAAGAGGGAGAGTGACATTTTATGTGAGTAGATAGTGATAGGACAAGGGGGAAAAGTTTTAAACCAAAAGATGAGAGGTTTAGATTAGATGGTAGGAAGAAATTCTTTACTGTGAGAGTGCTGAGGCACTAGGAACAGGTTGCCCAGGGAAGCAGTGAGTGCATGTCCCATTCCTGGAAGTTCAAGGCCAGACTGGATGAGGCTTTGAGCACCCCAGTCTAGTGGAAGGTGTCCCTGCCCATGGCAAGGGCATTGGAACAAGGTGATTTTCAAGGTCCTTTCCAACTCACACCATTCTATGATAAGGGGGCCAGCAACAGATTATATGTCTTCCTTCTTAAATTGCAATATAAATTACAATAATGTAGTGAAAATTTAGTCTTATCATCTCGTCTTTGAACTTGATGGCAATTTTTTTTTGCAATGAAGATATAAAAGTGAATGATTACCTAGATTACAATGGTATCAAATACACAAAACGCAACTACAAATGAAAATAAAATAAAAAAAGCTTTCCTTAACCTGAGCCTGCAGTATGAAATTTTTATATCCACACTATCCAAGTGCTAACTTAAAACTAAACTGTAAAACTAGGAACAATACTATTTTGGCAAGTGCCTGATTTGCAAAATTGCTGGTCCCTTCCAAGTCTCAGCTAGGTTTTACAGCACTGGATCTCCACCTAAGCAATGCATGAACTATCACACGAAACAAGAGACAGCACTCTTGTAATACAATATGCAAAAGTAACGCATACTCTACTTGCACAGGGTGCAATCTGTGTGTTAACTATAATATATTCCTCACATGCACTTTTGAAATACATAACTTGAATGGACACTGACTTACCATACTTCTTACCCATTTTAATTCTGAAAAATAATATACAAGGTCAGGCATGTCAAAAAAATACTCTGTGCAACAAAACTGTCTTCAAAGGTTTACAGATAACCTTAATTACTAAAATTTTCTAACAACCAACAGCTTAAAATCTTGCCTCTTTCCTTAACACATTAAGATTTGCAAGAGGAAATAAAAATAATGTCATTTTCTCCTAGCAAGGATAGGAAACCTTGAAAAGGTTTCTTTTAAGTACTTGTTTGTTATGCCTTAAAGGTAACAGCAGTTTTTCTTTGAACACCGCTACAGCAGGTTTTTTCTGTAATATGAAGGTCATGAGCAGAATTTTGTATCCTCAAAGAAATCAGGTTCTGTGGGTACAATCCTTCGGTTACTAAGAAAATGTGAACACTGAACTAGACAGAAATATCCATCTCGCACAATTCAGAAGCCCACTATAATTAATATTTTAAATAATCCAGAATTTGGAAGGATGGAATTGAGGGTTTTTTTCCTAATCTGTGTTCCACATTTGCTGGAACCTTTTTTTCCCCCCAGAGATGCCTTAAGTGTCACTCTCAACAATAAATCAAAACTATTATTTGCACAGTGAAAACACTTAAACAGTGTACCTGTTGAAAAAACATTGTCCAACGAAATTTGCTTTTGAGAGATTCACAAATACTCATTTGTATGGAAGTCACAAGGCAAATAACATAGATGCACTTCTTTAGGATCTCTGCAGAAGTCTGAATTGGGTTCTATTTTATATCTTCACCCATCTATACCCCTCCTACTAAATTTTGTTAGAATGTCGCATGACAACAGCAAAATACTTTAATTAAACTTTCATTTACATTAATCTCGCCAGAACAATACCACGATTCCACAATTACATACACCACTCCTTAACTCAGTCCCACAAATAGTCCTTACTAAAATTAGTATTAGCATGCATGCAAAATTAAGACTGTCCTTAGTCAAACCAAGATCAGAACTGGAGAAACACCATGGCCTTCAGTGTTGACACTGATTTCTGTATTTATGCTGCTTTCCAACAGAACTTTAATAGTCGTGTGTGCTGAAACTGTGCAAGAGAAATCAGGAGCTGCATTACCTCAAAGTAACCTGAAGAGGTTACTTAGTCCTAAGAGAAACTCTCCCTAGATTTAGTCTGAAGAGTCAGTATTATTTCGCCTCTGGAATTTCCCAGACAGCAAAAACACTCACCCAAAAGGCTAAGTGACAGTTAAGCAAATTTTTCCTTCAGACATGAAAAGCTTCAAGATACATATATGGTTTCATAACTTCAATCCATACTACTGCATTTGTAACACAATATTTGTGGAACAGAGACGTATGCTAAAAAAAAAAAATATTTAGATTTCAACCGTCCCCCTTTCAAGAGGTTTGTATTAGTTTGCGGGGGGGGGGGGTATTTCATTCTTTATGAATATATAAATAAAAACATCAGCGGAGTTAAAAAATAAGAGTAGAATTTGTTTTGTAGACTCATTATCTCCTTAAAACAAATCACAGATCTGTTTTTACAAATGGAGAAACAGAGTCACGAAGGCAAACTGACTCATTAAAACTCATACAGGAAAACTCTGGAAGATCTCTCCAAATTCCCAAGAGGTTCTTAGGG
This sequence comes from Aphelocoma coerulescens, assembly GCF_041296385.1. NCBI lineage: Eukaryota > Metazoa > Chordata > Aves > Passeriformes > Corvidae > Aphelocoma > Aphelocoma coerulescens. The sequence goes on along the minus strand of NC_091014.1, from coordinate 14,360,576 downwards.
GAGAAAACAAGCTATAAAATCTGAAAATTTGTATTTTTTGGGTTATTTCATTACCCTCCCCCAAAGACTTTTTGTGAAGTGTACAAAGTTATTTTCCTCTAACTGTGAATCAGATTTCTGCTTGAGAACACGACAGAGGCCATGAAGAGTTGCAGACTGTATAGCCCCCTGAGTCAAAATGTCAGAAAAAAATCAAGAATAGGAGCTTTCAACTGAGGAGAGGAAAGAAAAAAGGGAAAAAGGTTTCCATAAAGGCCCATATACTCTTTAGGGTTTTTTCATGTACTTTTAAATAAAGAGAATAAGACATGGTTTAGGAAAAAAAAAAATCACTTTTATATAAAGATGATGGGAGCATGCATTACTGGAGAATTAACAAAATCACTCAGCCTTTGGCCTCAAAACACACTAAAGGTATGCATTAACAACACCCTAAAAGTCTAACTATCTTACTGTTTAACTTTAGGTATACCTTAAATCCCACACCAGTGTTTCTAAATGGTATTCAAATTAAAATTCATCAGAGATTGAAGATAGCTTTGCCACTTCAATACCTTCAATATCACTTCTGATTGCTTAAATCCAGAAGGTTCTAAAGCTATACTGGAAGAGGAATTAATATCTCATTAATTTAAAGGACGAGATTAAAGACAGGCACTGAAAAAAAAGTGAAAAATTATTTTTTGTTGTTTTGGCTTAAAACATACGGTTTGCAGCCTCTATAGTATGTATCAGAGTACACTACCAAATAATGAATCCTTGTGACCTCCCTTCCCCCCACTCAACCATATTTATAGTGGTGATACTAAAAGGTTCATATTTCATTTAGGAAAAAAATTAGGGGTTACGAACTGCACCCTCCCTCAGTATTTGTGCGTGAATTACCACATATACAATTTATACAGCAATACACAAAATAAATTGAAAAAAAAATTGTAATGCCAAGATTACATGGCAGCAAGAAATTTCACGTCTTTAAATAAAGTAACAGGTTATAATCTTGCATGCATTATTCCCTTAAAATCATTTCATATTCTCCAACTACGAATACATGGAATTACTACACTAACGTCCAGTGAAGGTATTTCCTGGAAGATGAACATGAGGTTCACAAATGTGTTTCCAGGAAGAATTTAGCTGACTGTCTCAGTGATCTTAATCCACTGCTCGTGTTGATACATATTACCGATTTTATATCGTTAGTAAGACAGACACAGGACAGTATTGATCGCAAACGCAGCAGCTTTTCCAATTTACTAAACTGACATACATATTACCTTACAGCACCATATACACACCCCTCGAAGGAGCTGCTTGAGTCTGTTGCCTCTTTCCACCCCCCTTCTCCCCGACAAGAGTGGTCTCGTTCACTTGCCTTTCACACACATAACCAATAAAATTAATCAGCTGGAACACAGCATTTTTAAATCACAGTAAAGTCAAGAGGTGTTTTGTACGTTATTTGAAGGGAACAGCCTTTTCATTTAAACATAGTAAGACACTAATATGCTGCAGACAAACGCACTGCATGGGGTGTGGAGGACCCGAGCTGATTAGATTACCACAACATCAGCCTGAGGCCGCCATTTTTAGAATCTCTAAAGGACAAAAGAGGGAAATTAATAAATTTGCTCCATATTTTTTTAAAAGTAACTTTAAAAGTATAGTGATGATAATCAATTAATCATGCATTGTAAGTACTGCCATGGATATCTCCTGCTTTTCTCTGATCTGAACCCTGAGTAACAAAAACGCTTCGTTATTATTCCTTTAAGGTACTGTAAATAAACGGACTAAAACATTCCTAAATCTAGATGCAGCACTGAACTTCTGCTTTTGACGACACGTAGTATGTACCATTTTAGGGACCTCAGGGCTTTCAGACACAGCACATTCCCTAATAGCCGAGTATGGGGGAATACAGGACCTTTATAATCAGGCTATATTATGTTTCTCTACCCTATTTAGTAGTACACAGTGAACCGTTTGTTTCTCCTCCCCTATGTCTGCAGCAATACGGTCTAACCCACCAGCACTTACTGCTTCAGGAAAAGGACTGAAATATGCCACCCAGGGAACACGAACACTGGCTGCAGAAACTAAAGCAAGAAAGGGGTGCACCACTGTAACTACTTACAACCTCGAGAAAGGGGGTGGGGAGAATGATCCCCTTTTAAATTGGCACAGAAACTCCTGGGGACAGCTCTCCGTTTGTCCAGGTTACACCACGAAGCGGAGATATTAACAGGGAGGCAGGCGGGGAGGCGGGGGTGTGGAAGGCAAAGAGATTAGGCCTATAACGAGCCATTTTAGTACCACAAAGCAAAAATATACAGGATGGAGGAAAAGAATAGGCTTCCCCAAGCTTCGTAAAACTCAATACGCAGTCCCAATAACGCACAAACCCGTTCTGAAAACCGTCAGCCCAAGAAAGCCTATGTAGTCACATAATAGCTCCTTTTGGCTCATTTTCCAAGCATAATGCATAAATCTGGCGTAACTGCCAAAAAATTCTCCTCAGCTCCTCCAGTTACAGTAACCCGCCATATTCATAAGATATAGCGACAGCCTGCCATTTTTAACCAAACCCCACAAAAGGATAAGCAAATTGAAGGCAACTTAAACAGAAATTAAACACGTTTCAGGGTGGGAAGGAGTTATACTCGCACCGAAGGTAATGAGACGTTCCCGTCGCATTTCATTCCCTTTTTCCACCCCCCCTCCCCCAAAGCACCCACAACAGAATAACCAAAGACTCACCTGTAATGGTCACAGGCCAGGCAACAGGACCCCTCAGCTGAGCCCCTTCTCTATCCTAACCAAAACAATGCAACAGCCCACTGCGGATATCCCTACCCTAGGCAGGACTCAGCCCTCAGTAGGCTCCAGCAAAAGAAAGAAAAGGGAAAGAGGAGACCCCCCCTCCCCCCAAACCTAGCTCAGTGTGCAGAACCCTACAGGGACCAGCTCAAAAGCGCCTTTGCCCTGGGACCTGTGTACAAACCCCGCTGCTGCCGCCGCTGCTCCCGTGCCTCCCTCCCTCCAGCCTCCTACGCTCCCTTCTATGTCACTGCCTCTCTCTGGGAAAATGGCGTCCGCTCTCCCCTCCCTCCTCCTGCACGGGGCTCACCCGCCCCGCCTGACAGGGGCAGGGTTACCAAGGCGAAGCCAAACAGCCGCCATTTTGCTTACGGGCCGGGAGCGCAGCCCGCGCCCGCCAAGCCCTCAGAGTCCATTTTGCAACACGCTGAATGGCTCGGGGGTCTGGGCGCGGCCGTGGCACCAGACTGCGGCAGGGGCTGGGCAGGGGGGCCGTGAGGCGGGAAGTAGGGCAGCGGAGGAGGGGCGGCTGCAGCGGGGGCTGGCGCCGGGGGCGATCCGCAGCCCTGGCGGCGCAGCCCGCGCGGGAGGGGCGGGGGCTCCGTCCTGGCCTGTTGTGGGGCCGAGAGCGTGTGGGAGCAAGGGTGTCTGAGTCACAGCTGCATCCTCGGAGGAATAAGCGCAAAAACTCGCTCCTCGGCCGCTATCACACCCCCAACCTCCGGCTTCTTCCTCACGACCATCGATGCTCTCGGCATACGTGTTTTTTGTGAATCTCAAACAGCACATTTTCGGCCCAAACTGCGCGAAAAGCCGGGCAGACCCGTCGGATCTCCCACACGCAGAAGAACTGAGGGGCGGGGAAGAGGGGAGCGAGAAAGGAGCGGGAGTATTTGCAGACCTGCTCAGGAGGTTTTGACTGAAACTCTCAGACACTCGAGGTTGAGAATCCTCCCCGAAGCGCTTAGGACTCATATATAAGGCAAGTGGGAGAAAGCTTCTTTCCTTAAAGCGAGTGGGACAGCACTCGCTGAAGGCGTTTCTGTTTTGCAGGGAACGAGACAACCAGCAAACGAGCCTCGTTTGCCCTTTAGGGGACAGCGCTCGGGAAGCAGGAATGGCGCCCTTCCATCCAGACCTGCGGGCGCTGCCACAGCCAGGAACTCGCTCAGTCTTTCAGGGCAGACACAGCCTTTGCCATTCGTAAGGAGCCCCTCTTCCTGCTACCATATCTCCTCCCAGCTCCCGCTGTACCCGTACGCCGCCCTGCCTCCCTTGCCCGGCTTCAGCCCCTCCAGCGATACGGCTGACTGAGGGAGGGGAGGCGGCGGCTGGGGTTTCGTTCGACGCCCACCAGGGGCTGAGCGAGCCTCCTCCAGTGCGCAAACTCGGGGCACCAGATAAAAGCTGGGCTGGCAGCTCTTACTCTGCCTCGATGGAGCCGCCACATTCGGGTGATTGGAGAAGCAGTTAGCAGCAGCGTCATAGACTAGCGTCCCCCCACACCTTGGGCACAGAGAGTTTGGGGCTCTAAACAGCTGCTGCTGCGGCAGGAGGGAGCCGAGGTGAAGGGATCTGCTAGCTGGTTGGACGCAGAGGAGGCGGCTGTAATGGGGCATTAAGTCTGAGGGAGGAGGGGGGGTGATTAAACGTCTTGTGATCATGGCGGAGTCTATGGGTATTTTTTTCCTGTCTAACTCTTCTGTGCGTGTGTCTCTTGTTTCTTTCTCTCTCTCTCCTTAGGGCGCTTGGCTGGGGCTGCTCGCTCGGGTTCTGCCTGTTGTTGCGCGAAATGGCGGCTGGCGTCTTGGTGGGTTTGGTTGTCGGTTTTTTGTGTAGGGGCTTTTTTTTTTTCCCATTCCCCTCCCCGCACTTGTGCCTTGGCTGCAGCTCCGCAGCGAACCGCGGCGGAGGCCGAGTCAGGAGGGGGGCGGGAGCGGCAACGCAGCCAATGGCCGGGCCGGCCGGGGTGGCCCGGCGCGCCCTGATTGGCTGGTGCTGACATCATCCTGCAGCAGGGGCAGCCGCAGCTGGGCAGGGTCGGGAGCTGCCGGGGGAGGCAAAGGGAGAAAACAGGCGCCATGATCCCAGCGGCAGGGAGGACTCCGCGGGCAGGGCGTCCCTGAAGAGCTGGCGAAAAGGAAAGCAGGACCAGGCCTGGGCTTTCCCTTCCCAAACAGTACCGGGGCTGTGCGGAGAGGAGTGGGGAACGAGCGAGAGGGGAGCAACTCGTGCCTGCCTTTGTAACTGCGTCAGTACAAGATGGCGCAGGGTGTCCCTGGAGAGGGAAGGGAGTTGCACGTCCGCCGGAGGTCATGTGACCGCGTTGCATTCCTGTGGGGTTTGGCTGCGGACCAAGCTGGCTTAGGCGGCGGCGGCGGCTGCCCGGGAGAGCCCGGGCTTCCCTCCCCCTCCTCCCGCACAACGTCGTCGGTCCCGCGCTGGTTCCCTTCCCCCATCAGCCTTATATGCACGAGGGTGTAGCTGCTGCCGAGGAAGGTTCTCGCTTCTCTCCTTACTCTCCACCCACTTCCAGGGTGTAGCTGCTCATGGGGGAAGCTTTCCATTTCGCCCCCTCTCTGCGCAAGGCTTTACCCACCGCCAGGGAAAGTTCCCCCTGGGCGCCTGCTGGCTCCGCCCGAGTGTGGGAGCCGGGTGCGCTCACGGTAGTGCCGCCCGCTCGGTGCGAAGGCACTCTGCTCTAAGTTAAGTTCCTGGGGGTTATGAAGTGGTTCTTACCGGCACAGTCGTTTTAAGCGATGTCTAAATGACTTCATTAAAGCCGCTGAGGAAAACGCACAGGCTATGCGGAATAGCTCTTCTGATGAGGAGGTCTTTGCTGTTCTAGTGTTACTCTGCCGGGGGTACGGGATGGAGGGGCCAAGGGAAAATCTGCCAGGTGTTCATGACTTTATTCTGTTTGAACAGGAAAAACGGATCGCTGTTCTTTGTATGTTGTTGATTCCTATTGCAGGAGTTGAGCAGCTTTCTGTGGAGTGATGGGCATATTCCTAAATCAGGCCGCATACGGCCTGCGTCTTTAACATTGGAATTGATGTGTATGCTTAGCTCAAATGAAAAATACAGTCTGCGAATATGATGAAGGTTCCCCATGTTGTACTTTGAGGTCCATAGGAAAATGAACTCGTTACACAGGTCTGGATAGGCCTGGAAGGTTGGCATATCTGTTTTCTGGGTGTCTTATTTCAATATTCGATAGATGGGAAGCAAAAAATGTATGTTTTCCAATCCTAATTCTTTTCTTAAAGGAGTGCAGCTCCTCTTACTGTGTTGGTTGAGGTTCTCGTGTTTTCAAAGCAGTTCAGCGGTGGTTCTCATGTCTTGTTCTTGTATGCCAGGGTGTAAATTTAGCCACTGCATCTAACCCCATGAACAAATTAACAGTTAAAATTGTTGATGGTTTAAAGTGCTGGTTTGTTCTATTTAGAAATGTTTCACTTTTTTTGTTCTTAGTCCGTCCCTAGGCAGATAGGATTTTTTTTCTTTTTACCTCCACAGTAGTAACCTGATAGCTTGAATATTTCACAAATGTGCTGTTTGAGAACTACTGGAACTAAAGTAACTGACTGTATGACTAATATACAAGATTCCTGTATAATAGATGCTCTTTATTATGCGTTACATAAGTAATATGGTGAGGTGGAGTTCAGTTACATAAGAACTGACTGGGGACTTGGGAGCTACTGTTAAGTAGTTCATACTGGTCGCATATATAGCCTGCAGAGCATCCCTATATTGTGGGAGGAGGGGTAGAAAAACAGGATTAGAAGCATCTAACAGCACTACATTTTTTCCTTTGTAGGTTTATAGAGGATACCAGGAAAGAAAGGGAGAAGACAGTAGTTAAGCATGACACAGTGTGAAGCTTTCAAAAGCCTGTAGTATCATTTGAGCTTAGGTTTTAGGATGTAAGCTCTGTTTTCTGAAAGAGCAATCCCCCCTTTTTTGTGTCAGAAGGTGGCTGTCAGCATTGTGCCAGCTGACTTCTGTGCAGACTATAAAGCACAAGATTCTTGAGTCCTAGAGATTGTGAGGCTGTGGTGGTTTTTTTTTTTCTTTTTTTTTTTTTAAATAAAAAGCTTACTGGAAATGGTGTTAGGAGGAGGCAGTTGGTTTGTTGATCAAACATTAAAATGACTGGATTACTGATTCTTCTTGTGTAGGCATCGTATGACACAAGGTAAATACTCCCTTTGTAATGGAAGTTTCCAGGGATGCTTTCAGTGTACAGTGATTCTTTCAATACAGCACAGATTTATGTGGGACTTGACATTGTGACTACTTAGTTGCAGATGTGTTTAAGGAAGAACATTAATTTGAACTAAACATGAGGGGGAATAAACCTTTTTGTTGCTACTTGCATTTAGGCATGTGTTCTATAATTATGAAACAGCGCAATTGCCTGCCTCACTGTAAGATAATTGTTTGAATGCTTATGTTAGAGAATAGTTTATATAGAAAATCAGCTAGAATTTTAATTCTTAAACCAGCCTTTTAGGTAACTCACTTGGATACAGATTTTGCTTGAAAAGCAAGAAATGAATTATTTCAAAAGTTCTCTGTGTAACTCACAGCTTATTGCAGCAGTACTTGAATGGAGGTGTGGCTGTGCTTATATGAAGCTATAGGCAAGTTTTAATGAGCTGGTAGTAACTTCTTGTTTGTTTCAAGGTTGTTTTTGTTAGCAGTTCTCAGGGATGCAGTATTAGTTATCTTCAAAGACGCAGTAGCTCCAGCAGTGTTGCAGTGCAGTCTCAAAATAATGTCTTATGGATTCTGAATTACTTGTGCTGCAGGAGATGAGTAAAAGCAAAATGTGCATATTTCTTTGAGACAGGGGATTTGCCCAACAGCCAGTCTGATGCAAGCTGTGTTTTAATCTCGAAGGAAAGAAAAGATCTGTAGGAGAGAGGGAGACTGGGTAAAAAGTGGCATGTAGTTTACATTTATGGTAGCTTACCAGGGAAACTAACAATTTCTACTGAACTACAGTTCTTTAAGGAGGATACTTCAATGGGCTGGATGTTCTCCAGCAGTTAGACTTGTGGTTCTAACTTGCCATGGTAGCCTGTCTGTGCACGTATGTGTGGTCTGAACCCTTGCTAAGACCTGTTATTTAAACACTGTTGTTTACCTTTGGCCCTACAAAGGGACTGACAGGAGTTCAAGGGTACTTAGGGGAGAAAGGAGAGATGCTAACAGTGTAATAGATCCGACTATGCATTAATGTCATAGTTGAGACAGTTGAAGTGCTCATGCTGAAAGATGATCCTGCACCTTTTTTCAGTTGTTCATTCTTCACTACTACTTCCCCCATGATCGCTTGCTTCTGCAAGCGATCATGGGGGAAGTAGTAGTGAAGAATGGATCAAACATAAGCCTAATTGTAATGGATGGCTCTCTAATGTGAATCTTCATTGTGTGGCTTCACAAACGGTCCTGTTTGAATGGAAGTAGACAGAAGCAGCTGCTGAGAAAATGGAGATGTGCAAGTTTTAATTGTTAGTGAAGTTAGGTGTGCTTTTTGTCAGGAAAGCTGTAGTTATTAGGGAGTTTTGAGGGGCATGTCTTAAAGGCTTTTGGCTAATGTAGCTAGAATCACTGAGTCAGGCACTCTCAAAAAATAATTCTGAACCTTGACTATATAAGTCATTGCTAGATTGACCTCCAGTTGTGGGTGGCAAGAGCACTTCAGATTCACTGAAATTGTAGCCTATAAAATTAAGTGAAATGTTACTCTCAGCTACAGGCTAGTTAGGTGTTCACAGGATTTTAGATTTAAGCATATTTTTTTTGATACAGGGTAAAACTTGAAATAAGCTTGCTTCTTCCAGAAGTGGCTCATAATCTAATAGCTGGGGTATTCAGTGAAGAATTATTCCTACAGGATGAGTTCTTAGCTAATAGCAAAAAGTGATACCTGTGGGTCTCAGTAGTCGCTAGTCAAATGAATTTGCATTATTTGCGAGATAAAGGAGTTCTAGTGACTGACAACTGATCAGTTTATCCACCTGGATGTGGAAGGACTGTTGAATGCTCAAACAGCAGCAGAACAGGAATTTCCTTTGCACACTGCTTCAGGCTTTGTGTTATAATGAGCCTTTCTGAAAAACTTGAGATTAGTAAGGTTTTGCTTTAGGAGGAAAATAGGTTATTGGCTAGTTCTACAATTCTTAACAGTTGAGTTCCTCACTTAAAGAAGCAACTTTAAAGCTGTTGTGTGGCCTCCTAATCCTGGGATTAGTGGGAATTAGCACCAGGTTCACTGCTGTCACCTTTGCATAGTGAAGTGGGGCAGTGGTTTGTTTTCTCCTTCCAGCATGACCTTGTTACTTGAAGTAGAGTCTGATGAGCTCCTAGTTGCTTTGGAGAGCAGTATTAAGGTCCATGTAGCTACTTTCATGAATGAGGTAGTGCTCAGACATGACTATAATGCAGCACTATCCCTGGAATACTGTCAATAGCAGTTCTTTGATGAAGATGAAAATAACCAGTGATTGAATGGTTCCTGAGTAGTATATGCACAATGGTACTTTTTGAGGATTTTTAGGAAGAAAATGGGGGGAAATACTGTCAGTTTGGAGACTTGGACTGTGCCAGAGTTTGGAAATTACTGAACTGGAGACTTCAGCATCCGAAAAGTACAGCTGAAGGTGGTCCTGTCACAGAAAGCAGGAGTTTGTGTTTCTTGTAAGCTCAGAAACCAAGGAGATCTTAGCTGCTGTGTTTTTGTGCTTATTACATGTTGGACAAAAGAAACCGTACTGAAACTTCTTACTGTGGCTGCTCCATCTGTGAGCTTGTTAATGTGGCATGGTCATGCAGTAGATGTTACTCAGAAGTAGAAATGCAGCAGTATATCATGTCTCTCCAAAGGTTTAGCTTGTGAGGACTGCTGTAGTCCTACTCAGTGTGGTCTGTTAAGACTCAAACCAGAAATACTCCACAGGCTGAGAGAACTGGAGTTTTTCAACACAGAAAAAAGAAGGCTCTTGGGGAGACCTCACTGCAGTCTTCCTGTATTTAAAGGTGGCTTATGAAGAATAGAGTGACTTTTGACATGGAGAGACAGTGATAGGAAATGGGTTTAAACTAAGAGATGAGAGATCTGGATTGGATGTTAGGAAGGGATGCTTAGAGGATAGTGAGGCACTGGAACAGGTTGTCTAGAGAAGTTGTGGATGTCCCATTCCTGAAAGTGCTCAGGGGCAGATTGGATGGGGCCCTGAACAACCTGGTTTAGTGGAGCTGTCCATGCCCATGGTAGGGGCTAGGAACTAAATGATCTTTAAAGTCCTTTCCAACGCAAACCATTTTGTGATGTCTGACAGCAGAAAGGTGTGCTAAGAATGGGTACCTGTTTGACGTTGAGTACCACTGGTTATAATAATGGATTTGTTTCTAGCAAGCTTCAGTAGATTGGTAACCCATGAAACTTTCTTAGGTGGAGTTCAATTCTTAGTAGTCTATTGACAGAAGTTAGTATCTTTCTGTCTAGTTGGCTGTTGTATATGGATTTTTGATAACTGTTCGATCCAGTGCTAGTACAGCTGCTATAGATCAACCAAAACCAAGTCCAGAACTAGCTTGTGTGGCAGATATGAGGTGTTAGAACTAGTGTGGAGGGCACAAGAGCTTAAGCTGAAGAGGTAGCTGGGAAACAAGCATGAGCATCCAATTCTTGTGCCAAACTCCCTCCTTCCCTGTTCCTGCCTTTACTTAGCAGGTTAGCGGACTGCCATGTGATTCCCCAAATTTTAGTGAAGTAAGGTAAAAAGAATTGGAGGTGCAGAACTGTGCCACTTTTAGTGCAGACAAAGCAATCCCTCAAAAAGACTGTGAGACTATAGCTGGTCATGATACTGAGATAGTGATTTAATCTCTAGCCTAAGAGGTGTTTTACCAGCTTTATTCCCCAGTACGTGCTAAACGATGGTTGTGCTGCTTCATTTTGGGCCACAGTGTTTGTGGTCCAGTTTGTCACACTGATGATAGATCATGCAGTGTGGTCTTATCTGTTGAGCCAGGGTAAGCTGTCTCAAATTCCATCCAGAACAACTGTGGGCCTTCCAATTAGAGAATTATTAAATATTACAAAATGTCTTTGTCACAAATATCCTGATTTAGAAGGCTATTCTTCATAAAATGAAACTATTGCTTTTATCAGAGTGGTACCGCTTCAAATTCATCTCCAAAGCTGTGCTTCATTACCCCAGCATACAAATGTTGGAACAAGCTCATAAGCTTGTAAAGGCATGCTGGGCAGTTGTCAGATCCTATTTTTAAACTGTTTCTGAGAAACGCTTCTGCTTCCCTATCTCTGCACAGTCATAGGAAAGACTATACTTCATGCAGGAGCCACGATGTCTGGGCTCAGCTAACAGTAATTTTTGAACTTGAGTGTCTCCTCTTCAGAGATAGTAAAATTGAACTGCACTGACTTCTGTTGGGCAGGGGAGATGACAGATCACTAGGAAACAGTGGTAGTGGACTATTGAGTCTTTGACTCTAGGTACCAACAATAAAAGGTAACAGGTCTCTTCACTCCTGTGACCAGTGACAGGGCTTGAGGAAATGGTACGAAGCTGAGTCAGGGTAAGTGTAGGTTGGATATCAGGAAAAGTTTTTCAGCCAGAGAGTGGTTGAGCATTGGAATGGGCTCCCCCAGGGGAGTGGTCACAGCAGCAGCCTGTTTAAGTTCGAGAAGCATTCAGTCAATATTCTCAGGCAGATGGTGTGGTTCTTGGGGTGTCCTGCATGTGGCCAGGAGTTGGACTCCATGATCCTAATGGATGCTTCCCAGTTTGGTATGGTCTTATGATTCTAGGTCTGTGGTGACAGTCTAGCCAAACTTTAATAGGAGTCCTGATGCGTAGTGCCAGAGCACCTGCTTTGCTATGTTCAGGAGAGTACAAGAAGAGTTGAGAGCTTTAAGTACCTTAAATGGTCTCTCTCCTGGTGAATCTTGAACGTAGCAGGTTTGCTTAATCTGCTACTGATTTGCAATAACCCACTTAACTATAACTGTGTGGCACTACTGTATGCCAGCTTTAAATTTTCACTAACACTGGAAAATTGCATAAAAATGCAACTGGGTTCTGTAGGGAAGTAGAACTAGTATTTTAAGGCTTTTTGTCCCTGTGTCTAACATTGTCTGCTTTAGGCCTGAAGTACAGACACTACGTATGGGTGTTTACATATTCCTGTGCTGGAGAGGGAATTCCAAAATTGAAGGACTACTTCAGAGAATGTGTTACCTAGTTTGGGTCAAAAAATAAAGAATACCGATGAAGCATTTAGACTTTGTCTCTTAAATTTGGCAGGCAGGGATATTTCAAACTGGGGAAACTACTATGAACAGAAAGAAAAAAATCATGCTGCTATAAAACAAATTATGCAGTGCAAAGTCAACATACTGAGTTCTATGTATCTTAGAACTCTTTCAAGGCACTCCTGGGACCCTGCAATTGCTAATGTAGACCTAGATGATGGGAGGGAATCATAATTTCAAAGCATTATTAGGACTGTAGCCTGAAGGCTGTGGCTAAGCTTGCTCTACTTCTAGGAGTTGACAGTGCAGGGTCTTCTATTTCTCTTTTTCTAGAACAGGCAAGCTTTTCCTCCACACTTCCTGCAGATTGTGTGCTACAAATATTGGTGGCCTTGTACGTGCAGCTGTTAGTTTGTCTTATCCTCTGTTTCAGTGGTATGACTACTTAATAATCCTGTTCCCCTTTAAGTAACTTGTAGTAGTTAACAGAAATCAAGGAGAAGAGCGACTACCTAAATTTTGCCTTGTAGGCCAAGTGTTCCTGCTTATGGGAAGAAGAGAAACTTAACATTGGACCTGTTTTAACTTCATCCTTCAGTTAGCAAAGCAGGGCAATCTTTTTGAAGGGTATGATACCTTTTCTCTGTTTGCTTAAACATGCCCTTTAGTTTCAGTAATGTAATGACACTGAAATGGGCTATAGAACGGTTTCCTCATTTAAAACAAACCCCATAAATGCCACATACTTCTATAACCTAACAAGAATATACTCATATACTTTCTGTTCAGTGTAATGGCTGTGCCTTATGTTTCAAATTTCTCCTATGAATGATCCTTGCAGCCTTCCGATGTATTTTGTAGATAGCATATCACAAGTAAGAGGGATTGAGCTGTTTACAAATGCTCCTCTTTATAGAGGTGACTTGCTGAAAGGTACTTCTGTGTCTGTAGATGCTGCATTAAGCTTAGGGGTTTTTTTTCCTGGAGCCCACCTATGTATTGAACAAAGTGTCTTGCTCTGTGTGCTTCTTTTTGCTTGAATGGCGTTGAGCCAGATTTATGTATTGATTGCACTTAGTAAAAGTAAATTCTACATTCTGTTTTGGATGTGTGTATTAATATGTATAGAACATCTGTTGCATCTTTCTAGAAATAGCATGTTGCAGTCTTGGATCACATTTCACATCTGAAACCTTTAAGGGATATCTGAAGTAACAGTTTACGTAGTGGGTCTTTCTTACATGATGCAAGAACGAGTACTGTTTTAGAGCTGGTATTACTCTTCTGCATCATCAGTCTCTACTATAGAAATAGATCAGCAAAGAGGAAAAAAAACTGAACTGGGTGTCCAAAAAAGCAGGTCCAGTAGACCTTGTTTTAATTTGTGTGTTTTTAAGATTCTTGGTTGAATCTGAATTTTGGATGTGCCCAGCTGGCACTGGAGTGAAGGAGAGGGTTTATTACTACTAAGAAACACTTGTACTGTAGTTCATAAGCTGAGATCTTGCTCCTTTTGTCATATCGTAAATAAAGATGAGATGTTTCATTAAGCTCATTTGCTTTTCTTTTACATGAGTCTAATGTACGCATTTATTTTAATATGTATTCTTGGGTCTCATTAAGCAGTAGCATGTCTGACATGTGATATCCTTTTGAAACTCCCTTAGTTTTGATTTTCAGCTGGAAGTGTTTGAATGGGGACTCCTGGACTTTCTGGCTGTTCCAAGGAAAAATAAGAATTGAATATATTCTTCTGTAAACAGTGAGTATATACCCAAGGTCCATTTAGCCTGTGTAGCTGTTCTTCAGCCTATGGAAGCCTAAACAGTGAAAGCACAGAATACCAGTATATGTGAATGACTGTGCTTGTGATTACAGATGGCCAAAGGGAGGATGATGGAGGCCTCTACCGGTAACTGCAGCACTTTAGAGGGGTGGGTAAAAAGGGTGTATTCCTGATGTTAACCAGAGAACAGTTGCTGGAAAAGTATTTTTATCAGTATTTGTAGCTTTTCTAAGCTGCTGTTCACTTAGTATTTAAAAAAAGGGAACTGAAGAAAGCTTGAATTTGAATACATCATCAGTAGAGGGCTTGCCCCTAACTGCAGCAACAGGATGGACTGTAAGACGGAAACCTCACTGAAATCTGTCTGTCTCGGCTGAAAAATAAGCAAGCCTAAACCTGTAGTTCTTGAACAGTGTACAACTTTTAAGTAGCTCAAGGCTATGTATGTCTGTCATCTACTGATCATAGAAATTATGAAAACAGAGGCATTGTATGCAACTATAGAATTCTGAAAGACCAGTTCAGAGGGGATCTGCATGTGAGTAACATCCCCATTTCAAGCAGTTATGCTACATCCTACATCACATTATTCCTAGCTGTTGTGCAACAGGAAAGCTGAGCTTTTTTCCATTCATCCTCTGGAGCTCGTGGAGGGAAACACAGATTGGACTTGTATTTAACTATAACTTCCTTCCCTTTGGGAACTCACGTCTGAACTACTACGGATTTCTGGCCACGTGGTATACTTTGGTTTCCTGCCCATATGTGAAATTTGAGTGAGCTTTGGAGCCTCAGGATGGAGAGGGTGACTGGGAGACTTCTTTCTGTGGAAGTAGAAAGTCATTCCATGATTATCTCCTTCCCCAGTTTTCTGCATGTGTACAACTAGGCATACTCTGTATGTCATGGTCAGCTGGTAGTATGTATGAGCTAACAATGCAGCATGTAAGATTTATTTAAGCTTTCTTATTTTCAAACTTAAGGACTCTTTCAAAACTTAAGATAGTTTTGCTGTATCTGAATGAAATTGTTATTTCTAAACGTCAGAAGAAAACGCTGGACTGAAGGCTTGCACAAAGAATGGCAATTTTATGCCTAAATTTTCACCTGCCAAACAGACTTGCCAAAATCAGCTTGTAGGTTTTCCATTCAGTGAACAGATTGTGAGAAGTACGTAAAGAAATAATGGAAACTGGCTGAAGAATGAGAGATTGCAGTACAGAAAGGAAGGTGCTTATCCTTACCTAGATATGTGTTTTACTTTAAATCCTGTTTTGGAACTAGATGTTCATGCCCCATCTTTTGTAGCTTTTTGAAAGGGAGGAAGTTCAAACAACCAAATCAGTAGCCTTTTTAAATGCAGGAGAACTGGAGTAAGGAAGCCTGTGAGCATGCATGCCTCCAAAATCCTGCAAATGTTCTTTCACTTAAATTTGTCTGAATAGCATAATCAGTCTTGTGTTTTACAGTGCTCAGTTACTAGGAATTTAATTTCCATGTTTATACATAATGTTTCCTACCTATTCTGTAATGTATGCATTTTTTTCTAGCAATTTTCGCATACTGTTTAACTTCATTTTTTTTCTGCAACATTGTACCCGACTTTATGATTGAGGTGTTTATTTCCTTTGTTTTCTAATGTGAAAGAGAAAGTGCTAAACCTGCAGATTTTAGTGCTCAAGTTCACAAATCAAAATAGGCTTGTAGCTTGTAGTTACAGCTTAACTGACTGGCAGGAAAAAAGCTATAGTTTAAGAACACAGCTGGCAACAGGATTATGTCTACCCTTAGAAAAGTAAACTTTCCTGCCACAATCTCCAGATCTGTTTGGATAATGATAAAAAGATACTGGGCAAAAAAGGAGTTCTGTGACTGTTTGCCCAGAGTATAAATATTTCAGGCTTTATTGAGTACTTGTGTGGTTTAAAAGTTGCAGAAAGCTGTCTTAGTTATTTTTAGGTTGGGGGAGCAGGAAGAGTGCTTGTTTCCTGTCTTCCCCTCCCCCAGGAACCTTGGGTACCTTAATGAGGAGAAGAAAAATAGCAACTCCTGAGTTGGTTTACCAGTTCCAATTGACCAAGGTCAGTACATTTCCTGACTGGCTTTGTGGAGGGGGTGGTACAGCCACACAGTGTTACATTGCAGCACTTTGACAGTATTCTCCCTTTTGAACCAACACAAGGGCATCAAGAGTTGTAACTGAAACATGTCTGCACTTGATAGTTGCATATGAATAGTCTCCAAAGCAACGACTACTAAAGCTTATGACTAGAATTAGTCCTTCAGGTGCTGTTATGGGAACTTTGATGCTATGCACAGGCATGACTAACATGAGAAATCAGTGAAACTGAATACTCCAGTTCCCCTTAGTTATAATAACCTTTATATATTTTAGGTAATAACCATTAATGTCTTCGCATTAGCTGTTGCTTCTCTTGTGCATAGCTACAAGTTCATCCTACTTGGAGGTGTTGGTACATACCCATGCTATAAAACAAAGGAGTGTGGTAACTTGATAGTAGTACTTGTCCAGTTCAAGCAATACAAGACTGCTTCACTTTGCAGTTCAGGGTTTTTTGTTACCTTGATGCATAGAGACATAAAGAAAGCCATAGCAGTGTTTTGGATTTTTTTCCTAAGGGAGAGAGGCAAAAAATGCATATGGTCCTGGTTACTGGAAAAACTGTGTAAGACAATATAATTGCTTCTTTTCCTCTTGCATGAGTATTGGCAGCAGTACACAGGTGTTAACTTTGGGAGGAAAAGTGTCTGGGCCTATTGTATGAATTTCAGTATGTTTGGCATCGGTGTGCACGTACAGTTCATAAAAGCGATCAGTCTTCCTGACAAAAACCAGTCTGCAGCAATCCACCTAGAAGTACAGAGCTTCTTGGCACTGTGAAGCATGTGCAGAACAGGCTTAGAATCACTCAGGCAAGAAGCAGATAAATACTGGTTTTGGCATGCAGAAGTGTCCCTGTGTGTGGAGCCAGGATAGAAACAGCAGGCTTGTCCTAGCATGCTCCTCCAGCAGCTACACAGAAATGTCACTACTATGTAGGGCTGCACTTTTTCTTCAGACTCCTGTGTATTTTCCACTATGTGTTTTCTACTCATCTAGTGACAGTGGTGATGCTCTCTTTGGGGATATTGGTTTGCAGTTAGGTCTAGAGTTTTGCTTCATTTAAAGTTAGGATGTTAGAAAACTGAACAGATCTTGCTGCTTACTTTGATTCTTCCTGCTGAACCAAAAATTATATGCTGGTATTAGCTGCTTTGGGAAACAAACTGTATATGAGAGGATACTAACTGAGAATACAATTTTCAATATCTTGAATTACGGAGAAAATGGAGTGTCTGTTTACAGAGACTTGTAACCTCTTTCATCACTAATTAGGCACAGGCAGTCAAATCTTAATCTCTTGATGTCTGAATTATATTAATTCAGTTAAAAAGACATAGCAGTATGTTTACTTGACTAGTGAGAAAGTTAAGCAATTCCAGTTGGCTTCAATTATATTTTTAAATTGCAAATGAAAAATAAAGAGTTTTGCTGCTAGTTAAACTTTTGTCGATAATTCTATGGACTTGTGCAGTTTGCTCTGTGGTTCAATCCAGGGGATTCCCATTTTCTAACAGTTTTATTTAATACAAAATGAATAATAAACTAAAAACTGTGTGAACACGTAGCTAGTTGAATATTGGTAGGAGTATCCCTCTCAAAAGACGAAAAGGACCCTTTGTTATTAAACAGTATATAAATATAAGCTGAAGTGGTGAATCACAAGAAGGATGAGCTTAAGTCAGCATGCACTGCTTTCAGACAATAGGGTCTGCGCACTGCAGGCAAGTCCTTTGTGGGTATTGAAGGGTCTGAATGTGAGCAGGGATGGTGCCTTCCCCTGTTCTTGATGAAGTTGTAGGTAGTAGAATTGGGGCTGCAAGGTGAATCATGCTCCAGTTCTTGGTGTGATGCTTTAGAATAAAGCCTTTTGCTGCTTATTTGAGAACTCACCAAAAAAGTTGGCCAAGCTGTGAACCTCTCATGGGAAAAGAGTGTATCCATGTGGTGGAAGGGGGTTGTGGGTGGGTGTGGTTAAAGAAGTTTGTGTTTCAAAATGAGCCTTTCACAGTTCCTGATTCTGGTCAGTTTATATATTCTTCACATGTGTGAAATAGATGTGACTTGGCTAGGTATAATGTAGCCTGTTTGCATGTATCCTTTGGAGGCTGAGAATAACATCTATCTAGATACGGAAGACCTGGGGTAAGTTCCTCATGTAATGGTCACCCTGAGGTGCTGTAATCTGTGTAGGAGCATGTATTACTGGTAGTTACTTATAACTGCACCAATGTCTGAGCAGAAAGGAAAGAAGGAAGCATGTGGTTATAGCTTTCTGGTGGTGTTGGAGTATCAATAATAGGATGCAAGCGGTAGATTGATATACAATATACGCAGTAAGGCTAAAGGCGGTCCATTAAGATGAAATTTAAGGACTTCCAGGAAGGAAGACAGCACTGAAAGCTAGAGGAAAGGGGCTGGGGAAATTGATGAAGTGGGCTGATACCAAGGAGAAAAGTGTGGTGAGCTAATCCTGGAGTAAGAGAAGCGCCTATGGTGAAGGCAGCCATCTTTAGAAACAGTGAAAGGACAGGAAGCTTTACATGAGAACCTGCTGAAAGTTAATGTCTGTTAGCTAATGACGCCTCTCATCAAGGAGTCAGTGCAGAAGTCTGGAGTCATAGCATGGCCAAAACCAGCACTGAGACAGCTGGTGGGGTTGTTAGCTTGGCCTGTGGGCTGGAGGAGGAGTTATGGAGGTGGTGTCGGTGGTTGGAAAAAAGATGGTAACTACTTAGGTAGTAACCCAGGTAAGTAAAAAGTGATTAGCAGTAGGGCCATGTTCATCAGGGTTACTGGAGTTCAACTCAACGTTTAAACACTGACAGCTTCTTAATGTGCCTGAGCTAGGAAGTGTTATTTTGGGGCCAGTTGTGGATGCCAGAGGCAATCATAGCTTGAGATGTTCTCTCTAGTTGCTCTTTACCAGTCCTATGGGCTGTTGTTCTGATACCACAGTGTAGTGCTCCATCACCTCAGTTGTTGATCATTTGTGGGACTATGCTGTGAACAAAGGACTGATGTGTTTAATAAGGAGATCAGTTCCTCCTAACCTTGTATTTAATTTTTGAGTTGGGGCTGGCTGTGAACCCAAGATTAGTCAAAATAGTTCTTGTATGATGTGAAACAGAATCCCTCCAGGACCATGCTACTGCAGAAATACCCTTCTCCTTTTTTTCACTGCATAAACCGCGTGAGTGGCTTTCCAAAGCACATCAGTGCCTCATGTCAGGGGCACAGTTAACTAGAAACTATTGGCTTGAGGAAAAGGCAGAGATGGGGCAAAGTTTTGTTAAAGGCATATTGTTAAATATTACCATGAGATGCTCTTTAGCTGTAGTCTCATTATTTTGTCACAATTTAACAAAACTGTTCCTGCAGGAAATGAAGCAGCAATCTTTTACTGATGACAAGAAATAAATTAGGCAACAGTATGCAGCCTATAATCACAAGCCATCTAAAACAGGGGTGTCAGTGGCCCAGGCAGTCTGTTCTGACTTTATTCAACTTTCCCCTGCTTGTTTTCATAATGTTGCAAAACAACAGAGATTAGTAGAACTGGATTTTCTGCAAGTGTGTGTCTCTGGAGCATCAAACACTTCTCATTTTCCTTTCATGGCTAAAACAATGCAATAAAACAGGTTTAATGACAGAGCAAGTCCTGCTTTTTCATAGACCTTTTTCTCCTATCCTCCCCTAGCCTTTCTGTGATAACTCCGGTACCTCATGAGTTACTAGGAATGCTGGCAGAGCCTAATGTTTACAATGCAGCCTGTTTTTTGAATACAGGCTTCAGTCTTCTCTAGCAAATTGAAACCAGATGGGAATGGCAGGGAACAGAATGGAATTTAATTCTCTTATGTGGCTTGTGATGTTAACAAAACTATTTGGGTATTTTTATTGTTATTTTGCCTAGAAAATGGCTTGTACCTTCCCTCTGTCCAGTCTCTGTAACGTGGAAGCCTACAGCACTTAGCCCAGCACACTGAAAGCCTTCACTAAGATGTTTTGCTTTACTTCCATTGCAGTGACAGACTTTGGTATAATCATATTACATTTTTTGTGGGGTGTTTTGGGTTTTTTTTCAAGTGAAAGGATCAAAACTAGTTAATCCATCCAGAAATGTTTTTTCTGCACAGCTGATGGAGGTGAAATGCAACTGTCTTGCAACATTTAACAAGCCTTTCTCTTTTCTCAAACTATCCTAGGTGAAAGTATGCTAGAGGAAGACGTGTTGAAATCTGAAGAGGGAGACAGGCTCAGTCACTCAAAACTCCAGTGGTTCTAGGATCTGTAATGCAGACAGCATAAGGATTTTTTTCTGTGCCGTTACTGCTGTGCTTTTTACGCTGGTTTCTCAGAGGAAAAGACTCAACATGTTGAATCACAGAGACGTTGCTTCCTGCTGGGTTTTGGGATTTCCTTGCAGCTCTCCCCTCCATGGCTGCAGGAGCTGTTTTTGCATAATGCATGTTCTCAGGCAGGAAGTTGCTGGAGATGAAGACAGAAGCCAACCAGTTCCGTGCTGAATGTAATAGTTTCTGACTCAAATTGTGTGGTAATTGTCAAAATATCATAGGGTGTGGTAGGAACTGCTGTGTCTAACATGGCTGAGGATTTATTCCTTCATAATTTGCCTAAATGAGTATAATATGCTAATCTCAACTAACATATGAAAGTGGAGGGGAAGATTTCTTGATGTTTTCTAGCCACTTGAAACCTAATTGTGTGCAAAAATAAATTTCAGTTTGCTGTTGTATTAATGGTTTTTTTCCACCTTGCTCAATCTTAACTCCCATTCTTTCTGATTCCCCCAGAAAGAAAAAAAAGCTACTTGCTATAGCTTCAAAAATACTAACTCAAAAAACTGTGAGCACTGGAAATATGATAGAGCTTCAAATTACTGTGTAGTTTCACTAGGAATTAAAAACATGTAATCCTGGAAGTTACGGTAGTAAATTTATATCAAGTATTTTGACACACATACCTGCTTCATACAGCTGCTTTTCTTGTAGAATAGAAGTATTCCTAGCAGCTTGTTACAGTACTGAGTTGCAGTGTCAAATACAAGATTGGCACATTTACTGTGAAGACAAACTTTAGGAGAAAGTATGAACTCCTTCATTGTTAAACCAGGACTTGCAGCTCCAAGAGGCAAACAGGAAAGGGATGGAGGGAGGGGTCGTAGTCAAATTATCAGGCAGATCAACTCCAATTGGAGTTAAGCTCTCTGAATGTGGAGTAGTGTAAAACAGTGCAATACTCCTGTATGCTCTTTTTTCAAAAATTACTTGAGATCTGCTGTCTTTTTACCCTGCACTGCTAGAGGAAAGCTCTGGATGAAGCCATTTCTCTCTTGTGTTTAATCTCTGCTGTACTTTGTCCAGTCCTTGTTCAGCAAAGTTCCTTTAGGTGGACTGTCCTCTGGTGCTGTTCAGAGAAAAGGGAGAGAATTGATCTCTAGAAGAGTATCTGAAATATGGGACTTCAAAGGACTACCTGAAGTTGTTAAACCTAGTGTCTTTGAGCATCTAGAAAAGCCGCTTTATAGGATAATCCTTCCCAGCACATTCCATGATAATGTTTCCAGTGCCTTTGAGTTTTTGTCTCTGGGCTGTAATGATCCTAGAATGTGAACTGGCACCTAAAGCACTATCAGAAGTGAAACTTCTGACTTAATTTTAAATAAGTGAATCTTCCATCCCTAGATGTAGTTCTTGTTGGATCAAAAAAGGCTATATATTTTAATTAGGTAGGGTGTATGTGCCTAATTTGGCATAAAAAATGCTTGAAAAAAAATAATGAAAATTTTCCTTAATGGTGAATGACAGATGTGTAAACTACTGTTACTCTGTGTGTATGTGTAACTGACTCTTTGTTAAAGGAAAAGCATGTTTTCAGAGTGTGGTTTTGGGACTTTCAGACATATTACACAAACTCAAGGAGGCCCAGCCCACATCCTGTGTAGAAAACCAGCTCACAGAAATGCTCATTGTTCTTCAGGGTTATAAGTCACTGTATTTTGTGCCTCCTTTCTATTTCACAGTACTGTATGGAAAATCCTAATGCAAAGGAACCACAGCAGCTTAACAAGTGCTTGTTCCTGCCAGGTACTGAGCACTGTGCTCTTACCAAAAGACTGGGGGACTGGGATTAAAACATTAGGCTCCCTGGCTAGAGAACAAAGGGTTTGTTTTGGTAAAAGTAGCTGAGAGTATTTATCAGGTGAGTAAATCAATTGATAATTGACATACTTTCAACCGGAAAGCTGTTTATATGCAGCCATGCCAATATTTACTATCTTGGAGTGTGAGTTACAGGATATGAAGTTTGCTTCAAGCAGGGTGAGTTCTCCCTGACACTGATTCACCTCTGCTCAGTCTTTACTGCAGAAAGAGAGAATGTGGCGTATCCAGATCTGATACCCCACAGAAAGATAGTGGTTAGTGTTTCTGAATCTCTACCCATGCTTATTGCTGAGTTGTGTTATTCCATCTGCAAGCTAATGGACCTATCTATAAAGGGAGCTATCAAGTAAAAAATGGTAAACCTATTCACTCTTCCCTTTTTTTTTAACCTACATTATCATCTTGGAGTTATTTTTAAAAAGCTGAGGTGTTACATTTCATTTTTAATTTTCAAACAGGAAAAATGTTCCAATGTGAATTTTAAACCCCTTGTTTTTCTTACTTCAAAAAGCAATATCTTATATTTTTTGCTAGGGTTCAGTACCCATTTAAGACCAAAATATTTATGATAATACACATGTAGCTAAGCAGAAGGCTGCTTTGAGGGTGTTTGAGGTTGTGTCCTGCTTTTCTACAGTCCTCTGAAAGGAATCACTTCCCTTCAGTCTCTGCCAGTCTCCTGACTGTGCAGCATTCCCAAAACATGTGGCCCATAAAATGGGATTACAGGGAAGGCATTCAAGTAAACAGAAGTTCCCTCGGGATGAGATTTGCTTTTTCATGCTGAGCTCCTGTGTGCTGTAGCCTGGCACTGCAGCTTCATACTCTCGCCAGGAATGAATTATCTTCTTGGTGACCCCAAGGGTGGGAGAGCACCCAGGCCACCCCCATATTTTGGGGATAGTCTTCTGGCTGGCACAATAAAGTCCCCCTTTGTAGTGTTTTTGAAAGGACACACCCAATTACAAGTTAAGGGCAAATAATCCTTTCTGTGTCTCTTCAGTGTCTCTATGTAACAATAAAGGGCCAGTCTCATGATGTGGCTATAGCTGCCAAAAATCTGCAGTGAATGTACAGCTGTATCAGTCATTAATTGTATAGTATTGCTGAAGCAGCCCGGTGCTTCTGTGACTTGTGTTCAGGTAAGTAGCTGCTTAAAGGTAAAAACCTTTGTGCTTCTATGAGCACACAGTTCTCTTGGTGGACAATAGTGTATTTCTGTGATTGCATGGTCCTGTTGAGCCTGTCCTGTTGAGCCTGTTCTGTTGAAAGTATACAACTTGGGGCAGGCTCAGTCTGCAGTTCTAGTACTTTTGAGTTCTTTGTTAAGACTAAATTGTATTGGTCTCAGCAGGGAACATTTCCAGACCTGCTCCCTGCATCCATCCTGGCCTCAATAGCTCAGGCTGTCATTGCTGCTCCACAGGATGATTCTGTGTGGGATATCAGGGCACAGAGCCTTCAGACTTGTGTTCATGTAACTGCAGCTATGTTTTATATTTTGAAGGAACTTGCCACAAATGGATATTGTCCTTCTACCTTTGCAGTGGCTGCTAGTCACCAGGGAAATGATTCAGTCAATAGTGTTCCCCTTATCAAATTCATAGAATGGTCTGGGTTGAAAGGGATCTTAAAGATCATCTAGTTCTACCCCCCTGCCATGGACAGGGACACCTTCTCCTAGACCACATTACTCAGGGCCCCATCCAGCCTGGCCTTGCACACTTCCAGAGATGGGACATTGCAGCTTCTCTGGACAGCCTGTTCCAGTGTCTCACCACCGTCAGTAAAATATTTCTTCCTGGTACCTAATGTAAACCTGCCTTCTTTCAACTTGAAGCCATTCCCCCTTGTCCTATCACTACATGCCCTTGTAGAAAGTCCCTCTCTGGTTTTCCTGTAGGGTCCCTTTGTATTCTGGAAGGCTCCTTACTGCCAGTAGCAAGGCTTCAGGTGCTGGTGGCCTTGTCTTGGCTTCCTGGAGGTACTGCTCTGTACCACAGCATGGAGCAGGGGAAAGCTGCAATTGTAAATACTGTCCTTAAAACAGCAGGAATTCATACATTCCCTTAGGTGACTATTCCAGACATGGCCTGTGTTTGTCATGTCCTTGATGTGCTATTGGGCATTAGTGAGGAATATGATATGAGACCCCTACAGACTGGAAGACTGCCCTCTGCATTTGGTCAGCACAGCCTTATTTGTACTGATTTTTCCTTTCTTTAGAGGTGACTCTGAACAGAAACAGTTAAGCTTCTTGTAATTGTGAAGCTTTGAAGCAATAGCAGTACTGAGAATTTTCAGTTATCTGAAGAAACTTACATCAGAAATTCTTGTTTTTTATTTCTGCACCTGGTACAAAGATGTAGAACAGCCCTGGGAACAGACAAGGCAGCCCAATTCCTGCTACTGTCAAAAGCAGCAAATCTATTCATTTGTGTACCTCCTATTGTAACCAAAGCAAAGAATTATTTGCTATGAGTTCTAAATCAGGAGTTGCTATTCTTTCTTGTTTGGTGTCTTGTGAAAGCCTTTACAATGGGGAGCATGCTTACAAAATCAAGGGAGGTAAACTTGGGGCCTGTATCTCACACCACAGGTGACTGCACTCAGGAGTAATGTCATTGTCACAGCTGCACACAGCTTTTGTTTCTAGACAGATTTTCTGGCCTCATCTATGGGGGGGGTATGAATGAGACAAAGGCTGACTTAATTTGGTGGCAGACTATTGATAAGAGTAGGGGTTTTTTTGAAGACTGCTTAATCTTATTTAAGGTTGGGATTTTTTGGGAAGGTCTGTGATTTATGGGTGTATTTTATACAGAAGCCCATTTAAGAGCTAGGTCTGAATCAATCTCTCATTTGCTACATCTCCATTGGTATTTTCATAATATTTCAACTGTATGAGAGCTAAACAGGATTATTAAATAAAATTTTCTGAAGGTCAAGGAGATTAATTAATGTTTTTCATACCTGTAGGTTTTAGGAAAACTGCTGAATTATGAGGGGAAGTAACAACTTACTAAATAACTGTATTTTTCTAATAAATATAGATGATATAGCTATAACTGCAGGGAACTGAAAGTGTCATATGAATAACAGTAGCACCTGCTTGTATTTAATGTAATTTCTATGTGGGATGGTTTATATTGTAGAAAATGGCAGTTTATGAACAAACTTTTGATGGGAATGATTTGTTGCTAAGGCTGCAGTGTTTTGTATTGTACTGTACAGGTTCTGTATCATAACTCAAAGGATTTGTGAGCTTCCTTCCCTTCCTGCTTGCTTACCAGCGCTGTCAGGAAGGTGAACTTGCAGTGAGCTGGGTCAGCAGGAGAAACCTCACTTTGCTTGCCGGGGTTGATTGATGCGAGTGTAGCTCTGTGAATGGCTCGTTACAGAGTCAAGTAAGTGGCAGTGCAAGGGAAGCAGGAGGGGGAATCTCCTGTTTTGGCAGCAGCTGGCAATCAGATTGGCTTTATGGTTTCATAAAGTCCTATCTGTAAGTTATGCCCACATCTGTAACTGGAAAGCCATGGTTGTTGAAGGCTTTGCTTCCCTACTGCCAAGTGCCACCTCTCTCCTGAGCACTGCCACTGTTTGTCAGCTGCTTGACAGAAAGGCAGGTAGGAGACACGAACTTGGCTGGCTGTGAGCTTCTAGGATCTGGTTAGAAATTTCTAGGACTGATGGAGAGACAATTCTTACACATCAGGTTTAGATGGGCCTGTATGTTTACATTACAAGATGAAATAGGTCACTCACGAGTGACTGTAAAGAAGCCTCAGCTCAGACCTGGGCAGCTGCAATTCTCCGGAAAATAAAGGAATCCACATAGTAGAAAGACAGACAGATGCAAGAATGGCTTACCAAGACCATTGGTAATGCACTAGTGTGGGATATGCCCAGCCCTTGCCCTGGAGGGATCTCTGCTGAGACAAGCCTCTGTAAGGGCCCCTCTGCCAGCAGCTGAGAGGAAGACACCGGGCCTCGGGAAGGTGATTCCTTTCGGGACCATCTCTCCGGACCGGTCATCTCTTCCCGGGTCAGAGCCGCTGACCCCACCACCAGCTGTAATACACTAGTATAACTTGGAGAAAAAAAAAAAAGGAAGGGGAGATTTAAAAATCCCAGTCAGTTTATCTGGATTGTTATACTGCTGTCAAAGTACTGAAATTTGTGGAGTGGGGTAAGATGGTAGAAGGTTACCATCACCTTGGAAAAAAAAAGAAAAGGCCTCAAGTGGTGTCTTTCCAAGGTCATGGGTTTTTACTACCTACTGTTACAAGTGACACTAGAGCTTACTAAAACTGGAAGAAGTTAGATGAACCAAACCCTTTTCTTGTTTTCTGGTTAGTGCCATTGTTAGCATTCTTGGCAGAACTTCACAGACACTTTCCGTGGCATTTCTGCTTCGTTGCACTTCCTGTCTCTTTTATTGGCATAATGATGTCATTGTCACACACCACTGGGGAGGAGCACAGTGGTGTGGTCTGCCCCAACCCCTGCAAGAAAGGCTTTCTTGTGCCCCTACAAGAAGACCTTGCTCCTGCTCTGATGGCTGAAATCCAAATGGAAGGTCCCTTTTTTGAGCCTCTGCTGGATGGAAGTGGGAAGCAGAGCAGAAGGAAGAGGCAGCAGGAGCAGTGCCATACCTCATGCCATCTTCGGTAGGAAGCTACTTGCAGGACTGCCTGTGTTCCCCTAATGTGGGTGAGCATCTGGAGCCTGCGTAGCTCTGTGTGTTCCTCCATAGCCTGTGTGGAGCTGTAGAAGAGAAGGCAAGGGTAGGGAAAATGCTTATTCCTAAGCAAACAAAGCAGTGAAAAGCAGGAATGGGAGCTTTATACACATCCCTGCTCCTCTGAGCAGGCAGCCCTGCTTATGGGAGGAAAGCACTAAGAAAGTCCTATTTGCCCGTGCTCTTTCATAGACCAGAAGAGCAGCAGGGTTTCTCTGGTTCTCCTGCCTGTCCCGAGAAGGCAGCATGGATGGAGCAGTTTGTCCTTGGGGATGTTGATGCTGCAGGAGAGGGAGGAATGTGGCTTCAAGGGGGAAACAGGTGGCCCTAGGAGCAGCCTGGGCCTGCTGCTTGGTGAGGTCTGTGCCTGTGCACCAGGCCAGGCTCTGCTGTGTGAGCTGCAATTATGCAGGGAGCTTTAAAAGTAGAAATCAGTGTGTTAAAATGAACTTGGGAAAACCTAAATCTGGCTCAAAGGGGCTCTTCCAGCATGAGTCATCTGCAGCTGTGGAGTAGCCCTGGGCAGAGCCTTCCTCTCCTCTGCTGAAAGGACCTGTCAGGGTGCTGGGAGACAGGGCAGGGAGAAAAAATACCCAGTTCATTTCCTAATGAGGTGTGCATGAGAGAATTCCCCACAGGGACACCGGTGGGGGTTTGTGGCTCTGTGTTTTTCAATCCCTCAGCTCCACATAAGAACGTTGTGCAGCTTGGAGCTCTCACCTGGAGCACTGAAACACCCTGAGCCCATCCCCAGGAAGCAGACAGTAGTGCTGATGTGCCTCTTGCTGCAGAGGAAGTGGCTTCTGTTAAAACCAACAAGCAGTCTGCCAAAGTCCATGGTTTGGCGGTTGCCAGAATAAATTTGACATGAAATTATTTAACCTCTTTGGCTTTTGTCTTGTTGTCTGGAGATGTTTCTCTTCCACTCCTCCCCCCCCCCCCCCCCCCGCCCCCCCAAGTTAATACAGACTTTGGAATTGTTAATAGAGAATTAGAGAATCCAGCATTTATTTAATAGATGATGAAAATATTCTTAAATGCCTTCAGTGGGGTAGCAGAACTGAAGGTAACCATATGTAGCTATGGCATTGCTTAGGGCTTTGTCATGCCATTGGAAATATGACATTATTGCCGAAAAGACTGTGGAAGTCGGACTTGAGGTGTTGGAGGTATCAAGCGCCCTCTTGTGCTGTTTCTCTGCGAGCTGCATAAGGTGAGCAGCTTCTCGGGAGCAGAGGCTGAGCCCAGCTTCAGCCTTGGTTTTAGTTTAGTTTGGGGGGTAAATGGTGTGTGCTTTGGCACTTAATCGTGATCCAGTGTGGTTGTGATGCGTAGGAGTTACTTGTTGATGGGTCCACAAACTTCACTCTAGCTATACAGTGTGGTCATTCAAAATGAAGCTTTGAACAGTAAAAATAGACTTAGACTTACATCTTCCAAAAGACAAAAATAAAATCTTTAGATTCACACAAAAGTAGCAGTGTTTGCTAAGTACTAGATTTTTCTAATGGGCTAGATTTTAAGTTGACTTTCAGACTTCACTGACTGTTAATAATATGATTGAAGTTTAGATTTTTTGTTTGTTTGTTTGTTCATTTAGATTGTGCTGTATGTTTATAATCATTCACCTCCTTGGGCTGTAATAGTATCAGGAAAATGTGCTGCATCTCCTTGGAAGTTAGTTGTGGGTCTAGTCAAATACTTTTTCAGATTGCTCACTGCAACTGTCTGAAAATACCTAATTTCTCTAGATACCAGACCATAAGCAGAGGTGTAGACTCCAGAGTAAATGAGGTACATCAACTTGCAGAGTTAACTAAACATCTATGTCAGATCTGAAAACGTGAGTCTTTGGTGACTTGCTGCCTAAAGAAATAAGTTTCACCATTTTTTTGGTATGTAGAAGTCAAAGTCTTTCAAAGGACACAAATATCATTTTTTCTGGCCTGATGCAAAGTCTGAAACTTACTGGTACCTCCAGGATGCAAACACAACTAAGCATAACATGTGCCTTGACAGCACTTTTCTGGCTGTTCAGAGATTAAAGATGTTGCTTATTTCAGGCTTATTGACCCAGAGCGGTTTTAGAGTGGGGTACCTGGCATTCCGTGACAACATTTATAGCGAAATGGTAATTTCTATCAAGTTTCTCTTTGGATGAAAGCTCTGAGGATTATGGCCATTTCACAGAGCAGCAGCTAGGATATAAAAGAAGAATGATTGTGCTGGGCCTGGCTGAGATCCATCTGTCTGATACTGATCCTTTCTGCAGCAGACACTGTAAACAGGTGCCTTGATGAAAGCCTGAGAGCAGGTATAAACCCTTTTTCCTGGACTGCTGTCCCTGCTTCCAACAGTTTTCATGTCTTGAGCTGAATGTGGAGTTTGTGCATTTAGCAAACCTTGACAGATTTAATTCCCAAGATTTTTCTAGTCCTCCACTGAGCTAATACTAAACTTTTGCATTCACAGCAACCTTGTTGCACTGATGAACTTGGACCACTGTGAGCACTGACCATCTTGTCTTCTGTCTCCTATTTTTAACAATTATTTGCTGCAGAAGGACCATCTCATGACCATACCTGATGTTGTGTGAAAAATAATCCAGACTGACATTTGGGAATCTGTAGCGGGGAGAGAGGGGGCCCTTCCTTTGCCCAGTGAAGTCTTTGTGCTCACATTTTCTCTCCATGAAGAGGATAGGGAAAGGCTTCAGACAGAGATTAAGAAAGAAATAGTTTTTTTCTGAGTACAGCTTTTCTGGGTGTTGTGTGAAGTACTGGGTGAAGCTCTTCAAAAGGCACAGGACTTCACTTGTGTGGTTTGCATAGCTAAATAGATAATGTAAATGAATTCAGAGACAAATCTCCCTAGCAAAATCAGGCATTCCTGAGAAGAGAATGTTGTCATTAATAATTTGAGCAAAATGTGTGGTCTTTGTTGCCTTTCGTTAACCCTGCCTACCTTAAAATATACACAAAACTCTCCTTGTGCCTGCACAGCTTAACGTCAGTCTTTAAAAATTTTACAGTGCCAGGTCTGATGTAGCTGCTGGGGAAAGATCACTCACAGATTTACTCCTAAATTATCCAACGAAATGAAGCAAAATATGAGAAAGGGAAAAAATGCTCAAAAAATCCAGCAATTTAGGAGTAAGTCATCCTCTTAGTTTTACTAAGCATCTGAATGCTCAATGAGTAATGGAGTAACAATTTGCAGAAGACTGCCAGCTATACTGTAATGTTTTGACAAAACAAAGAAATGGACATATTAGCATAGGCCTGATAAGTCTGTGGATACAAATGTCTGCACTGAGCATGTACAAGAACTGACATTTCTGAAGTACAAGAGCAACACTTCGTAAAACACTGAATCCAGATTGGTGCTTCACATCCTGTTCTGCTGTTTCACAGTAGGTGTGTATATATGCTTTTCCCTAAAATATACAATGTATTTGTATATGTAGGAGACAAAATGGTTGGTGCTCACAATGGACTGAGTTCCTTAGTGCAACAAGGATGCTATGAATGCAAAAGTTTAGTCTTACACAATTTATGACATAACTGAAAAGTAGCATCTTGCATTTACAGGAAGAAGGGAGGGGGCAGGTAAGAGTGTGTGTAGCAGAGCTGCCAGCTTGCAGCAATCCTTATTCAGTATCGCAGCAGTTAACTCCTGCCTTTTAAAAAATGAATTGTTTAATTCCACGTAAAATACTTTCCTAGATGTGTCCAGGAGTCAACTCTGAGCTCTATTGCCATATTCTGTCCTTGCGTGCGAGATTATATTTCCAGATAAGCATGAATAGAGTTCAAATGAATCTATCAATAATCAGTGGAAAGGATGTCATAATGCAAAGTCTGATACTGTACAAAAATATACAAGTCCTTGAAAACATGTGTTTGGAAAGGAACTGCTTTATTCTTAACATAACTGCAGGTCTGGCAGCAACAACTCATGAAGAGGTGTGGGAATTAGCTGAACAGACTCCCTGCTGGCAAGGAGAGCTAGGAGGCTGTATGCTACCGATAGGAGACTGACTCCTCATTTTAAGTCCCTTTGGGTAAAGAAAGGTAAATTATTTTTCTTTGCTGATGAAAAGCCACAAATCGAGGGGGGGAAAAAAAGTGTTGAGTGGAAATAAAATCTCTAAAGTCAAGTGAAATAAAGTGTGTAAGATTTTGATTTCTTTTAGATTGTCATAATCTTTTAGATTCATCACAATGAATTCAGCTAAAAGATGATGTATGAGGAAGGTGGGGAAAGGAAGAGATGGATGAAGATGAAACACATTTTTAATTGTTCCATTGCTAGTTCACTGATTTGGATCTGCTTATAATTAAGCTAAACTATTTCCAATGGAATTTTTCTTTGAAGTATTTGCAGCAATGCAGAGTATGTGTGGTACTGTGCTGAGTCTAAGAAAAGGGCAAACAGAAATACTCCCTTGTCCTGTGAATGCCACAGTCTCTCTAAGGACTCCCATGGCTATTAGCAGGCACTTTTCCCAAAATCTACTTTCTTACAGCATCATTTATACGGAACTTAAAAAGCACTCTGTAATGATGCCCTCTGGTGACTCCAAGAATTTTTACACTAGAATGAAATAAAAAAAAGATGGAATTTGGCCTGCTAAGTACTCTGGCAAGTTGGACTAGTCATTAAAGATTAATGAGCAAATCAGAGTTCCTAGGGCTCAATCAGCCAATATATATAAGCAATACAGATACAGAAGTCCAGGACCTCCTCCAAGTGTTGTAGGAGCAGAGCTGTAATGTGTAACACAGTCTCTCACCCTACCATGCAAGTAATCTCTTGTACGTTAACAATATAAAGAAACCTGCCTTTTGGCACTGCAAACTGGTAATTTATTTTCTAGTGCTTAGAGAAAAGAAAATTAAAAGATGAAACAAAAAAAATCTCTTGAGCTTTTCTTGATGCAGAGAATGTGGAGGATGTTAATTGATTATATGAAATCTTAGAAATTAACCAGCTGTGCAAAGGAATGTCTCTTGTATACTCTACACTTAGTGTGGCTGCCACGAAGTCTCTGGAAAGCTGATTTCTTCCATGCACTGTTTCCTCTCCTGGATATTGCTTTTTATATGCACAATCTGTCTGCACCATCTAATGTCTCTACATTTGCTGCCCATAATTTCCCTGCCATACAGGCATACATGACTAGTACTGGAACTTGTGAGGTTCTTCCTCTGTTCTGGTTGAAAAGGACTCTTTTACTTGCAGGGTTACATTATTTTACAGCAAGATCTATGTTGTATAGTGTCTGCAGACTAGTGTAGATGGAAGGAAACAAATAGTTGTGGCTGGGAATGGATGGAGTAGGTGTGGGCATCCCCTTCAGTATTGCTTCTGTTTTAAGTCATGGTTATGAAGCTATGTCCTGATCCATAAGGATGCAACACTGGCAAGGTAATGAGATTATTGAACTCTAGGGCAGTTAGCCCAACAGAAAGCCATCCACAAACAGATACAAGCAAGATAATGAATAGGGGATAAACCAAAAAAAACACCCTGCCAAAAAACCCCCCCAAATCTCCCACCCAAAACTGTGTTAATAACTTTGTATGAGATATGAAGTATTAACTAATTACTTCATCTTTATTAACTGAATTGTCAAATTAGGCTTATACTTCCAATAACTGTATCAGGCTAAGTAACTCCTCTGCTTTTAAGCACTATTCCCCCATGCCATGCTGGGAGAGGATGCATCTCTTCCCATTCATGTCCTTTGCAAAACAGCCCCTTAAGCACAGTGCAGATCAACTAGTTTTTATGCATATTTTCTCTAAGTAAAACTAAAGGAGTAAACAAAATATTTGTTCTGACAAGATGCCTACTTTGATCATAAATGTTAAGATCAGGAGGTACAAGTATGATTTTATTCTTACTTCCCAAACAATATAACCTGTAGAATCTTCTTTACTAACTTCTTCATTAAGTCAGTAATTTCCCTTTCAACTGCAGTTTGTATTTTAGGAAAATACCTTATCTTGATTTTACAGGCCATTTAGTATCTGTAGAGGAGTTTGTGATGTCATTTTTAGGTCTGATAATACATCAGGGAAGGGCTGTTTTTCTGTGCTAGCAATTTGTATTATTTCAGTGTACGTGTCTCGCAGTCACAGAGTGGTTTCGCCTGGCCTGAAGAGTTACCTGGGTTCTTTGAGGAGGAGAATAAGTCCATTGATAAATTCATACATCTTTAGTGCAGTATCTATGAATGTAGCACACCCAAATCAGTACTTTTCTTAGTGGCCATGCCGAGCCTTTTATTTCTAGCTAAGCTGATGTTTCAAAGAGCCTCTGCTTCATTCATGATTGAAATTGGAGTTGCTTACTCTGTCTGCTAGCCTGCTGATTCTTTCACAAAGGCTCATGTAGCTCAACCAGTTGTCTCCAAGCTTCTCTTTCCATTGCAAATTTATGTCCCACGTGGTGTACTTGGGCAGTGATACTTGCTGTGTCCAACCATCTTCCTCCATAAAGGACCTTCATTGCTCTTTGATTTAGCCTCAGTGAAGGGTAGCTATCAGGCTCACTGCCCTGTCTTCATCAGCTGGGGGCTGATCAATGATACATGAGATGTCTTGTGCTTTCCACAGTCTGACAGCCTTTGAGATCATGAAAACAGCAGTAGAAGGAGACGTCGGTTTTGGTATGGTTGTATGGTTGTAGAATATTGTCCATTTGTTCATCTCTTTTCAGCTGTATGGGAGGTCTGTTATGCAGTCTGCTATCATAACATGAGGAATGTGTAGAACAGAGCTGATTTGAGTACAATGCCTGTTAAGTGGTCTGCTTTTATTTTTCCAGTCTTCTCCATCCATGAGTTATTGTGGTTTAGCAGCTGGAGTAAGACCTAAAAAGGAACATGTATTCTACAAGCATTTGGGGGACAGCTCTGAAACTCATAAGCTTTTGAATGTAAATGCACTTGTATATTTCTTCTTATCCTATGTAGAGAGAACTCTAAGGCAGCATTTTCAAGACTAGGCCTTTGGGTAAACTAGCGTAGGGAATGCTGGTATATAGCTAGCTCCTTAGGGGAGGCTGCCGAAGGGAGATTTTTGCCTCAGTTATGATTCAGATAATTTGCCCTCTTACCTGTCTGTGTGTCCGTCCCCCCTCTCTATTGTTACTTACCTGCTCTACCTGTGGCTTGTATTTTTATGCTTGTTCATAGCAGAGTTGGGTCAGTTTTCACACAGGCTTTCACTGCACTGGGATGGTTTCTTATACAGGTGAAAGAGCTGCTCCTACAGATCATCGTCCTGGGCAGGAGTGGCAACAACTTACCCCAGGACAGGACATGAAACACCTCAGTTATCTGAAGTTGCTGTGCAGAACAGGTCACCATATTCCACTTCTCTCTGTGCTTTGTTATGGTAGGTCTAGGAGTTTTGAACAGAGAGGTATTGGCTACAAGAGAGGGGTTGTAGAAATAGAGAACCATGCAGAGCTACAGAGAAGTTTCACACCTGAGGTACATGGAGAATTATCCTTTGATCTCATCGATGAGAGGGAGTCTCCAGACAGACAGTTCCTCCACTGATGTGTTGAGGCAAGTGACTCAGCTCTGCAGTGGAGAAGA
This sequence comes from Aphelocoma coerulescens, assembly GCF_041296385.1. NCBI lineage: Eukaryota > Metazoa > Chordata > Aves > Passeriformes > Corvidae > Aphelocoma > Aphelocoma coerulescens. Next base: position 14,326,015 of record NC_091014.1, on the reverse strand, counting down.
ATGTCCCCAGAGCAGCTTTCCCAGAAGCACCTTCACCTGGAGGTTTCTTGTTCAGGAATTATTTTGCTTGTGAAAACTCATCAGTTCACTGATGATGGGGTGACAGAGTTGTGGGCAGATTGCTCTCATGGGCATGAGGAGGCACAGCTGTAAGCAAGTCTAATTAAGGCCTCTGATGAACTTTCCAGTATAACTGCACCAGTAATTGTCAGGATCTATGAAGTAAATAAAGGTTAGTTTTTCTCTCAGTCCTGAGAGTTGCAGAAGTTTATAATCATCCTATCTTATCAATGAAATACATTGAGGCCTATTAAAGGAGGCAGCAGTTGCTATTCACTGGTGATTTGTTAACAAATAAAAGCTTTCAGAAATAGCACAAGACGAGTCTGGCAGCAGTCAACTGACCTGTAATTTCAAGATTGGGGAAATGATAAGAAAAAGGAAGCAGAGTGTAGCAGAACTCATAGCCTGGTAATTCCCATGAGCTTATCTGGAGCTTGAGCTGCTATCACAAGTGAGACCCCAAGTATCTGAGTCTCCTGAACTGTACAGGTTTGTACTGCAAGTCACCCTTCTGGGAAAAAAAAAAAAAAGACATGAATGTTTCTGACAGAATAGTTTTGTGAGCGGCTTTTTCCCTTCCAAGACATCAGCCTTATGAATAGCACTGATACCAAGGTCTACGTACCCTCTATAGACATTATATCCTAGCCTTTTTTTAAATTTAAAAGTAACTTGTGGGGTATGCCCAGCCCCCGCCCTGGATCTGCTGAGATAAGAAGAGTGCTTGACCTCCCAGCAGGACTCCCTGGAAAGGGAGCTACACTCAGTTACGGCGAGAAGAAGACAAACCCGGAATCCTCAGGGAGACCCTATGCAGATCCTTTGTAACCCATTGGCCCTTACCTCTAACACCCACCCCCTGTATCCCTATAAAGCCAGCCCCCTGCCCCTGCGAGGGCAGGGGGAGGTTTGTCACTGGCTCCCCTTTGCCAGACCAATAAAGCTCCCTTCTGTGGAACAGCTACACGGGCCTCTTGTCTCTCTCTCTCTCTCTGGTCTGGCCTGGAGGCTGCCCTGCAGAGCTGAGCTGAACTGAAATCATGAGCTGACAATCACTAGAGAGCTGACAGCTTCTGCACGGGCCCTCCAGCCAGCAGCTGAGGGAAGACACCAGGCTTCGGGAAGACGATCTCTCTCAGGACCATCTCTCCGGACCGTCACAGCTTCCTCGGTCAGAGCTACTGACCCCTAACCAGCTGCAATAGTAATTTGCTTGGAGAAGATGATCATTGCAGGGAGTGGCTCAGTTATGAAGATACTGGGGCCAAATCTTCTGTAACTCCTGTAAACTTCTGTAAACCAAGTTTTGCTTGGTTCTGACAGCACAAACCAGTTTTAAACCTGGTTTGAAATGGCTAGTGTTTGTGGAAGTCCACTGCATATGGCAATGGACAGAAATGACAAGGGGTCATCCCAACAGCTACCTGCTATCAGAACACCAGTTAGCAAGCATTATGTAGGAGAAGCAGTCCAGAGTCAACACCTGAAAGCTGACTTTTCATGTGGAACAGGAAATTGTTGAATGTCTGGAGCATCTGCTTTATTTGCTGTCAGCTTTTCAATCTCCTAAATGAGACAAATGCAGTGACACATAGAGTTTGTGAGTCCCTGTGCTGGCATTGTGAACACTCTTCTACATAGGAGAGGGTGGTGAAGCAGAATAATTAAGGCATCTCACTATGCAGCCAGATGTGCAAGTTTATGTCTTCATTTGCTAGCCCCTCACCAATGAAGGTGAAAGGGGTCTTTTGGGATCAGTTAAGTCCAAGGAAACCAGGTGGTATATTAACCTCTTTCCTCCAGGACAGGGTTAACTGCAGAAATGGAAGTGCCCTGGCCTTGTTCACCTGATAGATTACTCTGATCTATCAAACCTTTGAACGTTTCAGCCTGGATTCATTCAAACTCTTGGGTTGGTATAAAAAAAAAAAAAAATCTGTTGCCATGTACCCTTAGGATGCAGCTTTACTTCCCAGGATCATCTGTCTTACAGTAATACTTTCAACATGTGCTTCAGAGTGAGGCACAAACCCAAAGTGGTTCACTGGCTGTGTGACTGCAAAGGCACATTCCTCTTTCCTGGCTCTGACATATATATCTTGGGGGACATTTGATTGATGCATATGGTAAGATATCAGCATGCTTTGATTAAGTGTATTCAAAAAAGGGTGTTCAATTGCTATTGCATAAGGAAAAACTCAGCTTGTTCTTTTGAAATACCCTGGCGCTGTTTGGATTCAAGAATTATTTATTAGGGAGACTTTAAAGTAGAATGAAAGTAAGAAATCCTATGAGGAAAATTTCTGTTTGTTTCTTTTATTTTCTCCACCCCTCCCTCACCCTGAACTGTTCAATATGGTTAGAAGGAAAATCCTTTTCAAACCCTTTCCATCTAAAATATCATCAGATGGAGCAAAAGGAAAGCTCCAGAAGCATTCCCACACTGAAATGTTAGATGCTCCATCTCCAGAGCTTGGGATACAAGGAAACTACAAGTAGCAAGATGTCCATGCTGTTTGTGGAGAGGGGGATTGCAGAGTGTCTCATGCCTTGGATGCTTCAGGGAACAATTGGGCAGAGCAGAAGTCATCCTATAGCGTGATGATGTGGTGACTCTGGTGGCGATACCAGCCTACAGACTTCTGTCTTGTTCTCTGTCCCTCCTTGTTTCTTTCCATGCCATGGGGCATAATACTTGTGGCTGGATTAAAGCAATTCTCTACAAACAACACTGAAGACCAAAACACTCGCGGGGCACGGTGGTGGTGTCCTTTGAAGCCCAGCACTGATTGGATTTACGGCACAACTCCATGAGCAGTTGCAAGCGGGTGATGGCCTCTCCCATGACTGGGTCAATAAGTGGTGCACTTGTGCACTGTGCTGAAATAGGTCCTTGCTTTAAGCTTGTAGGTATGTTCTAGAAGGCTCTGCTCCAGCTTCAACTCCATAAAACCATGATCCTGGGAAATACAAATTTATAAAATATAGTGTTCCTGTGCTTCAGTGCAGCTGAGGAGGCATAGGGAAGGTTCAGATGTAGGAAAAATCTACTGTCTGAGCTCCACCACAACTGCTCAGTACTGTCACCTCTTATTGAGCAGCACTGTCACAACACTGCATTCAGTAACAGGACTTTGAGGAGACTTTAAATTTAATAAAGGTGGAAATACAATCTACTAAACAGCTATAGCTTTTTCTTGTCATACTGGACAGGAGAGCAGACAGAAACCATTTCAAGTACTGCAAGATTAGGTGAGATAGAACTACCTCTAGTTTTGTAACAGAAGTCTGGATTTCTAACAGCTTGCTAAAAAAAGAAAAAAGTTAGGCTCTTTCTCTTACTCTAGTCAACTATGAGTACAAGCAATTACCTAAAAGCTTATTTTGCTATGACATTTATCATTACAAAGAAAATGAGAGAAACTGCATGCCAACATTTATTATAATTTTATTAGTATCCAAGTAGATCTAATTTATGTGGAGGTTCTGTTTCCAAGATGAGGATTAAATGAATCTCATCTGACAGACAATTAAGTTAAAAAGGCTTCACATGAGAACTGTTCTCCAACAGAATGTAAGCAAGACATATTGATTAATAAGGTCAGACATACAATAGGGAGCTAAATTATGGCAGGACTCATCAGCCAGCAACACGTGCTAGACTTTCTCAAGTGGTGCAAGTTAGCATGTAGTAAAGCAAATGTTTTAAATTAACCCTAGTGTTTTACCCTCTGGGCAGTAGAACTAGAAGTTAGAGGAAATAAGTTTATAAACCGTAGAAGTAATATGACTCTCTGTGGCAAGTTGTAAAGACTTGAATTTCTCCTAAAAACTCACAGATTTTTAGTGTTAAATATCACTGTAATTATTAAATCTTGCATGAAAACCCCAAGGGAAAAAAACTGTAGCATAAATGTAACATCTGAGATTTAAAATTTATGTTCTGGGAACTGACTGAAACCACACAAGCAGAAGATTCATGTAGCAAAATGTTGAAAGGGCATCCCTGCTAAATGCCTTGTGGAAAGTGCTAAGCAAACTGGAATAGTTCCAAAATATGTAGGTGGGATTGCTCTTCACAATGCTGGGATTTACTCCATTATTGTCCAAGTGACTCAGCTGAAATTACCCACAATCTACTAGACATATTTTATTGTCAATACATTTTGCCCTGGCCTTTCCTCTCTGTGGCTACATGGTCTTAATTCACCTAAATTTCTAAAATGGTGGTGCCAAGTAGTCCTGATAACAGCACTGCACTTTCCATATCCAAATACTATGTAGACTCATCTGCATGTTCAGAAGGACAGTGTGTCATTGCCTTGTATCAACATTTTCTTTGTTAATCTACTGCCAAGAGAAAGACACTGCCTTCCCTGCTTTTGGACTGAGCTCTTCTCTTCTATGACATTGCCAGTTGCTAAATGACCTTGAAACTGATTCTCAAACACAGAAAAGCACTTATTTGAAGATGTGATGCTTGATTAAACAGTCAATCCATGAATCAGGCTTGCCCTTACTGTGGCAGAGCAAATAGGCCTTTTGTCATTCAAACATGAATTGGGCTAGATAGCTTTGTGCAGATAAAAACACAAGGTTTCCACTTCTGTATTTCACATCTGTATCTAGCAGGATGATATCCCCTGATGCTGTAGTCCACCACTCTTTTTGACAGAAAACAGGCTGTTCTTCCTGCCTTTTTTCCTGGAATACTGTTTGACTTAAATATTGGATCAGGATTTTTTCAGTCAATTCACAGCAGTTCATGTCAAATGGAGATTAAAATCCAACCCAATGCATGGATTGCAGTATTTTGTTTTTAGGGCAGCCAGTGCCAGCTGCTTCAGCAGAAGGTTTAAGAAGCTCCTTAGAGGACAAGTATCAAATATTCTTGAATTCTACCTCTGAGCATTTGAGGAACTGGGCTCTGAAGCATAGTGGTTTGTACCTCTAGCAATTTTTCAGTCCTGTCTAAAAAATGTCAAACATCCTCATTACCCTCTTAACCCTCCAGTGATGTTTTGGATCCTTTCAACAATACCTATTGACAGGGATTTTGTAGGTTGGCTCAAGGTGTCACCTTCCTCTGCTCTTCCAAATCTGCCATTTGTAATTGGCTTGCTTTCCATTTCACTGTGTTTCCCTTATTCACCTGTTGAACCAAGATAATACATACTGGACCTCCTAAGCACTTCCCATCTTCTAGTATTTCACTCAGTAAATGAGATCCCTATGCACTAAATGTTCCCTTCCATCTCCCCTGGCTCCCCAGGGAAGGAAGCCTAGGCATGTTGGCCACAAGGAAATGCTTTGGCCAGGTACCATGCAGGTCAGGACATCCAGTTCCCCTAAGTCTAGGCACAGCTCTGGTGCCCTTTCTCTATATTCTATTTAAAGGCAGTTCTCTGTATGATCTTTAACATAAAATTCCCTATATTTTTCTCTGTTTTAGTCAGTGAATTAATTCTAATATAAATACCTTACTATACTCTTTAAGATGAAGCAAAACATACCATTGCTTTTTATTGAGTCTTAAGCACACTGGATATCCCATAATGCCAAAACAGTTGCTCTTGATGTTGGATGAGGGCCACAGATCCTAAAAATTATGTAAGCGCTTAATTACTTAAAAAAATTTAGGCACAAAACTAGATCCTAAGGTACTTGACCATTTCTGTAAATGCAGGCCAAAGCTCTTCTTTCCAAACAGAGTGTGCTGAAACTTGGTTCTTAGGTTGTGAATTTGCAAGACGAAACAAGATAATCTCTGTGTCTCACAAGGGTTCCTGTTCCTGGCCAGGATAAGGAAGAGGCCTTTCCTGGAGCAAGCAGCCAGGAAGAGACAGGACTCAACAGCTAACAGGGAAAGAAACCTATAAATTGAACTCTGCTAGTGCTAGCAAGCCAAATTGTAGGGACTGTGGAGATGATGGGGGACTGCAGGAAGAAAACTAGTGGCTGAATTCTGAGGTATGTGAAGAAATTAAAAAAAAGAAGATCTGTATTTTATAGGATACTGAATGGCACAAAAGAACTATTGGACCCCAGGCTAACACTTTTCAAACCACTTTACTGACAACATGTCATAACCAGACCAGAACACAACTACAAATACCACTAGGAAATCTACCTACATCATGCCAAGAGAGTGAGTCAGTGTTAGTCATTTGGTGCTTTTTTTAATAATTGGGGGTTTTGCCCAAATACTACTGAAAATCACTCCTTTCCTCCTTCCTCTGTAGTACCAGAGGGTATTTGGTGTATATATACGTGTATATATTTTTTTCCTGAGATTCCATGCCATCACTTTGCCTGCCGAAAACATTTACCAAACTTCTTAGCATCCTTTTTAAACTTGTTTATTAAAATAAATTCCCTTAGAAGTTTTCCAGCAAAGTGTCCAAGCCCTATGCAAAGCACAATTAGCACATGGGACAGAAAGCTGTGTGGGGAAAAGGGAGAACTTGTGCTGTTTTGGTGGCATTAATTCCCTTTGTCTTTATACCTGTGTAATCACTAGTATGCAGAAAGGATGTTTAATACTGATCTGGCAGCATCCTTTTTGTACTGAAATTTGCTGTGCACAGAACAGTGGAGACAGCCCTTCTTACATTCTTTTACTATTTTGTTTTTTATTTTCAGGCTTTTAAAGCACTTCTTTTGAGATTTATAATAACTGATTGAATAACTATCCATATATTTAATAATGCAACCCATTGTTACACTTAAGTATTTTAGTTTCTCAGCATTCAGTGCGTTGAAAGTATGTGCTACCATTTGAAACAAAATAGGAATAGCTTGTTTAGAGGATTTTGCTAGAAGATCCATTGACCAACCCTTGTAACTTACTTGAAATGATTTATCATGCCTCAATTAAAAACAGCCTTTCCTCATGGGCAACAGCTTTCTGTGGGGTTGATACTCCCTCTTCTGCAAGCAAAGTCACATATGCGGGGAGCTGCCTACGGGATGGAGCAGAGCCCAGGGGAACACAGGGCACCATGGGCCATTCTCACATCTGTTGTAGCAGGTCTGCACTCCCAGGGACTAGTTTCTGGAGAACCTAAACAAGGTGTAAGTTAATAACATGCTTTGTAGGTCAGCTGCAAGCCTCCTTTGTCCCAAATGTGGAGAGCACCAGGTGGGCTGTTTTATATGTAAAGAAGTATCTTATGAGGAAAGCAAGTTTGGTCACACTGATTAAATTGGAGTTTTTAAGACCAAGGTTGATCTAAGAAATCCACAAGAACATACATCCATAGAGAGGCCTTCTCTTCATTAAGGACAGTGAACTAAGAGGGTCACTGAATTCAAGGTCAAACCTCATCTCTATAGGTGTCACAGTCCAGTAGGGAGGTAAATTTGGTTGAGAAAAATGTACTGTGTCAAACTAAGTACCACCAGAGAGCTTTTTTTTTTTTTCTGTGGCATGGAGCTAAACCATCTATAGCAGTACAGTGGTTCCTAGGCTGGTTTTGGCCTGAGGCAAAGATGGTCACCCAGATGAGGCTGAGCTCAGATTTGGGAATTAGCATGTGCCAGGCTCCCTTTCCTGGGTGAAGCCATGCTGTTTTAGAGGCTAAGACTTCAATAGTAAGGGTGTGGGCCATTCTCTGCCAGAGAATGGTTTCAGACAAGTTTAATTTATTTTAATAAGTTAATTTCAATTTATATGCATGGAACTGTGGAGTGTGGGTGAAACCTTGGAGGGACAGGAATTGCAGCTGCCTTGGCTCTTCTCCTGCCCCAAGGGATGCAGATCTCCTTGGTGTTCATGGATGCTCTGCTGCTGTACAGCAGGAGAGTGTCTCCTGCTCCCATCTTTGAGTAATTTGGTAGCAAAGGGAGGTGTGAGGAAGCAGGGTGGCCATTGCAGGAGTAGTATCAATACCCAAATGCACCTGTGTTACCCTATGCTGTTGGTTTCCTGCCAGAGGCCCCAGCTACAGACCAGCTTCTGGGAGGGAAAGGAAACCTTTCCAAAAGGAATAGGACCTCATGTAGACACTTGCTGTCCTGTATCTGTGCTGCTGGGGACCAGTTGTGGACCACATGTTGATGACTGATGAAGGTCACTCATGAGGCATATTTTAGCTTTACTTTCTGTGATAATCCCATCACTACTGACCCACACAGGTTGGCAGGATGGGAAAGGTTGCAGTGCCTATGGCTGCATATGTGCACGTAAGCACATGAACTGTTTGCCAGGTACAAAAAACCCATCTACCTCCCACTGCTGTGCCTTTGCAGTGGCTGTTTTGAGTCAGGATGAAGAAATCTGCAGAGGACCAGCATCCCTTGTGTAAACAAACATACTTGCAGGTGGGTACTAGGGCCCTATCAGAAAAGAAGATGATTGGAATGATAAAGTACCAGTATAATCTTGAAGGAGCTGGGTTTACTAAGAATGTGCAGCTTCATTAAGGAGCTTTTGTGGGTTAAAGCATGTTTGAGCTGGTAAAAGTAAATGAGGGGTAGGCCCTGATGCCCAGGCAAACACCCAAAATGGCTGCACTCCCAAGGCAAAATCTTGGAGCTCACAGAGTTCCTACAGGGTGAAACTACTGAACAGAAAATGCTAAAATGCTTTAATTAAACCACAGAGGGGAGCAGAAGGCAGATATTTCTCAGGAAGGAGGGCATCTTGTGGTGTTTCCTCATGGGATTTGACTGCAGTGGATCAGAGAGAAGCCATTGCTTCAGACAGGAGCTCTGGCCCAAATGTCAGCCCTTGGCATCTTCCTGCAAAGAGTAAAGATGCAAAGGTGTTACAAAAAAGTCTTCCCAGAGAAATGGGGTTGGGGGACTGGTACTGACCCCTTGCCGTGGCAGTCCTCACTCCTGCCATGGCAGGAGCCTGGGTGGAGGGGTGTCCCCAGCACTTCCAGACCCTGCTCTCTTGGATATTTTTTGTGTGCTTAATTTCTTTGGAAGTGTTCAATTGATTTAAAGCACACATCAAGGTGACACAAGAGCAAACAGGTTCTCCACAGAAATCACAGTGAATTGTTGCTCAGCCATTCACTGTTGCAGGCAAAAGAGGCACCAGGAGATGCAAGAAGGAAATCTTCAAAGTTAATTATTTACTGGTTTATAGACTTTCAGCTTCTTCAGCCTGGCAGGTTTGATAAGGAGGCCTGGAGCTTCAGCAGAAGCAATTAGCATGACTTCTCTGAGATATTAGTGAGTAATTGTGCCATTGTTTATTTCCTGTAAAGCGACAGAGTACTAGAAAGGGTTTGTTTGCTGCTTGTAGATTATTTGTGTTGGAGTGGATGCATTCACCAGGAGAATGGCAAGTAGGAGTGAGAACACTACAAAGACTTTCCCCGTGACAGTACAAGGACATGCACTTCTCCCCATCTTGTTCACTGTCTAATACATTTTCTCTTGCTTTTATTCTGTGGTGTTAATAATGGTGATGATCCCCAGAGCCAGGTTTGTATTGGTATTAGCCCTGAGAAGACCCCAGGAGGGGAACAAGAGTGCCCTGAGTTAATGGATGCTGGGTAGGCAAAGGGACAAAGCACGGGGCAGATTTGTGCATCTGTCCTAGAAGACTAGCAAGAAGATGGAGGTGTCCTTGATAATCAGTATCGAAGAAGACAGTGGAAGAAATAGCAAAGGTTGTTTTTCCCTCCCCTTGCAAGTAGGTTTCCTTTTCCAGTTTATATTGTTTCCTGCCAGACATAAAATTGAACCCCTTTATATGCAGGAATAATCCAGTTCACCTCAAACTAATTCAGTTCTGAAAATGATACATGAGAACTACTAAAAATAAGCGATAACAGGGCATGAAATAAATAATCTACTGCTTTGACCGGGGAGAAATACTTTCTGACTTGGTCTTCAGCAAGTAATTATCCTTGCTGGAACTGGCTAAGAGGTTAACAAATCTAGAGTGCATAGCTGACCTTGTCTTGGGGAAAATGGTGGCCTGGGATACTTTTTAAGGCCCTTTTCAGGTATGATTTTAAGAATAATGCTACAGAAGTTATGTAGAAAGCCTCTCTTTTCAGCAGGGAGTGATTTATAATTTGCCTTTATTTTTTTCTGGAATTCCTGAGCACTTGGACACTTCAGAAGTTCTCAAGGCCAATATTCAATTGTTACAACTTTTGGAAGCATTGTGAAAGATAAAGACCAATGAACTGAAGATGAATGGGAAATCTACTTTCTAAAATGCTTTAGTCCAAATAAATACTTAAAATCTGTGAATACCAGTACAGCCAGAAAAGGAAGTAGAAAGGAAAATTTTGCACGCAAAATAGTGGTCAGCTTGATGTTGGGAAAAACTGATATTGGGAATCAGGAAAGCCATCTGAAACAAACAGGTTATCCCTGTGTGAGAATACCTAAAGTCCTTTGTAATGAAAAAACACAATAACTCTTAGGAGATCATGTAAGTTAATATGAACCACTAAAGACATCCCAAGAATGGGATGCAAGTCAAAATAAAAAAAAAAAAAAAAAAAAGGGCTTCTCAAGGCACTTTTGAAGTAATGCAAATCTGCGTCAGTGAAACCAAGATTGCCACAGGCAGCACTGACCTTACAGTCAACTTCAATACTTGTACTTAGGACTTTTAATTCCAAGGTTTCTTGAAGGTTGAGTGGACTGAATGGAAAACAAGTCTTGTCTGCACTCCCTCCCTGTGTGCTGAACCTCAGCTGGGCTAATTCTTTGCAGCTGCCCAGGCAGAGAGCCAGACCCTTCAGGTAGTAGATTATGGACAGAACAAGAGAAGGAGTTTTGGCATCCTCACAAACAGTGCACCCTTGGGCAGGGGAAAGCCCAGAAAATACCAAAGTGCCCGGTATTGCTCTCCCACAATACTCTCTTGGCTTTTTAAGAGCCAAGATAAAGAGCATCCAGCAAAGCAGTATAATGTAGCAGTGGGACTCCAAAAGCCAGACCATGGAGAAGAGGAAGGGATGTAGGTCAACTCTGCTCTCTTCAATCAGGACACATGGTTTTACATATCTTACATAGGGACCTTTCATGCATGTGCACAGTAAAATTTGTGTGGATGTTAGAAACCTCTTCTGCACTATAGTCCTGTCATTCTGTCATCCCTCCATCCTCCCTCCCTCATACTGACTAAACCTCTAATCCACTGTGGTTTGAGTTCTCCTCTCGATATTTTTTTTTCTGTTTGAAAATAGTTGGTACCCTCCTGATTTAATTGCTTTACTATTGTATTTCTCTTCAAATAATTGCCCTCTGTTGTAGTCAATCTTTGGCACAGCACCTTCCCTTCTCCTAACAGAAGCTGTCTCAAAGAATCAAAGAATGGTTTGGGTTGGAAGGGATCTTAAAGGCCATCTATTTCCAACCCCCTTGCTATTGGTAGGGACACCTTCCACTAGACCTGGTTGCTTAGAGACCCATCCAGCCTGGCCTTGAACACTTCCAGGGGTGGGGTATCCACAGCTTCTCTGGGCAACCTGTGCCAGTGTTTCACCACCCTGATTGTAAAAAATTTCTTCATTATATCTAGTCTAAATCTACCCTCTTTTACTTTAAAACCATCACTCCTTGTCCTATCACTACAGGTGATAAGAACACACATGTAAAATGTAGAGAATTTAGAAACAACTAAACAAAAAATCATTATCACATTTGCCACAGAGCTACTGCTCTGCTGCTGTTTACTGGGATTCAGCTGGCATAATCTCTCTCCCAGCCTTAGCTTCAATGGCAACAGGACAGTTACAGTAGGTTGGATGAGATGACTTTTAGCAGTCCCTTCCAACCCAAACTATTGTATGATTCTGATTCAGACGGGGATGCTGATCAGCACTGGCCGACACCCAAACCCAGCCCCAGGGCAGGCAAGCTCCCTGCGTGGATGGCTGGGGCTGTGTGGCAGGAAGGAGCTGTTGTTTCCTGCTCGCTTTGCTAGCTGCTGTTCCGCTTAAAATGTGAGGCCAAAAAGAGAGAGATTGGGAAAGCAAAGGCTGGTTGGAAAGTTTCAAGTGTTCTCCTTGCTTATGAAGGGTTAACCTTGCCCCTGTCAAGCAACCTGGAGATTTATGTTAGCACCATCAGAACTGCTTGTTACCAGCCAAGGTCTGAGTGTTATTTCTTAAACGAAATCAAAAGCCTGTCCTCCTGCAGGGAGGGTTGGCAGTCCCGGCTGTCTCCCTCAGCAGGCCGGAATCTGCCCATCGGTTGGGCCAGGCTGTGCTGGATTTGGAGGGGTAAGTAAGGTATGCAGGCTCTGGCTGAGGGCTGCAGGGTGAAAAGAACCTCCCTGGGAACTAGCCTGCCAAAATCTGTCTCTGATAAAACAGCCCAACCCATCCTGTAAAGACTTCTACTGAAAAATCTTGAAATAATCACAGAGGAAGTGACAGGAACGCAGCCCTCCCTTCCCGCCCTGGCCAGACACTCCCTGGCTTTTTCCCTTCCGGCAGCCTGACACGCCGTGTCCCTGGGGAAGGGCCAGGGCTGCAGCTGCAGCGCGGCCAGACAGGCTGAGGCGGCAGGGAGGAGGGATTGCTGCGACGTGCTCCGTGCTGCACTCCGTGTAGGAGCATGGAAATGTAGGGTCAAGTTCAGGGATTGCAGCGGCAGGAGAGGGAGGAACAGAGCGATTCCTCTGGCCTTAGTGACATTTTGCTTATTTATACCAGCTGCAGATCTTATCTGAAATCTTGAGAGACTTTAGTGTGGCTTTCCTTATTTGCGTTTAAGAGGGCATTCAATTAACACAAGTGCCACATACTGAAATACCTGCTTTATGAGGGGGCAGGGCTGAACATCTTAAAAATACATAGGACTTTGGATTATATTGCTTCCTATGGAACAGTTTCCAGCTCTGCTGTCCCAGACCATGTATCTCTTCCCTTAAGCGTGGATGAGATATAAAGAAACCACTCCCATATTTTTATCAAGAAGGTGAGGCCATTGTGTTTGATTTTTTACCTTGTGGTTTGTAACATGTCAGATCCTGGTGAGACAGTCTGAATTAGTTTGGTACCTTTGTAAATTGCTGAACATCACAAGAGGATAATAAGGAATATGTTGTACATGCTCTACCTGCCGTCCATCCTGTCTGTCTTCCTTGGATGACCCCAAACCTTACTTTAAGTGCAACATCCCTCTGTTGCACAACTTTCCTTCAATGCTGGGCTTTTTTCTGGTGTGCACTAATGTATTCCTGTCCCAAAGCAGCTACAGAGGATCAATGTGTCAGCAGGCTGCAATGTTCATTGTTTCGGTTTTTGAGACAAAACTTCAAGAGGAAACACTCCGGAGTGTCTTCTCCGAAGGGAAAAGGGCCTCCTCTTTTCCTCCGTCAATGAGACAAATAGGTCACAAGAAGTGAAAGTGGGAAAAAGAAACCAAACTGTTTATTAACACAGAAACAAAACAGGGTAGAACAGGATAAAAAAAACCCCCAAAACCTCAAAATTCCTGGAGAGGGAACAGACATGTGGGCTTGGACCAGCTGGGGCCACCCCACAGGCCTGCTGGGGCCACCCACAGGCTCCCTGGACCGGCAAGGAGGGAAGGGAGGCAGTGAGGCAAGGAGAAGGAAAAGGAAAAAAGAACAAGAAAAAAGCCTTTTTCCAGCTATCCAGAACACAAAAGAAACCCAAAAAGCAGCACAGCTGCTGGTGCACTCCCTCCCAAGCCCTGCCAAGACCCCCGAGCCCCCCGAGCCGTTGGGCTGAGCCGTTAAACTGCCCCGCACTTGGCCCCGTGGCCTCGACCCCGGGTCCATCTTAGAGGCACAGCGTCCTTGGGCATTGAGCGGATGGTTAAGGAATAAAGCGACTTCATAGCATCACCCCAGGACATTAATGCATGTGCATGCATGGTGGTCATCAGTCCACAGGTACAGTTCTGGGCTGAGGAAATTATGCTCTTAGGAGCTATGTTCCTAACTCCCCATGATTCACCTGAAAAAAACTCCCAACTTTTAATTTGTGGAATTGCACAGACTGGTGACACAAGCAGGAAACATGAGAAAATGGAGAAAAAAACCACAGAGATACTGCAAGGTTTGGTAGTAAGCAGGTTCCCCCTTCCCCAGGCTTCCTTCTGAAGGTTGCCACCATCACCTCCACTTGGTTGGCTTCACAGACTATCACCTCACATCCTGGATGGTGGCAGCAGCCAGCAGGACATTTCCTGTACCTTTGCACAGCTCCAAGGTTTGTAAAGCTGCTTCAGACTCCAGAGAAAGTGTGTGAAGCCTGTTCAGCCTGTATGGAGAAGCTGATGTTGCCTCAAGGCAGGGAAGGGACATAGAAACCACCAAGTGATCCAGCCAGCCATGGGAAAAGTCACAGAAAGAAAGAAGTGAGCAGGCTTCACTCTGGTCTTTGGGCATCTGCAGTCGCTCTGAGGCTGCAAACCACTTGTGGCAGCAACTGTCATCTCCTGCAAGGCAGAGCGGGTTGTGTAGGCCACGTAAAATGCATATGAATCCCAGTCCAGTCCAGACTGTAAAACTGGTTTAAATGAAAACAGACTCGGGCACTTCTTGGACTGTGAGCAGACATCATCTCTGGAATGTCACAGCTCCCTCCAGGCCTCTGTCAGTGGGCTGTCCTTTTGCTGCCTTGATGGGAGCGTTGGCCTTCCTCCCATCCCATGACACAACTCCCCATTTTTGTTCGTTCGGTGGGCGGCCAGAGAAGTGAGTGGCAGCAGCGTGGTGACCTCAGGCAGGGCACTGACAACTGGAATGAATGGGAATGAAAGCCTCCAGCTGGCACCACTCCCTGTGGAGTGCTGTCCTGTCTGCCACGATTTCGGTTGGTGCCTGGCAAAGACATGAGCCCTTCTCAGCTGTTTGCTGCAGCTGCAATGCCAGGGATGCCCTCAGATCTGCGTTCAGGTCAGGACAGGCACTGCAGGTACTCCTAATCCCCTCCAGGAAAGTTCCTGCGGTTTATTCCAAATACCCAGTTTGAACTGGTTAATCCAGCAGGTGGGCCGGTCTGACAGGCACTGACACATGTGCTGCTGTGGGTGAAGGTCGGCTGCTGCCCCAGGGCAGTGACAAAGCGGCTGGTTCTGCCGTCCCCAGCCAGGCCTCTGCCTGCAGCCCTGAAAGCCTTTTGTCCAAATCCCCTGCAGTTCTGGGCCGTTTCCCATGCAGTTTTTAGTGCTTTTTATCCTTCCTTAGTTTAAAACAAGACTTCTGTTGCTTCTCTGGTGAGACTAGTAAAGGCTAGAAGGATATTCATCTTACATTTTCTCTGTACATCTTACTATACACCCGGGTCACAAAGTAATTTATCGTAAAGAAGCAGATGGTGTGAAAATATGACTGTTCCCAAATTCCACAGCATCCTAGCAGATGACATTTTAACCTTGACCTGTGTTTTGCTGTAGCCTGGTTTATCTTGCTCAGGACAAATTTCAGGAAGTTGTGCAGAGCAAAAGGGTGCAGCTTGGTTTCTCATTGTTTTCACTGCTCCTGCTTGTGTATGGCACAGGAAAACAAGGGGAAAATATCCTTTTGCTGGGACTCAGTCCCTTTGAGTTCAATCAAGTTTTGATAAAATGGAAACTGAGGTCATGCAGAACACATTGAGGGAAGCATGGTGCTCAGTGCAGTGCATGCACTTCACATTTGGCCAAAGGTTGTTTGCTTCCCCTGCCTCCTTCAAGTAATTTCACTAGCATCTATACATAAGTAACTTGCCATGGCAAACATCAACTCTAAATCCTCAACTCTATCTTTGCTCAGGAATATTCATCTAAAATTGGGGTTTTTTTCCTTATAAGCCTAATGAAACTTGGAAATACTTATTTTCCAGTCAAATAATGTTAATTATACTACATTCACTTAACATATATTATGTCAGCTGAAAGCCAGGCTGCTTTGTGAGTTGTTTGGAGGACTTCGGTAAATTAAATCAAGTAAGTGCCCTTCCTTCAGTTTAAGTTGCTTTTCCCAAGTCATGACTCCTCTCCTCCCTCCTAACTCTTTTGTGACTCTTCCCCTCCTTCCTAACTTCTCTGCTGGTGTTAATGCTCTCAGAGGATTCACTAGATGACCCTGTATACTCATCCTAATTGCCAGTTTCTAACAATCATGACTTTTTATATCTAAGTGGCAAACTCCCTTCTATGAGCCCCATGATAGGTTCAGCAAGCCCTGGCAGGGAGGCGCAGGGAAGAGCTAGGGGCAAGTCCTCCTTGAACAACAGCAGGAAGATTTCCTAAAGCCTGTCTGTCAGGGGTGTCTGGGTTTTCCATGCACTGCTACACAGTCTCTGTACAGATACCACTGCACTCAGAAATGCCTCGATCAAGGCCAAATATTGCTTTGCTGAAAATCTTGATTCAAAACTTGAAATGGAGGCAGTTTGCTATGTACTAAAAATGAATGACCCTCCTACTTACACATTTTTGTCATATTGAGTAGCTTCAACTTCCAAGTATATGGAAGGCTTTGTTGTCAGATTAAAAACCTCTGTAGTCAAAGTCATCTCTCTTCCTTGTCTTGGGTAGCATTTACAGCTGACTCATCTGTATCTGACTCATCTGATGCCACAGCAATTTCTTTCAGGACAGCCCTGAGAATGGACAGTCAGCTACAGGTGGGAAATTTGGGAATCTGCAGGCAGAACATGGGTGGAGGTGGTGTTGTCCTAGGAGGAGCTGCCCTTCCCATAGATAAATGAGAGGTCCTGCTGTGTCTAGGGAGCAATGGGCACATCCAGCACATCCTGCTGAGTGGTCAGACTTGTCCAGGACAGTCTGTGCATATTCAGTGGTCTTGGTGGTCACACAGAGATGGACTTCACAGCAAGTGTCCTTTATGACTGACACATGTGAGGTGTTTTGGACCACCTGTGTGAGTGCTGAGTGGGTTGTCCAGTGTATGCACAGTGTCACCAATGGGATCAGGATGCACCAGACTTACTCTGCACACACAGTCATTGTGTAGGGTGCTTGAACAAGATACGTCAATCCACTACAGACTTCCCTTTCAGTCCCCAAGCTGGTGCTCCTCAATGCATTTTGGCACTGATAATGATGTGGCCATAGAGTGGGTTGAACCAGCTCAGTGGTGCAGCTGACTGTGCATATAGATGAGCACCAGTATTGACAGTGGAGAGGTGATGGGAGTGTGCAGGGGAGGGCAGGGCTGCTCCTCTTGATAGCAGCTCGCGCTTAGTTTGACATAAACCAGCCATGGCACCACATTCTTAGTGATTCATCTCCGATTTTAACATGTTGGATAGCCCAGGTAAAAATATGGCTGAGGCTCATGCTTTGATGAAGCTGATGAAGTCTTGAGACCAGCAGACAAATTTCTGCTTCTGTCTCGTAAAGGGGACATAACTGGGATACTGGGACAACTGGTAGTTCTGATGGAGCTGGCCTGGGCACAGGGTGGACTAATCCCTGCCACAAGAAAAGAGCCAGGATCACCAAGCCACATGGCTGGACATATGTGGAGACAGAAATTACACCTGGTTTGAGTAATGCATCTGCTGATCTCCTCCGAGTTAAACTTTCTGACCAGTCCCAAGAAAAGGATCCTACTGATCTCTCACAGCTGTAGCATACAAGTACAGTTTTTTCTAGCAACATGTCTGGTCCTTAAGTCAGGCAGTGAAATCCTGGGTAGTGGTGCTTCAGCCCTTCTGATTCTCTGTCTCTTCCTTCTGTGATGACCTCAAAACCTTTACAAAATGGCACATACCAATGTCTTTGACTGAACCTTCACTTGACACTGGAGGGATTGGGGGGCTTGGAGGTATCCCTGGGCTTCTCATCTAACAACATGGTGTGCAAAATATTAATCTTGGTCTGGGCTGTACAGGGGCTCTGGAATACTCTGTCTTCATAAATATTTCTCCTCCCTTGTTCCTTTGGAAAGTCACTTCCCTTTACTTCCTCTTGTATTCAATAAATCCCTTTGCTTAAAAGGGTCTCTTGTTGATACTAACCATCTAACATGCTGAAAAAAGGGGGGAACGGGAGTGAGAACTGGGAAAACTGCTTCAGGCTGTTTTCTGGCACAATGCCCAGCAGGCACTGCACCAGGCAGCTCAGCCCTGGAGCCTGTTTTCCCTGCTGTGCTGCTTCATTTTCTGGCCTGGGACGACATCTGGCTGGCATATTCTTTTCCACACCCCTGGATGAGTGCTCTTTTTAGCTAGTTACTGCAGGACTTGGCATTAAAGTACAGTGAATTAGACTACAAAGTAGCATGAGATCGGCTTAAAAATAATGAGGTTTAAGTGCAGCTGAGCTTTGAATACTTTTTGTTTGCCCTCTGGGTTAGAAAACTTTACAATATGTGATGTCCATATTTTCCTGCATTTCATCATGACTGTGAGTGCTCAGAAGTCACTTTAAGAATAGGAAAAAAACCCCCAAACAAACCAAAACCACAACAAAACCAACAAAATAAAACAAACATAATACATCCATACCTCTTTACTGAGAAGTCCAGGATAAATTATTTGGGCTTTCAGAATAACACTAGTTATTATAAACTCTCTCTCTCAAAAAAAAAAAAAAAAAAAAAAAAAAAAAAAAAAAAAAAAAAAAAGATAATTAGGAATAGAAAGGAAAAGGGAGATGATGGGAAGAGAAAAATCACAGAAATGGGAAAGAAGACTCATTACCTTCAAGATATTGTTCAAGTCCAGTAAGAAACAGGGGCTGTGATGATGTAACACCACACAGTTGTCTCCAGATTTTGAGTATTTTCCCAGTGTCTGGAAAGACTTCCCCCACTAGCAGAGAAGGGTCCTAGATGAACAGAATTCACAGTCTGGAAACAGACACTGCTGACTGTAACACTGGTCTTCTACACCTCCAGGCCAGCCTGTGCGCTCCTACATCCACCAAGTTGTACAAGCACAAGGAACTTGTGCTTGGCTTCTTTCACCTTGTTCTGGGTTTCAGCAGCGCCTTTGCATAACCTGTTTCAGTTTTCACTGACAACCTGTTGCAAATTTTCCAATCTACCCCAGCAATGCAAAACAGTTTTCACAAAACCTGGTGTTTTTACAGAGGTACTGCATGCTGGCAGAGTTGTTTAATGTACTGTCCAGGCTGCAGGCATGGGTCTGGGAGCCACATGTTGGATCAACCTGATTTTTTCTGCCTGGGGTGGGGAATTCTGTAGAAAACATAGCTACAAATGTGAGGGTTACACTCCAATAATTTCTCTGTTGGTCTATATACCTTTATTACTTCTCAACACAGTAATAAAGCTTTCTGACTTTAGCTCTTATAGGTAGAATGGACAAGCTTAGGTGAAATACATCCCTTCCAACTACAGCAAGAATATAATTCAGTACCAATGACAAGTTAGCACTGTTAATACATTAAAATCTGACCTCTGTGCACATGTCTATGAGTTAAAACATACTGTAAGAAGACTGGAATGGTTCTCCTTAAGAGTGTAGCCACACACATAGCAGCTGCTCTGATATCATGTGTCAGCATGTCCCCATTGATATTTACTTAATTATTGACTCATTTGCAGATTAATTAAGCATTGGAGCAGTCTGCCCAGAAACACCATGTACTTTTCACCACTGATGTTTATGGGACCAGAATGGAGAGTGCCGTGACCCCATGGAGCAGGAGGTTGCACTAGATGCCTCCCAAAGCCCCTCCAACATGAATGTTCCTGCAGTACTGTGACTCCATGCCTCTCCATGTACCTCAGGTTCTGAGATTCTTCCCTGCACTTGCTGAATTTAGCTGAGCCTCTTCCTCCTCTGTAATTCTCGTAAAAAGGAAAAAATGAAATACATGCTACTGAAAAATAGTAAAATGTGATGTGTTTGTGAGTTTTTTATGGGTTCTGAATACAGATATGTATGTATTTTGCTTTTCTACTTTGGAGGAGCCTGTAAGGGTAGAGAAGCAGCAAAAAGGGGAAGGAATATATCAGGAATATATAACTATATATAACATATATATAATATATGTTTTATTTGGTGACAGCTGGAGGTATGATCTCTCTGTGAGAACAGAAGCACAGTCCAGTGATGACTGGCAGACCTGAGTATCATCTTCTCTGGTGGTTCCTCAGAGCTCAACACCTAGCAGTGACTCCTACCATGCAAAAGCAGCAGGCAGAGTTATTTAAGTTGGCTCACATACATGCATGCCATGTTCTTTAACAAACTCATTTTGGAGGCCTGTTGTCTAAGGCCTCTGAGAAGACTACCAGGTGCCTCAGTATGAAATACATGAAATATATGTATGTGGTGATAATTTCTTACTGCTTTGGGAGCTTCTCTGCCAAAAATCCTGTCTCAAAATCAGTGTTGGCTTTGGACTTTTTCCAGTTTACTTCTCTGGGCTTTGCTATATCCTCGGCCTTTTCCTTCCTCAGGCAGTGCCTGTGTAGGATGTCTCTGCCTCTGGTTCCTGTTCTCCAGACTCCTTTGGGAGTGGTAGGGGCCTGGGGACATCACTTTGGGAGGCTGCACAGCCTCACTAGGCAGGAAGAGTTCATTGTTACTGGTATGCCTGCCATAGACTGAATCTCACTGCACCCTCACAGCAGGCTTTTTCTCGAGGTCAATGTGTTAATGGCTTCTAGAGTCCCTGCATTGTTCCTCTGCGATTAGGGGCTTTAGCTGCTCCCAGCCCTCATCCTGGTAATCCATAATCAGATTTCACCATTTTAGCATTTCTCAGAGCAAATGCTATCTTGGAGGGCCTAAATCTGATGTTCTGTTCCTTTAGGGACCATCAATTTTCTGTGTTCTGTTGCCTTTGAAGATGCTCATTAGTCTCCTATTGCATGACCGTAGCTCATCATTGCCATATTTAGTATCATCTCAGAGTCATTATTTCAGTAGCCTCATTAACCTCTGCTTTTTCAACAAGAGCAGTTTGGAGAAATGCTGTCCAGTTATGGTTGTCTCCTGGTACAGAGGTTTGACTTAAACTACCTAACTTTTCCATTTGTTCTGATGCGTCCTACTTCTGCTGTTCTTTCCCTCCATTCTGTGCTCCCAAACACCACTTGGAGCTTTGATAACTTGCAGCTTGCAGCTTATGCTGGAGCTGAGAGTGGGTCTGCAGACAACACCAAGCTGAGTGGTACACTTGGCATATCTGAGGGATGGGATGTCATGGGGAGGGACATGGACAAGCTCCAGAAGTGGGCCCATGGCAGCCTCCTGAGTTTCAACAAGGCCAAGTGCAGGGTCCTAGTGATAGGACAAGGGATAATGGTTTAAAACTGGAAGAGAGTAGATTAGATTAGGTATTAGGAAGAAATTCTTTACTGTGAGGGTGGTGAGACACTGGCACAGGTTGCCCAGAGAAGCTGTGGATGCCCTGGAAGTGTTCAAGGCCAGGCTGGATGGGCTTTGAGCAGCCTGGTCTGGTGGAAGGTGTCCCTGCCTATGGCAGGGGGTTGGAACTGGGTGATCTTTAAGGTCGCTTTGAACCCAAACCATTCTATGATTCTATGGTTCTTTGAGAGGGTAAATAGAAATTAGTGTCTGTCCTATCTGGGAAATGCAGAAGCCTTCCCCTAGGAAGTGTTGGGCTTCACAGGTCTGGAAAATGCTTTTAAAATGTTAAGCAAAGTTCTCATCTGCATTTACAAAAGATAAAGCTTATTCTCTTCAGTCTCAGAAATTCAAACAAAACAACAGAAGTTCTCAAACTTTGTCTCAAACTTTATTCAGTGCAAGTTAATATGGTGATGGTTTCACCTCTTGGATTTTGCCCTGTTTCTGGGAGGCACAGGAGGTAACGCGTGCACTGGTTTTGTTACCTTGATCTCTAGGAATGCAAATGCAAAGCTGCCTTTAAGTAACTCTTGAGAACGACGCCCGCAGAGGCTGGTGAGCCATTAGATGGCAGCACAGATAAGGATAATATCCATCGTTCCTGGGGCTGCTCCAGGAAAGCCCCTCCACTGCTTCCGGCATCCCCAAGGTATCTTGTGAGTGAAGAATTTTCACATTACTTAAAGCAAATAAATTAAAACCTGTAAATGAGGATTTTTCATATTATATTAAACCACATAAAATAAAAATTACCCCCTTCCCCCAAACAGTGATGGCATGTATTAAGCCTGAAGTTCTTTCAGAATTTCTGAATTATTTTATTCCTTATCCTTCTCAAGTATGCATGAATTCAGCTATATTGAATAAACCAGCTCCTTTCTTGATGACATGTATAGTAGCTTATCACCTAAAAGCTCTTCTAGAAAACTCCCTCACCAACCATCTCATGGCCTGAGGACCATACTACTTTACATTATTTTCAATTGCCATTTGAGATACAAATACAAAGACAAATACAAATACAAACACAATACAAATAAAGCAGGCACTTAGTAGACCCTCAGAATATTCCAGTGACACTTCAACTAATTTAATTTTTTTTAATGGAAAAAACATCAAAGCAAGTAGAGAGGAGACCTAATTTTCTTTTTCGTGCTGAACATCTGCCACCTAGCTTATTACTAGTTTTGCATTGTGTTGGCTTAAAGTTAGATAAAGGAGAATCAAGGTGCTAATTGCATACCTGTAAGCCTGACATTTGTGCTGACATCCCAGACTCTTGCCTGGTACCTTTTGAGAAAGCCATGCTTGAGAGCTGTCAAAGTGAAGTGCCTGGTTTTTGCTATGGCAGAGAAAAACTCCCACCTTCCTGTGCCAAGATCTGACAGGGAAATCCTGAGTCTGTGTAACTGGTAATGTAGCTGATGATCTAGATCATCTTCTGGTGTTAAACTGTGGAAATGCTTTTTAAAATATGTGGTAATCATATCAAAGAGACTTCTAGCATATAGGATTTTGACAATCTTTATTTAATATTTTCCCCTAAGAAATTATTAATATATAATTTTGCTTATTAATAATCCTAACAGCTATATTAGGCTACTATAAAGCTAGTTTGCACTTGGAGTCATAATTTGCACTATGGAGTCATAATCCATATTGTTATCCTTATTTAAAACTGGTTTGTGGAGGTAAATTCAGCCTGAGCTCCAAACATTTTGGAGCATCTTCACTCCCAGGCTGTTTTCCCAGGTGACTGAGCTGATGTTCAAACTTGGAGGCTGGTCTCACACTGGTGATCTCAGGAAGTGCTCTGCAGCAACTTTTGGAGCTTTTTCAAAAGGAGAAGAGCTTTGTAGTGTCTTGTAGGCAATTAGAGGCCACATCTCCTCTTGGGAGTTGATGAGCATGATGTGTCTGCTTATACTTTTTCCCTGGAGATTTGTCTCTTGCAGAGGCAATACTTCTCTCGTGACTTTGTGGAAAAGTGTGTAGTGGAAAAGCTGTGTAACTGCTCCCCGTGGGGTTATGAGACTATCTGGAAGAAAGGAAGGATATATCACTTTACTTTTTAAAATGCAAAAGACATTTCAGAAGGCAGCATAAAGTAACACTAAGCAAAAATTTAAGAGAGACAGATGGGTAATAGAAAGCATCACGGCAGTATCTGATCACTGCGAGCCTTGGCTTTGTGCTTTCAGCACCATGACACAAACGTTACTTGATCCAAAGGGAAGAGGATGGATTTTTAAACTACGTATTCTACCTTCTGCAGAATTCTGGGCCTTCTGTGCAAGTCTCTTCTCAAATTATCAATGTAAGCCAATGAGGATCACAGACCAAGGAGGAATGGCTGCAAGCATGGCTAATGTGTGCAGGTACTGCTAGCTACTCCAACAACAGGCAAAGCCATTCCCTTCTGCACAGAGCTCCTTGGGAAGGAGAAATGTATAAACCTCTTGACTTTAGCACATGGGGGAAAAAAGTGTTGCTTTCTGGCACTACCTCAGAACCTATTCAGCATATGGCTGGCTTTTCAATGTGTGAACTAGTCAGGACAAATCTGGGGTGAGTTTTTTATTTATTTTAAACTATCTAGATCTTATTCCATTTCAAATCCTCAGAGAATCAGCTGAAACTACTAAAACTTTTAAATGTTTGAAGGACATCAGACTAGCAGAGTGAAAACAGACAGAAAGCTGCTGGGGCCAGCATTACATTTTCCTCCCTAGAACAGGGAAAGATGGATGGTGTGAGGGAAGCTGATCAGTTACGCTGATCGAAATGTGTCAGAGCCGGGGAGTTTGGGCATAATTAGACCCCAGTCACAATAATTTCTAGATCATCTCCAAATACTGCTGCATCAGCAGCATGGAGGCAAACCCAGCATCTCTTTGACAAGGAAGTACTTACCTCCTGTTGGTGCAAACTCTGCAATGATGTGGCAGTCCCTGATGGCTCTGGTATACCTTCATGTAGTGAAATTAGCAGGTGATCAACTTATGAGCTTTACTGTCATCGAAATCACTTGTTTGGGATTTCCAATCTATTTAGAATTAACTGAAATGCACTGCTTCTAAAAAGGAACAGGACTTCAGCATCCTAGAAACCATAATTAACTTATAAACAATTTACACTCTTCTTTCTCTTACTGTAAACCAAGTTTTATACCAAATAGAGTAATCAGGAACTTTATATTTTTGCCCATTTATAGATAAGTAGCCAGGTACCAGAGGGTGGAGAGATATTTACCAACAAGGTTCTTATACTAGGAATTCGACCCATGCATACAAATCCCTGCCCTTGTTAAGGGATCAGATTTTACTTGGCCTTTACATACCTGAGGGATCTCTGTAGGTACAGACATGAAGGAGGTGTCCAGACTTGTGTGTAGGAGAGCCATAATCCCAACAACAGCAGCCCTTACCACAGATGAGCTGGAGAAAAGCACTATCACACTTTATTTTAGTATGCTACAAAAGTCATTGTTGATCTTTATTAGGTACTTTAATACCAAGCATACTTTGAAGTAACAAAAATTATTGTTGTTATTACTTTTTACAGAAAATCAGGTATTTCAACAGTTTTCTTTACAGTTTGTTGACTTAAAAAGAAATTAGAATTGACAAGTTACAATGGAGTGGGATGGGAAAGTGGTAACATTTAAAAAGATAAAACATAATATTCTTACAGAGTCAACATTTAATGATGTACATCCTGGTACATCTCTCCTTCTGACTGTGTACAAATGGTTCATATTCACTGAGCTGCCCTGACAGGGTTGTGATGTCTTGTGATGAAACTTTTTGTTTCTGTATTTAGAAAGGGCTTTTACATTACACCATCACCATGATGCTAAACAAAATAATACAGAGAAACCCTGTTTTGGCAATTTCTGTCACAGCAAAAGTGCCATGACTGCAATAATGTGGGATAGAGGTAAATTCAAGGAGCAAATGAAGATGGTGATACGAGAGCACATCCAGGTAACAAACCCTTTCACAAGCTTTAAGGTGCGAGTGTGGTTGTGAGCCAACAAAAGCAGAGAATGAGGATGGGCTTCACTGAGACACCACTTAACAGGGACTCCTGACTGCATCTGGCCCCTGAGGATGTGCACTTTCCAGCTGACACTGGTTGGACCACAGATTTAAAAACCTGCCTGAAGTGGGCCCTTAAATAAGTTTATGCTGCTTCATGTGTGAACTACTTGATTTTTACCTTCCATCCCTTTCGGGTCAATAGCAGGTACTGGGAAAATGTTTATGGTGGTTGACTGATTTGGGTGGGGTTTTTGATCAGCTAGTGCTGGTCTGTTAGAAGTCAGGAGAATTTCCTACATACAGTTACAAGAGCAGTTTTGGATTAAAAAATGTGTTGTTTATTTTTTTTTAAATGCTGCCCAGATTCACAAATCAATTTACTTGGCTGACATCCACATCAGTATTCAGTCTCTAAGACAAGCAGTGCCACAGTGGTACCTTGGTAGTTAGATAGAAAAGTTGTCTAATTCCCTGTATTTGTTTATTGGCAGTTTGCTTAAAGATAATTTTTCATTCAAAAGTAAAATAAATTTTTTGAGATTCATGCACTAAATTCTGAAATAATTTGTGTTGTAGAGTCAATAGTTAAAAAGCAGTTTTAACTCATGTTTACCTCATGTCTTCAGCATTTTGCATTATTTGGGATCAACACTAGCAATTGATTATTATTTTAGCCATTTCCCCTGAAAGCCAAAGAACAAAGCAACAGGCTTAAAAAGCCCTGAAGAAACCAGCATCGCAGTGCTCATTTTGGGCTGGATTCATCTGTGATACACAGGAGAACCTAGAGACATGTAGGGAGCAACGTGCTGATGGCCACTCCTGAGCCAGGACAGACGTGTGCTTTGGTGGGAGTGTTAGAGAGGAGCAGAGAGGGGGTCCCTGCCTCCCTCTGTTGCTCTGTGCCTGGTGCTTGGCATCCAGGCCTTTCACTAAGAGCTCTTTCTTCATACTCTGTGCCTACTCCTCTTTTACTTCTCAGTGGCTTCTGGAACTGAGAGTGCCCTTTGGGACCTGAGGAGGGAATCACTTCCCCACCAGCACCCCAGGGCTATTTGCATCCAGCCCTCACATGGCTATTTGCAATATGTATTTGCCTACTAATCTCTTATTTTTTGTATTGAGTTTAAACTCAAGGGTTTATTGAGTTGTATTGAGCTTAAACTTAAGGCCAGAAGGTCTCATTTTATCTGATTGGCATGGGCCAGAGAGTGTTACTCAGCAGTTGCATGGAAGAACAGGGAAAAGGAATGCCCTTGAAGTGAGCAGCCGTGTGTTACATTTAAGGGGTAAATTACTTTCTCCTATTAAAAAAGAAATCAAGGGCTTTTATTTTGTCACTTCAAATACAAACAATTCTATGCATCTTGGGAAATTATAGCATTATGATATTCAGTCAGACATACCTTATAGTATATATGCTTCATAGAACTAGAATATAGGTCAGAAATAATTTTTGAGTCTTAAGTTTGTTACAGACATATTAATTGGAACACATATGCAGTAAAAATTGAGAAGCTTTACAGTTTTAGTCAACTTATTATACAGTGAAGAAAATGAAGTGCAGCAATGTAGCAGTAAAAGTTATGCTTTTTTCACTAGGTGATGGAAACATTCAGAGTCTATAAATGCTAATTTAAGAGAGATGTCCTAACAGCTTCTCGGCTACTGGGATAGGAATAGTCTGAAGCTAACTGCCTCTCTACTGTGAAAGGTTTTAAAGCTTTTTGCTTTCCGTCCGAATAAAAAAAATGACATTTACAAACCTCTTCAACGCATATATATTACATATGTTTATCTAGCAACAACTACACCCCTTTTAATTTATTCCCCAAATGTGACTTTTCATGCATGTCTTCTGGATGCTGTATTCTGCAACAGTTTCTAATGAGCTGGTGTGTAATCCATGATTGCATTTCTCTTCTGAAATCACTTCCATGTCTGGCTGATCTATGTTTAGAAGGTGATGCTTATCCATCAGGCATTTTTGCACTTGTCAGCATTCTTCTCTGTTGAAGGCCCTTTCCCAAGCTTCTTCCCATTTTAATGTTGATGTACAAAAGCTGTTATTCATTTGTTTTGTGCTCATTCTAGTGAGGATTGGCTTAGTAGGACTGTGCAAAACAGAGAAAAGAGAGAAGCTGGTTTACTGCCAGCAAACAGAAAGATGTTCACGCTGTGCGTAGCTCAAGCTCAAGCCTCTGACCAATATTCTAATGCACTTCATTATATGCAACTCCATTTATCACAAAAAGTGAAAAATTTAATCTGCAGATAGGATTTGTAATCTGAAATTCTCAAAAATAATTGTTCATCAGCTAATTGACAAAGGAAGTCAAAATAATGATATTATTTCATTTAAAGTTTGAGCAATATGGAAATGAAGATACAATGCATATGGGGCATGAATCCCATTTACTAGATGGATACCATTAATTGTATTAAAATCCTGACATTTCTGTTCCATATCAATAACTTCTTTCCCTCCCCTGAGGACACAATCCACATTTGCAAACATGATAAAATAATACCTTGTGTTAAATTTCAAATGAGGATAGAGGTGTGGAGGTGTTTTCAAATCAAACTCTCCCTTAAAAACTAATTCTCACTGCCCAGTTTCCATGTACTTAAGCAGAGTTGCATACGGGGCGAGGGGACAGGGGCTGCGCTGGCACTGGGAGCAGGGGGACAAAGGCTCCCCCTCCTCGCTGGAGGTGACAGCCCCCGAGCTGGTGCTGCAGGGGGCAGCCACTGGAACAGGGGCTCAGTGAGGAAATCTATTTGCAAAGGTGAAAACCTGGGTGCCCCAGCATTTGGCAGTGAACAGAAGGTTCTTGCACCAAATGGACTCTGCCAATTCACCATTAGCTAAACTCTCCCAGACCCCTGAGACCAAGCCATGAAGTTGTTTATCAGGCAGCCTCCCCACTGCCTCCTGTGAAAGGGTCACTGCTCAGGGGGTCCTACAAGGCCACACCTGGGAGAGAGGACAGCCACTGTCATCACAACCCCACTTCCTTTACCATAACACAGGGGCCTCTGCAGGAGACTGCTGGAATGCAGAACTAGGGGGAAATCACTATTTTTGTGGCAACAAAAGAAAAAGAATGAATTTCATTGTGAAATGAAAGGAAACAAAGAATTTCAGAACTAGAAACACTTAAAAATGTTACTGTAAGGAGACTGAAATATTTCATTTCCTCCCCCCATATTACATAGAGTAGTCACCTTTTCCCATTCCCTCAAATTTCCTACACCCCTTGACTCTTGTGGTCACCTTGGCCTGCAGCTAATTCACCCACAGAGCCAGAAAGTGTGGTGCCCCAGGGCAGGATACCCAGACCCCAGAGCTTGGGATGGTGGTAAATGAACAAGTGAGCCTGGTGGTGGCAAACCCTTCTGCCATGGACCTTGGATGCCTGCTTCCCCATCAACTTACAATAAACTGAAATTTTTCAAGCAAATTTTATTTTGGAGGAAAATTTCTGACTTGCTGAGCATGTATCTACAGTCCAGATTTATTTTACAAGACACTTTTAATTGATGTTGCCAAGACTAGAAAGTAGCAAATAAGTATGCAAGAAGCATAAGGTGGACTAGGGAGGGCACTGAAAAAGAAAAATGGGTCAGTTTTGCTTGTGTTAAAATATTAATATGAAATATAATCTTGTAGTAGAAACATTTTTATGATGTGAGTATGTAATGGATTGGTACTTTCCAATTGCAAAAGAAAACTTGCCATTGATATCTCCACGAGCCTTCTTTCACCCTTTAAAACAAAAATGAAGGATAAAGTATGGATGAGAAATGGACATACTTGTGATAAATAACATCTATTAAAAATGGTCTGAGTCTGGAATTTTGGTGTATTTTATAAATGTGGTTACTAATGTTATTAATATGGTAATCAGTAATGTAGGTAAACAACACTACTAAATAAAGTGAATGAAAACGTGCCTGAGACTCTAATCTGTTTATTTGTGAAGTGAGATAAGGGGGTTTGTGAGCCTCTTAAACAATCTATATTTGGTGAAACTGAAATCTGGAGAAAGATAATGTTGCGTGGTGAGGAGCATGTGTCCTGATACTCCTAGGAACAATCAAAGCTTAATAGAACTGAATGAGCCTTTTCTTTGAATTATTTTTAATCACAATTTCATGTACCTGTTTTATTCAAATGCTTAACATTGCTTATTGGATTTCCAGCAGCACTCGGTGTTTCAGCAGTAACATACTAAGACCTTTATTAATTTTTTGGACAAATTTTGCACACAGGTGTTATACACATGAAAGTGAAATTTAATAAATGCCAGAGGTGCCTAGTTACAAGACATAAGTAAGTCATTCACATGCAACATCCTTCAGTCTGTTTTGTATCACACTATAGGCTTTTGACTCCTTGAAGTTTGTTTTCTTAGAGCTACTTACAGTGCTGTTGCCTAGAAATCAGTTAATGAAAGCAGTCTTCGTGGAAGCTGTATTACCCAACCACCCAGGAGCTCTGCTGTTTAAGTTCCCTATTTAAAGTCTTTAAAGGCTTTCTGTTAGGCTGACCTCACCACAACAGAGTTACTACTTATAATTGACACATTCAATTAGGGCAATCACTTCTGTTGACTGCAGAGCTGGGGTACAGTCAGCCTGGAGGGATTTACAGCATTTTAGTGTTCATGTGCATTTCAGAAAGAGGACACTGAGGTTTGTTTGTGGTAAAGATGAATCATAGGGAGATTTCCAGGTTGCTTCCAGACAAGGTATAAAAGACATACTGAATTTCAGATGGTTCCTTCCATGCTGTTACTGTAAAGTCAGCAAAATGAATAGTAAATATAGAGAGAAAGGCAGACCTTCTAGGTCTGGGTATGTATTATCTCAGACAACCTTAAGACTTTACACCCCTAATTGTCACTAGACATATTTAAATGGTCTTCTTTGCCATGTATTTGACTGGCATCTAGAAAATAACACCTTTCCAAGTGTTAACCTTTTATTGCTGACTCCAAAGACACACAACTGCTGTGCTAAAGAGCAGCTGGCATTCATGGTCACACCAAAATTGGTACTGATAGGAAACCACATCAGCTGGCAGAAGGCCATGGGTTAATGAAGCACCAGAGATCTCCTCCCAGTACCTCCACAGAATTCTTCCAGCCTAAACAGCAACATCATCTCTGCTGAATGCTGGCACTGTGTTTAATGTATGGAGGGAGATGAAGGATGAGAGAAACATTGATGATGAAGCCCTGCAATAGAAAGTAGACATGCTGAGGCACCCTGGATAACACTGCTGCCTGGGCTGTAGGCCAAAAAAAATTGGACAAGTTCAGTTTTAATGAGGTGCTTGGAATTCTGACCTTTCTGCTTATAGAACCACAGAATCATTAAGGTTGGAAAAGACCCCTAAGATCATCAATTAGAACCGTTAATGTTAATGTAGCACTACCATGTTCACTGCCAAACCATAACCCCACGTGCCACACCCACACACCTTTTGAACACCTCCAGGGACAGTGAATCCAAGACTTCCCTGGGCAGTGTGTTCCAGTGCCTGACAACTCCTTTGGTGAAGAAGTTTTTCCTAATATCCAATCTAAACCTCCCCTGGTGCAACTCAAGGCCATTTCCTCTCATCCTGTCACTTGTTACTTGGGAGATGAGACCAACCTGCACCTGACTACAATCTCCTTTCTTGGAGTTATAGAGCATGATAAGGTCTCCCCTGATCCCCCTTTTCCCCAGGCTAAACACCCCCAGCTCCCTCAGCTGCTCCTCACAGGACTTGTGCTCTGGGCCCTTCACCAGTTCTCTTGCCCTTTTTGGACCCATTGATCTGGGTCAACTCCTCATAACCACAGATAGATGGTTTTGTTGCTTACATCAGGGGTGGTGGAATGCCACATGTGTTAAAACTCCACTTGTAGCCACTGTAGCCCAAAATTCAAACAGCAACATGTATTCATGGCCTGGACAATATCCAGGTGTGTATAATTAAAAGGCATGAAAGGCAGATAGACGCTCAGATGCACAGAGCAGCCAATGACCCCATCATCTTATTTCCTTGATAATAAGAGTCTCTTTAAAACACATAAAACATCCAATTGGAGTGGCCTGAGAGAATTATTTTGTTTTTCATGTGATAATAGAGAGGATTTATGTGCATTCCCATTTCCCTACCTGCTGTGGGTACTTTCTCCCTCTTGAGCATCCCACCTGAGCATCCTTTGCCCTGGCCTCGTGGTGGGGTGCTTATCCATCACCTGGAGAGTGACCCTGGGCAAATTGTGCTCTCAGTAAACAGCCAGGCACCATCTCAGGTCCTGTCCAAGAATCCTGATGATCCAAGCTGAAACTCTAGCATGTGTTTTGGAGAAGCTGTCCACAGATCATCCTGGAAACAGCTGTATGGCCAGGAGGAGAATAAGTGCTCCGCTGCCTACTCCTGCACTGCAGTTGAGACACAGTGAGGAGGGTACAAGGCTGCTCTGTGGAGATGGAAAGAAGAATGGACAGAAATTCCCCAACTGTTTTGCTAGCAGCTCTCTTTCAGTGTTTCACTTTCAGCATCTTCTCAACAAAATGTGATAAATGACCTGTCCACACCAGAGCTGCCCAAGGCGTTTCCTCCTCCTCCTCCTGGCAAACCAGCAGGCAGGATCTGGCAACTGCCTGCTCTGCCATCACTCACAGCTATCAAAGACTACCTGAGAGGGCAGGGGTTAAAGAGAATGCACAGTAAACCTTCAAGAGTTACTAAAACTTTTACAAAATTTTGGGATTGAAATTGTGTGACGGTTTTGTCCATATGGCATTAGAGGAGAAGCTCATCTGAGCAGAAGGTGTGTGAGCTTGCTCTTCTGCTGCAGCACTTCCTTGCAATAAAATAGAATTGAATCACATAAAAACTGACAAGGTTTTTACCAACTCAGTATGCAAGCCCTGTGAAATCAGAGCTGAGTGGAACAGTGGCATTTATTCAATATGCTGGGTGGTATCTTGCTCACCCTGTTAGTGACAGCAGCTGAACTCCTGGGCTTGGCTTGTGGGAAGTGTTTCTAGGACTGTAGGAAATGGTTTCAGGAGCATTCAGGAATTTTCTAAACATGTGGCTCAGGTGGTTTTGCTGTTAGAAGTCTCAGTTCATGGCTGCACAAGCACATTTCTAGCCTGCAAGAGGATGCTGTGGCTGGGTGCTCCCCTCTGCTGCTTCAGCCCTAACTACCAGTGGGGCTCTGATGGCTGCACCCAGCTTTCTCTGGACTTTGGGGGTGGGGGGCAGCAGGGTAGCCAAGGGCTTTCTGGAATGGTGGGTGGCATGCCAGGATGTCCCCTTCAGGAGGGTGACCTCTCCAGGTTACTTCTCGAAGTTCAGAGATTCCTCACTGCAACAGAACCTTGATAAGTGGTTAATAGCATGCTAAACTTCGAAATCTTAGCTAAGTGATATAAAGGATTGATTGTGCAAATATAATCTTTCAGACATAAACCACTGAACAAGTCTGGGACTAGGACTGGATTCAGCCACACCTACACTTCTCTTTGAGAAGGGATTTAGAATGCAAGGGGTTTCTTTCTGAACCTCATGCCTCAACGACAGGGTCTCTCTGGCAGTTTTGTCTGACCTTGTCCTCTATGTAGTAAATAAACAATCTTGCCATTGAATCTTGTTAAACCATTGTTGCATTTACCATTTAACTTTGTTAAATCACTGTTTTATATCAATAAAGTATATTGTTGCTTCTCTCTTGTATATTGTTACTGCTCTCTTACAAGTGCAGTTGCTTCCATCCATGACAGATGTTTTCAGGGCCACAGGGGTGATGATGGGCTGAACAGACAGAACACTGTTTTATTAGACAGAGTTTTCAGAGAAGAAACAGAAAAATGTTGAAGGATCCAGTCAAATAAATTTGGCCAGGTTTCCAGCATCGGTGTACAACACACAGCTGGACAGAACTTTGCTGTCAACTTACATGCTGTCATTCACAAGAAAAAACCCAGTACACCGTCAGACCTAAAGCTACACTCCTTGAACTCTTAATGCACTCAGTGACTGTCTTGCCCTTCCTGAAAGACTCTGGCCAATTCCTGTAGTTTTAAAATCCAATTTAATTTTACATTGGATTTTCCCCCCCTTTTTCTGTTGTATGTAATGACTGAAACATGGCAGGATGAAATGGTTGTCAGTTCAGAGGCTGGTTGGTTGCAGGCAGTGTGCTGTGGTGGGAGAATAATGAAATCATTGAATGGTTTGGGTTGGAAGGGACCTGAAAGGTCATCTCGTTCCAACCCACTTGCCATGGGCAGGGGCACCTTCCAGTTGACCAGACTGCTCAAAGTCCATCCAACCTGGCCTTGAACACTTCCAGGGACAAGGCATCTCTGGGCAGCCTGTTCCAGGGCCTCACCACCCTCACAATAAAGAGGAAGAGTGACATGGCAGGGATACATTATTTTCAGCATTGTTTTCTCCAAACAAGTTTTTTTAAGCTATTACAACAATAAGCAAAAGTCTCCAGGACTAAAAGTGGTTGTCAAGAAAAATTGATCCAAAAAACAAAGGCATTCAGCAATGAAGTCTGAACACCTTGTGCCAAGATATGAAAGGAGACATGTATTTGGAAATTAAGTCTGGAGCCCAGAGTGGGTTAGGGCAGACTAACAATTTGTGGTCTTGACTTCATGTTCCTGTTTTCTTCCAGACAGAAGCTTTGAGAAAGGTGAGAAGATTTTTTGGGAGGAGAGAGAGAAGATGGAGGTTAGGCCTGGAGATGCATCTCACATAACATCAGCTCTCTTACAGTCAGATATCGGATGTGAGGGACTAGGAAGTCCTTGGAGAGGTTTAGGGCCCTCCTGGGGAGACTCATTTATTAGGATGGCTCCCAGGATGGATGAGTGCTGTTGGCTCCTGTGGGACTGAGACCCAGATGAGACAGGAGGCCTAAATCTGAGATAGACAAAGTGAGGTGTGTGAATCCTGGAGTTATAATTACCCAGCACAAAGTGATTAACTGCATTCATAGACACAAGAAGAGAGAAGCTGTTGCCCATGCATGGAAGATCTCCAACCTGAAATATCAAATTATTAGGCAGCTTTGGATTTGTTGTTTGTAACAAGCTATCAGAGACCTTGTCTGAGCACAGCTTGAGGATGGGTATTTTTAGTCCTTTTGGGGTGTGCCACCGTGCTCCAGGACTGCCTTCCCAGAGAGCAAACGGCTTTGCAGGAGCTGGGTCTGAGATTCCAACTACAGCTCAGGAAGGCTCAGTAAGATCAGCTAAACAGCTTAAGGATTGACTAGGCAGGGATGCAAGGAGTGGGCCAGCCTGATGGGAAGGCATGAGCCAAGCTACATACAGCAGTCAGCTTAGCTCTCTTGTCACTGAGATCGTGCCTGGAGGAGCAGGTGAATTTTGAGTGCAAATCTTCTGAAATGGGCTTACAGCAGCTTAAAGAAGGCACCTCTTTAGAGCCTGGCAGTTTTCTTATCTCTGAAAGACCCTCCTTCAGCTACTCCTAAATATAGCCAGGTGGCAGTGACAGGCTCTAAAACTTTGAATATGGGCAGGCTTCAAGCTTCCCTGCCACCCTTCCTAGTCCCTGGCTCACGTGGCTTTCCTCTGGTTTGAATGCAGCTCTAAGAATACAACATATGTGTATTTATTGGTGAGAAAGACAGGAGGAGAGTGACAGGCAGAAGGAAGAGAGAGTTATCCAAGGATGGATCAAGTTGTTGCTGTCATCCCTGTCATCTGCTGGCACCAGTCTGGGCTGGTGGAAACAGGGCTCCCTTGGGTGATGGCTCTGCTAGCCATGCCTCACTACCAACAGCTTTTGGGTTCCTCATCTGGGCAGGTTGGTGCTCATGGCTGTGCCTCCTGGGCAGGCATCACCATCCCTCTGCTACTGTCACACACAGCAAGTGTTCCCTGGACACGGCAGAGGCTGTGTGTCTGCCCAAGGTGAGAACTGGCACACTGAGACGCTGTGATCAGATACTGCTGAACAGTGGGCTGCCTTTTCCTCTATTTCAATATTTGCTTCTGTTAAGAAAAGGAAGATTTTTATCATAATGAACAAACACAGCAAAAAGCTTCCTATTCTTTCTCCTAAAGAGTTTTCTTTTACTGTGGAACATCACAGAAATGCTCCTTCCTCTGGTGGTCCCATTCCAGAAGGCTCATCAATTTGTCTTTTGTACTTGGTGGTGTTTCTGTCAAGTTTGGGATGGGAGTCACGTCTCAGGACAGGTTTGCTGGCATGGGAGATCTAGTATGTTGTTGGAAGGACTGGCAAGAGGCTGAAATGCCTTCATCAATAATGTCTTTCACATGAAGTAGCTTCCTGCTCTGCAGAGTTGTAGGCTCGAGTCAAGCAAAATCAGTCACTTGTTGTTCATCTATTTTTATTTCCTCCATGTGGTTTGCTGCAGTCTTTCTTTGCCCAGATGGTCAAATAAATTGCTGTCACTAAATAGGAGTCTCTGAAGAGTGATTCCTAAACTCTTCCTGTTTTTTAACTGTTAAATGAGAAAATGTTTCACCTTCTTTATATTCTGCCCATTTGCTGTAGCTGTTTTTCAGTTTCTCCCCTGGAACCCAGAGGATCTGTAGGTATTTTTGTTTGTTTCTCCAGCCTTCAAGCTGCGTGATCAGACTGCTCAGAAAGGTCTGCATTGTCTGTATTTAAAAACTGTTACAAACTTTGATGTACTTGTTTTCTGGGAGCTCCTCTGAGGATCCAGCCATGTCAGTGAGGTACCTTTACAAGGTTCTGGGCATATCGGCCAGAAAACGTTTGGGTTGGCATTGTACAATCCTATGCTTTTTTATTTTGTTAATAACATTTTATGTCTAGCTTTAGTAGCAGTATATCTTCCAAGAGTTTTCCTGTGATAGGCAATGTTAGATGTTGATGTTGGCACGTTTTTGGTTTGGGGAAACAAACCTTGCTGCCATTGTTACAAAGCTCTCCTTGTCTGGGCTGGGCTGTCAGGGTAGGCTGGAGGCAGAGCCCAGGGCCAGCGTGGGCTGTGAGTGAGCCCCAGCCTGCAAGAGCCACTCACTGCCTTCGGTGTGTGCTCAGGCTGCACGCTGGCTTGAGCCTGCTTTTCTGTGAGCAGGGAGAGAGTGGGAGTTCGGTGCTGGGAGAAAGCCAAGATACTGAAGCAGATTCTTGAAGGTGCCAGCCAGGATCTCTGTGTAAGGAAGCTGCTACGATGGGGCTTATTTTAGTGATGTGACAGAAACGGAGCTCTGCTCTTTTTTCAACAGA
This sequence comes from Aphelocoma coerulescens, assembly GCF_041296385.1. Lineage (NCBI taxonomy): Eukaryota > Metazoa > Chordata > Aves > Passeriformes > Corvidae > Aphelocoma > Aphelocoma coerulescens. Next base: position 14,289,377 of record NC_091014.1, on the reverse strand, counting down.
CAGGATTTCTCCAGATGATTTCCCAATTCATATAGTGAGTCTTTCCTCCTAACAGAAACAAAGAGGGCTGTGACAGTTCCCTGGCCATTCCAATATGTTAATATGACATCTCTGTGAATGAAATTTCCTGAAAAAAGATGCTGATTCTTTTATTATAACATAATAACTAAAGCATTGCAAGAAGTTTAAATGTCACAGAAAACATAAGAAAAATATCAATGCTGACAGACCTTAAATGCTGCAGAATAATAAAAACATTTAAACACTCTATTTTTTTTGGTGTGAAATGAATTTCCCTGTTCTTTGGCCAGTGCCAAAGCTCTGTGACCTGGGAACATGGCACAAATCCATGCTGTGCAAAGGCACATCCAAGGATTTCCAAAAGTTTTCCAAACTTTCTCTTTGTATGTACTTGTGCTGATGGGAAGAGAAAATCTGATGAATGAGTTGGGCTGGGACTGGGAGTGGGGCTGCTGGGGCTCACCATGGAGGTGAAGGGTCCTGCAGCTGCAGGACTTGGTCCAGAGCACCTCTGGGGCAGGGGCTCACCAAGTCGAAGCTGTGTTTCCTTCCTCCTGAGACACTCCTCTCTGACTGGTTGGCTGCTGTAATGTTGGTTCTCAACCAAAACCTGCTAATGAGCTGCAAATATTGATCCCATTTCTGCCTTTGAGAAAGATACAGGTGCCAATTTACATGTTTATGGGCAACAGAAAGATAACGATCTGGAGCAGCTTTGGTCTGAGATTTCAAAACTGCAGCTTAATGATTAGCTTACCGAGCACAGGAATGTTAATTAACAGGCTAGATACTCTCTAGGCAAATAGGAAGTATTTAGAACTGTACATTAGGCCTACAATTCTTTCCAAACGTATGAAATTACATGTTAAACTACTGAAAAAATCTCTGGGGGGTTAGATGATACTCAGCTAGAGGAGAGTCTGGATTTGGGAGTTGGCACAGCCAGGGTCTAGGGAGAGGGGTGAGCTTTTTGGTGAATACCATCTGCCATGAAAACCTGTCTGATATGCAGCAAGGACAGTTGAGTACTCATGGTCTTGAAGACTTTTCTGTCATCTTCCCTTTCTTGCTCCAAACCCAATTTATGCAGGCTTTGGACAATATATAAGGATTTATTATTGCTATTAATTTATATTATTCCCTTAAACATTTTCTTGAGTTGCTCTAGAGGTGTGAAGGGCACTCTTGTAAAAGAAAGAGATTCCTTCCCTGAAGAGCTTTCAGCACAGAAGGAAAACTGCAATTAACAGTGCAGAGAAAAAAAAAGCCATCTCAGAGAAGGAAGGGGAGGGCTGTGTTAGGAAATTGCCAGCTAAAAATCATGCAGAAAGGCAACTGGTTTGCAGAAGCCCTGAATGACAGGTGTGGTACAATGTCCTCTGGGACAGAACAGGAAGGTAACATCCCAGTGTATCCAGCAAGCCCTGTAGTCTTAGGCAGGTATCCATGTGGTGCTGTAGATAGTTCACCTTAATTCCTCCTCTGGAAGGATCACACCCCACACAATATAAGATCGACTCCAGGGCTTAGAATCCTTGGTGGCTTCTTTCCCTCTCCTGTCCTGCACCTGATTCACACAAACACATGGACAATTTTCCCATTGTTTGGCTATTCCCACCAATGACCATAAGACAAATCTTGGTAAAATGCACCTTTCAATGTAAGAATGCCACTGTAACAGGAAGAGACAGCAGGGCAGTCTCGAGCAGCAACCAACCCAGTACAAAACACTAACAGAAAGGGGGGAAATCTCCAGTCCACCATCTCAAATCAAACACCAGTTTCACGAGGATTCCTCAAAGCTCAGACACCAGTTTCTCAGAGACAGCAATAATTCAGAACAACCTATTAGATAAAGAAGATACTGATACAGATTTGCTCAGAAATGAAGCTCATCTGTAAAAAGGGAGGCAGCTTAGACAAAGGAAGCAAGTCTGTTCCAGTTGCGTCCCCACAGCTGCATTTGTGGCAACGCTCCCTGGGGAGCCTTTTTCTCCACCTACAGCCTTAGTGAAGGGGGGGTTAATGCCCCATCCTGCTGTGTAGCTCTAGAAAAGCTCCAATAAAAGCTTCCACCCACCCACACCCTAAACAAGTAATATCTGTCCACCCTTCCCTTTCATTTTGGTCCATCAGGCCAATGGTAAAATTGTATGGCCAGGTCAGCAGTGGGGGCATAGGAGACCCTGTGTGTACCCTTGGTGTTGGGCTGCTCAGGGACCAGTGCCACTGCCACTGGCCCTGCTGGGGCTGCCAGGGCTGAGGATCCTGCCGAGGCCCCCTCTCCTCCAGGAGACCCTGGCAGTGTCGACTTTCCAGAGCAGGTGCCGCCTGTGTTTGGTATCTGGCACCAAGACACCTCCTCAGTGCTTAAATAATACTGATGGATTTCTGCTCCGGAGCGATAGCTTGTGCTGCGCAGCCGGGTTAATGTGTGTCAGCTGTCACCGTCCCTGTCAGCCGCTGCTGTCACTGAGCAGCAGATAAGTAAATCTGTGATGATGCATATCCCAGAGAGAGCAGGGATTAAATATTTCATCGCCTCAGACACTGAAACATCTCCTAATTTGGTGTCCTTTTCTAGCGGTCACATCCTCTCGGATCGCCCAGCCCTGGGGAGAGCAGAGGCTGCCCGGGTTTCAGAGGCCGCGGGGCTGGGCATTGCCAGCAGCAAAGTCCCTGCAGGCAGGGCGAGCCAAGCTGCTGTGCCAGTCTTGGCACATTTAAAAATAAGCAGAAACTCAAGGAAAAAGAAAAACCTCCTTTTTTTCCCAATGGGTGTGATAAGGCAGTTGAGCCTCTGTTGTACAGACCAGGGACAAGTGGCCTAGTGCCCACCTTGGGCTGTCTCTGGGACACACTGCTGAGCACCATGGATTGAGCATCTGCCATGTGTGGTGGCTCACTCCACTTGGGCAGCACTGTGGAAAGCATCAGCAGTGGTTGTAGTTAGGTAAATGTGCTTGTTTCATGGTGTTCCCAAAGTGATGCGTCACTGAACCCTGGAGATGAGCTTGGTGGTCATTCCTACAGCCCTTACATCGCCACGTGTCCATCCTCTTCCTTCTCTGTGGTGATATTCAAAGCCCTTTGCTAGCAAAATCTCATATTATTGTCTGCTTGGAGACAGGAAAAAAAGCTACAATTCAAATTTCTTCATGTTTCTGGACTTTTCTGCTGTTGCCCATAGGAACTTTATATTGAAGCAATTTTCAGTGCAAAATACCGATTTGTTGACACTGAAATTTTCTCAGATGCTTTTTTTTTTTAACACATGAAAGGAGCTATATGTGGAAAATGAAAGAAAATGCTCTGATAAACAAGATCTTGGCTACTTTTAGACTAACTACCTACAGACACAAATAAAAATGAAAATATCTCCTTTTTTTGTTTCACACTGGAAGAGAAGGAAGACCCATCCTGTTAGTGCTGCTCATGAAATAAAGTCCTTGTTTTCCAGAAAGACTTAATGAACCATAAACCTTCAAAAACCAGGAAGACATATAAACATGAGTTCTGAAAAGCCTGATTTCTTTCTTATTTCCTGAGAGCTAGTGGTTTTCTTTGCAATTTTGAGGAACAGAAGGTTGTTTTTTTGTTTGGTTTTTTTAGCATCTTTGTTTGTTTGTTTTTTAAGCTGAGATTCAAGTACAACACGTGACTCAGAATTGGAACTTGGAAAACAGAAAGCATGAGCAGCTGTGACACTTCTGAACCTGTAAGTACTTCCACAGGCATTTCATCTTCATCCCTTCCTTGTCTTCATATGAACTAATCTCTTTATCTGGACAACAGATAGAGTGTATCCTCCATTTGGGTATGTTCCCCTATAGGTCTGTGATTGCACTGACTCTGGGACCAGTAGCTGGATCTCAGCAGGAAACAAACTGAGGTTTTGCAGGTGGATCTTTCTGCTTCCCTGTTATGTAAGGTCCCCAAATCAGTATTCATCTATGCACTGTGAAGCAGCAGCATTTCTGCTTCTTTTTGATTTTTTTTTCATGTGGGTAAAGTATAGTTTGTTCTGGCTTCTTACATAAAAATAGAAAATTTTATGAGATGCATTTCCCTCAGGCCCCACAGAGTAGATTTTGTTCTGTAATAAGAGACCAATGTGTTTTAATTGCTTGTTGTAGACTATTACCTGTTAAATTTGTCTGACAGTGTGACACCAGCAAAAAACTTCTTTTCTGTTTTACTTCCTTCTACTTTAGAGCTGTCAAACAACTTCAACATCTAAGGATAAAACATGACAGATGACTCAAATATGTGACAGGTCATAAAATATTGATTCTTCATGTTACCTGCTAATGAAATACATCACCATGGGTAAATCTTCCTTACTTTGGATTCCTGACTTTTAATTGTTATCATTCCAGTTTAGGTTGTAGTCTAGAATTAGGAAGCAATGGGTTTGGTCCCAGGAAATGCTAAAGCCTATAAATAAGGAATCAGTTCTACTTTTCTTTAACTAGTGTTTTTTATCTAGATTCCCAGCCATGTTTTCTGTTAAAACCTACATCTGATGGAAACCCTTTCGGACCTTTCTGGGTCTTTTTGATTCAGTAGAACCAAACCAGCTCCTAAGATCGTATTATAATGAGAAGCACCAAGGATCAATCAAGGACTTCCCATTGGGATTTTTTTCCCCAAGAGAAGAACCTTCTCTTGATCATGTATGAAATAAATAATATTTACTAGATTTTTTTCAGGATTTTTCCATTTTTCCAGTTAAGCTTATAATTTTTAGTATTTTTAGGTAATTTTCAACTAGCAGCAGCTCAATCTGGGTTTTCTTGTCTGGTCCTACTGGGTCCTTTCTGTCAAATGAAGGCAGCATTTTTTTGGCTAGAGATCTCTATGTAAGATCTTTTGGCAGGAAGAAAGGAACACTGCCCTACTTGAAACTACCTTTCAAGCAAAATCTGGAAAACAATGTTCGAAATTATATTAGTAATCTCTTGAGTAGGGGTTGTGTCTTGTACAAGTTTTTTACTTCAGCAGTGAAATGGTGGGAACTGCCAGCCTCCTGACTCAAGCCTGTGAGAGCAGAATTGTGTCTTCACTTCTTAAACACTTTCCTGTCTGTGACTGAAAACTTCCCACAGAAAAGTTAACATCATTCCTCCTCAAAGGAGCCCTTTCTAATGCGGTGAGACCCCTTTCTAACAGAGAGCTTTCAGTGCAAAATTATCTGGTGCCAGAGGAGCGCCAGTGCAAGGACGTGTTGGAGGCTGGCAGACATTCAGCCCTGAGAGCAGGACGTGCTGGAGTCTGACATGGTCTCTGCTGCTTTTGAGGGGAAGACCCCTGCTCTCCACAGCTCCCATGCCTGGAAAACTCAGTAGCCCACAGGTGCCAGACTGTCCCTACTCCAGATGGAATGAACAGTGCAGAGGAGCTGATGTGCTTTAGGCTGTTTTACTGGAAGCAGAAGGACATAGCCTCTGTGCAGCTTTGGAGGGATGGACAAGCTCTTCCATGACTCACCATGCAATTATTCCCAGGGCAGATCCAACCTTAGGAGTGCTGAGAACCATAGGCCAACACTTGTAAACAAAAATACTGCCCCTTTTCCAAGGGAGGGGAGCACTGACATGGCCAGTGCTGACAGCAGGAGCAGCTGGGTTGTTCCCAGGCACCATTTGCCACACTTGGAGGATTTGGATGGTGCAGCCAGACCTTGAGAGTAGCTCTCTGGTAACCAAATTACCACAACTAGCACTTTAATTCTTCACTCAGGAATTAAAGTGAGATGAGAAGACCAGCCCTTGTATCACAGCAGCCCCATTGGGATTGGATGACAAAAAGTCTATTGAAAGTATAGAACAAGCATTTGATGAACACCTGTTGATGTAGCACCTGTGTGCTTGGAAGGTTATCTGTTTTCCACTTCTATAAGCCAGACTACAAAAGGACTTGAACCATGAATCTGAAAAATCTGAAAAGCATCCTCATAGCATTTAGGAAACATTATTTAGATAAGCTGCTATGAAAAGAAATGCAAAACTTTTTGGAAAAACATACTGTTAGTGATGATTAGTGGCTCACTGTCCAGCTGAAGGACTGCATTTATTAGAGTTTCATGGGGATCTCTCTCAGGTCTGATGTTATTAAAATACTTTCACTAACCACTTGGATAGTGGAATAGAGGATCTCCAATGGAATAGAGGATGTCCTCCTCCATTTGTAGGTCACAGTAATTCAGGAGGGGGTCCAAGCATGTTGTTGGACAGAAACAGTATTCAACATTTATCATGAGTTAGAGAAATGGTCTAAAAAACAGAACACAATTTAATAGCAATACATGAATGGCAGAAGAGGGAGTTGTACAAGATAAAAGTTAGGGACCAAATGACCACATGGTCCCACAAGGCCCTTCTGTTGTGAAAAATTGACAAACGCCCTACCATTTTGGAGAAGCAGAAAACTTTATCTGCAAGATGCACAAAGTGAGTCTACCAGGCTGCTCAGCAAGGCCTCAGCTGCATGGTTGGCTTTTTGGCACCAGACTGTAAAGGGAGAAGTGAACCTACCTGGTAAATACAAGAGTGGAACAACAAGAGTGTCAGAAGCCTTGGAATTCTTAATGTAAGAGAAAACACGGGCAATTGATTTGTGTAATCTAGAGGAAAGGAGACTTACTGGACATAACACTCTTAACTATGAAAAAAAGCTGCTGTGAAAATGAAGGGAATAAATCACAGGAATGTGACAAGTAATGGACTTAGAGTGCAGCCAGGGAAATTTCACAGACATTAGGAAAACCTGTCCAAGATAAAGTCCCTTGGCCTGGGGAGCAGCTGCTGAGAGAGGAGTGGGAGCTGGTAATGCTGGGGGTCCTGCAGTGCTCCCCCCACCAAAATGCCCCCGCTCCCTGCAGCCAGGCAGAGCTAGAGGCACATAAAAACCCACACTGCACCCACTGATGTCCAACAGGGAGAGAGGAAAAGAAAAATGCCCCGTCTCCATCTTACACCCTTTGCCCCCACAGGAGGGACAACAGCCCCATGAGGATGCTGGGCTACAGGGGCAATTCATAAAGCAGGGCTCAGGTGACAGCAGTGTCTTGCTGTTCACCACATCTCCAGCTGAAGGGACTAAATTACTTAGGAACATCATGTTTTCTCCCCAGGTGACTTACACAGAGGGCATTTCCACTGATCAGGGAAGAACGATTCCCCAGCCCATATTTCTGTGCCAACTGTACTGTCTATTTTTAACAGCAAGCTGCCATTAGCATTTGTTTGCTAAAAATAAACACATTTCAAATGCAATTCATTACCTAGCGCATTAGGGTAAAGGCAATTTATTCTTCAGTCAAGAAGAAATATTTTTAAGAGATAAATTGGTTCATGCAAATATCTGTGACTTGCACTCAGTGCATGTGGCACCAGCAGAGAGAGTGCTCTGATTTCAGTCAATTGATGGGATAGATCACAAAATTCAGGAAGCTGCTGAGGAGCTCAGTGCAACATCCTATTTAACTTAATTAAAAACATGACGACAATTATTATGTAAGAGAAAAACAAAAAAGGGTTGTGGGGTGGAAGACATGGTTCTCCCTTAGAGCTGCAGCCCAACAGTGTAACAAATGGGCAGACGAGATTCTTGAGCGGGTGGTATTCTTTATTATATTGATGATAATGCCTTCCTAAAACCTAAACATCACTGCTTCTTGCTCACAGAACAGGAGAATATTACAAGGGCACAATTCTGAATCAGAAAATGCCAGTACAAAAGGATTTAAAAATGGGTTTAGATGAGCTGCTGAGACAGGAGCTGGTTGGTGATCTCTGGTGAAGCTGTCCTTCACGAATCCCTTAGTTTCCTTTTTATTTAAAAAATCGGTTTCCAGAATGTTTTGTGGAGATAAGGTACTTGAAGCAAAACTTGCTGTTTTTTGGCAGGAGGATTTGGAGGCATGTAGTGAATTCCTGCTCTGAAGGTTCACAACTAGGAATTGAACCTGAGCCTCACATGCCCCTATCTCCTTCAGAAAAAAAATAACTCACCATAAATAAATAACAAATCATAAAAAGAAAAATATCGACTCAGAGTCCTCAGGATATCTGGGGGAAAAGCAAAGCTTTTATATCCAGCCACTGCTAATGCAGCAGGTCCTGCAAAATCGGCACAGTCTGATTTTCCCCACTAGAGGGGACTGCGGTATCTGCAGTTACCTGCTCACTCACAGCAGTTCTGGTAACTTCAAAATATGTGGCATTACTAAGAAAATTAATTACTGCTACTTGTAATATAATTTAAAACAGTGTAAAATTGGAATATGTCAGAAATGCTTATTAAATGTACAAAATGAAAAAATAATAATTTCTTGGATTTAGGTTCCTTCATTAAACATTATTTTGAAGTGACCAGATTAAAAAAAAAAAAAAATTAAAGTCTTCTAGTTTATCTGAAAAATGTGGGGTGTTTTTCTATATTGTTTTGCAATGTACATATGAAATACTTCAAATTAAAACACAGTCTGTTTAACATCAGAAACCTAATCTATAAAATGCTTCTGATGATTCACAGTAACTTGTGTTAAATCTGCAAAAACCAACACCTTGCTGTCCCAAAAAAGTTTGGTGGCAGGATCCTTAGCTAATTGCAAACACTTGAAACAAAATGCAGAGAGAGAGATAAGAGCCCAGGTGTTCTTCCCACCTTGGATGTGCTGCTGGGGGATGCCACAGCAGGTGGCATAAAGAAGGCTCTGAATATGGGAGAAAACAAGTTCTGACTTCTTTTCATGGTCTGTTATCCCTGCAGTTTTGGCACTTCAGCATTTCCAGGTGCCTGTTTCACCAGAAATGCCCAGCAAAGTAGCACAAGTTAAAGCAGATCTGCAGTTGTTGAGGTTTTGAATTCCTGGATAGGGAATCACAGAATCATAGAATTGAGGTTGGAAAAGATCTAAGATCATCAATTCCAACCTCTAACCCATCATCACCACGTTCACCACTAAACCATGTCCCTTAGTGCCACATCCACACATCTTTTGAACACTTTCAGAGATGGTGTTTCTACCACTTCCCTGGGCAGCCTGTTTAATTTCCTGGTCACTCTTTCAGTGAAGAAATTCTTCCTAGTATCTAATCTAAACCTCCTCTGGTGCAACTTCAGGATATTTCCTCTTGTCCTGTCAGTTGTTACCTCCTTTCAGGCAGTTGTAGAGAGTGATAAGGTCACCCCTGAGCCCCCTCTTCTCCAGGCTAAACAACCCCAGCTCCCTCAGCTGTTCTTTGCAAGAACTGTGTTGAATGTGCACGCACTGGTGCCTAGGGCACTTGCCAAGGGCCAAGACTTGGGTTTGAAGCTGGTTGTTCCTGCCATAGGTTTTGTTTTACAGAGCTTTATTTGCGTCAGTTCTTACTAAGGGAGCAATAGTGGGAGATACCTCCCTCATTCTGAGATTCAGCCATATGTGGGTTGTGCTGCACCTTCTCCCCTGCCACAGTGGTGATCCTGTGGGAGGACCTATTTGCACCTCTGCTCACCACTGCATCTCTTTGGCAAGATCAACCCCTGGTTTATTACTGATCTTTTACTGCAAATCATTAAACCAAAATTAATATTGTCTATCTGCCAGTTGCCAGCAGTTTTCTTGTCTCAGTGTCAGAGACTCAGAAAGCTGCAGAGGTTGGCAGGCACCTCTGGGGTACCTGGTCCTACCACACTGTCCAGAGGATCAGCTAGAGCAGGTCACTCAGGGTCATGTCCAGTCAGGTCTTCAGTATCTCCAAGGATGGAGACTCTAGCACCTCTCTGGCAGCCTGCTCCAGTGTTTGACCGTGCTTGCTGTAAAAAGGGGGTTTTTAAAGTTAAAATGCAATTTCCTGTATGTCAATTGGTGTCTGTTTTGTCTTACACAGTGCCCAGGCCCTACCAAATAGAGTCTGGTTCTGTGTTCTTTACTGGGCCCCCATCAGGTACTTATACACACTCGCAAGGTCCCTACTCAAACTTCTCTCTTCCAGGCTGAGCAACACCAGCTCTCCTTTTCTCACAGGAGAATTGCTCCAGTCCCTTAATCATTCTGTTGGCTGTTCCCTGGATTCTCTCCAGTATGTCCACATCTCTCTTGCACTGAGGAGCCCAACACAGGACACAGCACTGCAGGTGTCACCGGTGTGGAGTGGAGGATCCTGTGAACCTGCTTTGTCACAAGGGCACATCATTAGATCACGGGCAACTTGGTGTCCTCTGGGGCCCCAGGTCCTTTCCTACCACGATGCTTTCCAGCTGAGTGGCCCCCAGCACATTCCAGTGTGTGGGCTTGCTCCTCTCCAGGTGCAGGACTGGGCGTATCCCACCTTCACAAGGCTCCTGTCCAGCCGTTTCTCCAATCTGTTGAGGTCCCTCTGGATGGCATCATAACCCTCTGCTGCTTCAACACTTCCCCCAGTTTTTTGTCTGCCATATCATCCAGCTGGACTTTGTACCACTGATCACAGCCCTTTAACCTGGCTGTTCAGCCAGTTTTCCGTCCACCTCACTGTCTAGTTGTTTAGCCCACACTTCATCACCTTGTCTGTGGAATTATGGCAAGCACTCAAAATCCCTGCTAAAGTCAAGATGAACAATGCCACTCACTGCTTTCCCCTTGACCACTGAGACAGTCACGTCGCTGTACGAGGTTTTCAGGTTTTCTCAGGTGCGATTTCCCCTTTGTAAATCCGTGCTGACTACTTCCAATCAGCTTCCTGTCCTTTGTGTTTGGAAAAAATCTCCAGGACTATTTACTCCATGTCATCCCCAAGAACTGGGGTAACACTGCCATGCATATTGCTCCCCACATCATCCCTCTTGGAGATAGGAGTGACACTGAAAGTCTTGTCTATGGTATGCCCAAACTTATTGAAATTATTTAACTACTTTTTTGATTCATTTGGTGAATGGAAAAATAACTTCCACGGTCATCTTCTTACCATGAGAATGGCAATCTTCTCAGGTGTCTTCCCAAGCAATGGTTTTCCTTGGTTGCTCCCTCAGTTCCAAACTCTTCATTTCCTGCTGTTCTCTTTTCAGGGAGTGTGACCAGGACACCAGCCCAGTGCAGGTGAATCACTGGGATGTTGCCTCACACACTGGGCTCTCTCCAGAGGACTGAACCTCTGCCACAAGCCCGTTCAGCTACTATGAGGAGGGAGTGCAGTGGGAACTGAGAGCGGCTCAGAGGACAGAGTGGGAAGTATGAAGATCTTTTAAAGTTACCTTTTCTTCTCTCTCTCCCTTTCCTAACTGATTCTTGGTCCTGAAGAAACTGCTGTGGGATGCTGCTGTCAGAAACATATCTCCCTTACCCCCTTATTTTCATTACTCCCTTCACGGGTGACAAGCAATTTTCTCCCATTTATTAAGGTTATCTCTTCCTATACCCATCACAAGTTTCAATCTCCTCTGTCCTTTTCTGCTTTCCATTCTCTTCTTTTTTATTCTAAGAAGAGAAAAGGAGGAAGCACTGGCATCCCAATTATTTATATGCAAATATTTCCTCTACTTTTGTCCTGATTTAGCAAAATTTGGAGTCCCAAAGGAGCAGGCAAGAGACTCCCTTTTATTCCCATCAGGCATTCTTGCAGGTTCATTCCTGGCTAGCAAAGCAGTTTACAAGACCAATGGAAAACTGACATTCTTTTATCCCTGCTGCAAAATTTGTTTCATAATTATGTACCCTATTCTAAAATGTATATGTGGCCTTAATCCTCCTAATAAGTAGGGCTTAATATGTATAAAAAGCCTGCTATGTACATCATCTCAGCACAGAATTTCAATTTCTAGAAAGGCTGAGACCGAATTAAAAAGGAAACACTGTGCATGGCAATGAGCTCATTTTGACAGGCTGAATTAATTTTAAATAATAAGGAAGTAATTTCCATCTCACTAAATGCCTGCATTTTCCTGTAAAAGTAAAATACTATAGTCAGAAAGATACTCTTGCGAAGCCTCTCATAAAGATAAGTAAACCAGATAGCAATTAAAAAAGTAAATAAATTGTAATTACAATAGTAAAAGGCAGTATTAAGTATTAATGCACTTCAAGCCCAGCTACTCTGATTGATTTCTGCTTTATCTCATTAGCTTTATAATCAGAAAAATATAATCATATGAAGATACATAGATATAAGCACAGACAAATACCTCCAGCAGTTAGACATGGCTTTAAGGATGCAGTCACAACTGCCTGATGCAAAAGAAAAGACCATGAGAAAAAAAGGCATGGAAAGATGTAGAGAAAGAGATCTCTTCACCACCACCAGTGGTCCCCACTGCCTAAAAACATAACAGGCTTGCAAATGAAATGTTCTCTGGATGGTCACATGGGGGACATGGCCTTCTTTGTTAAAACATGACTGAAAGTGATGATGCATTCTGTGATAATCAAGACATGATAATACCCATCTGGAATTGAAAAGTGATGTTCAACTCTCTCCTCTAGAAGGGAGGATTCACTTCTGTACTCCTGGCTAGTCAGGAGAGTTTTCCCACCACTAGGCTGGGAACACAACAGGGCACGTGGCACTGTGGTGTTGAAGGTTTGCACCAGAGCCTCAGGGGCCACCCTTGGTCCTAGGCCATACTTTGTTTAATGAGCTATGCACAGGTACACCTGGTAGATCCAGGACTGGTGCTCGCCTGCCCTGAGGAGGACTGTAACCACCAGACACCCTCCACATCTCTCCTTGAACAATGAATTATGTTTTGCACAGCATCAGGAGGAGCATCTAGGTCATGGGTGTCTGTGTTTGTTTGCATTCTCTCCTTCTCTAGCATAGCCTCAGAGCTGGGGTGTAGGGCCCTTTCCCAGGTTCTAGACAAAAAAACCCACCCCCAACAGCATGGTGGTTTGAACATCCACCTGGGAAGTGGGAGATCCTGGTGCAGCTCTAATCCTTGCAATAGCTGCTTGACTGCAAAGTGTTCTCTAGAATGTATCTGTCTTTGTCCTGTAAATGAAACTGGGAGAAAGGGAATATAAAAAGCAAGATCAAGGATGACATTGTAGCCTGGTGACAGGGGCACTAAGCTGTGGAAAAGGTGATCTGACTTCCATTCTCTGCTGCCATTAATATTTAATAGTCATTAAATTAACAGTCAGGGACGTGTAGGATTAACTACAGGTCAGCATCCTCATACTTATATCTGAATGAATGAGATAGTGTTAGTATGGATGGAAATAAGCTATTAGCAATGAGCACAGCCAGTATGTCAGTAACAGGCACGAATTTAAATTATTTAAACACTGTCCCTGAAAACTAAAACAATGAAATGTCTGCTCCAATACAGAGACCCACACAAACCCTGCACCAGTGGTGAAATCTCCAGCACAAATGCCCACAGAGATATGAAACTGTTTGGCAAAAATAAGCCCTTTCCCTCTGTGGATTTGCTCAAGGGACTTGCAAGAGACTTACACTGCTGATCACAGGGAAAACAGCCATAAACAGCTTTTCATGCACTCAGTAGCAGTGTTCTCAAAACAACCCGTGAAGAATGCTGTAACCGAGCCACCTGCACTGCCAGGAGAGGAGCTTAGGACCCCTGCACCAAGCTGTCAGGCTCATGTTCAGTTTGCAGGGTTGGAGTGGCTGATGGCTGGAGCCACAGGAGTGTCCTCCAGCCTGGCCCTGACACTGAGGCACACAAGAGCCTGACTTCTCTCCTGCAGTTCCTATTTTGGGTGCAACTTGGAAACATCATTGACTGCAGCTGTTAGTAAAAGATTCCCTCACCTTTTCCGTGATCTTTAAAATGAAAAGCAGTCTAATCTCAAACAACTTTTCTGCTTCTGGAGGAATCACACATGAGGACTCTGATGACCAACTTGTTCCCTTGTCCCTCAGTGGAGAGAAGGACATGGGGACAAGCCTGTTTATGTATTTTGGTGGGCTTGTTTGCTATCTCCCTGTTTAGGGAGGGCTTCCCACCAGCTGTGGTTTCCCTGTGCAGATGAGCAGAGAGGAGGAGGGCTGTCCTCCACAGAGGGAAGCCTGCTGGATTTGACCTGACAGCTCAGATCTCAGGCAGCTTCTTTTCCCACAGTTGCTAAGGAACCAAAAACAATCAGCTGCTGAAAAAAACTGTTTAGTACATTTTCCTCATCCTGGATTACAGCAGCTTTAAGAATTGCTGGGCTTTCCCTGTGCTCCTCATGGTGAGGAGCTGGGCAAGCACTGTGCTGGAGAGGACAGTTTGGCCTCAGTACCTTTTGCCACAGGGTTCCAAGCACACAGGTTGTTTCCATAGGTTGCCATCAGGGATTTCCCTCCCTTGAACTGTCTGCAGGAGTCTCAGGAATACCTATTCACAGGTGTCATTCCAGAGCTGTTTCAGCTCCCTTTCCAGCCACTGGCAGCACATCCAGCTCAGTTGCCAGTAGCTCCAGCTGTGACTTTAATGAAACCTGTCGTCCAATTCCTGCTTCAGTGTTTCAAATGTCTCCATTTATCCCCTTGCAGGTGGGGCTCTGGCTATCATCTTGACCACAGCCATTCATAGGTTGCCTGGGAGAAGGGACAGTGATGATTGCCCTGCAGGATTTTGGAGCGCCATCAGGAAAGAGATCATATGGGCATCCCTATGGCTGAGAGCCAGATGGCCAGTGAGCCACTGAAGAACAAAACATCACAGGAGGTTAATACCTGCTGGGAACATCACCCAGGAGAAATCTCCCACCCACATTTAGCTGCAATAGCAGAAATAAATGGAAAAATAGGCCTGGGAGAAAGCATCCTTAGTCAAGGCAGAGGTAGGTTTCCAGATCTGCTTTGTGTAGTGGTAGCACAAGGCATTTGTCTCTGGTTGAAGGGGACTGGAAGGCTGCAAAAAAACCTTTGGGGAATAACCTTCCCTGCATAAATGACTATGTGAATTTCACTTCTTTATTTCTCTGTCATGTCAACTCAGCTGCATGTTCACTATTAATAATAGGTCCAACTCTGCAGAGACTTGTAGTGTCTTGGAAATGTCACCTATCAAGGTACACAAATAAAGCTAAAGCAACCTCAAAATATTAACTGCTCTGTGTGTTTGCTAATAGTTCTGTGCTGACCGTGAGAGCTGGATTTCTGTTCCCAGCACAATGCCTGTAAATTCTGCTGGTTCCCTGGTGGGCTTGGGTTGTTTTTATTAAGTGGTTACGTGTCATGCTTCCCTTATGTGGAACCTTCTGTTTCCTGATGGAGCTTGTGGCTCTTACAGCAAGTTACAGCCTTTTTTCCTGCAGCCTTGGTAGAAATTGGTTGTTGTATCAGCTCATATATTTTGTAACTCCAGCAAATAAATCTGTGTGTTGTGCAGGTCAGTAAAACAGAGATCTCTACTGCACAAGAAAGAAGTGACACAGTGTTGGGAGTGAGAGGGACCTCGCTTGGCTTGTGAACTAAGGATGTTGTGCTGAGCCAACACTCCTGGGAGCTCCTGCTCTGTGGTGGGGCAGCATGATGAGGCATTACTGTGACGAGATAAACACTGTATTAAGTACAGGGCTGAGGGGAGTATGAGGGCATGTGAAGGGACAGATCCACAGCGGCAGAGAAGCCTGGGAACAGGCATTCCCCAAGAACAGACAGGTATGAAAACAAAGTTCTCACCTTTCATAGGTAAGGTCAGACCAGAATTCCACTCAGTCCATACCTTTTTTCTGGCAGTGGCCAGCAGTGGGTATGTAGGGCAGGGCAGGGAAAGCCACAGGGATGTTTCCTCAAAACTACGTACCATCCAGCAGTTTGGAGGGGGGAATTAGGGAGCCCAACAGACATCACTGCGTGTAAAGGTCCTGGAAGTCTTTCTGCCATGAACACATCCACTTGCTTTGTGAACCTTTTTAGCACATAAAATCCTAGAAGGGGAACTACAGGCAGGTAAAGTCCAGGTCACCCAGGACATGGCTGCCTGACTGTCCTGAACCTGCAGCCCACGGCACTGTGTCATCCATTAAACCATCTTCCTCTCCTGAGGGTGAATAAGCACTGACCTCACTTCAAACTCCCAAGAGACAACATTCACCCAGTCAGTCATTAATTTTTCAAGTGGTGTGTGTGGCTTCAGGTTTAGAAGGGAGAAAAGGCTGCTCCCTCAATCTCAACAGCATTGTTTGCAGTGACCTTGTGTGTGCCCTATTCTACAGCAGAGAAACAGACTTTTTGAGAATTGTGGAAACAGTTTGCTGCACCTTCTGGTAGTATCACGGATGATGAGGAAAAATAGGAATGAGGGTCACTGACTAGCTGAGTAAATGGCCAAGTTACCTAATTGGGTTCCTCCAGCTCCTATGCTTAGCAAGAAATATAACTGTATTATTATATAATGGCACACAATTTATCAAATCCTGCCAAAGGAATATATGTTCCCTGTTTTTTAATTCTTCAGAGCAAAATACTATTTTTTTTCAACATGTTTCTGTCAGGCAATGGTTAAAAACATATTTTGCTGGCTGAGTTCCCTGTTCCTGAAAAGAGGCTGGATTAAATATTCAGGATGATCTAATTAGAAAAACAGCGCCTAAACCACCAGGTAGGAGGAAGGCACTGTAGGATCCAGCACATCACTAGGATGAAGTATATTCAGCCAATTTGTATGATTTTTTGTGTTTAATTTTCTACCTGAGAAGTGACATTGGCTATTTACTGCACTAATGTGAATCCCCAGGCCAGCAGAGGTGAATTGCTACCTGGTTTATAGGTTTTACAACGCAGTCTGAGCATTACCTGTGCTTTCCCTCACATGGGCAGCCTATAAATACTGCCTGATGCCTTTTGTACAACATGCTCATCAAAGGTTATGTGAAGCAGACAGTTTTTGCAGAGCTCAGTAAACTTTACCACTGTCAGTGACAGAGTTGCCTTTAAAGCTGATGAAAAGCTATGCACTGTTACAATGCTCTGGACCAAGATCATGGAAAAACATTTACTATTGGGGCATGTAACCTACAAATTAATTAAATTCTAAGCATGTGAGTGGAGCATCATAATATTTTCTACAAGTTACAATTAATTAGTCATTGAATTACAAGGAAATCAGTTAAGTTATGACTTGCATATATTTTGCAACATTATTAAAAACCTATTACAACTGACTTGACAATCTTAGCTGCAGGGTATGATGTCCATTATGGGTGACTTTGGCCAAATGGATTTAGCTCTTTCAAGCCCTCTAATTTTGGATGCAATTTTTGCAGCATCTTCATCTTAAAAAACCCCACCAAACCAACAGAAAACCCACATGAATATCCAGGCTCTAAAAACTTAAAAGTTTACGTCTAATGCAGGGCACCCAAAAATAGCCAGCTACCTGGAAAAGCACCCTGGTTTGCAGGCTTGAATGAATTACTCTTGTATATGCTTTCTTATATCATCAGTACCCCTTTTTTTGTTTATTAACTTTGATATACAATTGACAAGTCTATTTGTCACTCTACAGTGAAATATTTAATCACAGCTAATTCTTGTTATTTAGAAATCTTTGTGGCATCTCTGATCTTTCTAATCTGTTATGAATGCCTTTAAGGAATATGAAAATGGATGTATTAATTACAAACTGCTTCAGAGGCGGCTCCTGTCAGGCAAATAATTTTCTGTAAATCAGAGAGCTGAAATATCTGCTTGGATATGGTAAGTATTTTTAAGTCTCGTACTTAGCCTGAGCACTATCCACAAGGTAGAGGTGAATGATGGCAGGTAGTGTGCCCTGTGCTCAAGAGACTCTATTCAGACAGTATCTCATGGTCCTAGTGTCACATCCCTTTATTTTTCCACTGGGGAAGAAAAAAAGAAATCTGGATGTAGACATATCCAGACACCTTCCCTATCCAAATTTCAATTAGAGATTCCTTTCCAAAGGGAACTTTTCCTCAGTATAACTTTAATGTAATGCCAGGTCTTTCACAGGCATTTAAAATACTGTCCATTTGTAATAACAGAATGGAGGCAGGAAACATGCAGCAGCTGTATCTGCTCCCCAGAAAGGATGTTTTCAACTCAGGATGGGCTGTAGATCCTGTGCTACAAAGACAAGTGGCAGATGAAGACTGACTCTGGTTTATTTTGAGATAAGCTCAAGCAAGGCTAACTTGTGCAGGAGCACGGCATTGATTCCTCCTCCAGCTGCCCATATTGTGCTTGTGCAGAGGACTACAAGAGTACTATTGCTTGTGTCTCATTGAAGGCAACACCTCAACACCAGAGGCAGGAATTGTAGGTGGGAGATCAAAGGATGATTTGAAAATAGCACAGACAAGACTGATTTTCTGGGAATGTCTCAAACCCATGGAAAACTTGGAAACTGGTATGATTTGAACTTTGCTGTGGTGGCACTCAGGGAGGAGGTTTTGTGTTGCAGGAGGCTTGGGAGAAGGAGGCGCCATGAAGAGGAAAAGGAAATGAGTCATCTCAGAAGAAAGGAGGAGAAAAGCAGGAAAAGCCATACAAGTAGTTTCATTTTGAGAAACTTCTGAGAGGTTGGACCACAAACCTGACAAAGAGGCTGAAGGTGAAGCAGTGAAAGAATTTAGAGTGGTTTGCTAAGGAATTGAAGCTAGGGATTGATTTTAGTTGTGACATTTTGAGGGAAGGCAAGGTGAGCATCAAGAGAGCCAGAACAGAGAAGGTCATGAAAACTGAGGATGAAGCTATTATGGCTCTACTTTGGGAACAAATAGTAATAGATAATTTTGTAGGATGCTCTTGAGGGAATGTCAGCAGGATTAAATGACAGCATCAGTCTGGAAAGAAGAGAGAAGATGGTGACAATGTTGAAAATAGCACTAGGGGTGTGTACTGCCTGGATACAGAAGCTAATAGGTTTACCAACTACAGTCAAACAGGGTAGGCATGTGAAGTAAGATACGGGCTCAGCTGTAGCTAGAGCTTGGGCAGGGAGGTTGGACCAGATGACCCACTGTGGTCCCTCCCAACCTTACCCATTCTGTGATTCTGTGATTCTGATATTTAACCCAGTGCAGTCCCCCATGTACATGTACTCTTAGAATCGCAGAACCATTAAGGTTGGAAAACACCCCTAAGATCATTGAGTCCAAGCACTGACGCATTATTCCTGCTCTGTTCAGAGAAGCTGCCTGGGCAGCATTTGAGGATTTTAGATATTTGTTCTGAAAGTTTAGCAGGATGGAGGTGTACCTGCTTAATTGCTCCAATCTGCATTGCACAGTGATCCCATGGGTGTGTGTCACACTCAGAGGTTGCAGTGTCTATGATCATGCCTGTATCCAGCATAACCACCCCCTTTCTCTGCTGTCCTAACAAGTGGCCCTTTTCCACATGCCCTAGCAGAAGCAAGTTTTACAGACTGAAGAGATTATGTGCTGGATATTGAACATACCACTAAACGTACATATCTATGCACATCTGATCTCAGCAAGGGACCATCTGCCCCACTGTTTCTTGGAAAGTTTGGTGTGTTGTGTCCCTGAGTCAGGCACCTGAAGTCTCTCCTACAGGGATTATATGATATTCATCTGGAGGTGAGCATGTTCCCCACAGAGATATGCTATTGATAGGAAGATGTAATGACTTGGATGAAATCTTACTCATCCTTCCAGTAAGTTGTGTCCTGATTTAGTAACATACTCCATTTGTAGATCATATTGTCTCCGGTGAGTATGCTTTACAACAGCAGTGCAAACAAATTAAACAAAGTTTTGATATGCTTCTATCAAAAATTTGTCCCTAGTGTCCTTTGATTTACTTCTTGAGATCTCCTCTGGCACGAACTGGATCGACGCAATATTTTCTCCCCCTCAAAGCTGATCTGAGCTCAACACCTCCGAGAATATACGAGCTCTGCCTTCAGAACTGGCTTCAGGCATTCTAGAGAATGACTGCCCTCCCCTTAATATATAATAGACTGAAGACAGCTCTATGTCTTCATTTCAGCAATATTGCTTTTTTTCTGCATTTCCTTGGCATCCAGATAGTGGTGCTTTGGGTGTCCCAAGCCAGTGCCAAAATGAAAAAACACCTTTTTTTTTTTTTTTGCTGGCTGACAAAAGGAGTTGCAAAGGTATATGCTCTCCTGGCCTTTCACCCCACTTGCCTCTCTAGAGAGAACCAAAATTAATGCCAGATCAGATTTGTCAGCAGGGGAATATCCTTGCATTTTGCAATGTTTGTAATTGTGCCACAGAGGTTAAAGATAAGACTAACCTATTAATTGCCCTTTATACCACTTCAAGTCTGTTGAAGATGGGTTTCTAGAGCAAGAGGTATATTTTTCAGTGCACATTTTGATATGAAACAGAAATCTGTAATGAGAAAAAACCTGGTTCCATGGGCAACAGTATAGAGTCTTTTTTGTCTCTAGTCTGAATTTCAGAGGATCATTTTCTGCTGAAAATGCTGTGATTGAGAAGATGAGTACTTGAGGTCTCATGGTGCTAGCATAATTGTCAATAGGACTACAAAAGGGGACTGTATCTTAAGTAATGAGAAAATTTTCTTACAGATGAGTATATTGAATGACTGGGAAATCCAAAATAGCTGTTCATCAGGAAGACAGGTAAGGCAGTGTGTGCAAGAGCATCAGCCTGCTCTAGCTCAACTCATGTACAATAACTTGCCAGTTTAGTGTATTGCCAGGTTGTTAGAGGCTACTGGTCAGTCTGGGTTTCTGCCTGTTATATTCCTTGTGTGGTCTGGATGCAGAGAAGGGACATCCCATGCTGCCACTATGAAAAAAGCATACAATATACAGCAAATCCAACCTTTAATACTGGATAATTTCTGATCCTTTGGCTATGTTTGATGAGTACGGTTTCCAAGAACGGTGGTTCCCATGGAAGTAACAGCATCCACCTGACACTGAATCTCTGTGGTGGGGCAGGATTTGGGGTTGCAGATACCAGCATAAGCCCAGCCAAATTGTCTTTCATAGCAGCTACGGGAGACGGACCCTGCTCTTGCCTATGAACAACCCCTAGATCTTTGTCCTTCAGATCTTCATGGTCTGTCTGGTGGCTGTTGGTCATAGGGAAATGTTGGCATTTTGGGGACACATGTTGCAGAAAGGCTGGCCAGTCCTAATGAAGGATTAAAACTGTGCTCTGTTGAAGGAAGGAAGCTTGAGGTCTGCTGAGCTTTTCAATGTCTTTGATAAAGATCCTGCAATTTCCACACATCAGGAAGTTGGATAGTCTTTGGGCAAGAGGGGCATTGGTATTCCACTGGGCAGACTTTGCTTTCCCAGCTGTCCCATGAGCTCTCAGGAGCAAGTTGGTCTGTGGCCCTCAGCCAGAAAAGCACTTAAATAAGAGCACACCTCTCAGTCCATGGATCATCCTGCTGAATTCATTAGGGCTGCTTATGCACTTCCAGGAAACAGTGTGCTTTGCTGGGATCAGTCTCAAGTCCTCATTTGCGTAAAGCTCCTTCACATTCCTTGGAGCCATATTAATATGGTGGACGGGGTAGGGATGCTGCCCAGGAGTGCACTCCTTCCTTGAGTTATAACCACACTTCCAAAAATGAATGAGTGGGTGTGCTTCTGCTCAAAGTTTAAAAGCACCATTCTTTTGGGTTGTGAGCAACATCAGGCTCAGGGAAGGGAGAGCTGTGCCTACACATGATTCCAGTGATAAACAGAGACTCTTGTTTACTCCCTGCATAATATGACTTTGCGTTCAAAGTTGGCAATGCTGGAGAGAATCAGCACGTGGCTGAAAACAACAGGTGGGGGCAGAGGAAGGAGTGATGGGTTACCTTTTTTGTTACAGATGGCTCCCAGAGCCCCAGAGATGGCACTGCAACAGCAGTTTGAGCAAGGGATGGGTCAAATGGAAATGTCAGGACAGAAGACCCTGCAGAGATGACAGAGACTAGCATAAGTATCTAGCAGCAAAGGACAGACAGGGATTAGGACATGAGACAAGAAATGTCCTGATGAAGGCATGCCTAGCTCTGTGGTGCATGGAATATCTGAACACAGGGAACAGAGGCAACTCAACAGTAGGCAAGTGAGCCAGACAGTGACTGTTTCAGAGAGAACTGAGTTCTGCTTAATGCTCTTGTGGGGCAGATGAAGCAGCAAGCAGTAGCAGAGTGGACATATTCAAGGCCACCCAGCATCAGTGTGAGGAACTCCGTGCCTGCCTGGGAAGCACAGAGGGTGTCATGGTAACTGAGACTTCAGAGACAAGCCACCAGGGCAAGAAACCATTCTCCTAATCTGACATGGTCAAAAACGTATGTGGCTGAAGGGTGAATGAAATTGTAGGAGACCATTTAGATCAATGATGGCATTCTGTGAGTAATTTTCTGAGGATTTAACCTTCATGTGGGGAATAAAACTGCACTGTAGGTCTTTAGAAAAACTATTCCTGTCATTTGCTGGGAATGATGTAACTGGCAAAGGTAACTGTGTTGCAGGATTTGGTGAAGGATGGAGGCTCTGAGGCTCAAGGAGGAAGGCAGATGAGACAAGAGGGTCTGTGGAGGAACACATGGGACCATGATCCAGGGGGCCACAATGGCCCTGTGGGTGCTGCTGGCGTTGGCTGAGTGTGTAACATTGGCATGTTGTCATGCTAAGAGGCAGAAGCAGTGTGCAGTGGAGTTACACCCTTGTGTGTGTGTGCACAAGAGGGAGATGATGACATTCAGCAGTCTGCAGCAGTTCTTGAGGTCTGTCCACTCCTTCCAGTGTATTTGTGTCCTGGTGTCAACTGCTTATATGTGCACACAGTTTAGAACCGTGATTACATTTTTTGGCTGAGGCTTTTATTCTGTCATTTTTAAAATAACAGAATCATACTAAAACAGGCAGGAGGAAACTTCAGGAGGCCACATGGACCACTTCTTGTCCCAAGGTAGGCTAATTTCACCAGAGTCACTTCTGATGGTGCTGAATAATATATCCGTAGGGCTTTCCAACACTGGAAAGTCACAACACCCTTAGGAAATTGTTTCCTCTGTTTGCTCTCTCCACAGCTGAAAAGGCTGTGGGAATGTTGTTCATCATATCTGATTTGAATATTTCTTTCTGGAATTCAAAACATGGTTGCAGGTGCTATTACCTGCATATGGGCACTGAAAACCAGAACCACTCTCATTTATGGACTGCTCCCTCACACTTATAAAATAAGAGAACTGAGTTGGAGACATCCTTGGCAGAGAAGGAAATCAGTGGGGAAACCAAGCTTCGTCCAGCAGCACTGGGCTTACACAGAAACCAGAGATGGCTGAGTAAGGACATCAGCATGAGAACCCCAGATTATACAAATGAATAGGCTGAAATGTTGCAGGACTTAGCAGCTCTCTGCCAGATACGGTAACTGAGAGACAGCTGGTTCCATCAAGCCTGTACTGGGGGTCAGAGAATTGAGAGGAGGGAGGTGGCAATCAAGGGGACTAGCCCAATTCAGGGAATCTGAATTTTGAACTAAGACTAGTTTAGGGGAAGAAAATGGGAGCAAAAATGCTTAATAGGGTACTTTGGGAAGATGGGCTATTTCACAAGACTCAAAGACAAAGTCAGGATCCTTAAGTGGTGCTGGAGACAGATCTGTGAGTTGTCTTCAATAAAAAATGGTCTGTGGACATCCATTCACCCAACAACTGTGGGTAGATATTGGCCATTGTTTTTTTGCTGCGCAGGATGAGAGGAGATGGGTCTTCTGGAAACAAGGGGAGGAGGTGGAAGGTTGTGGGGTGGTCCAGCTCTGTGTATGTTATTGCTCCAGCATCCCTGAGGAGACACATTTCTTGGGGAACCAAGCTGAAGAAGGAGCATTGTGACTTTTTGGCAGGTGTGAACAGAGATGCACAGCACTCCTGCCTCAGGGCCTCAGCTGAGTCTCAGAGCTCTGACTGCTGGCAGGAACTCACTGAGGAGAAGGAGGCAGGGAAAACACAACCCCTTATTGATTCTCTTTCTTTTCTGCAACCCATCCCCAGCACTAACCACATTTGAAAATACAGCTTCCAGACTTCTTTTACAATGGTTTTAAAAAAAAAAAATCTTAGCTCTAGAGAGAATTATTTTGCCAGCCCTATTTTTCCCTGGCTTTGAGTTTGCCATTGACATTAATTAGGACTTCCTGAGCCTTGTTAGCCTGGTGTTTTCCTTTGTTACTGAGAACAGCGAAGGTGACCTTGCTCAGTAGGTGGATTTTCTCAGCTCTGACAGTCTAATCATTAATGTCTTAGGAACAGAGGTAGGGATCTTACATGGGAAACTTGAGAAGAGCTATAAAAACATCATGTAGACAGCTGGCAGTGTCAGTTGGCATAGCTCCAGTAATTCAAAAGTAGAGGTGTTTCTGATAAGTCATCTTGATCTCACACAACTCATGCTATTCAACAAGTATTTTTGTTGCATAATAAGAAAACAACAAATATCTGTGTAAGCTCAGTTGCAAGTGGTTGAACTGGGTATACTGAGAGTAATAACCAGCATTCAACAAGCTCCATTTTATTATCCAGGAGAGTGGACCAGTCACCAGAACACTGATCTCTGGTGATCTGGTTTTGAATGAAGGCTTACAGCATAACTAAAGTTATTTTGGTGGTTTCACTCTGCTCCTCACCTGTACAGTCATGAAACTGTAGAATCATTGACAGCTCTAAGTAGGAAGGGACTTCTGAAGGTCATGTATTCCAACTCCCTTCTCAAAGAAGGTCCAAACAGAGCAGGTTACTCAGGGTCATGTCCAGTCAAGTTCTGAGGATCTCCAAGGATGGAGATGACACTACCTTGCTGGGCAACCTGGTCAATATTTGACCAGCCTTATGAAAAAAATAAAACCCACCAGCATGCTTAAAATATGAGTGAAAATCCTGTGAGAAAAGAAACCCAGGAAGGGAATAACTGAATTCTGCTTCTCCATACCAGGCAGCACCACAAGACCCATGTGGGTAAGTATGTTTCAAGCTGCTGTGGTTGGTCTCACCTTCATAAGCTTTACATACACTAAGATTAAAAGAACTATATAAACACAGGAAAACATCATATTTGCCCATAGTAGTCTTTTTTTAACAGAGACTGTGAAAACAACAACATTCGTAATTCTGATGTGTCGTCTGCCACATGAAGCAAGAGTTTGACAACAGAGGAGTCACAAAGCTTTGGCGGTAGCAGAGCCGTCCTCATCAGCCAGCTGCACCAGGAGCAGGCTTGACTTCCAGAGGAGGCAAACCAGGAGTGGCTGCTTTCCCCCGGCAAGCACAGAAGGGTCGATTCTGCTCCTGACCCATTTGAACTGCACACTTCAGCATTTGTACCGTGGATTTCTAAACAGCCACATCCAGTGGGGTCCTGATCCTAGCAGGTACTTCGGGAGGTCACTTAGGAACGACATACACAGCTTGCAGATTTGCCACTAGCAGCTGCCACAAGCTACTGAAAAAGGCAGAATATTTAGACTACACAAAACCAAAGCTAAGCTGGAATATAAATATCAAATGAAACGCTTACATGTTGCTGAACATGCTGCCTAACATCAGAAACACGAGACAACAGCAGAAAGCCATGCAACGTATTTTGGCAGAAGCACGCAAACATTTCACAGCTTGTCCCCTGGATGCCATGCTCACACTTACGTTAGTCTGTGTCATACTACCTTAACTTGTTTTAAGCATTTCCATCATCTGTGAGGTAGGGAGGGAAAAACAGAACAGTTAAGGTATAATCAAGTGAGATCTTGCACAATTTGTAAACAGTCTCATTATTGGCTGTAGTGTGCAGAGTGTGAATGGTTCAGGCTTCTGTCTCAACTCATCCAGGCAGGGAACTTTCTGAAAGCCAGATAAGTGATTCAATGGATTACTAAGGAGGTAGATGAAAACAACTGGGACTAACAGAGAAGGAAATAGTGACAGAATATAAATAAACACATAAACAGGTGAAGAAGTTTGGTGTTGGTAAGATGCATTTTTTTTCATGTCAGAATCAAAACACCCAGTAATACCTTTTGATCAGTGAGCAATTTTAACTATGTTAATCAGGCTACTTCAAAAATATTTGAATAAAAATGCAAAATTAAAAACCAAATACCTACAAATCACTACAATGAATTAGACCAAAGATAAAACTGTATCAGTTATCTCAATATGGACGGATCTGCAGAAGTGTTTCCTCTAGGTGAGAAATTACAGTTATAAAATAAAAATGATACATTAAGAGCTTGTTGATACATTGCTCCTAATTTTTGATTATACTTCCAAAATCATAGGTACCATTTGAAGGACCCAGCCTACCAAATCCTTTTATGCACAAACTTTCCTATTGGCTTAGAATGTAAGGTTAGACGTGCACTGTGCTTTTAATTATGCACCCACAGAAGCCTTCTCTGGTGCGGTCTTGTGCCCATGCTACCTTAAGAAAGACCAGGGGAACCTAACAGTACTTTGGCTCTCGAAGTATCTACAGTCATCTGTAATTACTCCTGTAATTTATTGTGAATTTACAATACTTTGCACAGTGCATAAACCTTTCATGTCTGATAAGACAGATACTAAGTCATCTGAAAGCTAGAGGATTTGTATCAAGAAAAAAAGTATTTTCACATCTACACATTACACTGCTGAACAGCTAAAAATCCGTAACAAGATGGAGGAAACAATTATCTCCTGAGAGAGTGGCCGAGTAATCAATTGCCCTAAACTTCTGCTATTCAAGGGGAGCCTAAAAGGAGATACTAAAATACATAGAATTTGAGACACTATTTCAAAACAGTAATTTCTTAACTAAGAACACAGACCAATGGTTCCACTATCACTTGAAAACTGTTTTGAAAAGAATTTAAGGACTTTACTGGGGGTTTAACATATAAATCAGAAAGAGCCAAACTACCACCAGAGTTGTATTTTCTAGCTGGGCCTAATGTAGAAGAACTGCAAAATACAGTAGAGAAATTACATAGAGTAGCTGGAAATATCTAAATGCATTGATTATGTGATTGGCATGTCCCTGCTGAAAATAATCAATATATTGACTTTTCTGAAGATTCACAGTAGGCAGTAAGGAAAAAAAAAATCTGTGTATGTGTGTATGTACTATTTTTTGAAAAAAGAATTTGGTTTCTGTCTTTCTTGGAAGCTGTGACTGTTTGTACACTGGTACTGGAGTGCCTTCATTGGCTTACCTCTATCATTATTTCAGCAATGAAAAATAGAACAAATAGAGATGCTAAAGGATACACTGGATGAGTACTGAGATACAAAGCAAGGCAGCTGTCTCATTTATAATGCTGGGAAAAAATGAGGTAAAGTAGCTTATTAAGCAAGTAATAGTGATATAATTTTCCTATATTCCTATTTTATTTTGATCCTTCTGCACTGTGAGAGCAAACGATCAGGAATTTGTAGCAATGTAATCATGCTTGGCTCCCTGCCTCCTCCGGCACATCCTGGTTAAATGGAACTGATGCTGTTTTGTGCAGATTAGGTGGCAGCCGTTACAATTCAGAAGCATTACACCAATTGGATACACTTGGGAAATATCCTCGGAAAACCAATTCTTCATTCAAGCACTGAGGAAGGTTCCCACGCACCTCATGCTCTCCCTTTCCCCAGACACTTGAGCTTTCGCTGGGATCACCCAAGGATGTCCCTGCCTGCCCAGCCCTGCAGCACACACCGTCTGTGCGGCCACCTAAGGACATGGGATGTGCAGTCCCTTCCCTTCCCTGGAATGCCATTGAGAAGACTCAGAGGAATTTGAGCACTTTTTCCTGTCCCAAGGGCCTTGGTTAAAGTTCACCATACCCATGGAGATGAAGGCTTGGTTATCACCCAGTTAACATAAAACGTATGTAAGTAGAGTCCATCTCATGGCTCAAGTGTCCTGGGGGATCTGCACAGGTTTGTTGTCCTGGGCAACATCTCCTCTCCCCTGGAGCCTCTTCTGCCATCCTCTTAGTTAATTCAATGACTGTTTCCCCTCCACACATACATAAGTCTCACGTAGCCACAGTAGGAATTATTTCTGGCACTTAACTTGTTAATGAGCAATGTTTTCCTTTGATTGGAGGTAAAACTTTTGTCTTTCCTTGAGTTCCTCCTTGGCATCTTTCATTGAGGGATGTCCCTTTCACTGAGTCTTTCTTTCTGCATCAGTCTGTACCTCAAAAATACACACACAATATAGGTTTCTAAGCAGCTTAAGAATATATAGCACGTCTGTCTCCTGAGCAAGTCCAGCCATGGGAATGACCCAGCTCTTGCTGGTGAACTGCAAAGACTGATCCCCTGTCTTTTCTCTGCTAAACCATGATGATGCATGTGAGATACTGGCAGGCTTTGTGGCCATCTGGGGATGTGCCCACATCCTTGTTTCAGCTGGGATTGGGAGAATGCTTCTGAAGTGAATTTCCCAGTTACTGTGCTTGTTCCAGCTGCTAATGGGCAACTGTGGGGCCAAGCAGGAGCTTGGCTGGAATAACATCATCTCTCCACGGTGCTGCTGGCACGGATTCTGGGCCCCCAGCACAAGCTGTTTCCTCCTGCAGTGCTGCTCCTATTGCTAATGTAGACGTTGCCTGACTGAATCCTGCTGACTTGATTGATTCTATTTAAATCAATGTGATTGTTTGTACGAACAAAGTTGATAGAACTGGTCCTAAGTGGCATTTACTCCACCATGCTATTTGGCATATAAATCAGCTGTTTGGGGCAGTGGTAACTGTTTTGTTACCACTGTGACTTTTAGGGAAATCTGTTAAAGAAAATAAAGAAAGTCGATATTTGCAGAGAAATAACTGATATTAGCACTTGACTGGTCTTATTTTGATATATAGAGCAGACTTGCTCTGGAGGTAGTTTAAAGAGATTTTTCTGTCTTTTGGGATCCTCGAAATAATCAAGTTCATTATAATGCCTTTCTTCCAAAATATCATATACACTGATGAATTATGCATTTGGTTACATAGTTTTAAATCTGAATAGGGCTGTTTGTACCCAGTAATAAAATACTATTTTAGCTTTTTTTTAATGGTTACAGTAAAATTCTGCATGATGCATATCGCAAGTAGTAATTTTCAGCTACAAATATTGATGACATCTTACCTATGGTAATGAACAGGTTTTAATATTACAGTAAAGCATGTTCTTTCTTCTTAATTAGTCTCCATTGATTAAACACTCAGATTATTTACAAAAAGCCAAACACAATGGAAAGGAAGAATAACTAATGCAATGGCTGTATCCCCAGGGTCACATGCAATTCATCTTTACTAAGGTAGCTGAGCCTCTATAGTCGCAAGACGTTTATGAAATAATAGGGAGAAAGCTTTAGGTTAAGCATATTTAGTATAAAAAGTATTTTTAAAATTTGTTTCTTAAGATGAAATTCTCCTATTCTTGAGGGAAAATTAAAGTGCTCAATGAGTTAAAGCCACAGACATCTTGCAGTAAGATATAAGAAGCCTTGTCAGATCCCTAACAGAAACAATCTTTATGATGCTGAGATTTTGTAGCTTATAATTAAACATCACTGTCCAGCCTCTGTAACCTGTATCATCCTCACATGCCATATTTTATACATCACAGCAATTAGTGAAGCATACAGGGCACATTTAGAAGGCGGCTTTCTGTCAGGAGCTGATGATGTAGTGACTCAGCAAGGCATCAGAAAGCTTTGCTTGTGCTAAGGCTTTGTGCACCTCTGGAGGGGCTGGACCTGCCAGACTAATACAAGGGGCTATTTTTGTAACATCCAAAAAGTTTCTGCTGTACATCAAAGTGCACTAGCTGCTTATTTTAGGTGACAGCAACTCTCACATTTGTCTTGAACAATACAGTCTTTAGCACTTTTTTGGTATGTACTTCTCCAAAAAGAAAATTTGCTGTGAAGCATTTCATCTAAGAAGGGCTTCCAATTTGAGATCAACAGAGACATTTTCATCTTGTGCTTCAAACGTTCCAGTAAATTAACAGCCCACGTACCAAAGGTAAGATGAAGTCATGGCATTTTGGGGAGTACTCTGAGCATGTAATTTGGGACAACATGAACATCTGGATTTGTGCCCTGGTCTTGAGCTGAGCCAGGATTTGGCCCCAGGCAGTACCAAGAGCCTCTTGAAAAGGGGCTCCTCCAGTTGGTCTGGCTGTCTATTTACTGTCTTATTTTTTTTCTCCCAGCAACCAAAATCTCACTCTCCTTCCCAGACACTCACTTGTTTCCATTCTTGAAATGAACTTGCCTGAAAGCTGCTCTTTTCCCACATTCATAGCATTCCACAAACAGACGGGCTGTGAGTTACCTTCACTGGGCTGCTCTTAAATCTGCCCGTGGTGTTTGGAGAATTAGTCTGAGCATTTTGCCCTGACTCGTGTCTCTTCCCTTGTGCCTGACTTAATAGGATCCTTAAAAAAGTGTGAAGTAGTGGAAGATGTGAGGTCACAGGTGTCCCCAAGATCAGAATCAAGAACTTCAAGCAAGTTCTAGAGAGATGATGGAAATTACCTCTGAAACCAGGTAATTTCACAAAAGATGTCCTCATTAACACTTGACTTTCACAATGTGCCCTTTTTTGTGTAAATCTCAGAAGGGTATTGTCAAAGAGGTTGCTGTTACAAACTCTAATGGCACAGTGAAGTGACTTGGAAAAGGTGACACCAGAGTCAACAAAGGCACTGAAACTGGAGTGACCTTTTTCTGTGTCATGGCCTGACTCAGCTCTCCTTGCTCCCACTACTCCAACACCACTGCAGCTGCCTTCCCTACTCCTTTTTGCTGTTGCTTTTTCATGGTCCCCTCCCAGCTGCCCATCCCTGCTCACCAAAGCACTTACCAAAGTCCCTTAGTTGGCGTGTGCTCCTGGGTCTTGCTTGGCAAAATGTAGCTACATTTGCACTTTTCTAAATGGGGATGGATTACTTGTGTGCTTAAAAGCTTTGCTGGATGGAGACCTGGACTCTAGAGCCAGACCCATCTTCATTGCTGGAGCCTGCAAGGAGGAGAAGACATTTTTCTCCTTCTCACATGCTGACCAGGAAAGGGGTGAGCAAGAGAAGTAGAGAGAGCCCTGACTTGGTTTCTGCAGTGCACTGCTGTCAGCAAAGCACTGGGCAATGATGCTCTGAGCACCTGCCCAGAACCCAGAGCATCCTGGGGAGAGCTAATAGCAAGGCTGAGCTGAGAAGTAGTTCTGTCATACTTTTTAATAAAAACATTTGGAGAAAAGTTTTCCTCATTGACTTTTGAGAAAAGAAACACCTAAAAACCCAACAACAAATTTTATGCAGGCAGCTATTAATAGTAGTGTAAATATTAGTTTTATACTAGAAGAACTAGTAGTTATATTAATACTTGCCCATATAAAAAGCATTTTGGGGTTTTTAGTAGGAACAGGGTATTAGTAATAAAAATATTTTCATTTCAGTAGCTCTTTTGTGTGCAAAACATGTCAATGATTGTATCTAAGTCACACAATGCAGGGGTGCTGGAACCTCATTTACCTAAGCTGTTTAAAAGCATCCTGTTGTGCCTGTTATTGTAAAAACACAGCATTTAATACCCTATTGAAAATAAAAACTATTTTTCTTACGTGTTTTCCCAACTGAAGCTTATTTCCACTATTTTCTCGGAGAAGCAACAAAGTTTGGGCTTAATCTTCTCAATTGCACCTTCAGTATTCATCCTTTATGTTATTACCATCAATGCATGATTTTTAAAAGTCCATTCCTGAAGTTATTTCACCTATCAAAAGGTTTGGGTTTGCTTCTGAGGTGTATGTCTTATATAGTAAACTTTCCTGTAGTATAAAGGACAAAGATTTCTTTGCTGAACCACAACAGTCAACAGGAATTTCAATATCCTATATCCATGGCAGTTAGGTGAGGTCTCTTTTAGTTTCTTTCCCTTTTAGGTTGCTGCTTTTGTTTTGGGTCTCCCTAGACTCTCAGCATGGCAGCGTGAGCTGAAGGGTTCTCACCACGGCAGCTGTAAGAATCATTGATTTTTTTGTTCAGCAGCAGAAACTGAAAAAAAAGGATTTCTGTCAACCTTTTGAAATGCAATTCTGAAAAAATTAATTTCAGATCAGCAAAATACATGATTTGAGGGACATGGTATAAAAGTAGAGGAAAAAAGTCTGGCATCACAAAGTGGAAGAACAAGGTATGGCAGCTATTCTTCCCTGACCTGGTGTTCAAAGGAAGATGTTCACTGAGGTCAAAACCCACTCTGCTACACGCAGAGATTTGAGCCAAAGCCCTTCTTTTACTAGAGATGTTCTCTAGCTCCAGTCAGAGGTCACCTGAAATAAGATGTTCTCCAGCTCTCCTGTTGTGACTATTTTACTTTTCATTGCAACTGTACAAATGCTCAGCAGTTGAGCAGAGCAAAGCATGTATTTGAGTGAGTTTTGTGCCTGGTACAACCTCTGGTTGAGACACAACATCATCAGGTTTTAGCTTGGTGGCAAAAGCCAGTGAAGCCATTTACATTGAATTAGATCACACTGAAAGAACAGGTTTCAGACACATTCCCAAGAACTTCCCGTCAATGTGATGGATGAGCAACAGCTGCCCTGGAGGAGGGGAGTGGGGGCTCCTGTCTCCCAGGCAAGGGAGGGCTGGAGCCACTATTGCTGAATTTGACACAAGTTCATAAAGAATTATTATGATCCAAAATTGCATTTTTTAATTAATAAAATAATGAAAAATGCTGTTTCCAAATGCTGCTCACCCCTTCTGAGCATCAATCATGAACATTGAGAATCCCACTTTTTGTGATAGCCCATGCAGCCCATATGATGTCTACCTGTGCACATAGGAGGGCTGCTGGTTAATCCTTGTGAATCATTCAGCTCAAGGAATGTGGTGGTCAAGACAATAACTTTCTTCAATTTCCTGGTCTCTCTGTCAAACAGCCCTAACCTGAAGGATCTTCACATTGGTGTTACCTTACTAATCTCACTGGTTTAGATTCGAAAGTCCCAAGGCAGTATGGCAGCTCTCTTATACATATTATTATTTTCGAATCTAAATCTTCTTTAAATATTGGGCAGACTCTCTTTTCATAGCTGAGTAGTTATTTCAGTAAGTGTGGCAGTTGATTTACAGTTAGTACTGTGTGCACTTTCTGTAGTGAAGCATAAAATTGAAAGGCTTATGTCAAATTCATTCATACATGGACACGCTCAAGAACAAATTAATTTTAAAGCACTCACAGGGTATATAATGTTTCTATGTAATGCTTTACAAATCTATAAAGTAATTTATAACATAAAGCCTACTTTAGAAGAGAGCTGTAGTAGAACAGATAGCAGAGTGATTTCAATCTAAAATATCCCAGTGCTACATTCCTCCAGATATCTGCAATTCAGATCTGATAGGAACCATGAGTAATCAGTTTCTAAAGCAAATTATACAAGGAAAGACTCTTAGTGCAATGTCCTCTTGCAAAACCAGGCTATTCTAGGACAAATTAAGTTTTCTAACCATCAGTATGCAGCACACTAGATAAGGTGTCAGATTCAGATCTCAAACTAGTATAAACTGGAAATCACAGCCATGAAGGATCAAGATAAACTCTTAAAGATGCATATTGGATAAATCTCATGTGTAACTGTAATACCAGGGCATTTTCACCCCATGAGAACAGATGCCTTCAAGCTGACACTACTGTTGTTGTCCTTCTCTTCTGGATGGCACAGCCCATGGAGGGTACCTCTGCACAGGGTGTCTTCCCTGTGCCATTCGAGCACAGGTTCTTTGAACATCCTTCCAGTGTTTTGTATTTTGGAGAACCTCCAGCTTCTTTCTGCTTTCTCTGGAAGAAGGAGCTGCCAGCACTGTTCAGCACCAGCCTCTTGCTGCATAGGACCAAGGGAACCAGAAACCAAGAGAAGAGCACCTCTCTGACCACAGCCAAGCTTCTTCTCTGTTTTATCATGCCTGTAAATTCCCCCACATTGAGCATTTATCATTAGCAAATGTGGAAGGCAATCATCAGAAACATTCAAAGACAAGCAGTCACCCAAATTCAACCCTGATGTGAGCAGCTACAGCTGTGCCCAAATTGCTGGCACAACAGCCTGGCATGGACAGGAATGAGTGCTGAGTCTAAGGAGTTGGCACAAGCCAGCTGGTGTGACACAGCTACTCCAGCTCCCTCCCCGCATTTTTTTCCAGGGGCATTCCTGCTCTCTGCAAGCAGCAACTTAATATACTAACAGCTCAAGGAGTAAAATATACAGCAATGGCTGTGAACTGCTGCCGAGCTCCTCTTCCCACTATTCATCCCACTTGGCATGTGTGTTACACCCGGGTAGCTAACTCTGTAATTTGGACACAAGTAGTGTGTTCCCTCATCTCCTCAGGAGAAACAGAGATATAATCAGAATTTAGAGTAGCTTCTAAAAGGTGCATATTTCAAAGGTGAAATTGCAACATAAAGCATTCAGAAAAACTATAACCCAAGTACCACCTGTGTGCAGAAGGGGGAAGGAAAATATCATTCTTTGTAACAGCCAGTGGAGGCAGACAAAAGAGTCTAACTCAAAGCAGCTGTATCTACTCCTTGCATCAGAGAGAGGAAGCCCTGGTTGCAGTCCCCTCATGCAGTGAACTTTGAGATATTTATAAAAAGTGGAACAGCTTCCACAGTGCAGGGCAAAAAAGGTCACCCCAGCACAGCTGGGCTGGTAACCAGCCAGTACAGCACAGCCACAGCAATGTGGCTTATGGGGCAATGGGATCATCCTTCAACACAGCCACGCAGGCCGGGGGTCAGCACGGAGCTGGGTGGGGCAATGGTCACACAGGAGGAAGAGCTGAGCCTTGCCCTTGTCTTCTCCTGAATGCTGGGACCCTGTTTCTCAAAAATACCCAATGACATTGGGTGCATTAAACTTCTCAGCACAGGAATTGGTTTTGTTGGACTTTCTCTTTCTGAAAGTCAGTTCAAACTGGGTCCCCCAAAAGTCCTTTGGAAGAGGAGACTGCTAGTCTCCTGTACCACATTCCTTCTCACAGCCGCTACATTGTCGACACATGTGGAGGAATAAAAGCCCTTATTGCAGCAGGAAAGGCTGAAAAAGGAAGAACTATTAGTCTGAAATTCTGCTATGAAAGAGGAAGATTTCAAAGGAACCCGAAGAAAACTTGCATCCAGCTCAGTGGGAATGCCTTAGGTGTAGACTTCACCTACTTTGCAGCAAGCCAGTTAGTTCTGCAACCTTACCTTTTGCTTTAAACAAAGGGACTCCTAAAATTTGCTTTATCATCAGAAGGCAATGGCTGACAGCCAGGCAGCACAAGAGCAGTGGGGTGCTGGAGGAGCCCTCCCCCAGCCCCACGACAGCCACTGCCCCAGTGCAGCAGAGGCAGCTGCACGAGTGCTGGGCTGGGGGCTGTGCCATCTGCCGAGTGCTTTGCACTCTCCTGTTTTCAGTCACTAATAAATATCCCCGATGTTAATAATTTGCACTGGAATGTTCTGTGACTTCTTTATGCCTCAGGTTGCACTTTTTTCTTTAAAGTTTCAGCACGGCAGTTCAGCAGTTTTTGAGAACCTGTATCGTTGCCTAAGGAGTTCCTGACTCCAAGAGGAGACAATATTAATCAGCTTTCCTGTGGCTGTCACAATAGGACTGAAATATTAAATAAATGGTATTTGGGTTGAGTTTTTTTAAATTTTGATTGTGAAAATCAGTCATAAAATTCTTGACAATTAGATGTCAGTGTAGACCTATCCCACCATTGCTGCGCAGGTGCAGAGTGCTCCGGAGTGTTGGATTCACAAGGTGGTGGTAGTGTGAAGCCACGATGCTGTAGCACCCACCTTTCAGGGATCTAGCCCTCCTAAAGCAGTCACAAAGCAGGATGTATATAGGGAGCTTGCAGCTTGAGGAGAGATGTGTTCCTAAGCTTGGGATCCAGGAAAGCCAAGACAATGCAGAAAGACTGTCTTAGAAAATGCAAAGGCCAGGGTGCATTTGAAATGAAAGCCTGCTGAGCTCTGCATAGAACACAGAGGAAATGCTCAGCTTTTCCTGGTTGGTGGAGAGCTTCTACTTGAGAGCATTTCTATGGACCCCTGCTGTTTCCTAGCCTTGTATTCCAGGAAGACAGTTATTGTTTATCCTCCCTTCTACTGTATTAAATCTTTCCAGGTGGCTGTCACAATGAAAAGTCTGCTGGGACTGCCCTGGACACCTCTGCAGTGCCAGGAGGGGATGAAGTCTTGATCTCTGTCTGTGGTGGGTACTCATTCCTGGCCAAGATTGTCTCCTTTGATGATGTGCTGTCTAAGATTTTGGGTAGGAGGGAACACTCTGTGGAGATCACCAAGTCTCCTGTCCAGGCCTAAATAAAAATCTCCTACAGGTAGGTCCTCCGACTGTGTGGACAAGGGAATTATTGAGTAAATGTTTGTATAAATGCCAGAAAAAATGCTGATTAACAAATTACATTTGTTTCTCTCAAACACAGCCATCACTTTCTCAATGAATTGATGTGAAAGGGTTTCTCTCTTGAACTGGCTTTTTAATTGTGCTGCTGAGGAGGCAGGTAGGGTGCCAGGGAAAATAAGCACTTGCAGGGCTCTCTGAGATTATGGTTGGAGATTGCCTCCAGCTGCCAAATGAACACAGTGAGAGTGAAGCTCGCAGTGTAGACAAACATTCTGTTACTGCCCCAGATTTCAAGTTAGCTTGTATAAAGTGTGGACTTATGCAATATATGTGCAATATAAATTCAGTTCTAAGGTGTTTGACTTGATATTCCAGGGCATAACATTAGCATTATGTAGGTTTAATAAAGCACATAGGAAACAAAAATGAAGAACTGCTTTCCCTGAGCACCATTTGGCAATAAGCCATCATCATTAAACAAGGGGGGTCCTAGTAGGGATGTATAAGAGACTAAATGTTCCTGGACCTAAAACTGCTCATCAGCAGGGCAGATGCTACATTGCATCATGGCTGATAAAATCTGCAGCTTGCACAAGAATCGATGTTATGTTTAAAAGATGAAGAGAAGGCAGCAATATGAGACCTGTTGCCTGGTCAGACAAATCCATTGTTTTTAAGCCAAATAGAGAGTTAAACTCCACAGAAAAAGAAATAGTAGCGGCTCCAGTTAAGTGCTGTTTTTTCTCTAAATGATTTAGAGGCCAAACAAGAAGACAAAAACTCAAGTCCTCTAATAACTCAGAAGGCTAATGAGACCTTGACTGGCTAAACAGGGGATGCTGGGATGCAGGCAGGAGCCAAGACTAACAGTGCTATCTGCGGTCTTAGTATCCACTGAGGATGCTGAAAAACTGGGAAAGAGGCAGAGAAGAACTGCAAAAGTGGGCCAAACACTACAGAAAGCACATAATGGGGAGACAGAGATTTGGAAAGCGCTGTCTGTCTAGCTTATCAAAAAGATTGAAAAGTCTTGATTACAGAGAATAACTCTTCACAGAGACAAATGAACTCTTTATTTTGGTGGAAAAGGATGAATGGTTAAAAGGTGAAGCCAAATATATCTTGACTGGCAGTTAGGCAAAACATGTTAATAGTGAGGGTTTGAAACAAGCAGCTGAGGTAAGATAAGGAGTCTGCAGTGCTTGATGAAGATGTCTCAATGCTTTTCTGAGACAATTTTCTTGCATACATGCTATGTTTCAGTTCATCCCAATAAGGGCACAAATGGGTGATATTTTAAGAGTGGTGATAAAATCTAGTTGTCTCCTCCAGCTTCCAGCTCTAGGACCCTGTATGAGCCATCTGGAGCCACACAGAGGTGTACATGCTAGCTGAGGGTCTTGCAGGGAGAAGAGGCCCCTCCTTGCTCTTTCTCTCTTTCCAGCAGGATAGTCATGTCAAGAACCAGCACTGGCATTCAGTCCTAAAGCCTGGCTTGCTGTGCTTCCAAAATGCCTTGCAGCACAATGAATCCCTTGCTTGTCTGTCCTCATTGAAACTGTTCTCAGAGCAGAGGGCACAGCAGGACATTGCGGGGGTGACCACATTGGCTCCCACCTGTCCCGGGCAGAATGGGCAGCTTGGGGCACTGAGCCAGGCTGACACAACTCCAGCGGGCGCTGCCTTTCTCTGGGGAATCATTCAAGAGAACAACCTGTGTTCACATCCTGAGAGGGTTTTCTACCCAAAACTCTATACTTTTTCTTCACTAAAATATGTATCCTCACTCTGTTTTCTCTCTCTCTTCATCTTCCAGAGATGAACAATTATTTTTTTCCTCAGTGGAGCACCAACATCCTTCAAAATGTGTATTAGAGAGCTTCACCCTCACTTAGCTGGTGAGTTCAGCTGTGCAGGCTGTGAGTGTCAGTCCTGCACCCTGGACTAGAAATTCTGTGTTGTGGCTCTGCCTTTGCATCCAGCAAATGGTTCCCAGTATATTTAGAATATTCAGTCTATGGTGGGATTGAACGCAACAGGCGTAAAAGGGTCAAAATAAGGTGAGTATGATGTCACCTGTAGCAAAACAATAATCCCCACCTTCTTTGAAGCTGATTGTAGCTGCTTTTTATTCCCTTAAGTTGTCAGTCTCATGGCAAGAAGCTGGCAAAAATTAACTCACACGCTTGGCTTTGCAACAGGAAGGTGAGTGTGTCATGCAATGATGTTCCGGGCTTTCATCAATTTATCTATGACAAAACGCCTCGCTTTAGAGAGAGGCGATCTAGGCTGGAAAAAAAAAGAGAATGCTGACATTCTATCCTGGTATTTCTAGAGTTTTTAAGCATGGAGAGTCCTTTACTCAGCATTTAAAGAAATTGTCAAATCTTCATATACTTACTATGGAAGAGCAGAAGTCTGAACAGTGGTAGCAGTGGTGGAGCAGCCCTGGGAGACAAAAGATATGTGGACTGAGCCTGAACTCGCAGTGCTTTCTGTTAACCCAGATCCCATGTCTGAGACCCTTGAGTATTCAGCCCTTAGAGGGAGTAACTTTCCTCCAGCTCCTGAATGGTTTCCAAACAGTAATCTCGGCTGACAAGCAGCAGATCATGGATGCTCAGCAGGCAATTGACTGATCTCATGATGATGCAGTAAGAAATTTAAGATCCTGCTCTTCTCCTAGGCCATTCTCATTCCATCAGGACCCCACACATATTTTCTTCCTGTGACTTTCCAGGGAAAGCAGCTGCTGTAGCAGTTGAGTTACAAGGGACAAAGCTGTTTCTTGAGAAATATAACTCCTCAATGTGTGGTTAAGCACAGAAATATTTCCTGATTTATTTGTTTGTTTGTTTTTAAGGATGTAGAGAGGGGTAATAAATGGTAAAACTAATGTGTTAGTGAAGTGTTTTCCAAAGGATGTAGAATGAGTTATTTGATGGAAAACTGAAAGACATGATTGCACTCTGTGATGAGCATCTACAAGTTTGGCCCTGGTACAATCCATTGACTTTTTTGTAATTGTCCTAATTAAATAGTCAGAAGTGAGGTGCAAATTAGACACAAAGACCACATTCACAGGCAATTAAAACACAGAATTCTGGCTTGTAGAGATAAACATTTAAATCAGCTGATTTAACAACTATTAAAAAAACCCTTGCTAACTTGAAAAATAAAGAAATCAATAAAGACATCAGGATAAAATATTTGGAAATGCCAAACGGAGAAATGGAAATTAATGACAAAAAAAAAATCCAAACCCAAATCCCAAAGGTTTTCTCAGAAAAGCACATTCTAGAGCAACCACTCCACAGTAAAGTAGAGGAAAGCAGAACTTATGAAGACATTAATCAAGGTATGAGTGAAAAGAAAATGAGATGCTTCAGGGCACAAAGATGACAAGAAGCATATCTGTGGCAATAAGGGATGATGGAAATCATACAGAGGGAAATATAACAAAGTATGCACGAGGAAAGGATGCAAGCACTGCTGAACACCTACTCTGACAATACAGTCTTTTGCTCTCACCAAGAGCAAAAATCAATAAACTCTGTAGGAAGAAAAGCTTATTAAATCATTGACTGTCCAAGCAGATATTCCTGTTGGCAAACACATTTCTCTGTGTGATGGATGGACACCAGGGTCAAGAGGTCATTCACTGAAGTGATCAGGCTTCATAAAATCCAGATTTGCAAACAGTCGGGGCAGCAGAAGCTCAGTGCAGTTACTGCTGTCAGGTGATTTCCATGTGCTGCAACACTGCAAGTTCTTTTTCAGATCAGTGAGAGGGTTTTAATCAAGGGAGAAGTGGGAAGCACTCCCACAGCCCTGGCCCTGGGCATGCTCCACCCATGCATGCCCATGACCGGCCACACCGCAGCGCCTGCCCCTGGAGCAGCCACGGGGCTCTGCTCTGGATTGCCAGCCTTGTGGTTCACTCCCTCACCCTGCTTGTCTAACAGGGAGCCTGGTGGTACAAATGGGATGAAACCATAACAT
Organism: Aphelocoma coerulescens; assembly: GCF_041296385.1. Classification (NCBI taxonomy): domain Eukaryota; kingdom Metazoa; phylum Chordata; class Aves; order Passeriformes; family Corvidae; genus Aphelocoma; species Aphelocoma coerulescens. The sequence continues at coordinate 14,249,038 of NC_091014.1, read as the reverse complement.
TGTAATGCCTTGTGTGGAGACACATCCTACCCCATCATCAGCAAAGGACTCCTCAACCCTAGATCACAAGGGTTTGGCTTGGAAGGGGCCTTCAAAGATCACCTAGTTCAAGCCCAGTGCCACGGGCAGGCACATCAGGTTGCTGCAGGTCACCCTACATTTGGCACATACCAAAGCAACAATAAAATGTCTCCTTTGAAGCTGTTCTGTGTTTCTTTCACTGTCTGGAAGCAAGCTGTATCTTGATCCAGTTTTATCTCTCCCTGTTGGCTATTTATTTTACTGGTGGGTCTCTCATCCCATTCGCATCAGCCCATTTCTTCCTTATGGCCCCTGCCCCATCCCTACACCCTCTCATCCTCAGCATTACTGACCCCTTTGAGCAAGGTGAAACCCACAGAGCTCACTCAGTCACCTGCTGAGAGAGAGAGGCAGAGGAAAGGAGCTTTCAAGGGAGAGCAGTGGACTGTAAACTTCAGGAATGTGCATTTCATCCATAACTGCGCAGCTGAGCAGACAAACCTGGGCCACAAAGAAACCATGGTCCTACAGGACCAACTCTCAAACCCAATGCCCAATTTCCTGTCTTCTATGGCACCTTCTTCTGTCCAGAGGTAACAGGACTGTACTCTAAGGGAACTCAAACATATTTCCAGGTACACTGCAGGGCTCCATGCAGAGTGGGCTGGATTTTGGTGAAAATGTGAGATCTGGAGATGACAGCCATGGAAATGTCACAGGCCCTTCCATAGCTTCCCTCCTTCTCTGAGTTTCCTCTTCCTCCAGTAAGATTTCTGTCCCAACCAATGCAAAATATTTGCATTTCATTAAGTACTTCTTCCTTTAAATGATGCCACATTACGACTTTCTTTTTGGGTTAGGTATTTCTTTAATTTTTAAGCATATTAATTATTTTTTTCTTTTGGAGGGAAGATGGGCATGCCTTGGAGCTTGTGGATGCTCATTTTAGACCAGTGTGGAAGGAGCCTTTGAGGACAGGCTGCAAGTGTCCGTAAATCCCCCCAACCCTAATGCTGTGTGTTTACTACTGTGGATTGGGATCTACCCAATTTGACCTTGATGAGCCAACTGTTTTTCTGGCTTTTTTCAGAGTTTCAGGCTGGAGAAAGTACAAAGGGTGATTTTTCCTTTTCCTGGAATACAAAGTGCTGTATCAGGCTGGTGAACACTTGGGGCTACTTCTGCTTCAGTTCAGTCTGAGGAATGACAGGGGATCGAAATAAGCATTGGCCCTTTGGTATTAAAATTTTATTTTGAGATGTTTTCTCCATCCCAAATTCATGACAAGAAAATCTTGTTGTTTGTTTCTTGCAAATTGTGGAGAATTTTTATGTTACAGTGTATTTTCTCCTAATGTTAACATAGCAGAATAAAATCAAAATGATCGTGTACATTAATAATAGAATACACACATAAAGAGAACCTTGAGGTGTCTAAACTTTCTGCACATTCTTCTAGATTGCTGATAGCTTTTGTACTTGAATATATTAAAAACAAGAAAAAAAAAAAAAAGACCTAAACTGAAATGTAAATATTTTTGTCTGGAAAAGAAAAATAATTCATATCAATAAATCACTCATGATTTGTAAATACTCTTTGTTTTCCACCATCAAGGTTTTCCACCAGTAAGGTTAGACTTACTGTCTAACCTTACTGTAGCTGGCACTATTCAAATAAGTTAGAGCTAAGCAAGACTCTTTCTATCTCAATTGATAATTTTTTCCTTTAATAGAAAGTAAGCTTGATTTTAGTTTACTGTGCTCACACAGCATAATCCCCTTGATATTATGTTTATTTAGCAAGAGAAATTAAAGTTTTAATTTTTTCTTCTGGAAAAAATATATTTGCAGAAAAGAGAAAATCACAAGTACTTATAACATGGTTGGCAGGAACCAACTATGTGGAAAAAATGTTGCCACTTACTATTTTTCTATTTCTTCGGTATTTTTGGCCATGTTTAGAAGCAATGCTATCTATGATCCATGTGTGTGACACACTTATGGAACCCTGAAAAGCTGTGAGAAGCAGAAGGTCAGCAGTGGGCTGTCTCCTGTGTCAGGTAGCCAGGCCAGTGTGTGCTGTTTGATGTTGTGATCCCTTGCTCAAGTACCCAATTTCCGTGGGAGCATTCAACCATTTGGGGCTTTCGACAAGAGCCACATACTGAGAAAACACATCACGTCCAGTGGAATGGCTGGGAACTTCATCTGAGGTAACCTGCAGAAACCAAACTAAGTGCCAGACATGCAGTTTGAGGACCTTGTTTGCCAAATTTTGTTGTGTAACCAAGGTGTACAAAATTTATCTACCAGTTACTCAGATACCAGAACTGTTCAAACTATTTGTACCCTGACAAAGGTTAAATCAGTTATGTCTGTACTGAACTGCTTTCATTAGTAGGTCAAATATATCATGGGGGCATTTTCTATGGAACTTAACTGTTGTGATGCCAAGGAGGAAGCTTGCCTTGTAAAGTTACAGGAGGCTTAACCGTTCAGACTTCTCTCTGGTCTAGTTAAAGATATGGAATATTTAGTAAATGGCATGATCTAACCCTTGAAGAAATTTTACAGGGGTTCTCAGGAACTAAAAAGGACAATAATCTGGTTTTAATGCAATCAGTGCAATCCCACAGATGGAACTAGGTTGTAGCCTGCGGTAATCACTGCCAACTATGCAGAGTGAAGGACTACAGTAGGCCAGTGGAGAAAGAAGTTCTTCAGACATTTTCTTTGCAGGAATACTGTATGAAAATAGTTTGAACTATCAATCCCAGAATGACAGATTAATCTAATTTTGGGGGAAAAGCAGAACTGACACTGATGGATGAACGGCGGCAGGTGGGGCTGAGAGCAGCCATGGAGCAGGTGTTAATCCTATTGCTGCATCTAAGCTGAGAAAGGACCTCATCCTCCAGCTCTGATGACTCAGCAGAGGGCAGATATTTAAGGAAAGGTCTGACTCAGCAGAGGGCAGATATTTAAGGAAAGGTCTGACTCTGTTTACTTAAAAAATTGGCTGGGGGAATTTATTCTGCATGAGGGATGCAGAACTGAGCCCTTGGTTATGGCTGCAAGGTGTTACAGTTCCCCTGCTCCCTCTCCTGCCCCTGGAAAACTCCACGGCAAACAGGAGTTCCCAAACAAAGTGCTGCATTTCTCATTTGAAGACCTGCCTGTTGAAACTTTTCATTTTCAATTTTCTTTGGAGCAATATATTATCAGATGTATTCGATGCCTAATTTAACTTCGTTTCCATTTGTCATTATGTTTATGAAATATCTTTCTTTCAGTGAGGCAGATGTAACCACAAGATCTTGCTCTTTGGCTTAATTTCCAAGTAATTGTCACATTAGTTCTTCAAAATCCAGGCCAGCCTGCTAAACATACTTAATAATTTAAAGTTTTCAATGTCTATTGCCTTGCCTGAAAGGCTAACTGTTTTCTTCAGCTCATTGGGAGCCCTGTAGGGGAAAAGACTGGAAACTGCAAAGGTCAAGAAGAGTTTCAGATTAAGCTTTATGTTGTGCTGTTATTTAAGTAAACAAAGGTAAATTCCAACAGGAGGGATGAATTTACATTGCATACAGTGTGTATTGACTGTGGTGAGGTAGAGCTGGAATGGGAATCTTTTCTCATTGTGAGGCAGACTGAGCAGGAGTGATGTGAATGTGGAGGAAGATTTACCAGAGGGTGCTGGGATGGGTAATGAACAGCAGAGACAGGAACAGCAGGAAAACACCCCGTAGCAGAGATTACTGCAGCACACAGAGCCTTTGCACACTCTGCCAGAGCAGGTTTTCATGCTGGCACCTGGGGTTATGTCTATACCAGTATATGAAAGCAGACCGTGTTCTCCTCTCTAGTCCTGCGGGCAAGGGGCACAGCATGGTAGTATCTATCCTTGCCTCCCCAGCCTTGCCTGAAATGTGGGCACCTAATGTGCATCTCATGAAGGACAAGTTGACTCCATACTCTGCTCTCAGACAAGTACTGACTACATCTTCCTCGCTACAAGAGCTTGGGTACCTCACATATGTCAGCACCTGTGTACATGTGTCTTCAGGATGTCCATCCCACCTGAACTGTGCTAGTGGCTGTGTTGTCATTGGCCATGCTGTTGCAGAAGAGACAGCCTGGGCATGCAAGGCAAAGCCAAATAAAGAGATGTTTATGTCACAGGTACCTGATAAAGTGACTGCAGCTTGTAATCAAGGATTTACGAGGATAGCTGTGGCCTGTTTGCTACTTAGTGGGGCTTGCAGCAGTGGTAGGTGCAATGGTGTAAGCATCAGTCATCTGTGTTTTTCGGATAAATTTAGCCTGTGCTACTCCTTCTCTATTGCTATGCCTAAAGCTAACCTGAAGCTAACTCTGGCCCTTCTTCATGGAGTTTGCTTGCATCTCTGCTCAGAGATGCATACAAACAGGGAGAGAGGCAGAACTAATCCTGCTGGATGTGTGAAGCGTTGGCCAAGAGGGATAGAGCTGTAATGAGCTTGATGGTCTGATGTGCCTGAAACCAGTGTATGGGCTCCATGTCTACACCATGTTAGATATTGCTGTCTCAGCCTTGCCTGAACTTGTGGGGGATGTACCTTAGTCACTGTGAGAAAAATACAGAGTGTCTTCTGAAGCTTATTAAAATGTAGTTGAATGGTGAGAAATGAGGAGGAAAAAGGAGCAGCTTTTTGAACAGAGCAGTCCTGCTGTTCAGGAAAGTAAAAAGTAAAGCCCAGAATGGAGTGGAACATGCATACAGGGAAACACTGACACAGGTATTTTAAAGTAACCATATGGAATGAATGGAGAATGAAACTACAAAATGAACCACAAACAGAACAAATTTACATGAAGCTGAAGAAAACCATGGAAGTTAGACTCACTATCTTTATCTTGTGTGAAAGTTTTATTGTGCCTTTAGGATAAAAAGGAGTTTGAAAGGATTATATATCTCATGAAACACATCTACTGAGCTTCTAATGGTTATGCTACGGGTACAACACATTGCTTATCAAAGCCTAAATAATGTTCTCACTTTCAGGTATAAACAGGAACCATAAAGTCTGGGAGTGGGATTTCCCAAAGCAGGCTCATGCCAGAAAAATATCTACTCATTCACTGCTGACAGGACTGGGAACTTATGACATTCAGTTATGCTGCTGATCTGCTGTTAATCTCTACACGAATCCTGTCACTGCACTAGTACCCCTTCGTGCATAGACAGAAAGGAAGAAAGATACAGACAAAAATACCAAATAATTTATTGTTATCTATGCATTGTGATCATAATGAGACTGTTCCTTAGCAAGGTTTGGCATAAATGAGCTGGTCACATCCCCTTTCACTCTGGAAATGTCCCAGGACTTCCCAGGTGAGTTTAGTGTTTACAGAAAATATTACATTGGCAGCCTTGAAAAATTAAGTCTTTGTTTCCAAAGAGCAGAAGCACATCCAGTAGAAACAGATTTCCCACCAATAGGCTGCCTGATGTCCTCTGGAAAATGGAATTTTCCATATGACATGCAGCTGTGCCTATTGTTACCAGAAGAATGTCCTTGTGTCTTCATAAGGCCTTCCACAACTGAGCGAGGTGGCAGCTGTGGTCCTGTTGGGCACCCAGACACGGCAGGACAGAGCAGATGCCCGTGCACACCTGTGCTCCTGCTCTGCTGTCTGCCAGCCTCCAGCACCCTGCCCTGGTTAGCCTGACTGCACCCCAGCCCAGCCTCAGCTCTGTCTCCCCCATTGTCCCTGGTGGCACCAAACCCCACAGGCTGTCTGTTTTCTGCCCAGATCTCTCGGTATAGCCCTGCTCTGTACCGCCCCTGCTCCCTGGACATGTTCACAACCATCCTACTTGGTTCCAGCCAATGAGAGACAGGGCTGGATTCAATCCAGTGTATCAGGAGCCTGACTCACCATTAATAACCATCTTTCCTATGTCCTCAAAGTACCGGCACCAGATCTTGGCTATGAACCTTTTGCTATAGACCAACCATGCCAGAAGGTGTTACGAAATTCTGCTCCAGGTACACGGAGCACAAAATGGTTATTTTTAACATTTACCTGTGATGTTCCACATTCCCATTCATCTGAGAATGAAAGAGCACCAAGGTGTTTCTACAAGACCCAGTAGGGTATCTCCACATGTACTTGGCTTTACTTGCTACCCCTTGATGGTTATTTTTGTTAGTCAGTTGCCCCAGTGGGTTTAAAAATAATTTAATTTATCCAAATGCATTCACAAAATTTCTGTAATGGTTTTTAATTGTGTAATTAGTGTAAAGACATATAATCATGTAATTAGGCTGTGTAATTACAACATGTAATAATATTGTAGTGCCATTATGCACCTTTTTTAAACACAGGGAAAAAAAACCCAACATGCATAGAACTCCAACATTGTAACTATGAGTCCCAGAGTGTCTGTACATATTTCCTTACCTATATTCTTGTGCAATCATCGAAGTTTAAATACAGGAATATATGCTGCTATAAGGCTGCCAAGGAGACACCAATTATTTTTGGAAATCAACTCCATTACGTTGTGTGGTGCCAACAAGAAATGGTTGTGCACAGGTGGGCATGTCTAAAGGCAGGTGTTGAGGAAAGATGAGGGAATTTAGCTGAAGACATGATTATAAAGCACACTTAATTCCTTCATGGATGCCCTTATTGCAAAGAATAATGGTGCTTTTATCACGTAGCCTGAGTCTCCTTATTCATGGTGAAATTGGATGCAGGACTGATCCAGCTCTCACTTCAGGCCAGTGAAAAAGCTCCCAGTGGGTTTGGCACAGTAGGCTCATCCCACAGTGTGAAAGGCCCTAGGGATCCATGTACCCATGGAAAATTGGTGCCTTCTCCTGCTCCCCCCTGCCCATGCTCTGGTAAAATCAGCCTTACTTTCAACGGTGTAATGCACTTGGATTCATGCACTTCTCTAAGACAATGTGTCTCAAAAAGAAAGAGTTTTTGGTGTTAAGTTTCATCAGCTCCCAAGTGGACCAGACCATCTGTTCCATAATGCTGAAAAGTGTTTTACAATTTACAGAACTAAAGTACAATGGGATTAATAGTTAGTAATTACTGACTTGCTTTGAGGAGTTCAGGTGAATGTCTCCAATGTTGATCTATATTTTTCTCATTTTAAGAAAAGGATGGTAAATCCCCAAATGAGGCAGATGTTGCAGGTTTTTGTACGCGACATCCTTCACCCCCAGCTGCGAAAACAATACTGTACATGTCACTGGTTTTGTACAGAATTAATGAACAGTTTGAAAAACATATCACATCCTCAGTAGTTGATGGACGTGTTAATAATGTCTTATTTAGTTTTTGCAGAAGCATGACCCAGTTTCATTCACACATTGGCACTGCAGTTAACTACAGAGAATGCACCATTTAATGCAAACAGGTGCCAGTGCTGGAAGGCTTCTGTACATTTACCTGAATGGAAAACCCCTTCTAATCTCAGATGGAATAGCACAACGGGCTAATACTTTCTTTACAGTATGTACCGATCACTTCAGGATGCACCAGTCTTTTCAAATGTCTAAGAAACTTTTAAGGTCAGCAAGCAGCCATGTCAACCTTGTTGCCACCACCAAGACAGTTGTGTGACTCTCCCTGCCTCCTCTCCCTCCCAAACATGCCATGTGTTGTGCAGTAACAGCCTGTGTGCCCCAGAGCTGCAGGACACTTCTGTGATCTGATGACTACCACTACAAGAACATACCCACTTTTTTTTACTGCTGCGAGCTCTGACACGCAGCTCAGCAGCCATGAGGAGGAGGATGGAGCCTGCAGCCAGGGGCAGAGGCCTGAGGAGGGCAAGGCATCTGGACCTCCTTCATTTGGTGGTGATGAGCTTTTGGATCAGCCGCTATGCAATACATATCATTAGAGGGGTATCCAAAGCACCCTACTGTGCCTCAATACAGTAATTGCTAATGGAGGCTATATATTCTAATGGAGACTAAAGGTGTGTATATGAAAGATTAATAGACTTACAATAAATCCTTGTTCTAGTTCAATTACTAGAATGAAAATCTTAATTTTGTCTCTCTACTGTTAGGAAAAAGCTGCTTCCCCTCTCCTCAAAGTGAAAATAATAGTAGTTCAGATGAAAAGCCATGCTGCAATGTATTAAAAATGATCAGTTTCTAACCATTTCATATTTTTTTGTAATTTCATGTGGTGTGTTTTTCTTCTTCCTGATCAAATATCTGAAACTTTTGGCAAAAGGAGAAAAAGAAAAATCAAAGTTTTCTTTCTAACATGGTGAACAGAAAACCTCTGCATTATGTGCAACTATTTCGGTTGGTCTTTCTCTTCCTTGGAATTTGCTGTGAGTTAAATGATCATTGATACCAATGCCTGCAGCAAACAAAGACTGAGATATCAAAGCAACGGCATGAGTTTTATTTGTGTGTATCTTGGTGAATGCTTCTCACTGCCGATCTCCAGCAGTTCAGCCAGAACAACTGCTACAGCAGCTGAAGTTTCTCATGGCAATCACTCAACACGCACAGTCCTGCTCAACCCGTTGATCGATGAGACGCATTTTCCCTGTGCTGTACAGATCCAGGGGCTGCTGCTTGCATAAGTGGAAAAGGAAAAGCCCTGAGCTGACCAGAGTGCAGAGGAGCCTGGCATGGCATTAATGAGTGCATGGCATTAATGAGCTCCAGCCCTCAGCCGTGGATGGATCCTGCCTGGCAGACAGGAGCACAGCAGCCTCCTGCTGAGCCACTCAGCACCACGAGGGACAGGTGTCACATTGTCTCACCAGCACCACCATCCTCCCATCATATCCTGACCTGCTTGCTATGTATAGACACACCTCACCTCTGTGTTTGCCAGAGGAACACTGGGCAATTTGGGATTTACAGCCATGCTGCGCAGACATGGCCCCTGCAATTCTCGGCCTTGTCCTTCTGAGCAGGACAAGATTTGTGCTGTTCCCTCTTTGGCTCTCTCTTATGTTGTTTGAACAAAACAGCAAGTCCTTTCAACTTCCTCAGTTTGATCAGGGTTATTTTTAACAAATTGTTTTTTTACAGTAATATACACTTTTACTGTATCTACCTCAACAGCAGCTCTAACCATTTCAGAAGTGTTAGCTGAGAAATCTTTACAGAAGATGCTGGAGGCAAGCAAATAGTGCTGGTACCTCTGCAGAACAAGCAGGAAACTGAGGCATGGAGCAGTTATGTGCTTTGTAATCACACAGAATTGGAAATAGCCTTTTGACTACCCACTCCTCCTCTAACCGCAAGGCAAGGACTGGTTCCAGCGTCCTCCTGTTCTTTTTGGGTGCTTTTGAGCAAATACAGTGCTCATTTTGAATCCAGCCAAGTGTAGTTATTTCAGCACTGAATTACTTCTCCTTTTCTGCCCCTAACTGTATTTCTTTTGATTGCAGAGAGCTAGACAAGCTCTCCACAAGGCAGACTGGTGATGCTGGGGGACACTTGGTGTTTCTTCGTCACAAAGGAACACAACTCAGAGGTCCCTGTTCAGCTGCCTGTGTCTGAAAGGGGGGGCACAGCTGTGACAGGGAGTTAATTCTCCACTCAAGCCCATAAATCATGCCTGTTGACAGCATTTCTTAGCTCAAACAGTACTGCAATAATGCAGCTATGAGACTGTGAAGGTCTGAGCCAGGCTCTGCTCTGCATGGGCTACTGTGAGCTTTGGGATCTGTACACTGTGTTACATTAAGTGATATACACATGGCCAAAGAGAAAAATATTCTAAATGCTCCTTTCCAGATGGAAATAGGGAGTTATTAAAAGAATAAAGGAAACATCCATGCAGGTGAGAGACTGTATGGGAAAGGATGGATGTTCAATGCAAGATGTATTCCCAACCAGCTTCTCCCCTGAGTCTGGCCCATTGGTTGCCTTGTTGTCCATCAAGTTGCACTAGGACAGGTTTGGATTGGATATTAGGAAAAATTTATTCATGGAAAAGGTTGTCAAGCAGTGGAACAGTCTGCTGAGGGAACTGGTTGGATCACCATCCCTGAAGATATTTAAAAAACATGTAGATGTGGCACTTGGAAACAAGGTTTAATGGTGGATTTGGCAGTGCTGGGTTGAACTTGATGGTCCTAGAGGTCTCTTCCAACCTAAAGAATTCTGCTGTTCTGTGATCCTATAAAACAGCATCTCAGCAATATCCAGAGGAAACAACACACAGGAATTGGAATGCAGAGACCAAACCAGCAGCTCAAAGCACTCTCACTTGGCACAAGATGCTGTGCAGACATAGCTGAGTCCTAAACCCAGGACGGCTGTGTCAGCTCCAAGCTGTGCTGACGCGTGAGGCATCTGGAGCTGGTGCTGGTTGGGAGCCACGCTGCTGCAGCTGCCTCCAGGCCTGGAACAGGCCGTGTTCCTCAGGGCCAGCAACTCCAAACCCCACCATGGTGCCTCAGCACTGCTTCCCAAGCCCAAGGAGTCACGTGCATGGAGGAATATGCTGCCGCAGGCCAAGTTTAGATGCACCGATGCTCTTCTAAAGCTGTCTCAGCATGTACAGCAATTGGATTAAGAAAACTTTTCCCATGGGTACCAATAGCTTTGCGTTCTGCCTTTTTTTTTTACAGATGCTTTGAACCAGGAGTTATAATCTGACTCCAGGCTGATCTCTAGGTTTACTCAGCTGGGCAGAGCACAGTGAGGTTTTTGTTTCAGGAGAAAAACCTGGCTTCACAGTTTTGTTATAACAAAGATTACAGACTTGGTTCAAATCTTGCTCACACCTCTGTAAGGGTTGCAGTTTTTTGCAGCTGCAGCAGGAATCAGGTGATATTGGTTTATCCTGGATGCCCACTCCACTGGCAGAAGTCTACTTATGCCCCCACTATCTGTTGGAGGTGCTGGGTCTGGGTTCAGACCAAAAGATAGCTGAGGCCTGGACCAGAGGCAGCACACTCCAGAGCAGCGCTGACAAGGCATCACACTAACAGCACATGCCTTTATCCCACGTTTTCCTTAGCCATAACTACAGAAATGCCGCCTCTTCAAAATGCTGCATTTCCTAAATCTCTTCTTTATCTTTTACTCTTTAAAGGAAATGGCTGCAAAGTGTTGATTGACAGGATTTGTGAATATAGCTTTTTTGTTTATCTACAAACCACTTATACTGTGGGCACTGCTTGCCTATCGCTCATTAGAAACAGATAATACCTATTTTCTGGAAGCTAGAAGTTCCCCAGACATAGTCCATGGTCCATTCAGTTTGTGAGATGCAGCAAACATCCTATCTTTAATCAGTATTGTAGACTGCATCTCATGAATCTGGTAGCATAAGCCCTGGTAGCATTTGGCACATTTGAACCATAATCTGTAAGATAAGATAAGAATTGATTATTTTGTATGCACCAGCCTTCAGACAAGTTTCTTACAGCAGCTGCTGAAATGATAGTATCTCCTAGGAAGATTGTCATTGGCAGAGGCAGGTTTGTTGGTTCTACTTTGTTTATCTTCATCTGAACAAGGGAACAAATTCTCCGAAGCACAGCCTGAAATCTTATCAGCCAGAATGCAATAGGCAGTGCCAGTTCCCTGGCACGTTTTTTGAGCTGCTGCCACACCAAGCTCTGAGTGAAAGGTACTGGCTGTGCCTGTGTTGCAAATATTTTAAAGCATAACTGTTAGGTAAATAGCCAATTTTTCAGTTCAATGGCTGAAGCAAGCAGTGGAAAAAATAGTTTGGGGATGAACTGAAACAGAGTTTTTTAACGTTTCTATTGAAAAATGGAGTTCCCATGATTTCCCATTGTACTGCTTTCTTTAAAGTTAAACTGAATTTTCTCATGAAAAACTTTTTGAGTTACTTAGATACTTGAATAACCTTATTACTGGTCAGCTTTAAATAAGCCTAATGTTGCATGAGTGGTACAAGAAATCAGTGCCTGACTTTCAGTGAGCAGCATGTGTGCTCCTTCTCCCACATGGCCAGAGTACAATGACCCAGCTCCTTTGTCACAGCCCCATGACACCTCCACAGCAATACCCTGCTTCCTCTTGGACTCCTGCACCTTCTATCTATGACTCTTGTCTTTCTCTTGTCCTTGGATCCCTCGTTAGTACTTAAAACTCCCTTCCTGCCCTAGACATTTCCAAACTCCCATGCTTCCCACATGCCCCAAATGTCTCTTACAGCTTCTTTGCTACAGGACTTGTCTTCACTTTCCTTACACTTGTGTTCCATGTACTCTACCTACTTTATTTAGCATGACAGATGATCCAGAAAAGGCAGGAAGGGTGGCATATCTGACATGAAATTTGTTCTGACTTGGTTAATCAAATACTATTAGGAGCTGAATCTCTTCCTGGCTTTCCCTTAGTGGAATCACATGCTAATTTTTTAATTAATTCATTAATCTTCAAAACACTTCTGGGAATTTTATATTTTTATGATGTTAGCCTTTGTTAAATTTCATTGAAATTGGATAACGGGTTTAAAGGTTATTAGAGAAGGGGATTGATAAACAAGTGGGCAGATAAGCAATGTAATTGCATAAGGAAATTATTCTGATGGGGAAATTAGAAATTTTTGCTTTCAGATATCAAAATGACATGTACTAGCATAAAAAAAATCCAACTAAAGTGAAGCATTAAATTCAAGAGCTATTCATTAAAAGGCCTTGCTTCCTGAAACACTCTTGCTCATTGAAATTGCAGTTTGTTAAAAAAGGCTCCATTATAGGGTTTGTGTTGGTTTGAAATCTAGCTGGTGCATATCATGTCACAAGGAATCACAGTGAAATTGTTGAAAGTAAAGTCAAATTTCTGAATATATTGATTGCTGTTGAAATAGTCCTTCTGTCACTAGAAAATTGCAGACAAAGGAAAATCATAACCACTGGAGACTAAATTTCTTGGGAACTTGGAGAAAGAAATGTCATATACCGGGTCAACTCACTTTACTAATTCAATAGAATCCAAATGGCAAGGTGGAGTGGGAATGCCAAGCGACTGTTGTACTTTCCAAGGCAAACACATGCCATGGAAAGCTGACCTTTGGCTCTCCCACAAAGCCCTGCCAAAATGCAGCAGCTCTCTCCTGACGTATTTCCATGGCACCCATGTCCCTCATATGCCCAGTTATCAAGGACAGTCCTGTCAGGGGGCAAGCCATTACCATTCTTCAGAAGAGACCTCACTTTTTGAGTGCATCATATTCAATGCTGACAACCTGGTGTTCAGACACTTGAGAGGCATGTGTAGGTAAATTCCCATTCTGGAAGTAGGTAGCAGATAGCTTAATGCAGCAGACCAAGGATGAAAGTATCCAAAGGTACATGTTCTGCAGTTCTCACACTCCCCAATTAGAATGTTTGCTAGCACAGGGTTAAGATACATGTACTTTTTTGTTATTGCATTAGTCTACCATCAGCTGTACAGAAAAAACCTTTTGTTATATACTTCAGCAATCAGTCATTCCCCAGATTCAGTCTTCAGTCAATTTTTGTCAGATATCTGCTATGCTTGAGTCGATGATCCAGAAATGAAAAGCACCAACTACCTCAAACTGTCAAAGCTATCCAGTCCACAAATTCCACTCTTATAAAAAGGCACAAAACGTTAACTAGACTGGACAAGTGATGAATTGCTGCATTCTTTTCCTGTTAAAAAAATGGAATTTGTCAATGCAGTGGGCTATAGCTAAAACAGCCCACATGCACCTTTTATACGGTAACATTCACCTCCTCAAGCAGGCTAAGAACAACAATATAATTTTAAACACTTTTACCGGTAATTCTTAGAAAGTAATATTAGGCATACATTAAAAAAATCCATTAAAAAATCCCTTTAACTTCTGTTTTTCATCTGCTTAAATTATGATACAATCTCTTTTTTTCCCCCTTTAATTATGAAAATGTAAATTGAGAAAATGCCTGGTCCTGGGATTATGAAAGTTGAAGATCTTAAAGAAAATTGAAATAAATATGTTTGCTTAGCAAATGGTGTATATAAAGACATGCTCTATGAAAAGAGAGGGGAGAAAGATGGGGAAAAACAAGAATGAAGGAGAACCAAGGTGGAACTGAGGTACATCCCAGGAAATCTGACAGGAGAAGAAAAATGAATGTTTAATATTATTTATTAAAATGTCTGGTTTGGAAGAAATTTACTTTCTCTCTCTGCAGCTTTTTTGATGGAGACCTTAATTTACACCAGAAGGCAACCTAACTATAGGTCTAGACAAACAAAGGCTGATAACTGTGATTTCAATGCTGTGCAGAGCTTTAGAGAACATTCTGAAGAATAATGGGACAGAATGCAATGCAGCTGTAGTGGGGATAGATGGTGCTGAACCAACCTGATGGGGTTTAGGTGTAGCACCAGAATATTAAAAAATAATCTAAATAGCACACAGTGTGCCATGGTGGGACAGATGTCACTGGTCACCAGGATCCCTTGCAGTGCTCAGCCCATTTCCCTGCTGAGGTAACTGTGCCTGTGCTCCCTGTGCTCCAAAGGGGCCGGCCCCTTCCACTGCCCCTTGAACCCTTGTGTTCAAGGTTTGTGGGAGCACTCCACAGAAGGTACTCCGGGAAGTGAAGGCACAGAAGCTGAGAAGATGGAGCACCTGAAAGCATGTGTGCTCACAACCACAGCTTAAAGTAAGGATTTGGGTGGAAAGGAATTAATATGAAGATGCTGCAAACCCTTTCAGATGAACCAGCTGGATCCAGGCTGAGACTGGTGATTGCCATTTTCCTACTGGACCTCACAGCATCATGAACTTCCCCTCCTAGACTTCTCTTCATATTTCTTCATTAAGTCAGATCTAGTCTTTGCCTAAAAATGGGGTCTCTTCCAAAGCAGACACCCTGTGAGAGCCGGAGAACCAAGAAGTGGCCTTTGCACTTCCTCTTTGCATGCAGCTCCAGCTTCTCCAGGGGTTCTCTTTCAAAACCAGAGAACAAAGGTCAGCATTACACTGTCTACAGAGGGTTTTTGAGACTATGTTGGGTGTATATATACTCTGTATATATCTGCAAGTACATCAACTGCACTGAAAGGCAATGGATGAGCTTCAGTTTGACTTAGGGAAGAAGGTGACACCTTGGAAAATTGTTTGAGACCAGGATCTTATATAGAAATTACTCCGAAGTATGAAATCCTATCAGTTCATGCTGTAATCCTCAGTACTTAGCATTTTTATAACATTTTTATACCTGTATTTGTGTCTGAGTACAACTTTAGTGCCTCTAACCTTTGTGAGAACTGCTTGATAGATGAGCAGACACAGGCTTGAATGTCAGCTGCTCACTAGTGTATAAATGATTGATCAGTGTATAAACCTGCTCATCTTCTGGCATCATTGTAAACATACAAATTCTAATAATTTCACAGAGCCTTTTTAGGGATTTATTTAAGATAAACTTGTCAGTCCTCCTCAGGAAAATAGTAGGGCTGTTGGTTATAGGGGAAGATTTATTTTACTTAATAACATGTCATCTTTGTCCATATGGGCTAAGAATTAACACCTACAGAGCAGCAGGGAGCATACATACAAAACTGAGGCAGACAAAGCAATGCACTCTTGCTCTTTAGACAGCTATTGCCTCTGCTTGGAAGTGCTGTGGCAACATTGCACTGAATACCCAGAGATTTTCAGCCATCATTTAAAATTCAACAATAGGATTCTGCAGGCTAGTTCTGAAAGGGCACAGAAATACCCCCTTAACACTGATACAAATTTTTATTCTCCCAAGCAAACTGCTCCTTAACCATTTAGAATTACTTCTTTCCATGTTGCTAAATCCGGAATTTCTATTAAGGATGCAAACACTGTTTTTGTGGCTGTTCCTATAAGTACAGCACTTTCCTACTTTGCCAGCAAGGCTTCTGTACTGAATTTCCAATCAGCCCTTTGACAATGTTTTTGTCTCCTTAACATTTGAAACACGTTGAATGATTTCTAGCACACTTCCACTTTCTCTAGTAGACCAATATTTGTCTCTGCAGGATATATGATGTCTGATCTTTATTGCTTTATCAGTTTTACTTGCAAGGGGTCAGCCGGTTGTTATTGTCAGCTATGATAGTTCTTCAAAGGAAATTTGGCTGTATTTGATACACATCAAACATTAAAACACCTGAAAAATATTGGTTTTAATCTCTGTGGTCAAGAATTAGTATAAGTAAGATTCATCACCATTTAAAAATTGTATTAATTGCTCTAATGGCTAAAATTTACTCCCACCCTCTAATTTTTTTACTGATTTCACAGGACGAAGCCTGCCCCCCTCTTCTGCATAATCAGGTCCAAAATGCCCAGTGGAAAAAATCTGAGTATTTTGGTTCAATAATCTACTTAAGAATAAAAGAATAGTAGTAAACATTTTGCATAAAACGAGCCCATTTTAGTTATGCCAGTTGAATTTGGTTTCTGAATGTGCTCTTTTTGAAGTAATCACTAAATAACAGAATTACTGTACTCTGCAGAGATTCCAGATGCATACATTTTAGCAGGCATTTACATAATACTGCTATTTTTCTCAATTCTTATCTGGTGTGCACTCATCTTTCACGTATATCATTATGGTAGAAATGTACAAGTACAGCTAAACTATTGCCTCTGTGTTCAGGAAGCAAGAATATTTCTCCTTTCACGTTTCATTGCTGGTAACAATGCTGGTGGATTTCCTCACTATTTCAAGATGGTTGTCCACCTATTAGACCCTACAGTGGGCATTCAGGATCTCCAGCTCCACCAGACAGTGGGGAGCATCCACACTGCAAAGATCTACCTTTAATGACTGAACTGACCGAAGGCAGTGAGAAGTTATAAAACCCTTGGAAGAGTGGGGAAGCAAACCAAAATTACAGGAGGCACAAAGTGTCCTGACCCTGTTAGCTATGAGAACTAGGCTTTTGTGTCTGAATTCAACACATATGCAGAAAAGAGAGAGGCTCCTCGTCTCCTTTGCATCTTTGCATCTCCTAGGGAGGAAGGAGGAGATAGCCCTACAACATCCAGATTTTCTCCAGATTGCTGGCTGCCAGTGGCAATGTCCATTTTCTCTCTCAACTGCTGCAGTGAAGAGGCCCAAGGAACTCTTTAAAGTGTGTTGCCAAATGGCTCATTCTATAAGCATGGTCTGACACAAAAGATACATCAAGGAGTAAGAGACGTAGCCCCACACAGACAGAGAGCACGTGAAATGCCAGCTGAGCATGAGCTGGAGCCATGCTGCAGACAGCAGGGCTGGACCAGAGGAAACACTGAGCAAGAACAGAGGGGCTGTAACTCCTCTGGGCATGGCAGAGTCAGCACCACTCCTGGAACAGCATCCAGCTCTGATTCCACATTTTACACAGTGCTGATAACCTGGAGGGGACTCAGGACATCCTACAGCCTGTGTGATACTGGGGGT
This sequence comes from Aphelocoma coerulescens, assembly GCF_041296385.1. Classification (NCBI taxonomy): domain Eukaryota; kingdom Metazoa; phylum Chordata; class Aves; order Passeriformes; family Corvidae; genus Aphelocoma; species Aphelocoma coerulescens. The sequence goes on along the minus strand of NC_091014.1, from coordinate 14,231,608 downwards.
GATTGAAATGGCCATGTTGATCCTTTCAGCCTCTATCAGACACAAAGTCATACAAAGAGCAGAGAGGTTTGTTTTCAGCATGCACAAAGTAGAGAGGAACAATACATGCAGTGATTAAGAGAGAATCAGTTGGGAATATCAGAGGGAAATAACATATAGGAACTAGAGTAATGGTCTGTCTTGCATCAAATGCTGTCACCTAGAAAGGTGGAAGTGCTTAGAGATGAAAGAACATTTTAAGATTAATAACTTTGTGCAATGATGTCCTCACGCCAGCTCATTATCATCCTGAAAATTTTTAGATTTACAAAACTAGGGTGAAAGTGGTTTGTAAAATCAACTGTGCTGTGGTGGTGTAAATACATTCAGTCAAACAGGATTGCAACTAAACACCTATTCTCAGTTTTACCATGTCTGTTGAGTACATTTCATGGTAAATGCTCTTGAAGTAGGTGCATAAAAATATTTCTGACAACTGGAGGGCTTGCATGCCAAATGTCTGAAAGATTAAACATAATAACATGGACCACATGATATGAACAAAATAATTGATTTATTTTAAAAACATGAATTAAGAAAAAATAACCTCCAGATATAAGAGATAGGAAAAACTGTTAAAATATCTTTGTATTATAATTTCCCTTGTTTTTTTTATCATGTATCTTTCTAGCAAATGGAGCCAGGTCATACCTACAGCAATTTTAGTGCAATATTACTCATTAACATCACATCTCTGTTTCCTCTTCCACTGCTGTTTTCTGGTATTCTATCAAGCAAAACTGTACAAACCTATCAAAATCAACAGACAGAGACCTAGACAGTCAAGAGCACAATCCTAATTTTCAGTTGCAGCAAACTTGGGCTAAGCAGGGTCATGGTAGAGCCAAGGAACTAAAATATGTGTATGCCCTAGTCTGGGCCTGTCCCAAGGCCAAGCTTCTCAGACATCCAGGGAGAGGTCAGTGGGAACAACAAACTGGAGTTCACCAAGCTCATCATTCAGGAGAAGATGAGGGACTCAACAGAAAGTCCAGATCAACTCTGTAAGTGGTCCAGAAATAACATGAATAGTTTTAAGGTTCCAGACTAAAGCCATATAATAATGACTGGCTAAAAAGGTCGACACTGTTAGCACCAAGGAGGTCAGCTTTTACTTTATACTGTAGTAATTTGTACCTGTAACAGAAAGCAGGAAGAGCCAGATATCTCAAACATCTCATTAGCTATGACTTGAATGTCTCCTTGAATATAACTTTGGGAAACAGGGCTGTTTGCTTTGCTTTCATTTGGACTTTTTTGATAGCTCCTTTATTCTAAAACTACTGACAACAGCCTTTATTTCTGTTGATGCTACACCCAGAAAGAACGAGGTTACCTTAAATTATTTACAGGTGTTTTGTTTGCAGATAGAAAATAATTCTGGCATTAGGAAACTGCTGGAGAAGGATCACAACAAGTTCATGATGGAATGAGATAATGAAACTAATGACTTTTTAAATCCTGATAAAGTTTTCCAAGAAAATCACTGGACCTAGCTGCAAGAAGGAACAATTATAGCTCAGTGCTACCAGTTTCCTCTGTGTTTGATGACAAGACATCAGGGCTGATGGAAACATAAGGACAGCCCAGACTGCTCTTGGAAGTGGCAGGCTGGACTGGACAGCAGAAATGTCCTCTCGATAGCTGCTCCCAGTCATAGTCCAGATTCTTGGCACAAACCTTCACTATTTCATCTGCATGAACTCTCTGTTGAAAAACATTCATTCAAGAGCAGCTAAGTCATGAGCTCTCCCATTCTCTGCTGTTCCTCCTACAAATATGGTTCCTGTCAGTAAGGAAGAGGGATAGTGCAGTATCATAATTTTTGTGTGTCACTAATCCTACCCGGAATGAAATACATGTCAGCTACTTCTGTTTTATAATTCTGTATATTGTGAAACAGCTCTGATTTTTTGTCCAAACTTCAAAACACCTTCTTTAATGCAGCTGCTAGTGATGGTACAGTCAGACTTGTTACCTTGTAGCTCAGTAAACATGGTGTTGCTTGTAACAGGACATAGGCTTCCTTTTAAGTTAACAACACAGGTCTCCAGATCTGTCCAGGCTCACTGTGGACTTGTTTTGACCAGCCTGGAGATTTGCTTGTAGCTTGTAGCATCACTGTCTAATGTCTTTATTCCCCATTCCCGTGCATCCTGCCACTCCGCTGCACTACAGAATTTTTCAGCTGTGCACAGAGCCTGTTCAATGCATTGAGTTACCCTATACCAGTTAAGAAGCATTTTTGAGGCTGCCTGACTATTTCGCTACAAGCTTTCCTATAAGACCCCATCCTTTAAGTCCCTCATACCATGAACTCATCAAATGGAATGAGAATTTCTTTAACTGAGCAATTGTATGAGAGTCCTTACAGAGGGTAATAGCAAGTAGGATACATCTTCCTATGAGACAGAAAGCAGTTCACTATGTTCTTCCTTCATTAATCAGTGGGGAACTAGGACTCTTTATTCATAGTCTCCAGCTTCTATAGTTAAGTAATTAATGCATGTGTTTAGGACTAATTTTACTTTCTCATTATAGAAAGTAGAGCTGGAAAGGAACTGTTGGATCAGCTGATGTATCAATCAGTACTATTGCAAGATTGACCTTTATTTAATAAGATATTTTAATCAGCTTTTGACTTTTAATCTGGATGTCTCATTTGCTTCTCCTTAAGAGTATCATCATTTAGCATGTTGGCACAGTAGTTCCTTGACAAAATACTTTTATCAGACCTTAATCTTGGAATACATATTTTAATAGTAATTCCACCATCATTTACTTTTTGTAATTCATCTTTCATTGCTGAACCACAACATATCAACAAAGTCAGTCTCATTCCTTCCCATTTAAAGGACAGAGAAATGCAAAAATCAAATTATAGATCCAGTATGAGAATCAGGTATCAAACTCTGCTTTCTGAACACCACTCCAAAACTTTTGCCTTAGTTCTGTTCAATACCAGGAGAAAAATCTAAGTAGCTTATTGCATACATATGCATGTGCTTCTCACAAGCTCATAAAAACAAAAATAGACACTTTCAAAAGGAAGACCTGGAAGTGTCTTCTATCTTTGTGTCAAAACCTCTTGACTTCTGATCTCACTCCCCCATTTCTTGTCCTCAGTTTCTACTAAGACCTCCAAAATACTTTGTCATTAGAGATCAGGGCTGGATCTGAAAACCTTCTACCTAAGGAGAGAACACCCTCAAACCAAGGCAGGCAGATCAGTGTCCTAGAGAGCATACTGTAGAGTGCTGTGGAGGGGGGAGCCACAAATCCTCTGGCTGGAGCTGTTCTGCTTTGTGTGACAGAATTCCACACACACTGGGCAACAGAGTGCATGGCACTAAGACACTGCACAGGAAGGTTCTGGATGTGGTCCAGTGGCTGTTCATACACTCCTTGGATGAAACTTCAAACCATGGGCATGGATCCTAGAGCAGTGTAGTGAATACCTTCATTCTGGAGAGATTATGTTCTGTCTGATGCCAAACACAACAAAATCTCCACGTTTATATTTATATTCTCTCTTTTAGAATATTATTTATATAATTGAAATTACAGGAAAATGGTTGCCATTATCAAAAGAAGGAATTTTTTTGGAAAAAAGTATAATAAAATCTGTTAGCTTGGCTTCTAGTCGCAGATTTTTAGATTAAATATGTCTGGTACTACTTGTCTACGGTTCTTTTACTCAGAGCTACTTGGAGCTTGTTGTGGAGGCGATATCTGAAGGAAAGTAGGTTGTAATTGATCAAGGAAATTAAGAAGTGGATCTAATTGCAATGGTGCTATGATAGATGAGCCACTTATCAGTTGAATCTCAAAGAGAGCATGTGAGTTCTTCTCAGCTGTGGCAAAACTTTGTTCTTGGCTGACATGGCAGGGAATCAAGTTTTGAAGCTAGAAATGACCAGGAATTTCCAGCCTGGAACCTATGACTGTGGGCTTCAAAGAAGAGTCTGATTTTGCCTTTGAAAAGAAGGGTATCTTAATACTTCTTATTTTGAGTTAAGAGGATAAACCTTTTGACATAGTCTAGGTACCTCTGACCAGCTGCAGCCTGGCAAGAGCATGTGGTGGGCTGTCTATAGCAATCTATCACAGATTCCTCCCCAATGAGTTTCTTGCATATTTCCCTTCTCAAATGGGAATTCAAGTGCCCAAATTTGTTCTGAGTTCATAATCACCTTAAGTGACACAGAGCTACACATGAGAGCAGCAGGAGTCTGAAGTGGGTGACTCTTGGGCTCTTTAGAAAAGAAAGAAGGCAGTGGACTAGCAACATGAACAAGCACCAGTCTGAAAATGGGAAGAGACTGATAGAAATCTTGCATTTAATTTTTAAAAGTATTTTTATTATTGTAATGTACATGCTAACTGAAATGAAAATGAGCATACAGTGACTTTTTTATGTATCAGGAGGAGTTGGGGTCCATAACTTTATGAAAATGGGACTACACAATTATATTGGACAGACAACGTGGGTATACAGAGGTATATTTGGTTTTCTGTCTGCATTTGTATTCTTTATTACTACGAGGGCTGCTGATAATTCTTTTATGCTTTGCAGCTATCTGGGAAAACTTAAATTTGGTCTCAATATTCATATTAATATACCTAATTTTGAACAAGTTGGCCTGAATGTTTGTGAGTGCATGCCATGGAAACTACATGCTGACAAGCAGGGCTTTGCAATTTTGCAGCAGTTTGCACCTTCCCTGCGACCTGAGCTATTTTCCTTTTGAAGGATGGCAGCTGATGAGCTGACATGATGTCATGTCATCCCTCCATGGGGCAGGTGAGCTGCTGTCATTCAGCTTCAGACACAGCTTTTGCAGAAGGTTTGCTGTTGCAGCAGTGATCACGTGGGCAGGCTTTTCCTGTTTGGAGAAGATGATTCTCTAGCCAAAGGTGCGCAAATCTCCACGCAATACTACTTTTTTTCTTTTACTGAAAGCTGCTTTGTCACCAAGAAACAACATTCCCTTATTTTCTGTCTTTAAGTATGTTTATTCTGTGGTGACTGCAGCTCAGAGGTATGGAGCCAGCCTCCAAACAACCTGGAGAATAAGGAGGGTGTAAATTGTCAATCAGCTGGCAAGTTCTGGGTTGGGCATCCTGCACTGAGCTCTCTGCAATATGGCTGTTGGGAGCAGCATGGTGTACTTTGAGTCCATGTGAGTTGCAATCACTGGAAGGTAGATGAATCCTTCAAATCTTTTATCTCCCAGCTCCTTTTTTACCTATTTCAGCTCTAGGCTTGTAACTCCTGGAAATCTTTAATGCAAATTGCTTATTTGTGACCCATTGCTTATATTGCTTACATGGGCTCCAAAGATGAATCAAATATTAAGCATAAACAGCTTGTGAAGCTGTTCTGTCCATTGGAAAAGCCACAACTGTTCACAAAGTGCATCATCCACCTGCCCTGACTGATACTATGGAACAGGATAGTGTCTTCTGAATGCTCTTGTATTTATCACTCATAATGCAGATCATATTACCACTTTCTACCATAAACATAGTTGCCTTGCACTCTCAATTTCTTTTGGAAACTTCTCATTTGGTCTCTTCACCCTCTGGCCAAAACCTTAATTTTATATCATTAAGACATTACAGTTCAAAATGTTACAGTGTGTAATTACACTACACATCAAGGTTTATGCCTGATGTTGATGGCTCACTCAAAATGGTGTCAAGGAAGCTTAAAGCTACAATGAATTCTAACTATTTTTGTTAGTGCCCTGCATGGCATTACTTTAATGACATAGAGGCCTTTAAGCCATTACCATTAGTCCCTATAAATTAAAGAAAACCATGCAATATGGTTCTCTCCCCTCCTTTGCTAATGGCATAAAGATGATACGAAAATCTTCTTATAAATACCTTTTTTACCCTTCAAATGGCAGTTTTTAAAATAAAAACTTATGAATTATTGTGCAAAATTTGCATGATTAGGGAACTTTATTAAAGAGACTATAAGTTGAAGAAACTGCCAAACTTGAGTTACAGTTCTGAGACGTGAAAGCCACATGGTAATTTACTCTTACACCTAAGCAAATAAGAAATGAGTAAGCACTATTTTCATCATGCAGTGAAAAAGGAAACTTTCATTTATAGCTAAAACACAGCCATCTTCTGCCACGAACAATTTTAACAGTCAAATTCCTTATTTGCAAGCATTCATTAACCTATGTAAATATACAGAACTGTAGGCATCAAAAGCACAGAGCAGGTGGACAGTTCAGCATGGTAATGAAAACAACAGAGAAGTACAGCTTCTTCTTTTTGAGTCATCTTCTCACATTTTTACCATCCTGTTGTGTTTCATATACATTTAACTGTTTCCTTGCCAACAATGCTCAGATACAGCTGTGACAACATGTACTTGCTTAACTACCATAGACTCTTACTAATTAGTGAGCCTGTGGGAGCTGATCTGCATCAAAGCCTCCAGACAAAACTACCTGATTAAGAAAACAACTGCCCAGATGACTGATCATTGCCTAATAATTTCTTGCTCTTTAAGTTTTTTTCCACGTAAATAAACACTGTTGTGATTCTCGTACTTAATTTATTGTGTCTTACCCACTGCTGAGCTAATGCATCATGTCACCCACATGCATGGGGCAAAGTCCCAGCAGCAGAGCGTGAGCTGACAGGGCAAGTAGAGGTTCGTCTCAGGTACAGTGTTGACTGCTTTCCAGGTGCATTGTCTTGTAAAGCCATGATGGACCCATGACAGTCCTTTAAGGGGATACTTTTCTTATCACAGGTTATGGGATGTCCAGGCCAACACCACCACAAAGGGGAAGGAGTCCCGGGGATCCCACTCAATGGACAGCCATGACCACCCAGACATAGTTTTTGCCCCTTGGAAGGCAGCAGCAGCACAGGGATTCCTCTTTGAGAAAGGGATATTCCTCATCCATACTTGCTAATCCAGAAGCAAAAGCCAGCACAAGCCTGAAGGCAGACCTCATGTAGATGGGGAGGGGGAAGAAAGGATGGGAAAGTATCTAATATTCATGGCTACTTGTTATAAGGGCTTTGACTTCACATGGTAACAGCAGCTTGGGAAGCTGAGGGTAGTATTTCTTATATCCACAGTCTTATCTTTTTTGTCTATATGGGAGACATGCTAGTGCTCTTTGCATATGGCAGTATTTTCACATCCTGACCCATTCCAAGAGATGCATGGGTACTCTGCATGTGAACTAATGCTGATGAGCAGTTCTGCACTATCTCTTAATCTGAAAGGGGACAAGGGGACGTAGTTTATGGAATAAATGTCAAAGTACTCACGCGTGTTCAGTGTGCAAGGGTACAGACAGATGCCACTGCCATGTTCTGCTGGGTCTCCTTGGGGCTGAGGCTGTGCCTGCTGGCAACACATGCAGGTGGGGGAATGCTGGGGGGCTCAGGGGGATTTAGACTTGCCCTGTTGTTGCTTAGCAGAAGCTTTTTGTGACAAGAGGGGAGAGAATATCCTTTTTAGAAGCCAAGTTGACTCTTTTTCACTTAATTTGAAAGAGAGTTTAAAAAGTGGTGATCATTAGGCTTGACTGTGAAGGGCAGAATGGGGTAGGCCCCTTTTTGTTGGGTTCTGGTTTGTTTTGAAGCCAGTGGTATGGTACGTTTCTGTGTTTATTCCAAGGAAATTGAGATGCTGAATGATTTTTTCTGACATGCTGTGGACCAAATGTTCTGGCAGGGGTTTGTGCCAGCGATGTGAGAGGTGATGAGGCTCCAGAAGCTGTTTTCTGCTCACAAACAGAAGCAGGTGCCAAAACAGATGTGTTTCTTTGATACAAGTAGTTGTTGGGTACATGAGCTCTATATGGTATAGACAAATCAGACATAGTGGCAATGCCAAAAGCATTTGTGGCATAGCTGTGAATGCCCTTCTGATAAGTATTTTGATTTTCAAATGCAGATGAATATTATTCTTACAGGAAATGGCCACAGGGATAGTCATTGAAGCTGATGCCCTCAGTTTACCTGCAGGACAGATGTACACGTGCATTTGCTACACACTTGACACACACTTCCTTAGCTCACAACAGTAGGCTCCACCCTGGTCTGGAATGATATGTGAAATTCAATCTTCAAGTCCATTTATCTTTGGGCTGAGTGTGCTGACTGCACTCCAGCAAGCGGGGCCACTGTACTGGTGCTGTCAGGTATAGAGATAATGGTCCTTCTGGAGCAGGACTGAGACCAGCTATTTTCATACAACATAGGCTGCCAAACAGCAATCTAGTGGTGGAAGGCTCCTAATATCTTTGCTATTATTAGAAGCAGCCCACAAAACTACAAAGGTAGTAGATGAGCTGAATGCAGAATCCTGTACTTGGGGCAGTCAGTGAAACTAGCAGGGGATCAATTTGAAGCAGATAAAAGAAAGTACTTCTGTAGCAGCCAGTAGTGAGCTTCAGGAGCTTGCTGCCATGCAGTGCTGGAGAAACTGACAGTATCAGTAGGTTTAGAGGGGATTAGACAGATTCAGGGACAACAGGCCCATTAAAAAGATAAGGAAGGGACATGCCCTCTGTGGTATCTATCACATCAGATACTCAGCTGGGATGCCAGGGGAGCACAAGGGGAAGGGGCTGCTTGCAGGCAGGATGCAGGCTTGCACACACTTACTAATAAACATCTCTTCCTGAAACTGTGATAAATTACTGGTCCAAGCCAGTTTCATGTACGTAATCTAGAAATGAGTTTTATCCCCAAAGCACTGCATGAGTATTCAATTACTGCATCATCCTAGATTTCCATGAGCTGACTTATGAGCTCAAAGCAGCACACTCAGACAAGAACTAGGATTCTTCTTCATTCCAGGCTCTGATCCTCAGCCCACCAGTTCTTTGCTGTATGGGCAATCCCATTACACAGCTCATTGCCAGCCCCCAGCACTCTGCCCTTACTGTGTACTGTGCTAAGACATATGCCCTACTGCAGACATTCATATTACACTGCAAGATCCTAAAGGAACCAAGTGATCAAATCTTGCATGGGATACAGAAGAAGATGGAGACAGTGAAAATTAAATGCCAATGAATTACTGTACAAGTGAGTAACACAATAACATCCCATCTACAGCTCTAAAAGCTAAGGATAAGTCATGCATAGTGCAGAAATTATGGCAATTCTGGGCTTTCTTAGACTTTTGGATGCTGAAAAGCAAAACTTCCTCTTCCCCTTGCATTTATTCTTTCCCAGAAATGTAGGAAGTAAGCCAGCATGCCAACTTTTAAGCATAAAATAAAATGAAATTGAAACTGATTATTGTTTTTAAACAATTGCCCTTGGGGCCACCCAACAATAGTGTTTCTAAAGCGGTCCTACCTTTGTTTTCCAACTTGAGCTCCTCTGCTAGCAAGCTGTCTTGTCTGTTTCCAAGCACAAATGCCAGAAATGAGAGGATCAGGGCATCCAAGATTCCAATAATTGCCAGGATATACGCCCAGCGGACTGAACAAGCCCCCAGCGTGTACTTGTCTGTCTTTTCACCACACATCCGTTTTACCTCATCTGAATCCCAGCCATCAGGAAAAATCATACAACCCAGGACGAGACAGGCAGCTTGGAGAAAAAAGAAAAGGAGAACAATGGGATAATGAGACCAAGCTATCATTTTGATGAGAACCTACAAAGTTATCATTAAAGCAATAGACTTTTTCATCCTGAACTTCAAAGCTAGGTTACTAAAAAACAAGCCACAGAATTACACACTGTGATTAAGTATTTAACATAAAAACCTAAGATGCAACATCAATTGCACACCTTGCTTAAAAGACCTGTTACATCCTGAATCCCTGGTCAGGTTTTGCATCAGTACAATCCCATTTTCCCGATATGACCAATTTCTTCAATGCAATATGAAAGGACCACACAAAACCAAAAGGGAAAATGGTTAATAACCTGGATATTCAAAGGTAGCCCTGGATTACTGTCAAGTCATCAGTCAAACAAACAGTTTAACAGAGAGGAAAAAAGCTACCTATCATTTCTCGTGATCTGCCCTTTTATCCTAACCCATAAACACTGGACTTGCTCACTATCCAGCCCAAGGCAGAATTTGATACATTTCAAGTGCCTCACAGAGGGCAACTCCACCCCAATGCCTGCCTGGGCTGTCCCTCCTAAGCACTGTGTAGCCCTTCATGACAACAGTCCAGTCATGGGAGCTATCCCACCACATCTGGAACTGCAATGAGATCAAAGCCCTGTGACTGCACACAGATCTCTAGTTCCTCCTGTTTGTCCTCCATACTGTGAGCATTGGTGTGCAGGCACTTCATGGAAATACTTGATTGTGTCAATATCCCAGCAGGGGTGCAAAGGGATAGCCCATAGTCCTGTCCTGGGCTTACGTCTTTGGCCTACTGTCCTGTGCTTTGAGATGCTCTCTCTTAAGCCTTCTTTTGTTACTGGGGTGGTTGCTGTAGTTTTTCCCTCATCTTATGTCTGTCAAGCCTGGCTATGTCCCCATCCTCCTTCAAATCTAGTTTAAAGCTCTCTCAACAAGTGCTGTTGACTCCTGAGATAAGATTCTTTTGGACTGGCGGACTTTATTTGTTGCCAGCAGGCTCGCTGTTGTATAAACTGGCCTATGATCAAAAATCTCCAAATTCTTCTGGTAACATCTGTCTTGAAGTCAGGTAGAGTTGCCTTCAGCAGGAAAGAATAGAATATAAAAATAAAGGAACATAAGAGAATTCTAAAAATAATGATTATGTTGAATGGGTTAATTCCTCAGTTTTTACTGCATTTAAGAGAATCAGAAAATCCGTATGCTTCCAGCAATTATCTGTAGTGCCTTTTATAACTTGGAAACAGCCTCATTTCCAACATTAGCCCTTCTTTCTTAGTAGGGGTGATGAGAAACAGTGGAGCCTAAACCATCTTTATAAGTCTTAATATTATATTGATGCAATATGCTCAAAATTTCAGGTGCATGTGCAGATTGGAAAGAATACACTGTGTGGCTTTCAGCCTTTTAAGTTTTTGTTGAGACAGATCTCTGCTTGGAAACCACAGTTTATACACCAAGTAGCTTGTGCAACCAACAGCTGCTGTTGCTGTGGGAACTGCAACAGGTTTCTTATCTTTTTGGACAAGCATAGACACTACCATTTTACACACCTCTAATGGCCACAAAATAAAACAAGACTCACACTGGATCACTATGATGAAATACTGGAACAGGGATGTGTAACAAGAGTTTAGGAATGGTAGTTTCCTTTGACAGCTGCACAATTGCTGTAGACTATGTCCTGAAAGCATGTCTGCAGAAAACGTTTGACATCGAGTAAAAGATGCACCCAAGGCGTTTGACAAATTCCTTCTGAACAGCTCATTTGTGTGAAAATAAAACAGCTTATAATACTTTTAAGGACAATTAGGCTGAGAAACATGGGTGATTAGATAAGGACCAATCTACTCAGAACATGCAGGTTGGACAAATTGTAAATTATGTATTGCCTGCCTTAACTCATTTACACAATTACATAAGATCTTTCAAATGCCTTAGAGACAAACAGTACAATAATTTATTTTCTTGAGCTGGTTACATGCACTTTCAGAAAGTGAAGTTGCCCTCACACTTGCAAGGAACTCCACTGAAATGATGCAGCAAATCTGCAAATTTCTTGTGTTCATAAAATGTCCATATTTACTCAGCTAACTGTTGACAAAGTTTAATTTACTATATAATAGCAACTAACAAAGCAAGTTTACTTTCATTAATCATCCTCAATATGTGAGGAAGCTTAATGCTCAGTTAATGATCAATAGATACAGGATTTTTCTGCTAATTGTGCATGAATAGTGACCAAATACCGACATGTCTGTGGTTTTTTATTACACAGCAGATCAGATGTGTTCTTAGTACCTCCTAAAAGTAATTTAACTTTGTTCTTTTACACCTAGGTAATTAAAAAAATGGACCCTTATCTCAGGAATTCAGTGCAAACCTTCCCAGCTGTGTTCCTCAGATTTCCAATTAACTCATCTTTCCTGAATTCTGTTCCTGCATTCTTTGATATATTTGCCTAATTTTCTGGAATCATTCTGTTGGTTGCAGTTGGACTTCTCTTGGTAATAAGACACACAGGTAAATGGTGGCTGGACTAGATTCCTTTGCATAAAGACACATATCAATGAGTGGATATTATTATTTTCTATTTTTCCTATACAGTTAAGATGTTGTCTACTAGATGACTACTTAGTCAACATCTTCAGATGAAGGAATCATACTTTACCTGTAGATGTTAACATAAGTAAGATTAGTAAACCTTGAGTTTTTACTTCTTGAAGGAATATTTTGCACTGAATGCCTTTAAGATTACAGACTTGCTCAATAATATAAACAGGTAACGATTCTTTTATCAGCTACAAGATTGAAAAGACAGATATGAAATCCACCTACAGATCTCTTTTTCATTGCTAGAAATTTTTACATTTAAATTCTTTTAAAGACAATTAGAAGATTTTTCTTTAAAAGGAAATTACTTTCAGTTTTATACAAATTTGAAATATGGAAATAATTTTATGCAATTTCAGTGAAACTGCTAAGAGATGATTTTATAACACTAACATGGGCCTCATATCTTTGCCTAAACTTCCTTTGTCTCTAATGGCAACATTACTGCAATGGAAATGTAATAAAAGCTACTACTGTATTACTATTAAGTAGTAATAGTGTTCTAATGAATTCAGAAAGTTTTGGATTTGAAAGTTCATAAATTAAAACCCTTAAATCATCAGTTCCTGCAGACTCTTTGATTCAAGTAAAAAGAAAGTTATATCTACAGTGGTAGAAAGCAGTCTTCTGTGTGTGGTCTGACATATTGGATCAGCACCATCTTTCTGAGACTGCAGACAGCCCGGCCTAGGACCTCTGTAGCTAACCAAGGGCCTTCATGATAAGCAACAAGGGGAAATTGATAAATGACTGGCTAGTGTCACTGACATCATTCAAAACCATTTGGGCAACTGTAAAACTTACAAGAATCATATCCACATTGTTTTCCCTTTGGTTGCTTGAGAAAGCTACTGGCAGGATTATTATCTTTGTAATGATGGCCCTGCCTTTCCTCCATTTCTTCCTCTCCTGTGATGACAAGGTGACTTGCTTAGCAGATGGGGGAAAGGCTGTGGGTGTTGTCTACCTACACTTTACTAAAGTCTTTGAGACTTTTCCCACAGTATTCTCCTGGATAAACTGGCTGGTCATGGCTTGGACTACCATAATTTTTGCTGGATAAAAAAAACTGTCTGGATAGCCAAGCCGAGAGACTGATAGTGAATGGAGCTAAACCCAGGTGGTGGCTGGTCACAAGTGGTGTTCTCCAGGGCTCAGTACTAGGACCACCCCTGTTTAATACCTTTATCAATGACCAGGACAAGGGGATTGAATGTACCCACACAGAGTTTGCAGATGACACCTAGCTGGGTGGGAGTGCTGATTTGCTGGAGGGCAGGAAGGCTCTGCAGAGACATCTGGACAGGCTGGATCGATGGAGCAAGGCCAACTGTGTGAGGTTCAACAAGGCCATGTGTCGGGTCCTGCCCTTAGGCCACAACAACTCCATGGAATGTTGCAGAGTGGGGCAGAGTGGTTGGAAAGAGGCCCAGAGGAAAAGGACCTGGGGGTGCTGGTTAACAGTGGCTGAGCATGAGCCTGTGTGTGCCCAGGTGGGCAAGAAGGCCAATGGCATCCTGACTGTGTCTGCAGGATGTGGCCAGCAGGACCAGGGCAGTGATTGTCCCTCTGTACTTGGCACTGGTGAGGCCACACCTGGAATCAATCCCATGTCCAGGTTTGGGCCCCTCACTACAAGACAGACATTCTCGTGCTGCAGTGTGTCCAGAGAAGGGTAAGACAGCTGGTGAGGGGTCTGGAGCACAAGTCTAATGAGGAGCAGCTGGGGGAGCTGGAGTTGCTCAGTCTGGAGAAAAGCAGACTCAGGGGAGACCTTATCACTCTCTACAACTGCCTGAAAGGAGGCTGCAGACAGGTGGGGGTTGGTCTGTTCTCTTAAGTAACAAGCAACAGGATAAGAGGAAATGGCCTCAGGTTGCATCAGGGGAGGTTTAGATTGGATATTAGGAAAAATTTCTTCACTTAAAAGCTTGTCAAGTATTGGAAGAGGCTGTACATGGAAGTGATGGAGTCACCATCCTTGGAGATATTTAAAAGATGTCTAGATGTGGGGATTAGGGACATGGTTTAGTAGCGGACTTGGCAGTGTAGAATTAAAGGTTGGACTCAATGATCTTAGTGATCCAATTTAAATGACTCTGTGATTCTATGATTCCTGTAAGACATAGAGTAAGAATCATAGAACGCTTGTGTTGGAAGATTATCTTTAAAAACCATTTAGTTCACCCACCAGGTTGCTCAGAGCCCCATCCAGTCCAGCCTTAAACATTTCCAGGGATGGTATCTACAAGTTTTCTGGGCAACCTGTTCCACTGTCTCACCACCCAAACCATTGTTTTCTCCTACATATTGGAGTCTGGTGACAATTTTCAAGCTTTTAAAAAATGATTAATAAGCAGTAGTTAAACATGCCTTATATTTTTTCTTGTTTTCTTAAAAAGTTTTTGCTTGTGTGAACAGCTAGCAGAAACTGTCACATGGTTTTCCTTTAGGGCTTTAAGTGACAAGACAAATTATTCATAGTAGGAGAGAGAGCCCAGGATTTTTACCTCCTGGGATGAAAGGATGCAGATACAACACTTCCAGAGATTGGAAACAGACACTGAATTGTTGCTGGCACTGACAGACTTGTGACTCTGACCAAGCTAATATTATCACAGCCTGTGCTCTGTGCATGAGCTCAAACGGTAATTAGCAAACAAGTAGCTCACGATCCTATGGTTGTGCCAAATACGGTGACAGATTAATATTATATCATTGCATGAAATGAGGTTCTATTTATAAAAAAAGCTGACTGCTATGCAGGAAACCAGTGCTGAGAAATTCCCGCTGGCAGGACTCCTCTCTCATCTTCATTCTTTTCCTGACAACAGACCAAATTTGCTTGCGTGTAGAGAGAGTATGATGATGGCAAGTTTCCTGATAAAGGAGTAAAAAAAATGGAATGGGAATTATGCTGACCATCTCTTTTCTTTCCATGCCCACACATGCAAGAGTCTTCAAACCTCTGTGGTTCCAAAACACAAGAGGTTTTTTATTTATTTTTTCCCTAAACGGTATTTACAAAAACAGTGACCCATTAAATCTCCAGTAAACTGAATAGAGATTTTGCCAGCCATGTTGGTGATTAGGATTAGTCTTTCAGGAGCTTGTAGCTGGGAAAGAAGGAAGTGCTGAGTGGAGGTGGCTGAAGACACACTGAAGGTGGCTGAAGACACAGGGTCAAATTTAGTCCTGAGTGAAGACCAAGGTTACATGCCCATCAGCTGAGATTGATGCAAGTGATATGGACTGCACTGCTGAGTGGGGCAATAATCCTCTCTCTATATAATGCTGTTTATATTTATGTCATGGCTTGGAGGAAATGTGCAATTTTGAAGCAAATTCCATGATTTTCTCCATTTACTCATTCCATCCACAGAAACAGTTCTGCTGCATGCAAAACAGAGTATTTCTGGAGGAGCCTTCATTTCCAAAAGTTCTTCAACACTGAGTGGGGACCTTAAAATTCTGGCTCAATGGTGTGGGCTTCATCACCACAAAACCTGTGCCTAAGAGAAAGCTCTTGAACTATGAAAAGCTTCCATAATACCTGAAATAGTTCTTGTGCAATAAAAAGAGGCAAATGTCATGTACGACTTCTTACTCTATGCTGTGTTTGAAGGCTGCCAGATACAACGTCCACCTTTGAAGAGGCTCTTCAGAGAGGTGCCAGCTGGCTCCCCAGCAGATGGCACAGCCTGTTAATTTACGCATAAGCAGACAGAAAATTCCTGGTTGTGCTCATAGATAGGTGCTAACCACATGACTGCTGTTGAGTATGAGGCAGTCAGTGAGAAAAGTGTAATGAAATTTAAGATATAAGGGCAGTGTTCTTAGAGAGCTGGAGTGGTAAAATCCTATCTGGACTTCTGTGCCCTGAGCTTCCATGTGGGACAAGGGAGGTGCCCTGTGGAATTGCTCCAGGACATTGATGTGATGCTCTCAGCAACCTCCTCCCCACAAGTGAAGGAGCAAAGGTTTGTGTGTTAATCTTCCTTCAAAAAACTTCAAACAACATGTATGATGGGGGCATTTGCTCTGGGAAACAGAACTATTTCTGATTTGAAGTAAAACCCTAAAGCCCCATGTGATGAGGATGTGCAAGGCTTCATCAGTAACTGCTTTAACTTCCTTATTCTCTTATTTCATGTCATCTTACTTGGTAATGTAGACAATTCTGAATCTCTCTGTTACAGTGCGAATGCTGCAACACGCGTATCAAACAAGGAGGCCCGTGGAAAGAATATATATGGACAGATTCTTGCTAGATGTTTCAGAGATGTTTATTTCTCCAGCCGCATGGCCGGGGCTCTGCCGAGGAACTGAGGCAATCACGGGACCCGAGGGTCCTTGCCCGCGCAGGGGAACACAAAACAACCAATGGGGAGCGGGGCTGACCAGGGGCAGGGAAACCCCGTGCCTCCCCTCAGGGCCCCTCTTCCAGGATCCCATGGCAGGGGAGGGACCCCAACATTTCACCCGTTTATTTTTAACTAAAAGAGATTTAAAACTTAACATGGAAAACAACTGGATAAACATAACAAGAACAGTTTCAAAACAAAACAAGCCACCCTCCTGAGTCTTTAAATGTCCAAACAGATTCTCTGGAATATCTTAAGGCTGACAGAAGGGAGACAGGACTCTCTAGGCATACTTTGTGGGGAAACTGAGGCAGGAGAGGGTTTCTTCCATTTGTGCCTGTTGGAACTCTAAACAACAATATTTAATTTCTTCCCTCCCCCTCTTCATCCCCCACTCGGCATTGGAAAGGGATTTTTGGGGAAACAATTGACAAAGGCATGGTTTTGTGAGGGAAACCATGGGTGAAAAAACAGATTGGGAATACACTGGGGGTAATAGGATATAAGGTAAAAGGGAAAGGTGGGATTAGGAAAGGGAGACTGTAGGGGGGGCTTATAATGGAGATATTGTCTAACATTACTATGATTTTTAGCATATATACTGCCTTTTACAGGAACACCATCAGACCCAGTGACCTCGGCTGCTTGTAACCCTTTTCTACCTTGCACATTTTGAACTCTACCACTTCCCCATCTCCCAAGCTTGGGATGCATTTTTCAGGGTTATTCTTTTTAACAGAAGTTCTATGAATGAATATGTCTTCTTGGTTGTCACATCTTGTTATAAAACCATAGTTTTGTTTAACATTATACCATTATACCATATACTATTCCTAAAACCTTAGCTATGTTGATTTTTTCCTTTTTTCAAGTGGTTGCTGTTTTCTGTCTTGCTGCATTTTTGCTTTCTCTTTCGCTTTCGCTCCCATGTTGGAATTGCCAGGGTTGTCAGCGCTGCCGGGGCCGTCGGGGCTGCTCATGCCTGTGCGCTCTTCCCGGGGTCGCATTTGGGGCCATGAGGGCCAGGCCGGGCCGTGCTGCTCAGCTCCCTGAGCACCGCTGCCTCTGCTCTCAGCTGCACTGCCACGGGCTGCGCCCACGTCTTGGCCGGGCCCCCAAGCAACGGCCCCCCTGCGCCCTGCTCCAGCGCGCGTCGCGGTTAGGTGCGGCTCTGCTTCACCGCCGCCAGCCGCCACCCGCGCGCCGCCCCTCTCGGTCAGGCGTTCACGGGGCTCACTCCACCATGTGCTGTGCGGGGCCAGGTGGGCACCGCTGGGTCTCGCTCTTTTGCCGACACTGCAGCTTGCATCGCTCCACCCACGCGTGGGAACTGCCTCGCTGCTGCTCGGAGAGGGCTCATTCCATGTGGTCTGGGTCACACGGTCCCTGAGGCATGCTTCCCTTCGCCAAGACACAGCTGACATTGCTCAACAGTCTCGGTAATTAAATAATATTCACAAAAATATTCTTCCATCGGCATATATTTTGACTCAGAAATTAACTGTGTCCAAACAGTCTTCCAAAAGTCTTTAGTAAGAATGAAATCCCAAGAAACATAAAAAAAGTTCTTAAACAACCATGCCAGGAAGTGTTTCAGTTCCTTTTGAGCTTGAATTAAGCTAAAATTTACAAATCGTTGTTTAAGAATCTTTTCAAGTTTAAGATAAATGTCCATATGCGGCTCTGAGAGCCAAGAGTCTTTCCACGGTTCCTCCATAATTTAGAGATGGAACAGCAAAACAAAAACAAGAAGAGGAATCCAGAGTTTACTCACAAATCAGTCACTGTCCTTAGGGATCAGGGATCGTTCTGCTCTCATTACCACCATTTGTTACAGTCCGGATACTGCAACACGCAGATCAAACAAGGAGGTCCATAGAAAAGAAATACATATGGACCGATTCTTGGTAGATGTTTCAGAGATGTTTATTTCTCCAGCCACATGGCCAGGATCTGCTGAAGACCTGAGGCAATCACGGGACCCGAGGGTCCTTGCCCGTGGGGGAGCACAAAACAACCAATGGGGAATGAGGCTGACCAGGGCCTAGGGAAACCCCGTGTCTGTCCCCCAGGGCCCCTCTCCCAGGGCTGCATGGCAGGGGGAGGGCCCCAACATCTCTCCACAGGATTAAGAACATTTGTAGATGGTGCTAAGAATGGTGCTGCATTCCTGTGATAATATTAAAGACATGATGCAATTATGGCCATTTGACTTACTAGAGCCTGGACTTTCTGATGCCAAATCTGATAAGAATATACATATATACACATATAAAAAGATATGTATATTTCACATGCTGATTTTAAGAAAAGGAAAAAAAGAAGACCAAACATTCAGTGACTGGACAGTAACAATAAAGAAAATAATATTGTGGAAAGTGGTGGTGAGGTAGGTGTTATGGTCAGGAGAGAAGACCGGCTGAGTAGACAGGTAGCAGACATTTTGATGCCTGCTAGTTGTGCTTAGGCAGCAAAATAGAATAATGTGAACAGCTGTTGCAAGATGTGAAGCTGGATATAACAGAAATAGGGGTGACTGACAGCTATAGCCAAAGACAAGCACTATAGAACAAGAATTGTTGAGAAAGATGGAAGCAATTGAGAAAGTGAAGTAATGTTATTCAGAGAAATGTGTTAAACTGTAAATAAGTAGAAAAGAATAGCAATGATAGTGCAATCTACTTCAGTTAAATCAACTGCAAGAGAAATTTTACTACACTAAGGGGACCTGTTTCAGACCTCATGTGTTGGATTCATGTTTGGATAGAGAATTCTTTGATTTGATAAAGACAAAAATTCTTTGTGGGATTGTACCATCTTGGGAGCATTTAACTTCCAAGTTTTGATCATTAGCCATGATAATTAAACTTTGAGATTAATGCAGTTCTATGAATAATTTAGTTAGTACAACTATATTGTCTGGAGAATAAGGATAATTTAAGAACATCATAGATTTTTATGTGTGTGGCAGGTGACTCGCAATGTGGGTCCCAATGACTCCTTGTGAAAGAACATTTCTGATGTTCTAACCATGGCTATAGGCAGTAGGTATTTATAGTGCCTTGTCCAGAAAAAATTTGGAAGCTGGGGACTATTAATGGATGCAGGCCTAATCACTATGTGGGAAAAAAATCCTTAGAAATGTCATGACAACAAATTGCTAGTAGCTGTATCAGAGGTAGATGACTTACTGGTGAAGAGTGAGTAAACTGAAACCATATATGACAAGAGATAAAAATACTTCTTTACAATGAATCAAGTGTGGGTGGTGGTACAGCTGGAAACCCACAGGAAGGTGCATGTCAAAAGTTACATTTACACTGTATCACCTCCCGTGGTGTCCAAAGGCCCTGGGATCTAACAATTTTTTCTTCTCACTTTCTGTTTAAAGTATCTAAAATAACATGACAACTGTGTTACAACCCACTAGAGTTTTCTATAATGTGTCTTTGTACCACAGGATGTGTGTTATGAGGTCTGTGTGTCAGCTGGGGTCCGTGCCCAGAGATCACAGGAACAACAAAGGTGCTTGCAAGCGCCCGCGCTGAGGGCCACGACCTGGCTGTCAGTCATCACGCAGGCAGGTTGTCTGATGCTGTGGCCATATCCAAAAGCACTCTTCTCACATGCTGGACTTACCATTGAAAGTGTTCATTTCAAATGCCGTCACAGAGGAGTGTTACATCTTTCTAATTTAATGTTAACTTCTCTTTGTAGAAACTGTTCTTCAGCCAGAACCAAACCATGGCATACTGACTTGTACTAGATCTAATTAATTAATGAATTCAACACAAGTACTGTGTAGGCTACAGCAGACAGACTGGAGAATAGGTGTTAATATGAATGGCATAGGCTACACGTTGCTTGAGATATGTACAGCTGACATTCCATCACAAGTTACTGATCCACATAGCAAAGCTGTTTTAAACATGGTTTTGGTAAAGATGAGGAAGAGCTGAAAATAACCTTACTTTCAATGACCATGAGTCAATTCAATTTAAATAAAATGAGAATATGAATAAAAATGTTTCTGAACCTGAGTTTTAATGCATATTTCAGATGGACAAACTTTTTAAAAGGCTAAAGAAACTACTAACAAGTTAACTAGACTGAAGAAGTTCAAACTAATTGTGGGGAAAACCTTGAATTTTTTTGGACAAAGATGCAAATTTTCTGAAGTATCTTGATAAGATGAATGAAATTCCAGGGATGCTTTCAGCTCTGTATCAATGACTAACAAACTCTGCTTCATTCTACCCTCATTACCTATCTTCCCAAAAAAGCCTTGGGAAAAAAAAAAAGACGTGAGACCTCAGAAATTCCAGGAAAAAGAAACTAATTAGCAGAGAAAGATACATTTTGAAGGTTAGGTAATGCATGTCTAAAAGGTACCTTGCCAAAAGCTATACTAAGTTGCTTGTCAAGCTGTACTAACTCTAAGACAAATTGAAACAAATAGTTGAGTCATCTTCGATGAGGTTAAAAAAGAAGAAAAGCAGATACAGAGTGGGGCTGGGGTTAGGACCTAATTCTTTGACTCATTTTTCAATGAGGAGGATGATGCTGTGACGGCTTGGCACGAGGATTGGAAATGCAAACTCCTGTCTATAGCATAGAAAACGATCATAATGTGCTCAGGCCGGAGGAATTGATGTTCCAACCCCAAACACTGAAATAACCATGACACTGAACTGCAAAGATGTTAGGAAAGTTTTCAAAATCAAATTTATTGTTGAGATAGTGGTGAAGAGCATATGTACTACCTAAATTTAGGAAAAAAGAGACAAAATTGAGAACTGAGAAATAATTGGAGCAACTAGTCACCATTTAGTTTTATCCCAGTTCTTTGAATAATTATTGAAGGAAAGAATAATTAAAGACATGGAAAGAAATACAAAGTAACACACTTTTCAGAAAGCATTTGATCCTTTGTCATATAGAAACACTTATTAGCTGGAAAATACAGAGGTTAATATGAGAATTTAAGGTGTTTATGCTACTTGCTCATGGGGAGCTGTATTTTTTTGCTTGAAAAAAAAGTCTCCAGCTGTTGTGAGGATACACTGGGCACCTCAAGGATCAGCCTGGGTGTCAATCATTTAGTGTTTTCATCAGCAGCTTTGGCAAGAGTGGAGGTTTGGTACTAAAACCCACTGATGGGAGGCACTGTCAATGCAGAAAGCTATTGGGACAAATGATGAAGAAGAGAAAACGTGTATGTTGATCATCCCTTGGAGGATCATGAGACACTAGTGAAGTGAACCAATGGAAAAGAGTTTTAGCAGTACTAAGGAGAGTTTTTTAAGCATAATGTAAGCTCACTAGACCCATCTGATGCTGGTGGTTTCTAAGCTTTAGAAGAATGATGTTCACAATGACCAGTTAATCAGAGCAAGCTTATTTTAGGATGTAATGAGGTATTTTAGGACAGGTATTGCATGAAGCTGTAACTGCCCATGATAAGGGGACTAGATATGAGGATTTAGTAGCTCTTTTCCTGGCCTATGTTCTTATGAGGAGACTGAGAGATAAATATCTTTGAAATTAATAAAGAGTGAAATCTAGAAGAGCAGCCAAAGAATTAGGAGCTGGATGGAACTACAAAACAAAAATAGTATTCTTTAAATCAAACTGAAATGAAAATATAGCAGAATAAATGGGGGTAAGAAGCAAAGAAGCAGCTCACTGCTGGGCTCCCTCACTATAGTCTTTATACAAATTTGTCATTCCCCTCCTTTATTAAAGATTTTAAATTGTGATGGCAAAGAAAGAAAGAAAGAAGAGATGAATAAAGTGATTTTCTTCTTCTGCCAGTCCTCTTCCAAGGTGACCTGACTTCCCTGACAGACACCAGGTATCTACAACAGCCTGGTTTTAGACTTGGGCAGTGCATGCCTCCAACTTGTTTCTGGAACTACTGCAGTTGCAAGCAAATCTAAACACGCTGGCAAGAGACAAAGTCTGGGACTGCACCAGACATTGTTTTCAGGATAAAAATGGCCAAATTCTGTAGGCTATCAAAGTAGAAACAGAATGAAGAAGCAAAATATATTAATCTAAAAAGAAAATTTCTACATCTAAGCCTATAGTGGTGTCCATAATAAATACCAGGTTTAGTCTTTTGTTCCTGAAAACTAACAACTTCATAGCCAGTAAGCACTCATTTGCAAAAAAGGAGGTGAAAACCTTTAAAAAGCCATGGTAGGGCTGACTAGAAAACAGATCTGCATGCCTTACAGCAAACTGAAGAATTTTATGATTACTCTGTATAAACACAAGGGAATGGGTCCCAGAGTGGGGGAAGAGCTATTTAACTGAAAGGGCAGTCTTGGCATCTGAACAAATGGATATAAACCATCCAGGAATACATTTAGGCTGTAAAGAAGAAGGCAGTTTTGAATTTTCAGGGGATAGGCTGGCACAAACTCAGGAGCTGTGGCCATGCCAAAAAAGTTTGAAGTGTATGCTGTAAATAGTTATTAAAAACAGAGTTTGATCAGTGTATTAAAAAATTATTAGGATGTGTTTCTCTGTGACGCTAAATTCAACTACTCTGGGCCTTTAAGATAACTGCAAGAACTCAGAGGTCTTACATCAAGTATCTTCAGACACCAGAAACCCAGGGTCATCGCTTTTCTCACCATATGAGCTTTGCAGTAGCTGCAGAGCTGGACACACAGGCAGGAGGAGCACTGAAGTCAAGCTCCAGGCTTGAGCATTACAGGCATTTTGCTGAAAAGCTTCAGATTTATTTTCCTTTGACCATAAATTTAGCAAATCTCTCTACCTCGCTAAACCCTGCCCTGTTCTGTGGTCAGCAAAGCCCCTTGCTGACTTCTCTCCTATGGTTACACTCTGTGAAACCAGTTCAGCTTGCACTGCATAACCATGGAGTTCACAACCAGCAAGGCTTCCTGACAGTGTTACCAAACTCCATCCACACCACTGCAACCTTGGACTGCAGGGGGTTGTCTACATCTCACCTCGTATGTGCCATGTGCCACTAACAGTAGTTGCTTATTAGTAATGTATTAATGAATCAGCCCCCACAGACTGCTGCTTCAGAGAAACATCTGCTATGATGTCCTGGTTGTGTTCACAGTTTCATTTACATGACCACTTGAGGGTGTTTGACAGCCATAATTAGAAATTATTGGAAAATGGGGTAACTCACCCATCCAGTACATGCAATAGCATAGGTCAGCACTCAACATCCGAGACAGGGAATTCAGAATTGCCACCAAGAATTCCACCAATTGTTATCTGACCTCCACTTTGTTGTCATGCCATGAAAATAACACAAAAAAGAAAACTACTTGCAAGAGGAAATTAAATAAAAGAAGATGAGGGTAGGGAGTGTAGTTTTCTTCAAGTTCAGAGCCACTTCTCCCTCTGTATGGCTGCCCTTGGAGGCTGGTGCAGAATGCTGACTCAGCACCCCGGGTGGCAGGTGGGGAGCAGTGAAACACCTGCAGTACAAACAGCTGCCAGGCAGATGCCTGCACTTGCTCTAGGTCATTGTCCAGCAGGAGAAATCCCTCCTGCAGAAGATGATTGAAAGATTCAAGAAATTGCTTGGCAGTGGGTAAGATCATTAGCCACTGGTGAGATTTCTCCACTGTAAGCTGAGATGCAGGCTCGTGGCCTCTGTGACATCCTCTGCCAAAGCATGACTATGATTCCCAGAATACAATGCATCACGACAAGGAAATATGATTTAATGTCGAAATGAGAAGAGTTTTAAGATCAACAACTTACAGGCATTCAACCCCCATCTGTGGGCATGACAGTCACCCCCTGTGCCCTCACTTGGAGCTTTGCGTTCCCATGTACTTCAGTGGAGAAAGTGACTTTTCAGAAGGAGTGACTGAAGTCAAGTAGAAAGACAATAAGATGGACAAATAAATATTCCGTCATGAAGAAAGACAAAAAGAAGCAATCGAGTGCATGGGGGAAAGAAAGGAGAAGGCTCTTGCCTCTCTTGTCTTCTATAAAGCATTAATGTTCTGCTAAAAATCGCCCTACAGTTGAGTCAATGCCATGCTTTCCTTGGCATGCACGAACTGTACTTGCCTTTTTTGAGACAATGGGCAGACTATCAGGACAAATGATCCAAGTATTAAACCTGCTCAGGATTCATCAGTTTCTCCCAGGGCTGGGAAAGCTTCCATGTACTCTACCAGAAGACTCCATCTAGTTCTGTATGGGAAGACCTACCTCCAGACTGATTTCATTCCCCTTTTTAGGACCAACATCTTCTCAAAGCTAGCCTCCACTGAGCTCCCCATCTCCTCTGAATGAGGGGACCCATCCTTGGACCTCAGAGTGGTTTGTGAGATAGGAAGAAAGTGGGTCAGGGTTTGAAGCACCTTTATTCTGCAGGCAAGGGGGAGTGGGCAATGCAAAGCTAAAGGCCGAGAGAGGATCTGAATATGAGGAGGAGACAGGGAGCTGGAAGGCAGCAATATGGGACAGTCTCCCCTGAAGAAAAAGGTGGAAGGAGGCAGCCTTGTTATTGAGTTGGAATGCTAAGATTTAACTGAAGTCATTATAATCATTTAAATCTGATTTCCCAAGCAGTGCTAGCCAATATTGCAAATGGGCTGGCAGAGAGACTAGACAAGTTCTGAACAGATGATAAAGGCATTGAGTTTTGTATAGTTCCTTTCAATGCCCCTGAGGCACCCGCATACATCTTTATGCCTGCACAGCTTGTCATGTGCTATTCTTCACTTATCTCTGCTATAGCTCTTCCTGATCCCTTAGCAGCTTTCCTTGGAAGAAAAGAGAAATGGACAATAGGCCCCGAGACCGCTCGGCTGCATTGCTTCTGCATTCATACTGACATTTGGCAGCAAGACTTTGCTGCCTTTCAGGAGCTGATGTCTCAGAGAAGCTAATGGCAGCAGAGGTATCAGGGGCTTTGCCTCCCCCACTGAGCATCTGAGCCCTGCGTGGTGAGAGAGCCCTGGGGACTGAGACTGGTAACACTGGAAATGTTTTTGTCTTTGGTCTTTTTCCTGTTAGAGGGAGGTCTACTCTTACTGTGAGTGGTCTACTCTTACCTAGGGCCAAGCCTATGAGATTGCTGAGCCTTCTAAACGCATTGCTTTTGACATGGCAGACTTGGGAAATTTTGAAATATTTGAAAAAATATGGAATAATTCAACATGAATTTTTTGAATATCTTATTATAATATCTCTATATTGGCAAGCACATCTCATCTTATATTTGCTATCAAGTCTGTCTGATCAGTAATGTGTCCTATTTTGTTCAGTACAACCGCAACAGTCCTTGCCTTGGTGCTTTGGTAAACCTGATACTGCTACCAGTTCCTAACTGGAAGCGTTAACTTTGGAATTTCAATTCTACAGAAGTATATTTCTGTACCTGTATTTTTTTGACTCTTGTTAATTAACCCCAAGATTTGCACTATACAGCAAAGTTTACCAGTACAGTAGTCAGCAAATCCTTGTGTGCATGCACATGCAATTTCAAGTCCTGACTAGGTTTATGATATCCATATGTAATACCTTTTTGAACATTTTGGAAGTCCAGGACATGTACAGTTCTAGTGCTGCAATGCCTCTGAGGTAAAGTAATTCTTAGTACTTCCAACACAGCGAACAACCACAGCAAACAACTGTGCTGATTTTCAGCACTGATGCCCAGAAGTCATAGAAAGTAGGTCTCCCTCCATTTAAAACTTCTAGTATATGCCTATTAATATACCACTGCTGGTGATTTCTGCCTTAGAAATTATGATGTATGGTCAGACATTGAAAGGATTGGAACAATATAAGGCAAAGCAGCAATGCAAGGCAAAAGGAAAAATCTGACAAGGTCACAAAACCCACTGAGACTGACAAGGGCTGTCAGAAAAGCTGAGTGGGTACTTGCAAAGTGTGTATGAAGCTTGAGGGCTTGCTAGGTGACCTGTGAAACCCCTCAAGGGCATGCTGCCCACTGGCTCATTTAGAAGAATGAACTGGGAGATGTGTTGTTTCCAAAGGGAGTAAGAGGATTTTAACCCAACTGGATCCAGAGATGGGGCCAGAGGAAAGAGGAGTTTAACTGGGATTTCAATAACTGTGTCTTCTTTCAATAATGTTCATAGGTTCTGGAGCGCCATATCCTTTTCTATAAATAAATAATGGCCGAAAACGTGCAGAATAAAATTGTTTCCTGAAGCAACTGCTTTAGTTTCACTCTGGTAGGCATCAGAAAAAAAAATTCCACAAGCAACCCAAAATGTTCCTGAATGCAGGCAGCAAGTGCTTCTATCACTACATTGCAAGCAATTGAAAGACTGTAAAAGGTATTAGAACATTTCAATAAATGTACAGAAAATACAACATCTGCCTTGTAAACCATCCAGTATCTTGTCATTCAAGTTACTCAGTTTTTGAAAATAAATGTCTGGATGAGACACAAGCTTCAAGAACTCATCCCATCAGAATCACCACTGGCTACAGTAATTTAGCAATCTTTAATGCATCATTCCTACCTCTACTATGTCTATTACCCATGACACCCCTGAATTAATTTCTCAGTCTCATAGGTTGATTTGCATTGGAAAGTGGTACTAAAAAGGGACAGGGCTGAAAGCTTGTGATCTATCCCAAACAAGTATATTGGAAGTATACCAAATTTACTTCAGAGTTCATGAACATTTCTATGAAAATCTTTAGTTTGGGGAGACACATTCTTAAATCTGCTGACAAACACCCTAACCATGATGATGAAGACATGGACATATGGAAAACAGGTTCTCTAATTCTCTCCAAAATTCTAAGTTCAAAGTATGAAGGAGAGGAGAGGATGGAATGCTTAGTTCAGTTGAAACACAGGGACTCCAGAAATACAAAGGGAAGTGCACAAGACGCCATGAAACTCTGGAGACATCAAATACAGGGACTGTAAAATCAAACTTCCTTAAAACTTGTACAGCAGCAGTCATTCTGTATGCACTCCGTATATTTGGTATTGAAGACAAAATGCCATGTCAGAATTTGCATCTCATTAAGCCCAAGAGAAACATAAAAATTGCTGAGACAATCTGTAATTTGTGCAGAACCCTGTGAAGATGGGACACTACAGCTTTTCAGCAGTCTGAGACCAGAGAAATGGACATCCAACAGTGTCAAATAAAAGTGACCTCAGCTGCTGGTATACTCTATGTATTCTGTTGCTATATTCTGTATATTCTAAACTGAAAAAATATGTAGGAGCTACCTCACTGACCAGAGAAGTTATACTGATCTTGCCCAGTGGTAAACTGGACAACAAGAACTAAGTATTTTTATTTGGATTCATTGCTAGAATCATTTTTGTTTAGCAAGAAAGTGCTACATTGAATTGCACTAATAGTGTGACCATAGGAACTCGGTAATAAGGTGCTGCTATAAATTTGGTGGAAGTAATTAGTGTATTCAAGAATTACATTTTCATGTAACTTCTGTGCTCCCAAAACTGAGTACATGAATTACTTAAAAGGCACAGTTAAGGACTGGTTCTTTGGAGCTTTGTCTTGTGTGCCTGTGGGACTCCTGCGATGTCCCTGTACCTTGCTTCTGCCGAGCAGGGCTATGATAGGTAGGGCAAATATCCTTATCTCACCCGTTCAAATAAAAAAGTCTTTCTGCTTAAGCAAACAATTGTTTCTGTAACAAAATCCTTGTGGCCAGTCAAAAACAAACTTCAGAAATGTAATTATTCTGATTGAATAGAACTGACCCAATCTGACAGTGAGCAGACTTTCTGTCAGATCCTGGGCAAAGCCATACTTGGAGCCTTGTGCAGAAAGATGCAATAATGGCCTGACTTTCTTGGATTTCAGCTTCTCTCAATATAGACGTGTAGCCCAAACATCCTTTGCCACCCAGGGCTGCCAGCTATAATGCCTTCCCTCTTACCAGGTCAAAGTACCTCTCATTTTTGGTAGTACTGAGCGAAACATTAAATCTGAAACTTTTTTTGCCAATAAAGAGTGCAGCAGGTCAGTGGAAACATTTCAAACATTCAGGTTGATCATTGTGAACTCTACTGACTGAATACAACCCAAAAGCATTTCTGAGAAAAAGTGCAAGTACTCTGTTTTAATTGAGAATCCTTCAAAAATAAAGTGCATTTTCATCAGAGGTAGAAAAGATATTATTCGAGGTTTACTGGCAATTGATTTTTCTTGCCAAGTTCGCCACCATTCTTTTTTATCAAATTCCTATATACTTTAAAAATTATTCTCACCACTTCTGCTTAACTTGCTGACCCTTCCTGGTCACTTGCTTATCCATACAATTGTTTTTAATTCTGCAATATAGCCCACATTTTCTTGTTCTGTGCATATTGACTGATGCAAGGTCTGACTACTTTGTTTTCATATTGACAAGACATATGGTAATTTTTCCTGTGATTTCCCTCCGCTCCTGCATCTTATCCATCAGCATGTCTTTCATCCTCCTATATTTGTTTTATTGATTACAGGTTTCTTCTTCACCTTCTCTCACACCTTTGGTGTCTTCTTAATCTTGATCAGGAAACTAATTAGATTAAGGTTATCACTGCTCAGACAGTTATTACATCACCTACCATCTGCTGCTCAGGATATTTTTTCTCTCTGTCAATCCTCTTTCTACACAGCACACAATGGGTGGGGTTTATACATTGTCTGCAACACAACAGACAGATTAGATTCAAGATTCAACATTTACCTAGACATTTGTTTGAAATGGGGAAGTGAAAAAGACCTCTCTCTCAGAGAAGGGTGCCAGTATTAAATATTTTTGGGTACCCGTATCTTATCTGTGATGGTGAGGACACCCAAGCAGCCTCCAGTGTGAATGAATGCCTGCTGAAGACTGAGTTAAGCTGTCTCATGGACAAAACCCAGTTAAAACACTGCAATTCAAACTCAACCAGTCAGGATCCTCTCATATCCCCTCCAGTACAGAACTGCCACTGTAATGTGCCCTTATATTGAATGAGGCAGGTGCATTGGCTGGCATCAGCTTCCATGGCTTCCAGAGTTCCTGCAGGCAGACAACCATCCCCTCAAAGGAGCTGAAAGGGGACATAGAAGTGAACAGTTTACCGCGGTTTTGGTGTGGACCCAAGATGTAAGGGATTTAAAAGGGACTATAGTAAACATATCTAGAGTACAGGAGGGTGGAATAAGAGGTGGCATAGGATGGTCCTCCCAACTTTGGGAAGTGCTCCTGAGCTCTCATTTCTTTCTTCTCAGTCTTCCTGTCTGCTCCTTGATTTTTCTGTTCAAATATTTCCCCTAAATTCCCTGCAAGGATTTTCCCCACTTCTCAGTTAATCATTTCCACATGCTTCCTGAAGATATTTCTCCATCTTCTCCTGCCTGTTTTCTTCCTCCTTGAACATGTCAGCAACATTTGCAGGCTGATTGCTCCTTGTCAGTCACTCAGACACATTCCTGCTTTCCCTTTCTAGTGAGCTGCAGATGCATATTTTTTCTCATATCTTCCTGTTGGGACCTGGCTTTAGTTGGCTTTATTTGGGGTTTGCAGGGCTTTAACTATATCTGAATGCTTTACAAGTCTACACATTTGGGGCCCAGGCCACTCTAACTATCCCTAGTCTCTATTATTCATGCATCAAAATCCTCACAAACCAGTAACAAATATAAGTGCTAAACACTTCTCTGACAGTTTAAGATTGCATTTTTTTTTGTTTCAAATTATTAGTGCACAAGAGGCCCCTCACTGCCTTGCTCACCTTGATGAGAAAAAGGGGTCCCACGAGGACATCCCTCTTCCAGTGCCAGTAGGCAGGAGCACTGTGTTGTCACAGCTCTGTCACTTCCAATAATGCCTCTACAGAGCAACAGCCCTTTGCTGATATGAAACTTCTCTGTAACAGACTCTGTAACACTTGGAGATAAGGTCTGTAAGCTTCCATTTGAATAAATGCCACTCTGATGATATGTTTTAAAGAAAAGGAATTTCTTTTGACAGCATATGGGTATATATTATTTAGTTGCCTACTGCTATTTGACTGTTTTAGCTCCTTTGAAAATCTGCTGGAATGGGTAATCCAAATATCTTTACTGATCTGGTTCTCCACGTATCTGTGTGTGGACAGCCAAGAAAGAGAGTATAACTGAAAAGCTCAAAAGAACACAACAATGTAAGTCCAAGTGCACTAGGTCAGCATTTTCTCCTTGTAGCACTGTTGTCATTCCCGTATCCCCACACCCTGTCCCCAGCAGTGGGCAGCAGCACTTCCCTGGGGCATTCTGCCAGTCTCACACATCTGCAATTCAGTGGGGGTATCTTCATACTTAAGGACACTTCATGAAATTTTTCTTCCTCAATTAATTTTCCCAGCTGATTCTTGTAAACTTTCAGTGTCCATAATGTTCTGCGGTAAAGAGTTCCACAGCCTAGTTATCCATCAGTTGACAGGAAAAATAAAAAAAAGAAAATGATTTAAAAATTTTCACCTGCTAGCTTCTTTTTATGGTTCCTAATTCCTGCATTGGAAATTACAGTGGACAATATTCTTACCCATGTACCTCCCACTTTTATCCAGACCCTGTATCTGGTATGTCATGGCTTTGTGAGGATGAAGAGTCCTGCCCTCCTCAGTCTGTCCTGGTATGGTAGAGATTTGCTGCCTCTGCTCATCCCTGATCCCCCTGTCTGAGCATTTTGCAGATCTACTCTACTGAACCATAATTTCTGCTTCTAAAATCCATGCTGACTATCCCCAGTATGTATGTCATGTTTTCCAAGTGGCCACTAATTCAACATTTCTATCACTTTGCCAATACAGCCACCAACTTCCTGTTCTGCAGTAACTTTTTTCTCCCCTAAACTCTTTGAAAACGGATATAAAATTAACTATCTCCCAGCTTCTAGTACCAAAGAAATTTTAAACTAGAGGTTAGATAGTGCTGTTGAAATATCGAATACTGCATCCTTAAGTTCCTTTAAAACTCTGTTACTGTTGATCCTTCTGATATGTTATCATGCATATAGCCTATTTTTCCCACGAAATTTGCTATCTCCATTTCAGTTTGAAAAAGAGCATCTGATCAATCTCTGTTAAAAAAGACTTCCAGTGTGGGAACCTCCCCAAACTCCTCCAAAGTAACTGTGTGTACAGAAGATTTGTTTTAGATTCTTTTCCTAGAATATCTCTGACTTTTCTGAGACTTTAATCAGACACTTCTCAGAGACTGTATTCTTTGATCATCTTCCTGGACTTCTGGTAGATTTCTTCCTTCTGATGTTTTTTGCAAAAGGATTAGTAGTTTTTATGCCTTTTACTAGATGTTTCTCAAATCTATTTTGCTCTTCTTTTTTTTTTTTTTTTTTTGTTCTCCCTCATTATGCTTGAATTGAAAGTCAGATTGCCAGAGTTTAAAGCTGTCTTTGTTTCCCAAGCTCCAGAACTCACAAGGTACAGCTGTAGGGCTAATTCAGAGGGAAGCATTTGAATTTGTAAGGGCCCAGTTCTCCATTTGCTCTTATAAAGAGTCACAGTGAAGGTTTGCAAATTCAGATGTTCTTGAGTGCTCTTGCATTTCCCATGATACAGAGAAAAGAAAAATCAGTAAATTTACTCTCCAAATCCTTACAAAGAGGATGCAATATTTTAGTCCATGACTGCTGCATTTTATCTCTGCTGATGCAGCAGTCATAAATTCTATGACCCATATTGATAAGTGAAATGTTTGTTTTAGAGGATGAGAATAACTATATATTTCCTCCTGCTGGAGAAGAATCATGGTGCCTTCAAACATTGCCTCTGGCTGACTGCTCCAACAC
This sequence comes from Aphelocoma coerulescens, assembly GCF_041296385.1. Classification (NCBI taxonomy): domain Eukaryota; kingdom Metazoa; phylum Chordata; class Aves; order Passeriformes; family Corvidae; genus Aphelocoma; species Aphelocoma coerulescens. Next base: position 14,199,187 of record NC_091014.1, on the reverse strand, counting down.
ACGGGAACTGTGTGACAGCACCTTGGAGTCCTGCAGCACCCTTCATTCCACACACTATGTCTGTGCTGTCAGCTCCCGGGATTTCACTGTGAATCTCACAGTGTGTTTAAACAGTTACCTCAATGTGAAAGATTTTGACATCTTCTTAAAAAGAAGTATGGAAAGCACACCTGAAGGGTCATATGAAGATAAAATAATTAAAAGTAAACTAAAACAAATCCACCACTTCAAGCCTTCTGCTGGGACCCACACTGAGACCAATGCACTCAGGAACCTGTTCCCAGTGTGGTCTCCCAAGGCCATAGAGACCTGTGGATTAGATGTTCAGCCCAGATGCTCAGCACCAGCAGGAGAACACTCCTGACACTGTGAGCACCATTCCTTCTCTGGGTAGTAGGACCTGTCAGTCACATTGAAGAGCTTGCTCTATATACTGCATCTTGTTCCTAAATCCCACTCTTGTTTGGAAATGGAAATCTTCAGGTCACGATTGTTTTCAACCCCAAACTCCTGACATTTATGGTAGGACACTTTCTGGATCCAGCATAGATACATCATTTAAAGACTGTATTTCAGTCCTGCTGTGTAAAAGCCATCCCTGGAGGCACAGCCTCTTCTCAGGATGGGCAGACCCTCTCTGCCACTGCCATGGGGACCTGCTGGTGTCAGCATGCATAGAGCTGGTGTGTAGGACAGGAATCAAGAAGAGCATTATCACATCTTCACTTTCAAACATATGAAATTCACTCATTGTCTTTTAAAGCACACCAGACCTGAGCAGACTGATTTAGGCTCCATATATGACACTGTTTGAACACATGCCTTTTTTCTTCTGCAATGTGAACCAGCCTTCTGCTGTCAGACTTCTAATTTCACATATTTAAACACCCCGATAGGTTAATAACAGTGTCTAGGATCATAATGCTTGTAACAGCTTCAAACAGGCAACACTTCCCCATGTATCAGTACGTTTTACTTGCTACGTAGATAATATTGTGTAATTTGCTCAGGGAAGATTTATATTATGGCTGACACTGATGAAATATATGCAAGATATCTACGGTTTGTAAATAGATATGCACAAGATCTCTAAAGCTGCAAGCATGAATATTGTCAAAACATTCTCTCCCTTGTACACTCCAGGTAATATTAGCTACTCAGACTGTGCTTCACAGTGTGACACTGCACTACTTCAGTACATTTGGCTGGGAAGGAATTTACCAAGTAAAGCTGCATATGAAACACCCCCTTCAACATCAAAGTCTGCACCTGAACTTAGATTTTACTACATAAATACATTGTAGAGAAAGACAACATGTATAAACCAGCCTGAGGTGCTGAGAGTACAGTTTCTCAAAATAAAGAAATAAGGTTTTGTTTTTCTTTTTTTTTTTTTTTTTTAATGGATCAACATTTCATTGAAAAGCACCTGGGTGTAATTTCCTCTGGATTTGCATTCACCATGGGCCTATCTTTGCTCCTACTTAAGTCAAGTGCAAAATTGATTGAATGGCACCAAGGCCAGTCCCTCTGCACACATTATAAAGAAATAGAGGGTTTTATTTAAAAACGTCAAATAAAAACTGTTACAAGATGCAGTTTTCCTCATTCAAAAATATTCAAGGTGAATAGTTATTTATGGGCACATGTAGGACATTTTTGGTATTTCAGCATCCAGGCTCAAGCTGCAGAAATATGATCCTTGTTTCAAATACCAGAGCTTCAAAGTCTCAAATGTGACTGTATCCATTCTCACTCTCATGTCCTCCCCAAACCAGTGCAGGGAGACTAAAAACTTTTTTGATGCATTTGTTCCATAAGTGGAGGGGTTTGCTATAGCCTATGACCATAGCCTCTGCTGGAGGTACATGGCTAGGCAGCTGCATTAGTTCTCCTTGGTCCATGACCTGGAGTGGATCCATACCTAGTAGCAGTAAGGGAAGTGACTAGGGGGAAGGATGTTTTAAAAATCTTTCCCCTTGATCTACTGACACAGTAATCATCTGTATTCATCAGAGACTCAAAGTACATGATCGCTATGGTCCTCTGGTTCTTTAAAAACTTGTGGGAAATAAGGTATGGAAATATACAACATTATAACTGATGATTTTAAGCACATCAGTTTTGGGTGCTTTAAACACTCAAGCTGATCTGATTAAGCAGCCAAACTCCCTAGCTGTGTAAGAGGTTCTTGCTCATAATATATCCAAGTAAGATTGATTTCAGGATTTCTTTTAGTTCCTTTCAGTAATTCAATATGACATGAGTAAGAACAACCAGCAATCATATCATCAATGTAAACAGAGATTAGGACAGATAAATTGAACTGTTTACACTTCAACTGCAGTCCATGGAGATGTGGTCAATACAGTCAGTGGTGTCTGGGTGACAATTCACTGATCAATTGTATGTGCCTGCTTCCAGGTGAGCTGAATAGCTCTTCAGCTCCCACTGACTGTATTGACTGCATCCTCCATAACTATACTGGGACTTACTGGACACTTGAGTGCATATGTGCCCCTCCACATACAGACATGTAAACTGAAGTATTAACCTGCAAGCTGAATCCTGCCCCTCTCCTGCTTTTGTCAACCCTGCATTTCAGCAAATGAGGGACAGCTCTGACTATGTTTGGAACAGAATCAAATTTTTGTTAAGAAAAAGATTATCAACTAGAATATATCCTTGCAAATTATCTGAAGCAATTTATACATGAGAAAAACTTTTTGAAGTAGGCCAGTGAATTAGAAGATACTTTCATTTTCTTCCAGGGTGTACTTTAACTTTTGGTTTTGGTCTAATGCAATATTTCTGCAATGAAAATCCAAATTGCATGAAGTGCCCCGAAGGAAGTCGTAAGTGCTAAGTGTAGATGATAAAGGCCAAAGTACCCATGAGCTATCAACAGCTTTGTAATTAATCAGAAATTTAGTCATCACCCTAAGAGGTTTTGTCATACCTCTTCTGTCTCCCACTCCACAGTTTAGGGATTTATGTTCCTTTGCTGTGGAAATAATAGGCCAGGTAGCAAAGGTAGACATTTGCTATTGTAAAGAAAACAAATACTTTGGCTCCAGCTGTGTTAAAAATGTTATCTCTGCTCTGGTAAACAAACTGTGTATAGATGAGCCAGGATCTGGATGTTCTTATGCTCTGGATAGATCATGAATACCCCAATGTGTAACTACAATCATATTAAAAGGAACTGGTAGCAGAAACAGAGTGTCCAGTAGAACTAGGGCAGGGATGCTTCCCCTGTGCTCGGCTGGTGAAGCCACACCTGGAGTCCTGTGTTCAGTTTTGAGCCCCTCCCTACAAGAAAGACATTGAGGTGCTGCAGTGTGTCCAGAGAAGGGAACAGAGCTGGGGAAAGGTCTGGAGCACAAGTCTGATGAGGAAAACTGAGGGAACTGGGGGTGTTCAGCCTGGAGAAAAGCAGGCTCAGGGGAGACCTTATCACTCTCTACAACTGCCTGAAAGGAGGATGCAGACAGGTGGGAGTTGGTCTGTTCTCCCAAAAAGCAAGCAACAAGATAAGAGGAAATTTCCAGGGGAGGTTTAGATTGGATATTAGGTAAATTTTTTTTTACTGAAATTCCAAGGACTGGAAGAGGCTGTACAGGGAAGTGGTGGAGCCACCATCCCTGTTGGTATTTAAAAGATGTGTAGGTATGGCTCTTAGGGACATGGTTTAATTGTGGACTTGGCAGTTCTGGATTGATGCCTGGACCTGATCTTAAAGGTCTTTTTCAACCATAATCATTCTATGAATCTATGATTTTGATGTTATTCCATTTGTAGTTCTTACCTTATAGCATTGTCTTTTTTGACAGTTTACCATTTCTGAATAAATAATTGTTCAGCATGTCTAATCTTTTTAAAAAGGTTTACCAGTAAAGCCTACTTAAGCCTTCTTAAATATGACTCTTTTTATGTTTTTAGAGTTTACAATTCCCTCAGCATATCTGTTTCCAAAGTACATGAGTTTCCATTTATATACCAACCCTACAGAAATCTGATGTTACACAGTGCAGTTGCAGTGGAGTTAGTCTAATATTTAAAATAAAATAATGATTGTGAAATAAATTTAATATAATGTTAACAGAATATGGGCTACAGTAAATTGATGTAGCTGGAAGGAATTAGAAGGCAGATAGCTTTAGAGAGAGAAGATGGCAGTTCAGCTTTGTCAGCCAAGGGGTATCTCCGATACTTTTGCTCAACAACTGCTTTTTTATTTCTGGTCAAAGTCCTCTTCACCTACATGCAAACACCTCAGAGGTATTCAAGCAACAAGCAGATATCGGTCACAAAATGCATGATCATCTGCTGTGTAATAAACTGCATGCTTATGCTCTTGCATTAGAAAGGCCTACATGTTGTGCTCATGGGAAGCAGTATCAATTAAACCAGATTTTAGTATTTTGTTTGTTTAAGCCAATATTTCTAATATAGAAGCATCATTCCAGTATAGCACATCTGAAAAGAAAAAACATTACTGCAGGTATTCTCCTTGTGTTTTTGGAATTATTTTGTTCCTGATGGAGCTAAGCAGGATGTATATTAGTGTGAGATGTATTCTGTTATTCTCCAGCCTTGCAAAAATGCTCAATATGGCCCCAAAAGACTATTTGCTTCTGTATAAGTTGTGTCCAAACATTTAAAATGCAAATGCACTCTGTATGATAATTTCAAATTCAGAAATATCATCAAAGTTGGAATGGAAAAATTTTGTGAACTTTGGATTTTTCTTCTTTTGATCTGCCTCCACTGCCCTAGAGCCATTCATATAATTGTATTTTCTCTTTAATTAGTACCAAACTATTCATGGTATCTTGGATACATCACATGCAAATCCTAAAGCAAATTTAAACAATAAAGCACAATGCACTGAAATTGCAAGGGGAGGTAAGTCACAGCAGATGGGGACACCATAAACAAATTTCTTAACACTTTTTCAGTTTGCATTCTCAAAAAGTATAATTTTCTTCTGATAAATATTTGTTTTCTTTGAATGGAAAATAATGAAGAGGAAGTGATTTTGGTTTGTGAGTAATGCAAAGGTAACTCCCAGGAGTGGGACCTAAGCAATAAAAATCACAGGGATTCCAAGCCAAACAGATGTGCCCCTGCTGACAGTAGTTTGGGAAATAATTTTTTAAAAAGTAGTTATGCTCATTACATCAGTGCTGCATTCCTATTAAAAGATACATTTCTTGTACACAATTCTTTTAGATTATGAGTGACGTTCTGTTTACCAGTTGGAAGAAATTATTTATCTTGGCAACAAATTCTGTCATGCAATTTGTCAAATGCTAGTTTGATGCTAGTTATTAACCACAACATTATGATTTTGACTGTAATTCAAAACTAGAAAATTAAATGTGGAATTCAAGCAACATCTCTAACTCAATAACCATAACACACAGATTTTTAGCTGCTACACACAACCTTTTGCCTATAGCACCTGCACAGCTGCATACACATAGCTCTGCCTGTGCTGTATGTGTGACATATGCTTACTGAAATGGCAAATTTAACCTGTAGATTTGTGGATTTAGTGTCCCTTAACTAATAATGTTCTTTAGTAGGATATTACTGGCACTGATGTCATTACAGCATAATGATGCCATTAAAGCTTTACACATAAAAGAACATCATGGTGTCACTGATATATCCATATGGTAAATTTATTCTTCAGGACATCTAGACTCATAATTGAGATTATGAGAAGTCTGAGCAAATTCAAGACTGTATTCCTTACAAATAATTTGAAATATTTTCACACAGATGTTTCAGTTAACGCTGTAATGGAAAGAAACAGCTACATAAAGTGTTTTCAGGGGGATGGTAGATATTTCCAATTTGTAATCTCTAATGGGAATAACCAATGAACTCAAGCTTTAGCAGCCACTCTTAAATTTATCTTCATTAGCACTTTCCAAACAGACTTTTGCCAAACGTTCTACAACTTATAAAGCCGACTGAGCTACAGCCACTTTCTCTAGCATTTTCAACTGCCTCCAGGTACTGAGGTTTTTTTTACACAGAAAACACAAATTTGTGCCAAATTTTCTCTTTGACTAAAAAAAAACCTCTCAAACCCCAAACCCAGTTTTACAATTCTACTGTACCACATGGCTAGCTTTCCTCCTGGTTCCTCCTCTGGCCCAACAAGGGTGGACACAGAATGAGTTTTGTCCTTGAATTCGAGACCTCTGCCTCAATGTGCAGTGTGCTGCTGGGATCAAGTGTGATGACTGTTTACCCTGTCTTATTAAGCTGTTGATGAGGCTGCAGGAACTGACAATTGAGAATTGTACATCAGTCAGTTCAAATGAGCTAAGCATCACTTGATTAAACAGTAAAGTCTAAACACACTGTGTAGGGAATAGAAAAAAGTGGGTTTCCCTGGTGTCAATTCATCCAGTTCAGAGCTTGTGAAATATGCAGTAGTTAGCAACATGGACTCTCATGTACGTCACTTGTCATACAGCACTGAAAAGGAAAGACAATTCTGCTAATTCAAAGAGTTTGCTGCATAGGACTGCATGTGATTTCCTACCCAAGACAAGGCAGGGAGATGGTAGAAGGAAAGCTGATAAAGATAAGGGTGGCAACAAGATGGTGGCTTTAAGTAATCATGTCCTGGACAGATGCTGAATTCAGAGAATTCAACATGAACAATGTGCATACAGATACAAAAGAGGATAATTTGAAAATACTTTACAAATGCCATTATTTTGTTAGTTCTAAGGTAAGTGCTGTGAAGTGAAAATGTTGGTTAGTATTTCATCCAGTGGCATTAAAAACATGGGCTTTTTAGGGAGTAGCAGAACAAGGCAATGTTTTTACAGCTTTGTCTCCTGCATCACTAGCTCTCAGGTACAAGACCTCACCATCTCCAAGTCTCTTATTCTTTCTCTTCAAATTCACCAAGCAGAAAGAGATTTCCCCACTCCTTTATCCTCTAGCTGCTGACCAAATAAAACACAGCAGATGCTGCAACTGCTTGTCAGCTCCATGCTGAGAACCATGTGTTTATTGATTTGTCAGTACACAGGTTGTCACCCACCAAGCATGGGGTCAAACTGATAACCCCTGGGCTCTCGCTGCTGTTTTTCATCCAGTGGTTATACTAATTTGGGACTCTTTTGTGAAACCAGTCAGTGTCAGACCTCTCAGGAAGATAGGCCATTTAGGTCTCTTTTCTTGTGTTAGATCTGACTGAAGTGTGCCCATTGGCAATAACATTTCTGAGAAGGATGTGACAGATAGTAGGACAGCAAGATTGCACATGCCTCATTTCAAGGGGAAGCCAAGCTAAAAATCTTGTTATACAGAAGAGTCCATAGGGTAATTTTATTAAATATCACACAAAGCTAAACTGAAAGATGTCTGCATCTTTTTTAATGTGGCATATCTAACAGAGCTTCATGTGTTTCTGTATATGACAGTCTAGATGGGCACTTGTAGGGCAACCCAAAACACAGGTTCTCTGAATAAATCACCCTGCAAGCACCTTTCTCTGTCCCACCAGTATTTACTAGAGAGAGCCACCTATACAGATACAACTAGGAAAAAGGAATCTGATCCAAGTTGACTCATGTGACTGAGTTTTAAACAATTACAAAGTGTCTTTAATGTGCAGAAGGCTATTAGATGCTAAGAAAGAAATTATATCATCAAATTTTATTTGGTGCAACCTAAATAAAGTTGCTGTATCCCTTACTTGTACTGCTTTTAAGTTTATTACTTTAATTCATTAAGTCTATTATTACTTTGAGTTTTTAAGACCCTGTAAGGCTCTCATCCTGCCAGCTAGGTGTATGCAACTCTCCTGATGCCTTTTGAAGACTATGAAGAGAGATTGCTTCCAGAGATACGTTTGTCTCTACTACGATCTCCTTGTTCTTCCCACTCCCTCCAGCTCTCCAGTCAAAGCTTCCTCTTAACACCACTTGACACAAAGATATGGAGTCACACAGACCTCACAGAAATTGGGCAAAGTCTGAGAGAAATTCAACCCAGCATAGCTGGGCATATGTGGGTTACCCAATTCCACTGTGCAAATGGCATTGGGCAGGAAATCGGTGCCTCTTAATGGGAGATGCACTTTTTCTACTGCCTGGTCAGGGAAGCCTCACAGTTGCTTTGCAGCTTACTTGTCAGGAAGCACATCCACACTTCTCTCAAGGTATGCACAAGTAGGTTGGGAATGCACAGTACAAAAAAGTGAAGGGTTACCCCAGAAAATGCTGAAGTAGCAAGTTCTGAGATGGGGAGCAACACGGGTTGTCACCTCTGTGCAGCATCATGCTGGGTTGTACAGGTGACTTTGTGTACAGTATCTTAGGTGTCCCTAAGATGGAAGTGGTGGTACAACATGTCCATACCCCTGGAGTGCCCTCAGAGCAGAGGCTTGCTTTAGTGGAGAGGAAGGACATTTGACTTTTCACTGTGATATCTTCTCGGATAAAACCCCTTTGTTCAGGGGAGAGGAGTTCTCTATTAGTTTATCAACTCATGATCTGTCACACAGAAAAACTTCCTTACTATTCCTGGACAGGACATTTTTATTTGTCAAAGTGTAAAAAAGCTTATTTGTAAGCCTGAAAATAAATAATCCCATGCCAGACCTAGATTTTGAAAAACATGAAATGTTTCCTAATCCAGAGAAATCACCTTGCTCTCTTTTAGGTAAGAAAAAAATCCCAAAGCAACACATTCTTTGAAGGCCTATTCATCTTCATTTATACTTTTTCTGTCAAAGGATACTGGACATAAGGAAATTACTTTTTGATCTAAAATGGCAGTTTCTGTCTTCTATAACAGACACATGCCAGGAGACAACATGCTGGTGATGTTGGTGTCAGAACAGCATAAATAGTTGAGAAAACTGAAGAGACTAATTTCTGTCTTTTGTGGGATTCTGTAATGTAATTTGATAAAACTCAAACTCCCTTTTGCTTTTTCTCTTTTGCACAGCAGGAATATCTGTAAAATAATCAAATTCACAATCTCTAAGTACAAAAAAGTTGCCAGCCAAGGCAATGTTATCATGGAAGTATGATGGAAAGAACCACACAGTGCCGACATTTAGGGATACTTCCAACTATTCTGCTACAGTGCTAGAGTTGATGTTGCAAAACTCTCCATGTAACCAATTTCATGGTCCAGGTGGAATGAAATGCAATGTATATTAAGCATACATTACGAGAGAGGAGAAGCAATGAGATTTGTAATATTTTCAGCTGTAACCTTCTAAAATGGGATGGTCTAAATACAGCCTCCGGGCAAGAGAAATCATTGCATCCACACTAGCCCTGGAAGAGACAGAGAGCGGAAGTATAAATGTGAGAAAGTACTTATCCTGCAAGCTGCCCTCATTACTTTGCTGGCAAAGGCAGTTCTGAAACTGTTCCCTAACCACCCCAACTTGTGCTACTACAGGTAAGAAAGCTACCATCATTCATTTGTTGCTGAAGACAGAATGTAACTTATGACCCCTCAAAGTAAAATTTTCTTATGTGTTCAGAATATCCAATTACTTTGCTTGAGATTACAAAGATGTAAACCAAATATTCATCAAATTTTATACAAAAACTGTATCTTCAGTACTCAAGCACAATAATTTTTCCCTGTTCCACTTCTGTTTTACAAAGTTCTTCTCTGTGCTGGTTTTGACTGGGATAGTCACACCTGCCTGCCTGTGAGAAGCAGTGAATGAATTGTTTTGTTTTTCTTGTGTGTGTAAGACTTGTCCTTTACCTATTAAATGGTCTTTATCCAACCCACAAGTTTTCTCAGGTTTACTCTTCTAATTCTTTCCCCCATCCCACTGAAGGAAACTGAGTGGCTGTGTGGGGATCACTTTATGTCTGGGCTTAAACCATGACATCCCCTAATTGTTTAAAAAATACAAACATGCACACAGTGAAATGTTGCCATTTTTATGTAATTAATAAGGATATGTTTTTTTCTCAGACAAAAGCTCACTGATCCCCTCTAACCTTTATCACAGTAAAAAAGCAATAAGGCACCATGTTTAACATCAAAAATTCACACCTCAATCACAGAAAGTCACAGTAACCAGGAAAACTGAACAGTGGCATGGGCAGGTTTTCATTGAAGCATGGATGGGAGGAGAATTAATATGATTATTATAGGATACTGGCTTTTGAAAAATAGCAGTTCATTGTAACTTATTTTTGCTTTTGATGGTGAGGAAGAATTTTGTGTCTAGGGAGAAGCATTCAAAGGCAAGTATTTTGGTGAGGGCTATACTGAGTTTGTAAATGGATGGGATTTTCTACAGGTGAAAATGCCTTCGTCACAGACCATGATGGATGATGTTCTTGCCTGACAGGCATGTGGGGATGGTGGTCACAGCAGAGTCCCCTGCTAACAGACACAGGAGTTGGGCTGTGGATTGCCACCATGAGCCATTTTCCTTCCTCTGTGTAACCCTCAGCTGTGACTGAATCATGAGAATGTATTTAAGATGTTCTTGGTAGCTGCTTCTACAGCTGGTAATGCAGGGAAGGATGAAGCTCTGCTCTGACAGCAGTTTCAAGAGCATTGTCCACCACTAGTGATGCTCTCCTGTGGCAGACATCCACCCAGGCAACAACGCTGGCAGCAACCTGACAACCAGAAAAGCAAGACTAGGAAAAATAATGCATATTATCTGCATATTATTTCATTCTCCTCTTGGTGAACAAAGTGCACTCTCCCACAGTGAGCTGTGGATGTTGGGATGGGGAGACAGACCCCTCCCAGCAGTTTCTTCCTCTCCAAGGGCTGACACAGGTCCACATCTGCTCTTCTGCCACCACAGGCTGCCTATCACCCTTTTCACACTTCCCAGTCATCAGCTTGTGGAGGGCACCATGACCTCGTGAACTGCTGGGGCTCAGCAGTAGCCTTTTGCCAGTAACTGATGCTGTCTGGCAGGAACCAGAGCTACTGCTGTGGTTCCTGGCAATAAGGAGAACTCCAGCAAGGATTACTCTGCTCAGTGGCATTTGTGCTGCCTCACATGAAGACACAGGAGCAGAGCTTCTCCTCTAAGCCTGTTGTCTGTGGCTGTGAAAAGAAAGAAGCACACCCAGCAAGTGACTCATCCCGTGCAGCTCAGGCACTCATCCCAGCACGGCAAACTCTCTCCTTGGAGGTACAAACCTTCACTCCCTCCATTACTGATGAGGAAGCCTAGAAGACCAGTTTATACTACATTAATTTTCTGAAAGCAAGGCCTGGTGAGATGGCTTTGGGCCTTAGCTTTCCACTGAGCAAAATATCTGCTTTTTAATTCACACTGAAATACATAGTATATACAGGACTGTACAGAGGACTCCCACAGCCTTTGCATTACATCTGCCCTTTTAGGACATTTATTTGCAGAAAACTGCTTTTTGAGCCAGGTTGGTCAGTTTGCTGGTCTGAGGAAGCTACCAGTCTATAAACTTTCTAAAGAGTATAATATATATAATGAAGTCTTTCTGAGTTATATTCTTCATTAGATGAGAGAACAGCAGCTGTATGTCTACCTGATTGTAGTATTTATGTCACCTCAGAGGACAGTAGAAGATAAAATGATTTTCTCCTACAAACACCTGAATGTTGAAATTTTCAGAATTAAGATTTCCCAAAGATGCCAAGTATGCGTGTCAACAATAAAACAGAGGAATAGATACGTGACAAGGTTTGGACACAGGACAAAAGGAGTTTAGGACATAGGACAAGGGCATAGGACAAAAGGAGTTTAGACTTTTAATTTTTTTTTTTACTTGCAACCTTTTTTCAAATGTAGAACCAGAGAGGGAAGATGGAATTAGAGAGGAATGGCAGAGACCCTGGCCTTGAAGAGGAAGCCATGAATGGGGGTCATTGAACACACGGGTCTTAAATATTTCCTCATGTAAACTGTCTCCCCCGAGCTCCAGTCCCAGTGGGGGCCTTTAATTGCTATGTGAAAGCAAGTAATATTAATTGAATTGAGTATGTATTCACTTGCTGTGAGTATCATGCCAGTAAAACCTCATCACTCAATGTTCACGAGAAGCAAACACTGAGTGCACCTCAGCCCGAAATGGTTCAGTTATTTGAAACTACAAACTGATTAAAAGGAAATTTTCTGTAATGTTTGACTCATTTTTATTAACGGGAGTAAATCAAAACTTTCCTCAAAAAAGCAAATTCTTAGTAAGTCCTTCCCTATTGAACTGGGTTTTTTTAAGGATAGCATGCCAATACAAGACCCAAACCTTGAAAAGGCTCTTTAGACATAAGAAAGATTTGTTAGTTTCCAATGCAGAAATACATCTAAATTGCTTATTTTTAACTTTCTGTGTTTTAAAAGCAGTGAAGAGAGGCAAAAAGCCTTTTTCTCTCCCATGCAGAAGGATAACAAGGTACTCTTTGCTTGTGATACCCCTTGGAATAATTTGTAGAGGTAATTACAGGAAAAGATCTCTGAAGACTTAGATTTAGTATTCTCCCAATTTCCAACAACAAAAACTTGGAAAGTTTCCACTTATTTTTACCAAGATGTTAATTTTTATATCAAAGTTTCCTAAAAGTTAAGTAACAGCTGTGTAATTTGCCATAGAAAAGGTTTTTAATCTGAATTAGTTACTTTTTCGCTTTATTTCTCTTGTCTATTAACTATACCAACAAAAGCCAAAAACTGATCAGAGATGCTAAATCCCTGCAATCACTTAGATTACCTTTCTAGCCTTCCATCAAGCTTTGTGATGAAGTGTATTCATCCAGAAACTGCTGGTTGTAAATTATTGAGCTGAAACTTTTAGACTGGTGTGTGTTTAGGAGAATTTAGTATATATATATCCATTCACCCAGGCCACACATCAGCCCTCAGTTTATTTTCTGTTCAAGGTTCACATAAAAAATTGCACCTCACACTTCTAGACACCTGCATGTGACAAGAAGAAACTCAGTAAGAATCAAAACTATAGTATCCTCATAATGGAGTCCTGGGTCAATGCAACAGCTCATTTTGGCACACGGCTTTTGTGATGTCTCCACACTCACTTGGGCAAACCATCATATGTTTAACTTTGGCAGAGAAAACCCCAAATTTTTTTCCAGGATAACAATTGTACTCGGAGGCTACAACATGATTACAAAGGAGTCAGAGGACCAGTAGCTCTGCTGAGGGCAGCAGTATCTCTCACACTCAGGAAACAAAGGAGCCTTCTGGAAGCAAGTGCCCTTCATTGTCACTCCAATCACCCAGCTAAACTAAGCTAAGGAGAGAGCTCTGAAAATTATTGAAAAGGTTAAAAAACTAGATCTGAAGTAACAACTGTATGTGGTAGCCTGAAATATGTGTTCATCTGTTCTCTGCTGCCACACAAATAAGAGCTGCAGATAAGCGTGTTTCCTATTCCTCATGGAATACCACTACTTTAGCACAGAGAGCAGCTTGGTGACTCAGAGCACAGCCAAGCAGCCAGGACTGGGCAGACTCAGAGCCTACTTCCTACCACAGGGAGCCAAAGACACACTCTAATCCAGAGGATTTGCTTCCACATTCCTGTATCTTCAAGTGATAAGTTCAGTATGGGGTTTACTAAACAGGCATTGGAATTATGAATGCCACTGCTGAGCTTGTGTAATCAGGCTGAAGATAGCCTAATGCAATGACTACGTTGCCAGAGATTTCACTGACCACCTTCACAGTCCCCCCATAACACCTGGGATTATACTAGGGATCATCAAACAACCTGGAATCACTTTAAAAGAGTCGCTAAGAACTCAAGCAGAAGCAGGCATACATTAGCAGATTTTCTTACCAGAGTCATGTAGGACCACTCAGGTGGCACAGAAGCACAGACTGAATGAAAACCCAAAACCAAACAGACCTGAGATTTCTTAGAGTGAATGTCTACCCTTACAACTCCTCCTGTATGGAGGATGTTGAGTTTGGTCCAAATTAATCTGGAGGACAACTGGGGAGACATCTTGAGGCATTAGGAGATACCTGCAAGTGATAGGATTTTTCCTGACAATCATACACAATATAAAATTGTGCTTCTTCTAGTCAAGACAAAATGCAGATTTTTATCCCATGGTTGCTACTTAGAATTGTGAACCTACTCTTTTTTTCTCACAAACTATCCCATTAACATGAACAGTGCTATTTACGTATCTACAAGGCTTACTAGTGTGATTAAGAGTTGCTGGATTAAGCTGTGTGTTTGCAGTGTGATCTTTATTTTAGGTCCGTTGGAGCAGAGTCCTAAGATTGCACAGAGACATGGTGTGAAATGCTGAGGAAAGAGCATCTGCTGAGCTCTGTGAAAAACAGATAAAGAAGTAGGGGAGAGATAGAGCAGATGAATGGGAAGAATGATAAAATAGTCTCATAACAAGCCCCAGACATTTGACTATTTATTTTGAATTATTTTAGTTTTGATAGCCCCCAAAGAGCACTTTAAAGTGCTTAATTTGCTTTGCTCCATTGATTTTAATTAATCTTGCCCTAGGCTTTCAAACTTGATGAGCACGGAGAACTTAAGAAAAAAAAAATAGCAGCCTACTTTTTCACTGTATTAAATTCCTTAACTGCCTCAAATCAAGGGCGACTGCAGTGCAGCCCTGGACATGAGCACTTGTCATGCCCTGGGCACTACCCTTGTAGGGGTAATATCTTCATGGGCTGAACTCAAAGCAGAAGAGAAATATCTACTGCTGAGGCCTTCTGGATGGATGGAGCTGATCCAGTTCCTTTCCCTCCAGCCAAGAAGACATCGAATACCTGCTTGCAGAATGAGTAGTTCTTTCCATAGGCACAGTTTCACAGTGGCCCAAAGTTACACAGACATCACACGTTTGTATTGTGAGAGGCTCCTGTCAGCACAGAGCAGATGAGATTTTGCTCTGCACAGGAGGAGATGCCTTGGCTTTAGGAAGGAAGGATGATTGACAAATGAAAAATTATAGGATCCTCTGTCCTCCCTGGAATGACCGACCCAAGGCAGCCCCTTCAGTAAGAATCTCCTGGGATCTTTTAAAGGGACCAATAATAACTGATGATGACTGCAGCATGGGAAAGTGGCACTGGCTTCAAGTCCATCTAATGAAGGTGAATTTGATTATTGTCAAGTAGTTGAGTGCTGTCTAACCAGGTGTTAAACACCTACATAATTCTAAAATCTTGTTCCAGAGTTACTAAATTTGACATTTAAGAGATATTTTCTTTCAGCAACTTCCACTGAAGAGTCAGAAATCCCAGAGGGATAGGGACCTTCTGTGTGACAGCACAGCACTGCCATCATGCATGGGATGTGTGATGGGACCAGAGACTGAAGATGTGCCATTTTCATGCTTTCCCAACCAAGCAGAAACAATATCAATCAGGTGACCAATTTGCCATCACTTCTGCCAAACTCTAGATGTGGACATGTAATCTCTTTTTGATTCAGTTGAGAGCAGCAACCTCCACAGAAGCCCCCAATCCCTCATCCTCCCACTACAGAGAAGGGCTGCTGAGTCCTGGGTGGAATGCAAGACCATCACTTCGTGGGCAGAACCATGGGAGGAAGGGGATGCTCTGACAGGACCAGGCTGTGGTAAGGGGCCCCAGTCCATCATGCAGGGGGATAATAAGGTCAGTCATCCACTGGAGTTTACACCTTGTCCTCCTAAAGGGCAAATCACTGACCAGCATGAACTAATCAGTGGTTAAACTGTTACTCAGAAGCTGTAATTTAACATTCATGACTTCTCTAATTACTTCTGTCTCATCCTGCATCTTGCCTTTCTGGGAAAGGTTATTAGAAGGTCGCATGTTTTAGATAACAGTTACTTAAATCTCCTGCCTATGAATAAGCAACCTCAGATTTTTTATGTCTGTAATTCTGAGTATGGCTATCTGCATCCTAAAAAAAGAGAGGAAAAAGAATTTGCTTTAGCAAAAGAAGGTATTGATAATGTGTATCCACAAGAGACTTATACAGAAATCCACAAATAGATTGAAGTAATTCATTAAGAACATTAATCAGTTTTGGACTATCCCACACTGTAGTAATCAATCATTTTAATTAAAAGGAACCATGCATTCTCTCCCTGTCTTTTACCTCAGCCCATCTTTGCAACACAGCTGATCAAAGACGTCATATTTCAAAGATGCTGAGTACCGTTTTTCTATAACCTTCATTAAACAATTTCACAAAGCAACAATATCCTCTGTATTGAAGCACCTGCCTTCTTAGGGAAGCTTTTGCTCAGGAGAAAATGATCAGATAATTGTTCAGCAACTCCAAATTCCTGTGCTCTGTGTAAGCGAGGAGAGAGGTCCCAGCTACCTTACAACAAGGTGTACAGGCTCACCCTTGTTTCTCCGGGACAAACTTGGTTTTCCACATGCCCAGACAGGCAACACTACTCAACAGCTGGCCTTCCTGTGTGTCCCCAGAGGGCTGGACCTCACAGAGGTCTCCATCCTGCCCAGTACTTTTCCTTCAACAGCTGCCAGGAGCAGACAGCACAGAAAGAAAGGAATGATCGCACAGGGGAAGTACATAGGGATATTTCCTCACTCTGCAGTGTGTTACAGGTCAGGGACTTCTCGAGCCAAAGGCAGTGTTTATTGTCCAGGATGGATTTTTCATGCAGTGCATTCCTCCAGTCCCTTTTTGAATCATGTAAAAAGCTGAGATGAATTCTTTCTTTTTAATATCAGCTGCTTTGTTCTGCAATTTTCAGAGCAATCTAGCACTAAAAATTATGGAAAAGAATGAAACATTTTGTCTCATAATAAGCAAGGAAAGAGTTTTGTTCCACTCATCAATGTGTTGCAGTCTTCTAAGATCAAAGAGCGCTGCTAGTTTCCTTTTAGGAGCACAAGGAAGAATGAAGAAAAAAAAAAACCACATTTATAAAGTAGCTGTATCTTCCTTTTCTTAAGTTGATTCTGCTGCTTAGCCACTATCTGCCTCTGCCAATCAGCATGAAGTTTCAAAGGATGTCTGGTTTCAATGATATCTAATGTTGACTTAATTTAAGATAGAGAAAGACAAGGGTGTAATAGAGAGAATCAGTCAACAAGAAAGGCATAAGTCGAATGTTGTAGCAGGGAAGATTTTTCAGCTGTCCTTTTCTAGAATAAGAGAAACAAAAGGCAAATGGACCAGTCATAACTATGATTCTTGCACTCCTTAAACTGCTACTCAAAGAAAGGGACTCGGAGGGATTGTTTCGTTTTTCACCACCCCATGAGATAGCAAATGGAAACAGAAGCAGCTGACATGGTTCAGCAGCAGGTTCAAAAAGCCACTGGCAGAGGTCTATTTGAGAACATAAGTAAATCATGGCATGAAAGATAAACAGTGATGTGGCCTGTAAACACTGTAGGAACAGATGGATCAATGAAGGGTCGCTTCTCTATAGACAGAAAGTTACACTTGAGCATGAAGTCCCTGACCAAAACTAGCGGTGCTAATTATATTTATATATGACCTGAGAAAAATATAGACAAATAAAAAAAAAAAATATTATTTACGTTACTCAAACCTAGAAAAAACCAGGAGGATCTCCTCAAGAGAATCCTGCTGAAACAATGTGACAGCCGGGTAACAGACAAATGTGAGGGAAATGGTCTGAATGACTCTTCTGCATTGCTAGTATGGAAATGCAATGCAATCACAAAAGCCCTGTGTCCATGCTCAGTATGGACTTCTCCTTGAAGAAACAGTCAAAACATTGGGATGCAAAAGGAACAAGACAGAAAATTCTTAACTCATAAGGTCCCAAAATAAACAAAATGCTCAACCTTGCTTTCAACAGTACATCTGTTCTGAGCTTCATATCTCAAAAAAATAGAGTTTAACTAGAAAGAGTTCAGAATGGGATGGTGCAAATATTAATGGACATAGTACAATAAAGGCAAAAAATAATTCTTGCATCAGAGACAAACTGAAAAGCTTGTGACTCTTTAGAGAATAAGTGAACAAAAGCTGATATACTGAAGAAAATTTTTCTCTACCCTGCCATAAATCAAAAGGAAAGTAACATTTGAAGTATTTAGAAGGAAGCACTTATCTACATTTGAGGGAATGCTATCTTTTTAATGAGAAAATAAAAAGGCTAAATAGCCCATGGATATCTTTATTTCAAGGTATCAAGTAAGAAAGAGCCTTACAGAGTAAACAAGAGGATCAAACACCTACAGAGCTAGCAACACACGCTGACTTAGGTAAAATTAAACAGAAAAATAAACTTCTATCTATTTTTCTAAGCTAGCCATTAGCTTGACCACTGTAAGATTTTTACTGTTTCTTGTGTTTCCTGGAATATACACCACAAAGTGGGGTATGACAGAAAGACGACTGAACGAGCAGAGACCTGAGCTCCTGTTGCACAGTGCAGCACTCCCTGGGCTTCACCAGCTTTGGTGTAGGTGCACCCCAGCCACAACAGTGCCGTGCTCTGCAGAAGGGAAGGAGTGCTAATGTGGCTTCCTTCATACAGCCACACTGAATGTGGCTGCAAGCACTGAAGACCACCAAGCACTGCTCTGCCACACCTTCACACTGATTCTCTGCTGTGCTCCACCTCACCGTAGGCACACATGCACAGGGGTACCTGACAGAGCAGGTTATGAGGAAATAAGGACCAGCCTTTTTTCATATGATGCTTCGTGTGATCCCAGGTAGAGATCAACACTGTTGGTAGTAATCCACCATTGGACACAGACAGCAGTCACTCTATTGAGGACACAGTCAGAACTAGTATACCTCCCTCCCTCCACTCTGCTCTTTTGTCCCTTTACAGTTTATTTTCCTAATCAAAACCAAACAGTACTCCTCACTGCTGCAATCCTCACTGTAACACAGCCAAAATATTTTACAATTTAATTCAGTGTTTTAAAAACATGGCAACTTCCAATGATCACATTGATTGAGGCTTCCTCTAAGTGAAAGAGAGCATTTGCAGACTTCAGAAACCAGTTTGTCTCTGAACAATAGAAAGACTTGTTAAATGGGAATCCAAGTAAAAAGAAGAATTACTGTAAGAAAAGAGATGGTGAAGACTGACAGCTCTTTTGTTGTTTTGACAGAAATACCTTGTGGATGACCTGAACATTTGTTTTGAACCACAATACTGGCTTGAGAATGGGCGAGTTATATCGGGAATGAGATCTAACTGAAACTTTTAATGCATTATTTATCTTAAAAGAAACATGATCACCAATTTTTATTTAAATGGGCTTGAGACACTGTTGCCCTATGGAAATAGGCAGGCTTGCTTAAAGAGATTTTGCACAAAATGTACCACTCTTTAATATTTATGAGACTTTTCCCAGGTTTGCTAAAGTTCAAGTACACATCTCTTTTTATGGAGTAACAATATTTAGAGTTAGTTAAAAATAATTTATTCCCACTAATTCTAATGTGAGAAAATAATTCTGAAACAATACAGCCAGGAAAATCTGAGTGCAGAATACTGAGCTTCTCTCATTCAGATATCTGGTCCATTGATAATCCTGGTACTGCAGCACATATAGGTAAAAGCCTCCTCAGTGCATTAAAACCATTTATTGAAGGTAACTCTGCTTGAATGTTTGAACCCAAGAAATCTCTGAGACTCTTGTTTTTCAGTTCTCAGTTCTAATGTTTCTTTGTTTGCAAATACAATAATTACCAGAACTGATAATAGAAAAATAGTTGGCAGACCTTGAAAAATAATGTATTTTATAGGTCAAGCCTACCCATGGTCAATTTATGACCAGAGTGTAACCGGAGCTGTGCAACAAAAATAATAGCACAGGTACAGTTTCTACCATAAAAATCACTTTTTTCCCAGTATATTTCTTCTATAATAACTTCTCTCTTTCTCCCTCTCTCCACACACCATTCTTGTGATGGCAGTTAGCCAAAGGCATGCAAGAATGAATTGCACTGTTGTGGCATTTAAATTATATCAATACTGAAATGCAGAATAGAGTCCTTTTCTATTTTATCTCTAAATTGAATGCTTTCACAGAGAGGCACTGTTATCTGCATTACAATTTGAGAGCTACATTAGTAAATCTTGAATGCTCTGAATTAGAGTATTCAACTTTTGAGATGGATGGTTGAGCTCAACACAAAAAATATATTAAGCTGGAGATATGGCTTCATTTGGAGTGAACATGTATTTTGAAGAATATATGTGATTCAGAAACCAAGCCTAAATTTCTGGGGAGCCTGCATCCAGATGAATGTTACCCCCTTTTTAAAGTAAATCTTTTTAGATTTTCATATTAAAACTATGCCTTCAAAATGATTCTCCAGGTACCATTTCCCTGTCAGATGGGGAAATTATGTAAATTCCCACTTTCACACAATCATTGGAGCAGTCTGGAAATGCTGCCTGGGAGTGGAGAAGGTTCCCATCTCTTTAATGGCACATTGCAAGCACACTAGTAACGCTGCAAGTATATTGATGGGGCCTGCATCTGCTAAACAGTTACAAGGGTCTGAAGAAATGAATTAAATCTCTGGGTGTATCTCACTGGTTTTATCCTTAGGACTTCAGTGACAGCAACCTCTCAGTGCCCCACGGTCACAAAAAGACCCTTTTGGCCTTTAACCAATCTGCAAGTTTTCAGGTTTCTGAGATGCCACAGGTGCCGGGTACATCTCTGGGATATGCCTGGAAGTGCTGTGCTCACTGCTCTCCAGGGTGGGTGCAGAAATGAAAAAAATCCCTCCCTTTCACAAAAAACCACACAGAGCCAACAAATGCATTTAAAATCTATGTTTATGGAAAACTGATAAATATCATGATGATCAAATTGTGTGCTTATCTTGTGATAACCGAAACGCGAATTCTGAAGCATAGTCTGTGTTTTCTTTTTTCATGTGTAGGTGATATTTGCTAACAAATATCCAAAGCACAGCTGCTTCCCATTAAAAAAAAAGGCACAGAAAGACTATTTACCTCACTTGGGCTCAAATGGTTATTGCTAGGAACCAAATGGTAGTGAAAAAAAAAAGTATTCCCACAATTGAAAAAATGAGGTCAGAAATAGTTATACAATAAAAAGTTCTTTGCCCTAAAAATTGTTTCATTTATGAAACTGATGTAAGTTATCTTACTGGTATAAAATGTGCCCTCAGTACCAGGATTATTTGACCCAGAAACCCATCTGTGAAAAGCAAAGTTCAAAGAAGCTTGAAAAAGATGGAAGGACTTTGGGGAGAAAAAC
Source organism: Aphelocoma coerulescens (assembly GCF_041296385.1). NCBI lineage: Eukaryota > Metazoa > Chordata > Aves > Passeriformes > Corvidae > Aphelocoma > Aphelocoma coerulescens. The sequence continues at coordinate 14,177,967 of NC_091014.1, read as the reverse complement.
TGAGACAGGCTATGTTTGCAACCTCATAACAAGGCAGGTTTGAGAAGAACTCCAGAGATCTCTGGCCATGGCTGGAGACAGATCAAAAGCACTTGCAGCACAAGGAATCTGCTTTATGCAGGCAAAGGAAAGTCAGCGCTGCGGCTGGAGTCCCCCCTGTGCCAGGGAGAGGTGTGACCTGGTACTTACTCAGCTGGAGACCACCAGCTCTGCCACTTGAACCCAGGCAGAAACTGCAAGGATTCATGTCAGTATTTTCAGCCCTTTTCCACAGATATCACATGCCAGCAGCTGATTTTCCTCTCTTGGTAGCTCCTTGCACTGGAGCAGCCATGCTGACCTTGGTGACATGGCTATGCTCCAACACCATGTCTAGGAAAGGAAAAGCCTCCAGTCCCCAGCAGCACAGTTCAAATCCAGCCCAGAGCTCACCCTGGCCCCACATTGAGAAATTAGATTATTTTTGCCAGTGCATGAAATAGTGTCATATGTTGAAGTGCAAAACATCCCTTTTGTTTCCTCTTTGACTCAAAGAATCCTGGAAGGGTTCACATCTACATTTCAGTTTAATGAAGAACCCTTTTTTATTGAATTCTGTCTGGTGGTGAAGCCCATTAGGGAACCTTTTAGAGATTTCAGATGAAGGCTTGATCCCTTTGATCTTGAGTCCAGGGGAATGAGGAACAGGTCACATTTCTTTGATCTGAAGGAGACGATACGGGATCACATTGATATGCTTCCTGATCTTCCTGTAACCAGAAACCTTGCTCGCAATTTTTGTGCAACATCAGATATGGATTTCTTTCCTCAAACAAATCTATGGAGTCATCTCCTAGGAGAAAGGAATGGCCCCTGCGAGGGCAGGGGTTGCAAGCTGTTCAGTTTCTCAAAGACCTCCTGCTTCACCTCTCCTCCACCAGCTAGGACAGCAGTAAACAAGCAGGATTTTCAGATGCTCACACCAGAGAGTCGCATGGGAGCCAGAAGGAGAGACTGCTTTTCTGATGGGCTTGCATACTCATTTTCTGTAAGTTTGCTGTATACAAAAAGACAGTTTTAATGTATCACTGATATAACTGAGCATGTGATACCACCCATGAAGTATCTGCCAGAAACTCTTGTGTTTCTTTCTCTCTTCCTGACGGATGTTCCTCAGCAGTGGCATTTCTAGTCAAAGCTGGACCTGATAGTGTTGTCTGTGAAAGCATATGGAGGATGTGATGAATTGTTATTTATTTATTTATTATTTAGTTGCTATTTAATTATTATTTGATATTTATCAGAAACTAGTTCTTCACTAGGAGAGTGATGTTGCACTAGAACAGGCTGCCCAGAGAAGTTGTGGATGCCCCATTCCCAGAAGTGTTCGAGGCCAGATAGGATGCAACATGAGTAATGTGGTCTAGTGGAAGGTGTCCCTGCCCATGGTGGGGACATGGTGGGGAGTTGAAACTGGATGATCTTTAAGATTCCTTCCAAACCACTCTATGATTCTGTTTGATTTGATCCATTGCCACTGTGTGGATGATGCTGACTAAGTCCATTCCTGCACAAAGCTGAAGTGATGTTTATCTACTTGCAGAGCAGATAAATTTTATCCAGGGTAAAGCACTGACCCTCTTAGCACCTGGATGCTTTCCTGCGCGAGTCTGCTCTTGCACACCTTTATAACTGGTGGGATAACCCTTACCTGGCTGCTAGAAGCTGGAGGCAGGCACTAAGCCTGAGCAGACCTTAGCTGGTTTGTTACCCTTTGCTCCCCTCAGAGAGAGGGGAGAGAGAGCAAGGCAGGCATCTGGAGGAATTGTCCTGAAACCCTCTGATTGCAAAGAATGAGCCCAGGGGCTTCCAGGGCAGCTCCAGGTCTTTAAGGAATAATTTCACAGCACTTCATGCTTGTATCTTAAAGGACATATTTTATTATTTGATCCTCATTCAGAGGGACATCCCCCTTGTTTATTCTGAGCACATGTGTCGAAGGACCCACCGAGAGTTTTGGGCTCTGCTCCTCAGTGCATTCCCCTGTTCTGGTTCCCTGTGTGCTGGGGATCATTCCCCACATGCTTTGCGAAGCTCAGCTGGAAATCAGCTCTGATTTTATTCATTAATTTTGCCTCTTCCCTGTGTTCCAGTTTTCAAAGTATTTTGTTCAGAAATAATTTAAGTAACTACCATCTTTCAGCCTTCAAAGCAGCTTTGTCTTTCCTCACTTACATTAGCTATGCCTGAAAAGCTCAAGAAGGTGTGGTTCAAGAAACCATTGCCCCCCAGCTACCTTCTCCTGCACTGGAACCCACCAGTCAGCTGGAGTTGTATCTCTCATCCCTAAAGGTACCAGGTCACGGTGTGAAATACAGGTGGTCTGAGGTTTCTGGCCACTCTCTCTGGTGGCAGTGGTGATGCTTCCAGATGTGGCAGATGACAGAATCACACCATTTTCCATGCACAGATCCAAGCCACAGCTTCAGTTGGTATCTGTTGTGCTGTGGATGCAGGAGAGGAGCAGTTTCCAGGAAGGATGGGTTGAGTAAAGGGGAACCACAAAATTCTCCAGAAGAGCACATCATATATGGGGTGAAGAAAGAGCCCTCCTTTTGGCTTTGCATGGTTCCTTGTGCTGCATGCCCAGCAGGGGGGCAAAACTGATGGGAAAATCTCCTCCTACAGCAGACACAATATCTGGATATAGGCAGACCCAAGACTGAAGAAGTTCTGTGTTCGAGGACTGTTAATGCATGGAGTGATTCACTTTCATTCAGTACAACAGCACAGGTAGGCGTGAAATTATTGTGGGGCTAAAAATGGTTTATGAACCTCCAACTGAAATTTCCAGAATACCAGTGTCTTTTGGGGGTTCCATCAGCTACACCCCAATAGCAGAGACCTGAGATTTTACTTAAAAACTCAAAACCAGACAGATACAACAGAGCAGAGAAATGTAGCGATGTGAGTAAGTGAACATAAATGTGATTAGTAAAGAAGTACCATGGTCCAGAGAAATAACAAGTCAGCAGAATGTAAGGCAAGGTCTAAAGACAAAAGTGATGGTGTCATATGTAATGGAAGCCAGTCAAGCTCCAGGAACATTTTTTATATTTCTTGTGATCCATCTCACCAAAAATTATAATTACTGTAGCAATTGGTTTACCTAAAACATGTTTTCTTCCTCCTCTTAACAGGCCCCTTTTAAAGCCAACAAATTTTCTTGGATCTCTGTGGAGAGCACAACTTCCTTTTAAATTGATAAATTACAGCACGTAGTATCCTGCTTTTTAAACAGTACTAATGAAATGCTTTCAACTCCACAAAATGTGTATCCTCCTTTTGAATGGATTCTGTCAAATGTGAATCTGTCTTAGTTGATAATTGCTAAAGGAAGTGATGTATATAAAATTAAGAAGCTAGTCTCTACCTCAGGCATTTCCCTGCTGTGGCTCCTATAAAAATACTCAAGCCTGCACTAGGCTTTGTGCTCTGGCAGCTTCCCTGTCCTAGATATCCCTTCTAGGTTGGATCAAGCTCAGGTGTGTCCCAATGGGTCCCATCTGCAGCTGGGACAATGGCAGCAATGGACCTGAAAAACCCAGGACATTCCAGCAGAACCTCTTATCTAATTTATTTAATTTTGTCTCTTTTCTTCTAAAAATAGAAATGTACCTCTTTGTTTAGCGGCTTGATGAAAACACAAGTGCATATTCACATATTCTACACAAACATTACACAAGTGGCTGTTTTCTTCATGGGTTACTTTGATTTTACAAGGAATCTCTTTTCTTTGTGTAGGAAATCAGAAAGACAGAACCTTTTTTTTCCAGTGCAGCTGGCATTTTACAATTCAGGGTTGAGAAAACAAGAAGGGAGTAAAATGTATTCATATTTAAGTATGAGAAGGTATCCCTCTTTGATCTGATTTTGGCTAGGATCAAGAATACCCAACAGGCTAATGACACCTGTGGCATTTGTAAAGCTGGAGTAGTAGAGACACTTTTGCCTTCAGCACTTCTCCCTGCTGCTATAAAATTTATGAGCATTATATGCTACCCAGACCAGAAGGTCTCTGCTCTTGTAGCGTTTATGAGTTTTGCAGGAGTGCCAGAGAGTGAGAAACTCTGAAATCTTCCAGAAACCATTGAAATTCCAGAGCCATAGACTGAGAAATTTGCAATTCTTATAACCTTTTTTGCATAGGAAATAGATTTCCATCAATCAGGAGGTATAGGGGCATTCCTATGGGAGTACCTAACTGAAATTAGCCCAACAATCTCACTCTAAAATAGTAAAAGGCTCCATCTGAGCTAACATAACAAACCATAGTTATTAGGTGTAGCTACCTTTGAGATAAGATTTCTGTTGCCTTTTCTCCAGCTATTAATAGCAACATAGAAAGATGAAGGTTTATGTTGTTTTTTCCAAAGGTGAAAAACTCAGGAATATGCTAGGGATTGTAAATATTGAAAACTGCTGTAAGACTAGCCCTGAGGCTCCTCCACAGCTTCTGTGAACCTGAGAAAAATTTACAGTTAATTAATTTAATTTTCATGTGTGTTTAGGTAGAACTGTCATGATAATAAAAAAAGTCCTTATAACCTTAACTGGGAAAGATTTTTGCCTTTTGGCAGCAAGTCTGTTGAAGCTGTCATAAGGAGAACCCTAAAAAGCAACACAGGGTTCAATTAAACCCTGCATATACCACATGCTTCACTGTCACAGACAGCACTGAAGTAATGGCAGACATAATCCTGAAACCCACTCTGACTGTGAAACCTGTGAAGTGACTGATATCCAGGGGAGAGAAAAAAATTAAAATCTAAACTGCTTCTTGGTTTGCTGCAAGCAGACTCTTGAAGAAATCCAAAGCTTACACTGAGTATGCTCTTAAGGAATGTTTTAAAATATCCAGACTAATTTTATAAATTGAATTGAATACTACAGTGGGCCTCCCATGTGATCCAGGGGAAGAAAGATCTTGCCTACCTTAGGGAGGAGAAACCTTCAGATGAATAAAGTTGTACCTCCTCAGTTAGGAGCTGTATGACTACTGAGGCAGTTGGGCCCAGACTAAGAAAACCAACACCACTACACAGCAAGGAGAACTAATCTTAAGGCAAAGTTTATGAGCTTCAATCTCATTTTCCCTGGCATTGAGGAATGAAAGCAGGATTGAGAAAATGTCTAGCAGGTGAACTGAGGTGCTAATTGTACAAGAAAGCAGCAGATTCACAGGAGGAAGAAGCACTTTCCAAGTCCTCAGCCTGGAAAAGGGTGATGGGGGTAGAAAACATTTAGAGACATGAAGGAAGGGAAAGCTTGAATGAAGTTCTGTCTCCTGTAACTCATCTCCGCGCTAAAAATGTTTTTAGAGGTATGTTCTCCAAAGGGTCTGGCTGCAAATCACTTAGGGAAACGGGATGGGTTTCCACCAGCCCCAGAGCATCATCCTCCAGCAGCAGCAGCCTCTGGAGGAGGAAGTATGGTTTGGCTCAGCTGGAGCTACACAGCTCTGCCCTGGGAGGCCTGGTAAAATGTGCCATACTTTTCTACATCTTGAGTGATCCTGACTAGCTTATTTATATATTTCCAGCTTCCAGCAGACCTGGAAAATACTCATTCTGCAGACGAGCTCCTGGTTATTCTCATATCATTCTGGACTGCACTGAAAAGCACATTTTCGTGGACACTCAACTTCCCAATCTATTGTCCAGTTTCAGTTATGTTGGACAAAAGATCAAAAATCTCAGGAAGAATCAGACATAGATCCTACAGACTCCACAGAAGCTTCAGGCTACAGAGAAGACACTGTGGTCCAAATACCCACAGGCTTACCTCAGCCATTTGTGAGACTTGAAAGAGATGTGGTGTCAAATGGTTGCCTGCACACTGCTGTCAACCTACTCTGCAGGAAGAGATTGTATGTATGTGCAGGGACAACAGAAAATCTTACTATAATTCAGTCCTAAAGCCAATCAAGCAAGAGACATAAATCTGTGGACAACTAGGTTTTGAAAGAACAGGTGCTTGCAAAACTGATTGTTATCTAATTGAATTTTGTATCCATTCTCTACATGTTGTTAATAATCTCCATATGAACGTTTATAATCTGCCTGAATCTACAGACCAAAACCAGTAACTCAAAATGCACAGGAGAAAGTGATTATGTCAGCACTGCATGTTCCTCCTGATGGTGTGCTGGAGACTAAACTCTTTAGTCAAGGTAACCCAGCTGGCTTTTCTTCCTGTACTGGCTCAAACAAGAGCTTCATCTATGAAGTGTTACAGTGGGCAGTGAAAGTATTAGGAGTAGCTCAGCAGGGCACTTCAGCCCTGAATTGAAGTTATCAAAACCAATGAGCATGTTCTTAAATGTGTGCTTAGGAGTTTGGCTAAACTAGGTAATGGTCTTGATTATGACCTAAAAAAGCTACGACTCAATTAAAAAAAAAAAAAGTCAGATTTATTCAGGTTACGGATAGTGTTGGCTGGATTAACAATTAAGGTTTAGTCCTTAGTTTGAAAAGAAATATACAGCTTGCATTACTTGTTATTGGACGTGGATTTATCTGAAAGGATTCATTTATGTGAAAGCGCATATTTGTGGAAAAATCTCGAAATAATAATGAAGGCAAAATTACTACTGACTTCAGAAAGGCAACATTTTTAACTGCTTCATACCAATATTCAATGATTTTGCTGGCTGACTCTGGATGCCTTCTGAAAAGGGAGAAATTAAAGGTTTCATGTTTAATTTCACTAACCCTAACAACCCTAACCCTAACCCTAACCCAAGTAAACAGTTTGTGGAGAGAAAGGAAGAATTTCATGGAAATTAGGAGAGGTTCATTGCAAAGTCAGAAGGAAAAATCATGAAGGTATGATTTTGAAGGCCAAGTTAAAGTTGAAAAGCTAAAATGTCAGATGACTCCTTTTTCAGACTGGGGAGATGAATTCCTTGTATAGATTCATTAGGAGTAATTCTGCTGTATGGTAGCATCTCGCCCAGTTATGAGTATCATAATCAAAACTGTTACTCATAGATGAATTTATGTAAAAAGAATGGGTATTTTGCCTTCCCCATGGATTTTGAAAAGCTGTCAAAAGGTATTTTATCTGTCCATTAGCTCTCATCACAGCCCAATTACATGAAATTACAGATAGAGAGCTTTTCATGATTGCATTGAAACAGAAGTCCAATGTTGAAAACAAACTATGAAAATGTAGGATGAGTACATAATGTACTGTTTCACATACAAAGTAAAATCTCTGCTATGCATAAGCACTTTAAAGTTTCTTAGGATATAACTTGGGATCTTGCTAGCTCCTATTTTCTTCCTAAGTCAAAGAATTTAAAGTCGCTACATTCTCTGTCATTTAAATGGGAATTTCAAACAGCCTGAAACTAAAATATTTCATCATTAGACTATCGGCTGCACACAGCAGAATGAAAGGATTTGCTTCTGCATCACAAGATTTGCTCTGGGTTCTAGTGCAAAGCTTTATGTTTTGGATAACTTTGTCTCTCAAGATCTGAAGGTCAAATGTTGTACCATATTTCTCTGTATTCCAGAGAACTATGCTTTGCCCTCTTGGAAGCATGAGGAGGCAGAATTGCTATCAATTAGGAGCCTAAATGTCTATGATTCTATAGGAAAAAAGCTTATAAAACTCATTAGTAGGTGTCTTAAAATGTATTCTTTATGCAGCTAATTTATTTTGAATGAAAGCTACAAATAATTTTTAAAATAGCAATGCAAGATTTCATTACACATTAATTACATGAGTATACAAATACCCTAACAAAAGCCTTTGCTGTTTTCTTAACCAAATTAAAGCTTTACATGAAAAAAAATTTCATAAGCAAGGTGCATAATTTTCACTGAATATCCATACCTTCTGAAAATGCCCCAAACCAACCATTAACTTCTTTCTAAGAGAATTTCTTGCCATTAATTATGTGTTAGATGTGCAAAGGAACACTTCAGCTAAAAAGAATTCAACTGTAGAAATTACTTTTTGTGTCCTATTCCTCTGTTAGAGATTCCAGTTGGGCCTTTTGCCAATAAAGGACCTTAAAGTTGACAGAAAAGCGTTAGACACAACAGAAATCCATCACTACAGAAAAGCCTGGGAAAAGGAGATATGACAAATTACACGGGCTAAATCTGAGCAGCCTGGAGCCCCCCCAGATCCTGTGAAAAATGAGGCGCGTGGATTGACAATACAGGTAGCAGAATGTCTCTCTCCTGAAACATAGACTTGATCCAGCTCTCAACCATTTTTGTGTAACAGACAAGTGAGGCCAATAGTTGTGTAAAAAACTAGCATGAACAAGATCAGAATAAAGGGCAAAATGTCCTTTGGTCAATTACTGCACTTTGCAGGATATACAGACAACCCGTGTTAGTGTGGCTGCTCCAGTACAACAATGCTGTGGTGAGACGAGATCTGGGGCTTCAGCTGCCCCCTGGGCAGCAAAGATGAGCAAAGGGAAAGTGGGCACCTGCCACTGGTAGGAGCAGGGAACCCAACTCACTTCCCACAGAGGAGAGGGATGATGCTCTTATCCTGCCAGGTGAAGTTCTGCAATCACAAATGTGAAGGAGAGAAGCTCATGTTTTATCTGGTACAGCAAGAACCAGGCAAGGAAAGGTGGAACAGCTCACTCAGGATGATACAAAAGGCATATCGCAGCAGTAGGTTTTTGAGGAAGGGAAGTTTTCCCTTTAATCCCTCATTTTGCTACCTGTTTTTAGCATAAGGCAGCACAAGTGTATTCTCTGGCAGTTTACGCTGAGAGGTCTCTTGTGTTGGAAAGGAGCTGGAGGAAGGAGCAAGAGGAAAGGCACACTAGTACTCCAGAGCAGCTCAGGCAGAAATGCAAACTAATAAAAATGATGATGATGTTAATAATAATCCAATATGTGAAATAACTACAGCTGACATATGATCTATTGATTAAAGTCTTTCGTATGACAGGATGTCAGCCAGCAGAAATAGGAAATCAATACCTCATTTAACAGCAAAGAACGACTCAACCTCCTCCAGGCCAAAGAGAGACAGGGCTGCTTGAGCAGACAGTATGAATTTATTTGATCTACTTTTGTGAAAAAGAAAGGTTTAATTATACTAAAGAATGTGTTTCCTTGAATCCAGTTGGGAGGGGGAGTTGTTAGGAAGCTTATGAGCAATTAGTCAATCTAACCAAACAACAGAAGTGTTCATGCATTTCAGTGCATGTTTCTGGGATGTCAGGATTTTTGGATAAACCAATGACTGCAGATTCCAGTAAACATGAATTTAAGTACATATAACAAAGGCAGGAAAGGTAATGTTTTCAGGATGTGCATATTATTTATATATTTGCTGCAAAATGCAGATTCTGCCCCAAAAATTGGTTGTCTGCCACTGGGAGCTGACAAGCCGCAAAAAACATGTCCATGAAGAGGCCCTGATGGAGGAATGTTCTTCACACTGGATATGAGCACATTCCTCCAGGGAGGAGCACATGGGTGCATCTATATCTATTGCTCCTGGGTCACAAGAGTTTTCTAATCCATGCTTTTTTTTTTTTTTTAGGCAAGTACTTTAGTTCTAAGGGTTTTAGTCTTAATTCCTATGAATGAACCTCTGGTGAAAACAAAACTAGAAATAACTCATGCATTTTTAATGGAGAAAGCAAGACAGCCCAGGAATACAGGATCTGTGGATGGAGTAGACATCACATGACATTTTTATAACTGGGTTGTGTACCAAAGATCTCCTGCTTCATGAGCCCAAAGTTACTGAGATTCAAGAAGGACTCAAAAGGAGATAATTCTATGGTTTGCAGGTTGTGATTTGTGGGCAGATTATAAGGAGTCATTCTTGCCTTATTTCTCTTCCTAACCAGAGAATAAAGCAACAAAAAAGACATGAATACAACAAAGTAATTTGTAAAACTACACAGGAAAGCTCTTCACTGCACCAGAAATACTGCATTTTCATGCACACAAACCACAAGTTATCTGCACAGAAAACTGATTCTCTACAGTTTCACAGAAAAAAAGGTATTATACGTGTAGTTTCATAAGAGAAGCGTCATGGTTTAGCATAGTTTGGGTTTTTAGTTAAAGAGGGCTCCATCAGCCACAGAAGTGATTCTCTTGCAAAGAGGTGCTTATAGCTTCCTCTAGACCCAACAGAACCAATCAACCGCCTAGTCTGAACATTGGCAACTTTTTAAAGCCACTTAAGAAGCTCGACACGCCTCTGTGATCCACATTTAAGAACAAACAAAGCCCGGGAAAGCTCTCTTGCTTCTGGCTTTTGGACAGGTAACTGGGGGCCCGTGGTGCAGCCCAGTGAGGCAGGGCTGGGCCCTGCTTGGGGTGGGTCAGCTGCGGTGCAGCTTGGCTAAGAACTCAGCCACTTCTGCTCACTGGAAAATAAGTAAGTAATGGATATTTTGAACCAAACCACTACAAGAAGGTTTAGCACGAGCACACTTTCCATCCAGTACCTCCCCACCCATTTTTCTTCTCCCCCACAGCTTGCTCCTTCTTGTAATCCTGAAGGAAGAAAAATGTTGGGGTCTCCCCCCTGCCATGTGGTCCTGGGAGAGGGGCCCTGGGGGACAGACACGGCATTTCCCTGCCCCTGGTCAGCCTCGTTCCCCACTGGTTGCTTTGTGTTCCCCTGTGCAGGCAAGGACCCTCAGGTCATGATTGCCTCAGTTCCTCGGCAGAGCCCCGGCCATGTGGCTGGAGAAATAAACATCTCTGAAACACCTACCAAGAATCAGTCCATAGATATTTCTTTCCACGGGCCTCGTTGACTGATACGCGTGTTGCAGTTTCCCCACTGTAACAGAAATCCTTCAAAGGCACGCCTGTTACCCAAGGTGCAGGGTGAAAGTGTAACACTGAGGGACATGAAAAATGAGCACCTCAACAATACTGCATGCTCATCCCTGGAAGGGAACAGTGACAGCCTTGATTAAATTCATTATTTCATCTTTGTTCACACCACTTAACCTTGCCATCGTGCAGCTACTGGTATTTAAGTTGCCAGGATGGCGGCACTTGGGCTCCCAGTCAGTAACAAGGGGTTGAGGGAGGGACTGAAGAATTTTCCACCACATTCCTTTTTCTGTGTACATCTCCCCTGAACACAGAGTTCCTCTCCTGAACAAAGTTAAATTCCAGTTGTTTCTTTTCAGGAACTGAAATTAATGCTTTTTCTTTAATCTGTTAAATAGTCTATTCCTTGTTTTAGCAATTGTACCAGGTGGGTTTTATTTAATATATTATTTACTACCAATACCATGGTCCCCTTACAACATGGCTGTAAGTGATCTTTTCCTGAAGCTTTGTTGACAATCTCAGTGAAGAATCAAAGATCAAAAAAGCAGGAATGCTAAATAATCTGTTAATCAAAAATACTGCAGCTAAAATTGACTGGCAGTGTATTCTGGGGAAATCCACAGAGTCATTGGTAATCCTTGCCAGTTCTCTGTTTTAAAAGGTGTTTGTTTCCAGAGCAATAAATGGTTCACAAAAATAAATGAAAAACAGACGATGGAGAATTAATGAATCCATAATTTCAATATGCAGAGATGAGGATGAAAGCTCAGTGTTATGCAAGCATACATTTTTATTCTGCTTATTTTTGTAGCATACCCAACAAAGAGTTAATTTATTCTTGGTTTAAGCAAAAAAAAAAAATTTAAGTTTACACTCTTGACTTGATTCTGAAGTTTTACTATAAATATAACTGTTTTCTATAACTATCAGTACCAGGCACCATGTCCAGAGTATTGCACATTCTCAGTATCTGGTACAGCAAACTAATTAAACCCTATCCTGGACTCCTAGGAAATGCAATAGCCCAAACATGTAACAGGCTCACTAGTTATAAGGGCAACACCAAATCTCTGGGGCCCTTGGAAAAGTTCCAATATCTAAGTTGTCTTTTCTTAACAAGTGATTAGCTCATAACATTGGTGACCAGAGTACATGTGCCCTGGTTTCAGACAGGGCCGTGGTTCAGAGAGCTCCCTCATTGCAGCCACGTGTCCAACACGCAGTGATGTGAATCCTCATGATCCGCTGGCACAAGCACACTGGCGTGCCAAGACCTGCCCCTCTAGGGATGGACTCAAGCCTGAAAGGAGCTTTGGAGCATCATTCCCTGTAAAACCAAGGCTTCTCTTGGGATTTGCAGTCCACTTGCTGCAACATTGCAAAGAGCAACTCTGTTTTTTTAGCCTAATATAGGCAATCCTACTGCTTTAAAAAAACCCCAATAATACAGTTATTTTTGTATGGACATCTAGAGATTCAGGAATGCACATGTTGAAGCATGGGGTAATATTTCCTCATTTCAGAGACAAAGCACATGATTGTTTTAGTTTCACCTCTACAGCCCAGGCAAACCAGTGCTGAAGTGGAGTGGCGTCAGCCCGTGTAGCTAAGGTTGGGATGTCCCAAGCAGAGCTGCTGTAATTGTCCTAAGAGTAAGTACTGGATCTGCATGGAGGATGACAAAGGTGACAATTATTTTGAATAGGAATGAAAACAAAACCTGAGCTATTTTTCAAGGCCTGAAACCTGAGCTGCTGGCTGAGCAGGTGCTAGTTGGGACACGGACATGCAACACAGAGACTTCCCTACCACAAACTCTCCCTGCAGTAATGTCAAGAAAGGCACAATTCAAGGACATTAAGACATGGAAAACTGTACTTTGCACAATTCCATATTAATTTCTATTCTAGAAATTTCTGTAGTAAGTTACAACTTTATTCTTTTTAAACTATCTGTGTGATGGAAATACTCTCCTCCTTTTACAGCCAAGCAACCCAAGGTATGCAGACTATCAACGCTGTATCATGTTTCACTATAGGCTGTCCAACCTGCCTCCCAAAAAACCTGCCTGCAGCTCTGCTGGCTCCATAGAAATTCAAAAACCTTTGGGCAAGTGCCACAGGACTTGAAAGCCCCCCACTACACACTGCCCCAAAGATGTATCAGCTGGCATAACAGCAGCAGTGGAAGATCCAGCACATCACCAGAGCGTGGACCAATTCAGAATACTTCATGCCCTTGGCCACCATCAAGCATTCCTATGCTCAGGTCTCCAAGCCTGGCCTGGCAGGTTCTGTAGCTGGGGCAGTCCAGCCACACCTTCGCCACAGAAGCATGATCTTCCCAGTGCAGAAACTGGACATGAAGTGAAATACAGGACTGCCCAGTGAGCACCTACCTCATCCTTCGGACTCTTTGTGACTTTCTAGGATTGCTCTTGAAACTGTACAGTTTGAATATTTCATGCTGTATTGCAGCATACCAGCTGACATCTCAGGAGGAATTTTTGAATCCATATAAATTAATTATCCCTCCTACCCACAGATCACTTCTTCAGCAGGCTTGGGCAATTTGTTCATTAGCTACCAGTTAAAAACCACCTAGTTTTTCCCTTCAAAACTATTTTTCAGTTAATATTGTGTATGAGTGTTTTCTGTATTCTTTTGCATAGATCAACTATTTTGTTTATAATTTCTTGAAGCTTAAGTCTAAAATACCAAAGCTAGACATAGAATCACAGAATTACTTAGGCTGGAAAAGACCCCTCCTTGAAGGAGGCTTATATAAAAGATGGGGACAGACTTTTCAATAAGGACTTTTGCTATAAGACAAATGGTAATGGTTTTAAATGAAAAGACAGTAGATTCAGACGTGACATGAGGAAGAATTTTTTTACTATTAAAAAATAATAAAACATTAGTTTTACCAGTGGTAAAACACTGGAACAGGTTACCCAGAGAGGTGGAGATGCCCCCTTCCAGGAAACACTCAAGGTCAGGTTGAATGGGTCTCTGAGCAACCTGGTCTAGCTGAAGGTGTCCCTGCTTATTGCAGAGGCGTTGGACTAGATGGCCTTTAAAGGTCTCTTCCAATCCAAACTATTCTATGAATCTATGATTCTGACTCATGCCAAAAGGCATATGTATCATATACTAAGAAAATGGACTTTCAGCAAATGAAAGGCAGCAGAAGCAGCTGCTCAGGGACTGCAGATGGCACTGGGGAAAGGCGGTGCTTGGATCAAACACCTGCTGAAAATGAGAAATGGGAAGGTAGAAAGCTTATGGGTTTTGCTTTCTACAGGTCCAGCCCCAGGCAAGATTGACATATACTGTTAAAGTGTTAAAGTGTTTCAGTGTTAAAAGAACTTGCATGGTGTTACACAAAGTGTACATGCTGTCATGGCCATGCACAAGTCAGAAATGAAACTGAGAAATGAACAAATCTGACTGTACCTGCCCTGTGTCTGAACAGACAAAATCCCCTCCAGGGCCCTACCAGCACACCTGAACTTAGATAACCCTGTGATGTTCTGCCGAGCACAGGCTTCCAGCTGTGGCAGTGACTTTCTACCAAACTACAAAACTCCGAGCTAACCATTAAATTCTGTTAAGGCTGGAGTTGGATGGATGTTCTCAGGACAGATGTTAACTGTCCTTTTCCAGTTGCAGTTGAAGGGGGGGAATTAGCCAAGTACTGGCTGGGATTTGTGAGCCCTGGGGTGTACTGCCTGCCCAGACCTGCCTGGAGTGCCAGGACTCCAACCCTGTAACATGCCTGGGATGCACAGAAACTCCCAAGGAGAGATAGAAAGGGCATGAGTGAGAAACACATGGCCAAAAGCATCACCTTTGCATTTTCTAAAAAACTCATGCAATGTCAGTAGTTAAGTCCATAAAGCAATCGCAGAAGGCAGGACCTTTTTTCTAAAGCAAAGGCAAATTGCTGAAAGTTTTCTTCTTCCCCATGCTCAGAACAAAGGGCTGTTGAAGAGAATTTGTAGGGCAGCTGGTGAACCTCCTCAACAGAAGTGAAAGGCTGACTTTAATGTATTCCTGTCACAAGCAGTGAGGAGGTTTATTAAAGAGCACTGTACTCCAAAACCTCCCTTGAAGCTGTTAAATCTAATCTTTGGTTCTTCAACATAGTTATAAAATACATGAAGCCAGTTGGCTGCATGGCAGATGCTGTGGTTTCTCTGCCCAAGTTATGCCCCCACCACCACCAAAGTGCTTTGCCCTGGGAAAAACACCATCTCGGCAGCAGCAAATGACCAAGACCTAATTTCTCATAGATCAATTCTTTGTTGCTAATGACACAGAAGGAGATGGTTATATTTGGTCACCTCCCACCCTGTGATAACATGTGGACCAGAACACCAAACCAACCTGCACTACACTGCAGCACAGTTTCCTCCACGGCTTACCTGCTGCAAAACTGTGCAGGGAAGGAGGTGATGAGAGTGGGGAACAGGGAAGGAGGTATTTCTAACTGGTTTGAAGCATATATAGGGATTAGGCATCACAAATACGGATTTAATTTTCAATTTTGGCTAAAACTATTTCCATGCTCAGTTTTTTAAAAGAAAAATCTATGTTGTCTACAGACAGTTTTCACACGAGTCTCAGCCTAGGTAAAAGGCAACTGGACAATGGTTTGAAGGAAAATCTTGATGTGTCTTACAGCAAGTCCTTCAAAGCAGGGCTTTAGACTTCATAGTGCTAATAACAAATTTTTATTTGGAAACTCTTATTGGATCTTTCAGAAGAAATCAGTACAGAAGAGGGAGTTAACCTGTGTCCATATAACTATGTGTCACACAAAGCACCAACACTTATTTTTAAAACAACTCTCTGCCTATACTGAATACACTCCCTAATCACAGGACTTAAGGAGTATTCGTGCACTTGCTCCTTTTGCAAATGTCAAGATCACTAAGGGATTAACTGTAACATTTTATAATAATTTTTGCTTCTCAGCAGTTCATAAGAAAATGCTTACACCACGGGAATTTTACTTTTTAAATTTTATTTGCCAGATTGTGAGATCAAACAGAGCCAAACCAATTATCTGCAATTCTCAAATGACGGACATGCAAACAAAAATGTTTGCAGCAAAGCAAAGAAAGTGCCAAATTTCTTTGTAATGCAACAGAAAAACAAGGGTTGCGGCATTTTTAAGTGCTTTGATTAAAACTCTCAGTGGGACAATACGTCAGGTGTTATTGCAAGGTCAGCTCTGCTGAATGAAGCTGAACCATATTCAGTCTCTGATTTTGCAGTTATGTATATCCTTATGTCACTACTTGGGACTACTGAAGCACAAAGCCAGAGTGTGATGTGCTCAGTTTGTCCTTCAGTTGCTTCATAAAGCAGCAAAACCAGCACCAGGTAAGGCACAGCTGCACTGTGAGATTTGTAGAAGACTTGGAAGAAGCTCCTGAGCTTTCTCTTGGGAGTACTCTTGGAGGACAAAAGCATCAACAGGGAAAGAGTGGTCCCCTACAGAAGCACACAGATAATAAAGCAGCCTCCAGAGATGAACTAGAGTCACACTGATGGCACATTGTCACATTTGACATTCCTTCAGGATTCCCTTCAGCCTGGGGGCAGAGTGGCTGCAAAGCTGCCTGGTAGCAAAGGACCTGTGGGTGCTGGTCAACAGTGGCTAAACATGAGCCAGTGTGTGCCCAGGGGGCCAAGAAGGCCAATAACATCCTGGCTTGTATCAGGAATAGTGTGGCCAGCAGGATCAGGGCACTGATTGTCCTACTCAGAATCAGTGAATCAGTCAGGCTGAAAGGGACCAAGTGGGATCCAGCAGGGATGTCCCAGAGCACAGGATTGCATCCAGATGGTTATTAAGTATCTCCAGTGAGGGAGACTCCACACCCTCTCTGGGCAGCCTGTTCTAGTGCTTCGTCCTCTGCACAGTAAAGGAATTCTTCATATTCCTGTGCATCACTTCCTGTCCTGTGATTCTTGTCCTATTGGTTGGCACCACTGAAAAGAGCCTGGCTCCATCTTCTTGGGCACCCCCCCTTTAGATACTTACATACTTGTCACTGATGAGGCCACACCTTGAATCCTGTGTTTCGTTTTGGGCCTCTCACTACAAGACAGACATTCTCGTGCTTCAGTGTGTCCAGAGAAGGGCCAACAGAGCTGGTGAAGGGTCTGGAGCACAAGTCTGATGAGGAGAAGCTGGGAGAGCCGAGGGTGTTCAGCCTGGAGAAAAGGAGGCTCAGGGGAGACCTTATTGGTCTCTACAACTGCCTGAAAGGAGGCTGCAGCCAGGTGGGGATCTGTTTCTTTTCTCAGGTAACAAGCATCAGGACCAGATGAAATAGTCTTAACTTGCACAGGGGAAGTTTAGACTGGACATTAGAAAAAAATTTCTTTGCCTAAAGGACTGTCAAGTATTGGAAGAGGCTGTCCATGGAAGTGGTGGAGTCACCATCCCTTGAGGTATTTAAAGGACAGCTAGATGTGGGGCTTGGGGACATGGTTTAGGGGTGGACTTGGCAGTGCTGGGTTAACAGTTGAACTCAATGATCTTAAAGGTCTTCTCAAACCTAAAGATTCTATGATTGCAATGAAGAAAATACACATGATCAGCTTGGACCTCTGAAAATACTCACTTTCAGTGCAACTTTCTGGGTGTTGTAACTAGAGCACTGCTGATCTGAAGAGTGCAGTATGTAGCTATGCAGAAACATCGTTTGCACCCTTACAGCCCAATTGCATAATCTCAGTGCTATATAAAGAGGTTCTCCACAGGGGACCCAGCAGGCACACTCAACAGTCCCTTCTTACATGCAAAATAAGGATCTGAACGGTGACATGCAGTGAAGCTTGAAATGTGAAAACAGCACACCAAAAGTTCAATATGCAATTAACCATAAAAGCAACACTTCCTCAGTTTTTAGAAGCATTTATAATATGATGTTTGAGCTGATTTAATAGTATGGAAAAGACAGCAACTGACAATATCTCTCAGAGGAACAGGACAAACAGGTATATTCAAGTCACATACATGTGACAAAAGTTGTAAGTGGGAAATAAATGATCAAGATGCTCAAGATTTTCAGAAGTTGACTATAATTTTAAGGATATTTGGTGTAGTCAAGTTGCAATAGAGGCCTGTTTTCAGAATGTGCTGAGTAACCCTTCTCTGACAGCAACATCACTGTGCAGCATCTCAAACCATGTACCCAGGAACTGTGACATCCTCAGTGACAGTGCTTTTTGATGACAGCCACCAGAAGGACAAGGTGCTCAGAGGCAATTGTCTTGGGTCCTGTGAGTGCTCAGCTCCACGTTTGCTGGGACACAGACTGCTCCTCTGCCATTTCTGTGTGACCTGAGTGCAGCCTGAACTTACTCAGACTCAATTTAAGTGGGGATACATTGAATTAAATTTTAAGAATGTCCTTTCAGGATTTGCTCCATTTTTGTGTTATCAAAAGAATTATGAACTGCATGGGAAAGGACAGCTAAAACCCTGCCCTCAAAGAATATTTGATCATTTCTAAAAAGATGGAAAAACCATGCATGTAGAATACAGAAAATCAAAAAGTTGAAGAGCCTCAGGGTAAGGGAAATTTGTGGAAAAGCTTCTGTCTTTGAGTTCCGACAGAAAGACTGACAGCTTTAAATTTTGTGAGATAATCCAGATTAACTCCCATTCATTCTCTCTTCTCCATTTCTTCCCTTCCTTCACCTCTCTCAGCCTGCCACCTCTTCTCTATCATAGCTTAAATTTCAAATTCATCATTTACTTCAAATTCTCACACATGCAAGTTTATTTCACTCTTCTGAATGGAAGCAAATGAATTTTATTTTCATGGCTCACTCTCCCAATGCCTTCTGCACGGTCTGATACATTAATTCAGATTATCATTCTGTGCACTTTTTGCATTAATTCTCAACTGACTGACCCTCTTCATCTGTAATTATTACCATGAAGGTTTTGAATATCATTAAACTCTTCTCACCGACTGCATTAACTTTAAAAGGTAATTTGATTAATTCTGCAAGCCACTGGTAGATGGAGATTTAACGCCTCATGGAATTTCTGCATTATCAGTATTTTGCAGCAACCAGATCTGAAAGATAAACAAAATCCTTGGAGACCAGATGAAAAAGGTCGGTTGTTTTTGTGAAAGGTTTTAAGTAATTTTTTTAAGCTTAAAAACAGTGCTCTAAATTGTTTTTCCCAGAATTACAAACAGATCATTCCTCCGCATTCCCCCACAGTACTGATTTAATAACTTTTCATTTCTATGAAACGCATATATTTCCAGAGCTCAGCCAAAGGTTCTTCACTTGGGAAAACACAATGTCTGTGAGGCAGCAAAAGTTATCAACTGATAAATTGTAGAACAATATAGCCTGCCAAAATAGTCAACATGCAAAGACTTCACCTGTTCAAAACTTCATGGAGAGCAAAGGTGCATGCTAATGCAGCATCAGTGGCTGGTGTCACATACAGCTGATGCTGCTGTGTTTAAATAAAAGTACTGAAGGATGGTAAGGATGGTAATAGTGTAAAATATGGTTATAGCATTACTGAGCAGCAATGTATTGCATTAATGACCCAGTGTAAACAACTGCAGATAGCAATTCTCCAGCAGAGATTTCCCCCTTCTCCTCAGGCATGTCCGACGCCTGTACTGGCAACAGCTCTTTTCTGTGTCTACTACTTCAAGGGTAGCAGAAAGCAGTATTCATTTAAATTTCATAAATGTTAGTAAAGGCTCAAATTACAGATTAGAGCAGTGAATTAGGGCTACATGATTCCTTGTGTGGCATATATTGAAGGGCAATGAAAATAGAAGTCTCCCAAAGAAAACGAGTTGATGGAGAGGCAGCACCCATAGAAACCATCCTTCTGACCCATGCCACAGCACATCAGCTCCAAAGACAAACTGCTAGCCCAGCGAGGCAGAGCTGCCAGAGAAAGGATGAGTTGAGTGGTTTGTTTGACATCTAGTAATAAGTACAAATTTGTGCCCTTCATGGCACAAGTAGCAGAAAAGTATCATGACATTAATCAAACACTGTGAAACTCACAAGACATTGACTTTTCAGAAGGCAGTAGCTGGGGGCTTTATCTCTCCTTGTATCAGGGATCTCCCTCTCCTCTGGGGCTTGGTTGCTCGGGTCAGGCAAGGTTAGAAAGGCTGCAGGTGTCTAGCTTCAAAGAAAGCTGTGGGAAGCCTTAGCACAGGTCCCTCTACTCTGCTCAGGAGCTGCATTTAAGCAGAGGATCCCACACTTGATCTCTGTCTGAGCTCTGCTGCAGGAGAGCCTGTACCTCATCTCAGCTAGGCTGGGTACAACACTGGGAATGTTCCCGTGCTGCTGAGACTGATGACGATGTTATCCAGAAGGGCATGAAAAAGGTGCATGAGGGAATGATATTTTTTCTTTTTCTAGTAACACAACTGTGAAGTGAAATACTGGGAAATCATCAAGCAGGATGTTTATAGAACATAAAGGGAAAGATTCTTTTCCTCCCTACAGAATGAGTAATTGAACTGTGAATGCAACACTGCAGAATGCTGTAAAAAATAAATATACAGATTAGAAAATAGACCAGACAGATAAATTTACAGAGGATAAATTCATACCCGTATTCCAGGCAATTGACTAGATGATCACTGTAGATCCCTTGCAACTGCACTATTCTATTGTATTCTACTCAACTTTTTTTCTCTTGCTGTGGAACTGGGGTGAGGCCGCTAAGTCAGGCCAAAATCTGGTTGTCATATTTATGTTGAACAACTTTTCAGTGGTAACAGGGATTCATGGACACAACTTACCATGTTAGCTTCTTGAGATAATAAGCATTTCTTCCTCCAAAACTCACACGTTTGCATATGCACTGTGGTTTGCCTCAGACAATGGGTAGAGTGCCCATCATCTGGAGGAGCACAAGATAACAGGGCTGGCTAAATGCTGGGATGCTTGACCTGTGGGTCTGTGCCATGGGTTAGCAAGCATAGTCCCAGAAGTGATGTTCTTGCAAAGGGGTGCTTACAGCTTCCTCTGTGACCTGACAGAACCTATCAGCTGGCCAGTTTGAATATGGACAATTCTTTGAGCCACTTAAAGTTGTGACCGCCTCTGTGATCCACACTTAAGAGTAGACTAACCCCCCCCCCAGCCCCCAGCTCTCTCTCGTTTCCAGCGCTGGGACAGGTGGCTGCGGGCCCTGTGTGGGGGCCAGCGGGCCCAGCCCAGGCCCTGCTTGGGCCAGGCCAGGCCGGGCCACGGCCATCCTGGAGCTGATGGACCTGTTCCACCCGCGGAACCCCCCCACAGCCCCGCTGTGGGCAGCCGGAGCGGCTCAGCTTCCCCTCTCCAGTGTGGCCACGATTCAGCTGAAGCTGCACCGCTGTCCAGCAGAGATCGTGTGACCGACAGTGATAAGCTTCATTCCAGCTGCAAGGCCTGGGTGAGATTAACCCTTTTAGTGCTGTGAAGAGCTGAAAACCTGAGGGAAGAGAAAGAGGAGATGCTTAAAGCTGAAATTCTGCTGTAAAGCTATGATATATCAGAGTACCCATTGTAATTTCATGAAGGCATGGAGGGTGGAGCGTTCAACTTGTACTTGTGAACAAAAGCACCTGCGCTGAGATAGGCAGATGCTGACACAGCTGTAATTTAATGAGAAGTTTGAACAGGGAGAGATGGAAGCAATGAGGACTCTTACTCGACATGGAAAGGGGAAGACCTCTGTTCCTAGAGATGCTCCCAGAGATAGTCCTAAAGATGAAGATGAGGAAGACCCTTTGCTCCAAGGGAAGGAGAAAGGCCTCTGTTCTTAGAGATGAAATGCTCCCAGAGATGGGTGAAGAGAACTTTTGTTTCTGAATGGCTCAACCTTAAAACTGTACCCCAAAAAACTTCAAGAGTGGACCCTCGAAAGCAGTTGTGGGAAAAGCTGCAAGTTGTGGGAAGGGACTCCCACATGATGTGAGCAGAGAACCAGCCCGGGCAGCTGTCTCATTGTGATAATGTTTTCACAGCATGGGCAAGAGAGTTCAGTCCTAAATGGACTGAACAAGGTTATTATGGAAGTGGGAAACAGACTGAACATCTCAAGGGTTGTCTTTTTACACTGTCACTGGGAGAAGGGAGAAAGGTGGGGGGAGGAGAAGTGTTCTGAAGGTGTGGCATTTTTTTTTTTTTTTTTCTCCTTTTAGGTCTGTTAATAAACTTCTTTATATTCTTTCAAGGTTGGTGCCTGCTTTGCGTTTCTCCTAATTCTTATCTCACAGAAGGTAAACAGTAATGAGTCTTTTGGACCAAACCACTACACTAAATTGGTGTTTCCACCCGGTTACAAACCAAAACTGCTACAGTCTGCAATGTGAGGATCCCACTCCAGCAAATGGGACCCACATTTGCACTTTGATGGTGCAAGTTCAACAAGATTCCAAGCTTTTCATGCACTCCCCAGCTGCCCACAGGCAGAGTTTCAACTCCACCCTTTGTTACCCTCTGTGGGTGTTCTAACTACTCTTGTTGCTATCTCTACAAGCCAATTAAACATCTGCTAATGATGATCCTATCATTAGATCAATGAGGGAAACTGACCTACAAAAAGCCAGGATTTCTCACCAGTCAGCCTGGCTTTGTTCTCACCTCAGTAGAAGGCACCATGTATTTGTACTGCCTTATTCCAAAAGACAGTCTGCCTGCTTCAAACTGTGCTCAATATCCACTTGAATGTAGAGACACACCAGTTGTCATAAAGCAAAGCATCAAAATGCATGATTTTACTTTATTTATGGTGTGCACCTCACTGGCTAAGATACATGGTATTATTTCTACTTCCTAACTGGACCAGTTTAAATGATGAATTAATAAAGTACAAAAAAACTTCAGAGACAAATTTTTGGAAAAATAATTCTGCTTTGTTTGATAAAATGCATTTTTAATTAATATGGTTTAGGTCATTAATTTTCTGTGTCACTGCAGTAAAATGGACCTAAGTCTTTCCCAGGCCTGCATTTCTATTATTCTGTAACATTTTTCCATATCAATCGGGTCTTGGAAATAGTAACATATCAGACCTTTACAGACAAAAATATCTATGCCAAATTTGCACAATTAGAACATCATTATCTTTATTAAACTTCAATGTTGTTTGCAATTTCTGATTTTTTTAGAAGTAGACACTGTGAGAGCTATGTAGCATGCTTACAGGATACACAACTAATACGAAAATATTATGCTCTTAATGCTCTTTTTTCTTGAAAAACTCTGGATGATATTTGTAAGATCTGATATATCAATAAATATCTTCATGAGTGGAAACTTATTTCCAATGCCAGCCAGTCTCATTTTTTTTACAATTCAACTGCACATACACATACGTACTTCTTTTTTCAAGCTCCAGCTGCCATGGCAGTCAAATTACACTGCAACAAAGATTTCCCTTGAACACAGAGGGAAAGAAAATATAAGAAGATCAAAATGAAACAGCAGAATGCTGCTTCCAATACACATTTCATAAGAGTCTGTATTACAAGTGGGCTGGAGCGAGACAGGAGAAGTCAGAGGAGAAGGGTCAACTGCAGAAAATGCCACAACTGTCCTGCTGTCACAGGGCTGGTGGCACCCACGGTGACACCAGAGAACCCACCCTGTGGCTGACCCCCTCTCACAGAATATGCCCCCATTCTTATATTCCCCTCTCTATCTCCTTCTTTTCCAGTGAATCAGAACAGACACTTTTCAGCTGACCTGCTATTACTTCCTGCATTTCTAAAGCCCTTAGTACGGCCTGGGCTACCTCAACACACACCACATAAATTAACCATGGGCCAGTTTCCCCTGGTCACAGCATGGGTTAGAAAAGGCAGTTTATAATTCTCTCCACAGCCCCACATCAGCAATGAATCCTTCCCTTAAAACCTCTTTGAGCATCATTATTATTTTTTAACGCTATACTGTGAGCCATGTGTGTTACCAATGTTACCACACGATTCAACTTTAAAACATTTAAATATGGAATTCACAACAGATGGCTTTTTGTAATGGAAGATAAATGAGTGACACACAATTTTAATATTATTTGTTGAATATATGTAGATGATGGACTGGAAAACAGTAGTATCACATAAACCATAACATTTTTTGATGCATTCTGTGATACATACATGTGTGTACCTTGCAGACAACACCAAAATCCAGTCTAGTATATTTGGAAGGGAGGCAAAAATGACACCAGAAATCCCTTTCAAAAATTTGTGTCCAGATGGGTGAGGAAAATAAACCATGTTCCTGAAGCACAATAGCGTCCCTAATCTCTCTTAAAAGTGGAAGCAATCTCATCTAAAGTAAGAGTTTTTAAGCTGGTTTGGATACAAGGCAGATGCATGTAACTGCTGAGAGAGCCAGAAGCAGGAAAATGAGCAAAATGTTGGTAACGAAGCATTTATGCAGCAGCTGCACTGTGCTGCAAAACAAGCACAGGTCATTAATTAGCAAAACATCTTCATCCATGACCAACACTTTAAAATTTGAGAGATTGTTTACAAATAACTGAAATACTCAGAATATGCTGTTTGTTGAGATCTATTTTTCATCCTGTTGGGTTTTAAAGCTCTTGTGCTGTAGGAGGCAAGCAGATATTTGTTGCAGTTCACTACTAGAACCTGTGAAAGTAAGGTATGAATATAAATACCTCCTGCACTAGGCATTCAGAAACAAGAGCTCCAAGTCATCTTTGTAAGAGAGACCTTATCAAGGGTGTCGCTGGGACTGACTAGACCCCAAAATACTTTTATCCCTGACCAAACTCATGCACAAACCCTGTGGAAATACATGCTGCAGATTCCCTCAGGTAAGGATTTGGGTGCATTAAGGGATGCCTGTATTTAGACATCATCTAAAATAAAACATAAGTGACTCCACTTACCTCTGCTGGGATGGCCGATTCCCTCCGTTTCACATGAATGCATGTAAGATTTTCATCTTAACTACAAAGGCAGATTTTGATGGGCTCCACAAAGTGCTCCAACAACCATTAAAAGCTCTTAATCTATACTGTAGTAAAGAATGCTGTTAAGCTTAAGCTGCCTTTGCTGAACATTAGATACACAAACAAACTGGCAAAAATACAGGGAAAATGAAGAAGACAAAATGGAGAAAGTTTGTTCTAAACATAACCCAACTAGTAGAAAAAAAGGGAGTAAAGATGATGGAGAAGATGTATGACAGTAGACATGCGAGTGTCACACCCTGTCACATCCATCTCTTCATAGTTTTGTTGCTTTGAATGCTTCACATAATAGGGCATTTTCTTATTTGAGAACAATAATTTTCCCCTCTAGAAACTTAAAAAAGGACTCCCTTTGTTTTACTCTGGATCTTATCATCTTCTGTTATAGTTAAAAGTTAATATTTCATAATCCAATGGCTAAATTTAGTAACTGTTATCTTTTCATACTTAGAAGCAGGATAGAAAAGTTCCCTGATTCCAAATCTTTGGGCCTCAGATAATAACAGCATTATCTAAAAATATGTAGCTTTTCAAACATAAACGCATTTCACTTTGTCAGCATTTTTCCAGCTTTTTCAATGCACTGACACCAAACTTATTTTCCTTAACAAAGTCTTTGCCAGGATGGAAATCAGTATTCAGCACTATAAAAAGCACAACAGCTTGCTGAGTCTCCTGACAATAGAGGAAAGCACAAAAGTCACATTTTTATTAGTTGTATCTTTACGACAGCATTTAAATACACAGGTGAGTTCCCAGTATATAAACAAATATTTATTACTAACACAATAAAATATTTATAGCACTGAAAAGCCATTCAAGAACCTAGAAACTATTGTAAGCTTCAATATCAGGGAGTTTGTAAATGAATGCATAAATAGAAAAATTATGCCTTAATTTAAATGCATTCATTATTTAAATGTTCTTCAGCTTTTAAATAATTTTTAAAAAAAGCTAATTGAAAGCACAGAATATTTTAATAATTTAAAAGGGCTTCCTGATTAATTTCTAGGATTTATCTCCCTTCATTTTTGCTGGAAACCTTGCACAGGTGAGCTGTGCAATTTGCTCCACAAATTATTTCAGATTGATCACAAATGTTTTCTTGTCTGGCAAAGTTCGACAAAGCTAAAGATCAAATGGTTACCTTGGATCAGATATGGAACATGAGCATCTTGCATTAAAAGGCATGCAATTTTTTTATATTGGTGGTGCTGCAAAAGAAGCAGAATTTTACATGTGCCCATTTTGAAGATCACTTAATGGGAAAATAGCTGGGTTTTGCTGTCTAAGACTACCAACACATGTCTAGTCAGTGGAGGTTGCCACTGAATCTCCTTGTTGCAGGATCAACTTTTTGTAAAAATAGACTGACATAGGCTGCCATTTCAGATATCTTAGACCTTTAGGCACAACATCAACTAAAGAAACTTATCACATCATCTTCTGAAAATGGGGCAAGTCTGAGAAGTCCTTGGAGGTCTCCCACAAAGGGCATTCTCAGCTGCCATTAAGACAGCTACAGAAAGATGCTTGGTGCTGGTGAAGATCAGGACAAGGCCCAAGGGAGGAAAAGATGGAAATTGTTGGGATATGTTCTTGTGCTTGTGCTGGTGGTGCAGCCGTGGGATGGTGGTGGAGAAGGGGAAAGCAGAGCTGTTGTTTGTCAAAGCCAACTGCAGCAGGGGAAGATATTCAGTACAGGCACTGGGAGGTCAGTCCAATCCCTCTTTGGGCAGAGGATGTGGTGGGAGCAGGCAGCACCAGCAGGTTGTCAAAGGGATTAGGCAAAGGATCATTAACACACGGGAAGGGGAGTAGGCAGGGAAGCTGGAGAAGCTTAAGGCAGTGGCAGGAGAAAGTGTCCAGGTTCATGGGCTCTCTCCAAGCCGTTTTGTCACCACAGAGTTCAGAGCATGGGGTGACATGCCTAGGATGGCATTTCTTATGTTTGTATTTTCACACCTGAGATGCCAGAGTGAAATGCTATAGAGCAGAAGAAAAAATAACATCACAGCCTCACAAGAACTAACTGGAGTTGGAAACCACAGAAAACAGCCTGGATATTCAGCAATTTTCTGTGAGAGAGCCATTCACTGAGGCTGGTTAGTTGTGCGTGCAGATGAACAGCATAGCTGGCCTTGATGGGGAACTGCTCCTGCAGCAATCCCATCTCACATACCACAGGATTACTGGTACAGATGTCTCATTTACTTGTAGGGGACCCTCAGCAGCTCAGTTACAGGAGACAACATAGGAAAACACTTTTCACTGCAAGAGAAGCCACGCTGAAAATGGCTCAGGACTTGCCCTGGCTAAGACATGTCCTGAGAAGCTCAGACACTGGCCAGAGAGAGACAATTATTATTCTTTGGTCCATTTAACTCCATGGATTACAGGGAGCAGGTGATTTAGACAGTTACATCCTGTTCAAGCCAGAACTATAACTACATCATCCAAGCCAGAAATATAACTACATCATCCAAGCCAGACAAGGCAAAATTTTCCTTTTATGGGGGTGTCTTGAAAAATCCAACTAGACAGCAATAAGGCAGTTGTTAAACTATATTATCTCACTGCTTTTTGTACTCCTCTGAATACAGTCACCCACTGCCTTGTCTTGTATTATACCTGGCTGCTTTTATGACCGATGTTTGTGCAGTACCCAGTCCTGCTGTGTGATTAGGACTCCTCTGAACAATGGAAAAGCCAAGAAAAAACAAGGTGTGTCAGAAACACAGTGTTTTACCAGGGCAAAAATTACCAATCACTGGGAGCAACTTTTCTGTTATGTCACAGAGCTGATATCTCTACAGGCTGTGGGTAAACCCACATTAAGAATAAATTTCCCTGTGGCTGACTTTTGCCCTCCTCAGAAGCACAGCATGATTAATTCTCTGCAGACAGTTCAGAAGCCTTAAAACCACCTTTCAAAAGCCCCAGGTGACAGAACAGCAAGAGGAATGTTCACCCTTGCTATTACCTTGCTAGGTACAAAGGGACAGATGCAGCTGTTGAATCAGGTTCATGGGACTCTCTTTGCCTCTCCCACTGCTGGGACCCCTCCTGCCTGGACTGGATGTCAGAGCAAAGCAGACCTTTGGAGAGCACAGAAGGATTTTGATGCTTCACTTTACAGCTTTAATTTCTGTCTGAGCACTTAGGAGTCCCAGGCCAGCCTAGAGCTTTTCTTGTGATTTAAAACGCTGTAATATACTTGTCATCCTTTGGGCTTAAATAAATCTCTGAAGTTATGCAACTGATCTTTTAACTTCTACAGTCAACTGGGAGCTAAAATCTCATGAAGTATCCCATATCCATTTGAATTAAAGAGAAATTATGTATGCTTTCAAGTCTACTTTTGGTTAGTGCAGAATTTATCAATTTGCTATATTTATATTACTAATTTTTTTTGTAGACAGACAAACTTCATTTTTTACTTCTCAGAATGTACCAGTCTTTTTTCTGTACTAATACAGTAGCAGTTAGTAAGCTGGATGTTATCAGAAAGGTGAACATAATGTGAGCCTTGGAGCAGACCTGAAAAGTGCTGTATTCTTGGAAAAACACTTCGATATTGAAGTCTATGGTCAGAGGTAAAGTCTGATCACAGTTAGAAAAATAAAGTGTAGAGTGAAATGAAACCCAAGGAAAAGTGAATAACAGGGTTCTGGGAAGGGAAAATATCTTAACCTATGAATGTAAGTCACAAGAATAAGTGAAGAGATGGGGAAAAAACTCTACCAAAAGCCTTGAAAAGGACAATGCTTTCCTTCCATTTTCACCCTGCACAAATCAATTTATTGCAGTTGGGTTGTTGAAGTGTTAGATTTGCCCTGGAACATTTCTGACCCTGCTGGGCTGCCAATTTCAGCGTCTTTTTGTCACACTCCTTCAGCAAACACATACACAGAGATTCAAAAGGATTTCTTATTGCAGAAATACCAAACGAACCTTAAGAAACAAGATTCAAGAGTAATTGTAAGGCACAGGCTTCCTTCACCTAGCCCCTGACACCAACCACACACTTCAACATAAATACCGTCCTTATTTGAGAAGCACCAACTTGCTTGGTTTTTTTTTTCCCTGGGCTTCCTGGTAACTCAGCTCTTGCCTCTAGTGTTAAACCTCAAGTTCTTGCCTCCCTACAGTAGGAAGTGCCCAACAGGTTTGTGCAGGGGGGGTACAGCCCAGCCAGTGGCATAAATACTGCTGTAGTGTGGTGCCATAGGTGTCAAAGATAAAAAACTTCATGTCCCTAAATTTTTGCTTCAGCTCTCAGGATGCTCTGCCTACACAGAAAAGTCACCCACAAAGATACAAGGTTTTCTTATTTTTTCTGGGAAAGCAGCCCAGGCTGTTTTCTGGCAGTAATGTTATGGCTGATGAAGTGTCTACAGGAAACAGCCAGAAACTCCCTGCAAGGCCCAAACTGTGCCCCCAAAGCCTCAATACCATTTCATTATGGGCACTAAGCGAGATGGAAATCAAGAGGGAAGTTTCATCTAAGTCCCATCATAATTCAGTGATGTGGAACTTAAGTGTGCCTACAAAATTGACTTTGTTCCTTTGCCTTTGCAAAGTCCTTCTTCAATTTACTCAGTTCCCCTTATTTTTTCCCCTACATTTTCCATTTGCTGCTATGTCCTCTTTTTCACCCTTTCATTTTCTCCCTGACCTCTCTTCACAGTCCCAATGCAACTGCAGTTTCTATTAATTTTAAGAAATATACATGTCATACTGATTTTGGCAGAATAAATTCTGTATTGATTGGGACCTGTATAAAACTGCATAAAGGAAAAAAGTTTGCAAAAAAAAATAGAGGAAGTAGGTTCCAGCTATGATCCTCTGCCCTGTGAGCACAGATTATACCCACCAGGAGAGTTCCCTCATCGTCTTGCACAGAATTGCCTTTGCTCATTAAATTGGATCTGAATTACCTGAATTCAGGGTGATTCTTAATATAACAAAGTCCCTGCAAAGAAGTTGGCAAAGGACGAGGACATTACATGGAAATTTGATGGCAGTATCTGATATAATGGATGAAAAATTGGTTTCTTCATAAACGTGGTGCTGAACTAGAGGGAAAGTAATGTCATCTTTTCTGATTTCAACCTCCTACAGAGAAATTGTTCTGTGTTGCACATTATGGTCCTCTCATCCACTTCTCTTTAGAGCAAAGAGAGTTTCCACAGCGAGATGTGGAACCTTGGAAACATTTTGCGTAGATAGAGTGTTAAGCACGTATCTCCTCATGTCTCCTGTCTTTTGCAAGGCATTCAAGAGGAACTGAAGATACATAACTCTGTGGTTTGTACCAAGTTGCCTGGATCATGAACCCTAAAAGGTAAGCACTGTAGCACTTAACTGGTAGAGGCCTCCTTCTTTTCTGGATCTGGTCCAAATCCTTCATTACAGTTTCAGTACTGGAAAAGTTTCTTCTAAGATTAAAATTCATCTCTTGTAGAAGTTCAGCCTTTAAAGAGTGGAGACATGCATTACCCTAATGCAGTGTCCTTTTTTTGGACACAATTTCGAAGATGAATCATGCTCATGTGCAAAAGGTGAGAGACTCAATTTTCTCTTATCAGTCCTGTAAACAATACACATTCATTGTGTCAAAAATACCCAATTAAAAGCTTAAAATAAAAATAGATCTTAAAATAGGCATTAGTTGTGCCCACGGTTCAGCGCTGATGCTATTTCAAAGGCCCAGGAGACTTGCCCTTCACACTCCTTGTGCCAAGCAGCAGGGAGGTGGAGGCTTTAAACACAAAGGGACAACCTTTGAAAGGGACAACCATGAGCAGCTCTTGGCCATTGAAATGACCCTGCTGGTAGAGCCCATCAGGAATCTGCCTTTCATGCAAGGACTGCCTCATGGCAGCAGCCTTTGGGCTGCAGTGGAGTTCCCTTGGGTTACATCAATTCCTCTTTCACTGCTACAAAGCAACACAGCCACAGACGTGAGAGCGCTTGGTGGTTCACTTCTCTGTGGGACTAAGTCATCCACACTGGAAAATCTGGAAAACTGTTGAGCTTCTGGGTGTATGGCAGCATTATCTCCTACGTCAGAAGAAAATAAATCAAGACAAATGGAACCCCTGTGAGACCACAGCAGCAGGTGTATGCATGAAGGTGTGGTACAACCCCGCAGTCACTTCAGTCACATGGATTTTATGTATCTCCCATTTTGTAGAGGAGATGGGCACCAAACTGCTCAACACTGCCAAGGCTGAAGCCATTTTGGACATATTCCTGTCTTCAGTGAAACTGCATTAAAAACTCAGGTGTTAGCAGAGAGACCCCTACAAAAAGATGAGATGGGACAAGAAGATTCACACTTTTGAACCCAGGAACTCAGTCTGCCTAAATTCCCTAAGCTGCCTCTGCATCTTATGTGATGGTGGACCTGCATGAAGCAGAGCTTATTGCTTTGAGACACACACAAAATGAGAGAAAAGAAGCTTCTGCCAGACAGAGAAAGGCCAGAGGACACACAGGACAAAGCAAGAGGATAAGGAACTAGCTGGAGGAGATGTGTATCTGAGAGAGACTCCAGTGATCTGAAAAAGCTACAAGCTGTATAGGTGGGACCTGAATATCACAGAGAACTCCAGCCCAAGCTAAAAGGATGCATTCAGGCAATGGTGGGAGCAGATATTTATAAACTGTATTATGTCCAAACATCTCATGTTAGCTCAGGTAAAGAGGTAAATGCAAAAGTTAAGAGTAGGTCAGGCACAACTGCTTTTATTCACAAAGCACGTTTTGCCTGAGTGTAAACCAACTAAAACATAAGAGCTACATGGTTATTTGGAATATAAACCAAAAACTTCTCTTCTGACCAGCACAGGCTGAGGCATTTTCAGAAACCAGCACTCCAAATATTCCACACTGCCACATTTTCCAAAGATGCAAAATATTATAATGCAAAGATCAAAGTAATTTTCCCAAGAAAAGTCTGCTCTGCCTCTCCTGTAGTTCTGAATTCATCTGCAAACTATTGTTTCTATTATTCTATTGTTTCCTTCTGCTATCATAGAGTGACAGAATCACACCGTGTTCCTGAGAGCATTTTCCAAACACTTCTTCAACTCTGTCGGGGTTGGTACTGTAACCATCTCTCTGGGGAACCTGTTCCAGTGCCCAACCACCCTCTGGGTGAAGAACCTTTTCCTGATCTGTGAACACAATTTGGCTTGTGAACTTGGTGTGGTGGTTTGACCTTGTCTGGACACCAGGCGCCCACTGAGCCGCTCTGGACAGGGGAAAGAAAATAAGATGGAAAATGACTCGTAGGTTGAGATAGGGCAGTTTACTGAAGCAAAACTGAAAAGTTTGCGTGTGCACAAGCCAAGAGAAAAAACCAGTAGGATTATTTCCTGTTAGCAAGAGATGTTCAGCCACTTCTCAGGAAGCAGGACTTCAGCATGAGGAGCAGTTGCACTGGAAGGCAAACATTGCAGATAACAAATGCCTCCTCCTTTCTTTAGCACTCATAACTTAGCTGACATCATTTAGCGTGGAACATTCCTCTGGTTAACTTGGGTCAGCTGGCCCAATAGTGTCCCTTCCCAGGACCTTGCACACTCCCAGCCTATTGATGGAAGGGAATGCTGGGGAGGCAGCACTAATGCTGCGTCAGAGCTGCTTAGCAGTTTCCAAAGCACTGGTGTGTTGTCAACACCCTTCTAGATATCACTGCAAAGCACAGCACTGTAAGGGCTACTATGGGAAAATAAACTCCATCTCAGACAGACTCAATACAGTTGGGATGGCTACACTGCTGCAAAACATTTTTAAAGAATCAAGTTAAACTGATTAAAATCTCTGCCTTACCTCTGCCAAGGGGTTTTGTGGTGTTTTTTGCCTGTCACTTTGGCCAGACAAACCAAGTCACATGGGCAATTTGACACTGAAACTGCAACTGCATGCATAAGCCTGAATACCTTTTGGACCTTCTTCCTCTCATGCAAATTCCCACATTACACCACACGGCTGCTCACTTCATTAAAATCTTGTTGACAGTAATGCTAAATACCAGATGTTTAGGGATTACCTACAAGGGGGCCTGATGTTGAAGAGAGAGTTATGAGATGATCTTTCTCCTTAGAAACCTTCCTCCTGGCAATGAAAAGTAGTCCCAACACTTGATGATTTACAGTTTCTCAACTGTTTGTTAGCCTTAAATTCCAAAGTTCTACTATTCCAAGTTTCATCCATATAAACATAGAATCTTGTTCTGGATCCTGCTAAACTGTTTGCTTCAACGATTTTTAATGGCACAGAAATGTAAATTCTCATTCTTTACAACACAATAATGTATTTCCTAATTTCTCTTTTTAATCCCTTTCTTTCAGGTTCATTGGTTCACCAGCTGTGCCCTCCTATTTGCCATTTCAACTCCTCTGTATTATTGCTATTTCATTGTAATGTCTACTCTTAAATAAATAGCCCTTATAGTCTTTAATGCCTTCATATAAGATTTTCCTTAATTGTCTTTGACAAGCAGATCTCCCAAAGGTTGTCAAGGACAATATCTCTTAGCAACTTAACTCTTGGGCCATGAAGTGATCACGCAATGGTCTGGCACGGTGTACCACCATCACTTTCAGGGGATTTGTCCCCCAGAACCACAGATCATTTGCTGAACCTGCATTATGCTTGTGTTCACTAAGAATGGAGGCAGATCCATGGTTTTGGGCTGAATTCATCAGAACAGTAGCATGCCTATTTACATGACCTCTGGAAAAACAATGTGATTCTCTGTAGGAGAGCCAACCCTGGTACTGATCTGCTGATTGTTTCTGTGTATGTTACACACCACAGTGACTATTGCTATTGTGTTATCAAATACTATCAATACACAGTAATGAAAAAAGTCAGGAAACATCTTTCCCCAAATGAAAGCCAGTGGAAGCTATCAGTAGACTGTAAATGTTATTTCTTCTTTTCTGTTTGTTTGTTGGTATTCTTATAGTTTTAAATGAAGGAAAGACATGTCTAGAAAAACTTTTACCACTTTTCAACATTTTTATTCCCAACAGCAGTAATGATACACTACACTGGTTCTTTGAAGAACTGGAAAGGGCAGCAAAAAGATGAATGAGGGTAGTGTGTCCAGATGCTAGATATAATTTCAGCTTCACAAGAAATAACCCTGTTTAATTTTTTTTTTAATACTGGTAATCACACTCTATTTAATGTTGAATCTAGCATCAAATCTTTCCATTTGGCAATAACTCATATAAAATGTGTCAAGAATGGTTGAATACCATAACCAGAACTTGGGGGATAAAGAGCTCCAAATACATGTTTTCTTTGGCAAATTTCTACATAAAGGCAAAGTAACTTTCTCAGAATTATTTTGCTGATACCTGTTTCTTCACCCAGCCTTTATACAACATGTATTTTGTAGAGAATAAACAGTAGTTTTTCTTTAGTAAGTATTGTATATAATACCCAGATTTTTAGTGCTGGGGTAAAGGAGGATTAGTTGCTCTAATAAAAAGTTTAGGATTTCTGAATTTTTTCATAAGAAGCTTTCTCTCAAACAGTATTTATTCAAGACTTGCACCGTTCTTTTCATTTTCTGCTACTTCTCACAGTGCAGTTGCTCTTGAATTTTACAAATTCATCTGTATCTTTCCTTTTGAGGACTCTCTTTTCCTGCAATGTCTTAATTACTCTGCTGGCCTAAACCAGGATTACTGAGGAGCCTGGAAAGGAGGAAGCTTTAGCTGAATCTGAGTGCTTACTACGTGTCAAAATACTCTGTAATCCTTGGTAGGATTACTCTCTGCAGTGTTTCCTTGCTGCTAAATGACAAACAAATAAAATTTGCTGTTTCAATACAGTGCAAAATGTTCTTTCACTTTTAGTAGACCTGAGGCAATGTTTGACAAAGGTACCAGAAGGAAGAAGAACAACAAGGAAGAAGAACAAAGGCAAGGGTATGTCAGGTTTGTGGTGAGCTTAATCCTGCACCCCAAAGAGTTAGACCACAACAGGTCTAACTGTGACACATCTGTTTCGTAGAGACTTTTTTTCTGATCTTGAAGCTGAAATGTGTCTCTGAGGTGGTCAGACAAAGCTCTCCAAATTCTGCATGCTGGGAATCACAGTCAACACTAATTCAATGCCAGAAGAAATTTCAGGGAAGGCAGTGAACATACATAATAGCTAAAGAAATCTTTAAAAATGCCGCCCAGGATAGAAGTTTTGGGTGAAAATTGGGTGTGGCAGACAGACACTCAACTTGGGAAAACTGGAGGGTGCAATAATGGATTAATAGCTATCAGTGGAAACAGCTGTCTTTTTTCTAGGAAAAACTGAGTTGCAAACTACAGAGAGGTACTGGTGTGATGGTGTTTTGCCAAATTATGGGGTTATTTTCCCTGCACCAACCCCTGCATGACACTCTTGGCCAGGTGTGCTGACTTTCTGGTGATGAAACTCTGGACCAAGAGGGCCACACCAAGATTTATGCCTCAAAATACTTCATGACATTCAGAAGGGGTTATAAAAGCACAACTATTTATTTCAAATAGGTGCTGTTATGAAACTCTGATGACTTCCCTGTTTTTCTGAAAACATGTGACAGTGATGGACATAATACAGAAATTCGTACATGCATGCTTTTGCAATCACATTCAGCACACCTTCCAGCTACTTTTATCTCCCAGAAAGCTATGAATGTATTTTTTATCTGGTTTGACTTATGGACATTTTACCATTAGTGATTTTGTAGGATTGCAGGCTGAGTTTGTGTATATTCCTGGATCATTTTACTGTTGGGTAGTCTGATGAACACTGCCAGAAGGGATGCTCTACCTATTCTCCTGGTTTTCAGGTGTTCTGGTGGGATCTCAGTGCTACATATACCCCTTTCTAGAGTACTTTGTTGGTATCTGCACCAGTAAGTGCAGCTTTGTCTTTCCCTGGGTTAACACTATCGCCATGTTTCCCTTTGTAAATTATTCATACAAAAGCATTACAGGTTTCTTCCCATGTTTTTTTTTTCCCCAGGAATGCTCTTCTTGGTTCTCAAGTGCTTGTGCTTTGTGGCAGTCTCTTCTAAATTTTTCATTCATTTTCCAGGACCTGCTTCACAACACTGTGCTACTCAAATTGTTCCATGACAGCATGTGCCAGATGATACCAGCACAGTAAGGTTTTTGGGATAACACCTAGTTCTTACAATTTCCCCTGCCTCTATTGTTTACCCTTGTATGAAAAAAGCCACTGTAGCTTCTGGCTCTGTTTAAGGAGTATTCAGCATACTAAATATAGACCCCAAGTGCACACTAGTAACATACTCAGTTCATATGCTTTACATGGTTGTGCTAATAAAAAACACAGATTTTTTTTCTTGCTCTAGAGAGGGGAAGCAAAATGTGTGAACTGCAGCCTCAGTATATTAATCTGCATTAAAAAAAACCCCCAAATTGTCCTTCTTCCCAACAGCCTTTAAATCATAAAACCCATAGCAGCAGTGAAAGATAAACTTCCGAAATTCTTTAGACAATTCACATTAAGCCTCCTAAATTTTGATCCAAATAATCTAAGTCTTTAGAGCACCCAGCAGCAAACTGTGGACATCTCTGAATACTCCTGGTCTGGGTCAGGCTTGCCCCTAACACGTCTAATAGCCACAGTCACCTGAAAGAAGTTAATTCATTCCAGAAATCCACCCATATTCGGAAGCACCTTTTGCTCCTAAACCAAGAGATGGATGGGGGGAAACCATTTGTTCTACAAATTCTGGTGATACGCTGGCAGTGAAGAGAGGCAAGGCTGAGGCAGACATTCTCTTCTTTGCCTCAGCCTTCACCAACAATTTCTCCGAGGTCCCTGTGTAATGAAAGGGGACCTATGCTGGAGCAGTCTGTTCCTGAAGGACTGCGGCCCGTGGAGGGACCCACACTGGACAATTTGTGAAGAAATGCAATCCATGGGAAGGATTCACATTGGAGGAGTGTGTATCCTGTAGAAGGGACACCATGCTGGAGCAGCTAGAGAGTTTGGAGTCCTCCCTGTGAGGAGGAAGGAGCAACAGAGACAATGTGGGATGAACTGACCACAACCCCCATTCCCCATCCCCCTGTGCCGCTGAGTGGGGGAAGCAGAGAATTCAGGAGTGAAGCTGAGCCCAGGAAGAAGGGAGGGGTGGGACAAAGGTGTTTTAAATTGGTTTTATTTCTCATTACCCTACTCTGATTTGATGGGCAATAAATTTAATTTACTTTTTCCCCACGTTGAGTCTGTTTTGCCTGTGACAGTAACTGGTGACTGAACTCTCCTGGTCCTTATCTTCATCCGTGAGCCTCTTGATATATTTTTTCTCCCCTGTCCAGCTGAGGAGGGGAGGGATAGAACAGCTTTGGTGGGTACCTGGCATCCAGCCAGGGTCAACACACCACAGGGAATAAACTCTGACAGGGTTACACAGGGTTCATTGAATCAGTGCATTGACTTAGATGGTTGCCAGTGTGGATCTAAGAATATCTGCCCTAAATTTGTTTTAGCACTCCAAATACTACAAACACTCATCCCAATTGCTTTCCAAAGGGATTATTTTTCTCCACTGAAAAGCAGCCAGCTCCACAAAGCTGCTTGAACTCAGTTAGACCTGAGCCAAGTTGATTTTTAACATTAAATAATGTTTCTAAATTGCTTTGGGGTTCACGGATGACAGTTCTTAGAAATTTGCAAAGAAGGGTTTAATTCTACAAACACCCAAGTCACACACAAGCAGTTCTGACTCAGTGATACTGCCTCTAATTTTCACTGGGACCATGGATTTTTTGTGTGACTATGTAATATCAGATTAGCAACCTATAAACCCCAAACATTCCAAAAACGTGAGTAAGTCCCATGAAAAATAATGCCAGCTTGAAAACCATGACATTTTAAAGATTCCTTTAACATGCTACCTTTCTATTGATAATTACACTTTTTAACTTCATTTTTTAAGCATCACCTTGAAAATAAAAATGAAAAAAATCTTCATTTTTTAAAATCTGAAAGTTTGCTTTGGGATGGCCTGCTCCTCCAAGAAAAGAAGTCTCAGGATAAATACAACAACTTAAGCGCTGGTGTGTTTTGCTCAGGGTAAAGCCCATTTCCTGTGGAGAGGAAGGGGGGGGGTCTAGAGGTCTTTCAGAAATGGGCTAATCTCTGCCAGATCCAGTTAGGTTCAATGATACTTAAAATCACTCTCAACACACTGGTATCTTTGACTTTTTATCAGAACTTGTCCAGTGATGGAGGTACTGCAATTTTCCTCAGCATACTCCTCCAAAGCTTCAGTATTTTAAAATAAAACCTTCTTCCCATCTCTCCATTTTACCAAATTACTTCTTATCCATCTTAGGGGGGATACAGAGCATTTTGTTCCTGGGAGAGGCAGCAGAAAAGGGGAGCGGAGATTTCTGGTGTGAAGTGACACTTGGCTTCCATGGGTCATCTCCTCACTGGACTAAACTACCAGTTTTCTCTCAAGCTTTCCTATTACACCATATTTTCTCTAGTTGGCCTTATTGTTTGCCTTTCCTGCTCTCCAGTGTAGCCCACTTGTTTCTGGAACAGCAGTGCCCAAATCTGGAGAGGTTACTCCAGCTAAGTTTTCACTAGTTCTCAGTGGCACATCTATTTCATTATTTATTTAATGTCTTATTTACATATCATGGCTCTGCCTCCTGCAAAGGTGATTGCTTTTGTTTTTTTGGAGAATGATGACGCTGCTGACTCGTGTTCTGCTTGAAAACCGCTGCAACTCTTACATCAGTTTCTGCCACCCAGAGGACCCTGCTGCCACATTTTGGACTGTTTGTGTAACAAAGCCACAGTTAAGCGGGATCCTGCCTGTGCTTGATGATTTGCAAGAGCTGCTGCTGCTGCTGAACGATACTGCAGTTGTGCAACTGGATCATGTACTGACAAGCTGGATGCCTGTACCTTATCAAAAGACTGCCAGAGGTTTACACAGACACACATATCACTGTAGAAGGGCCATGCACCTGGGGAATGCTCAAACATCAAGACAAACTGGACAAGCCAAACAGGTAATGTGGGTACTGGTAGGGTTTGCCTGCATTGAATGTGGATAACAAAGATATCCAGTTTAAAAGCACATAAGAGAAATGCACAGTACAATGTACATGGAACTCATCAGAACTCATTAGGAAGGGAAGGCTGTTTCCTGAACATTTTGGCTCAGTGGGTTCTGGTTAATCTCCTGCAGAGAGTCAAGCTCACCACTCACCACACTGCCTGGATAAATAAATCCAAGTGATGGGTCCAGTGCCAAGTCAGGGCTTTCTGTGAGCAGACTGGCCCCTTAACTGGAAGAACTGAATTAGGAAGAGGACCTGGAAAAGGCACCCATGCCTGGAAGGTGAACAGTGTGCTGTGCAGCTTGTGACTGGGAGAGGGAGGCTTCGAGAAAAGGCTACAGAAACTTGCCAGCTGTATGTTCAGAATATCTGTGTGTCTCAGAATTTTGCCCCAATTTAGAAGATCAGTTTGAACTATAAACCTGTTATCCAGCTCCTTTGTTACATCTAGATTTTATAAGCACCTTCCTTAGTTTTCCATTCCTATCATCGATGGATCCTATCACTGAGGAGTTTTAGGCTCAGGACTGCCTTGTGGAGCTCCTTGTTGGAAATTAAACCATGATCTTCATTCTGTGAGCATGGCTATGGGAGCCTGTGCTCTCTTGCCCTACCAGTTTCCCCTAGACAAAATTTCCCTCTCCAGCTTGCTTTGAGATCCCCATGTAAGACAGCACTGAAAGCCTTATGTGATGTCCGCTGCTTTCCCCTCTGTCCACAGTCTCCTGCCTTTGTCCTAGGAGGGAATTATTTTGTTTTGACATGATTTGTTCAAGACAAATTGATGTTGGCTTTTTCCTGACACTGTATTATCCTTCTATAATCCATTTCAAACACATGAAAGAACTCCATAAATATATAAATGAATTAACCAAATATTTCCTACCTAATCTTTAATGCAGTCTACTCACAGTTCATAACAATATTTATGCAGAGACACATTATTGTGTTTTTCTGATCCTTTCTGAGCCTACGTAAATGCTTAACATAGCTGCTCTCTGCACAAATTAAATAAGATAATTCCCTGTAAATGAAGTAAAAAGCTGAGACTTAATTTGTGAGGCCAGTCACTCACGGAAAATCCTAGAGCAGCCTTTTCCAAAGGTTGAGGAGGGTTTGGCTCCAAAAATACAACTCTGATTTTGCCCCTGAACTCCTTTGAACATTTATTCAAGTGTTGAAAAAATTTTAAATGATAACATCAAGTACTGTGTTATGCAACAAGGTCTGTAAATCTTTTTGGTGAACTTCAAGAGTTTCATGAGTATATTCAGCAAGTACATAGGAAATATTTAATACGTTTATTTATAAAGCATTATGAAGGGTCATAAATGGTTTATGGGCACATAATAAAGAGAGAAATAAGTGTTAAGGAGTATTTATCAAATCAATCTAATATCTGAATACAGGGTTTAATTAGCATTTCTACGAAGTCTCCTGCTCTCTCTGCCATCACATTGTAAATGTTACACTTCTCAGCAAGGCTAGGATAAGATGTGGTACTCTTCCTGGAGCATTTGTACTACAGCAATAATTCATAGTTTGGATGCCAGGATGCTGGGACTTTGATTAATGTAATGACATACTTTATGGTATCCCTGGCAGAAGCTAGGAGAGATCACAATTTATACTGAAAAGTGAATTCAGGATTCTTATTCAGAGCAGAAGGTTTCAAGATAAATGATACACTACCCTACGGCTTCTTGCAATGGTTACTGATTGTATTTTATTACACAGTGGCGTAACTTGACCTTAAGAAATACTGCATACATTCAAGATGCAATTTATCAAGTGGCTTATGTATCAAAGAAAAAATTCTCATGCCAGCACTCAGACATTAAAATAGCCCTCAGAACCACAGTCCCCTGGATGCTCTGTGTGCAGGACTGTAAGAAGACCTGCTCCAGGAGCTGAGATTTCATTCCATCTCCCCAGAGATGCTGCAGGAGCAGAAGGATCTGTCCTCCAACCCTGCATATAACCACAGTGAAGTCACCCAAAAGACCTCTGCCATGGACAAGAAATTTCAAACCAAAATAAATCCCAGGCCTCCCTCCAACCTTCTAAGCATTATATCTAAAACACAGGAAGTATTTTTGTCTCACAGAATAACACAAATGGTAATGATGTAGTCTTTTTTACAAAAGCAACTAAACAGTGTCATGTCACTGCCAAAGAGATGGGGAGTCATTGAAAACCAACACTGAGTATCATAAATTATTGTTTATCACTAGAAAAATAAATGTCTGTCTTTGAAAATGGACCTACTTGTATGGTTAAAGCTTAAAACAGCATTTATGGTAGCAATTTAAGCTCTTAAAATACACACTTTAAAAATAAAAAGACTTACTGTAACATCCCTCAGCTGCATTTCTGCAGAATAATCTTAAATCATTCCAATTACTTAATGCAGTCTGTAATTTATCAGCCCAAATAAGTCAGCCTTGTCAAGTCCAGACCCAGATACATGTAATTGTTAAATTACATAAACGTCATGTATATTATGAATTATTCAGATATCAAATGGACTCTTTAAAATTAATAAGTGGTTTCTTACATGCAAACAGCATTTGATTACATAGATCTGATTTTTTTTCCTGAAGTCCAATATATTTTTTGTAGAATCTGAGAAAAGAGTAATCAAAACAGGGCTTGGAGTAAATGTTGCAAATTCGGAGTGAAGAAAGAAAGAAAAAAACCAGGATGAACCTGCTGTGATACATCAAGGCACACATGAAAAGCTTACCCATGTATGCAGTGAACATCCAGAACTTCCAGTGAATTCAGAAGTTGTGATGTATCTGAGTCATCCTTTTGGCCCACACAAGACAGTCTCTGCCCACACTGACACGCTGCAACATTATACTCCTCCTACGACTTTGGTAACATAAATATTACGATTTAGAACTTGAATAGTATTTTCATTTTTGCATTTCTTTACAGGCATTACTTAATTAATCCACCCACCAGACTAGATGAGCATTACTAGCTCTGTTAATCCACACATAATTATCAGCAATGGTCCATTAACATTATACAAGAGGTGAAAAGTGGAATTGAAAGATCCCATTGGGATCCAGGTGATCCAGAGTGCCCTCAAGAACCTGTAAGGGTGTCAGACTGCCAGAGGGCAATATTGGAGACTCATATTCAGGGGTGACTGTGACTCTGCTGTCAACAAGAGACAGTTGTGGTGGTGCTAAATGCCAAATGACTGACTAAATAAGAGCTGAAACTCCATTTCACCTTTTTGTTCATATTGCACTTACTCTTTTCCTGCTGGAAATCATTATACACACAGGCTTTTTTCCAGGTTTCATGCAGTAATGTTTGAACACCAGATTTCACTGAAGTAAAGAATAAATTTCCATTTGGTATTATGAAATACAATAGAATAAATAATTTCTGTTGTAATAACGAGTTCTTACCAAAGTTCCCTTTGTGCACAAAATGTATTACAGAATTTTAGGAAACACTTAATTTGATTAACAGTCTTCTACATTAAT
Organism: Aphelocoma coerulescens; assembly: GCF_041296385.1. NCBI lineage: Eukaryota > Metazoa > Chordata > Aves > Passeriformes > Corvidae > Aphelocoma > Aphelocoma coerulescens. The sequence goes on along the minus strand of NC_091014.1, from coordinate 14,135,487 downwards.
CCTTTGCTCAGTCACTCTTGAAAGCTGCATTAATTTAACAGAAGCTTTGCCAGGATGCCTGCATGGCCATGGATCAATATCCCAAAAGGCAACCATGCATAAGCTTTGATTGTGACTTTATGATCAAGTAAGAAAGTCCATCTAATATGACTATTAATTGAAATACCCAAACATTTATGCCTATTTTTCTAGATTATAGTGTTTAAAAAAGAGATATTAACCGAGGCTACAACCTTGTATTACACTTTTGATACTGTTTCTGACTATGAGTAAAAAAGTATTTTAAGTCTTGGATACTGCCCCAAGTTTTAGGCAACACAGATGTACTTGATCCTAGAGGCCATTACGGATTTTGTAGAATGCAGGGCTATATTACACAGCTACACTTTGCAAAAATTACACCTCTGTACAGCCATCTTCTCTTTATGTGGGGGAAGAGGAATTGGTGAATATGATCCTGCCTCTTCCAAGACCTCCACCAAACACCTCCCCAGGAAGAAGGAGCAGAGTTCCTTGAGAAGCCTTTGAGAAGAACTCAATCTTTTGTATTTCTCAGTGAGACAGTGAGCCGCTGGGTGAGAACAGTGGTTTTCCTTCTTCAAAAAATAACCTTTTCAGTATAAACAATCACAAATGTACATTCACAGAGCTTAACCAATGTTACTGGGACTTCAGGGTCTGTAATTGCTAAATTTAACCCTGCAAACCTATCATAATGAGTTCAAACCAATACAGCCATGTTAAGCACATAGTTAGGAAATTAAAAATAGATGGTGGCAATGAAAACAGAAAGGAAAACGAAGGAAGAAATTAAAGAAGACCTGATGATGGCAGGAGAGCGTTCAGATCCTTTACTGAAAAAGGCCTTGGGGAATATTTGCTAAACAAAGATTAGCATTACTGCCACTGTGCTCAGGATTCATTATTCATGGTGAACCTCTCTATAACTAACACCTATTTAGTAATAAACGGTGTTTCTTTGATGTGGTTAATGACTGATATAGGAACAATTATTACTATTGAATTTTCTGTTAGGGGTTGGAAAACCTAAAAGGGGAGGGAATGGAGCGCAGGTGCATGGAAATTGTCTGTTTGAATTCAAGTCTTGGAGACTTCTGCTGAAGTGTTTTCTTGTTTTCTGCTATTCTATTGCACAGATGGGAATTTAAGATGAAGCCCAGTGGAAACTTTTAACATATTACTTCAAAATCCAAATAATGAAATTAACTAGTTTGTTGAAAGATTGCCTTCACACTACAAACTGCCAGTCCCACTGCCCTTCTGAACAGCACTGGATTCTGGATTCAGTATCATGTCCAGAACTAGGAGAAAGGTTTAATATTTAAATGAGCTTACTCAAACAGATAGAGATCTACATGTAAGGGTATGTTACTCTAGTTCCCATCAGTTTATTTTACAAGTAGGATATAGTTTTCTTCTGTGCTTTTGACTGTTTCTCTCCTCCATCTTTCCTTTGTGTTTTGGCCCTACTTTTTTTGTTCCACCCTATTGTCGTCTTTAGATTCAGAACTTGAATTCCATCATTTTTTCAGTTGTCCATGCTAGGTTTATTTTCCCTTGGGACAGTTTTTCTCTGACACAAGTGTCTTCTCTCTAACTGATCAACCAAATCTTCAGTTTTCTTACACAGCTTGCGCCAAGTGAATTTTGCGTTCATGTTAAACCTCTATCCCACCTTCATATAATCCCCACCTTGGTGTACTGGACAAGTAATAGCCAACCAGTGCCATTTGTCTCAGCCAGCTGTCTCATTGCTGCTTTGAACTGACAACCAGATCATCAGATCAGCTCCTGTTCCTGGGCAGACAGGGTGGATGGATAGCTAGGGAGGAAGGTGGTCAATGAGCTGAGCTTCAGTGGACCGAGATCCTACTTATAGCAGATGAAAAAGATACTCATAATACAGGAGAGGGAGAACAGGGCGTGCAGCAGGATTTGTAGGCCAGAGGACCTGGATGAGCTCTCTTGTGATATATTCCAGAAATGTGAAACTTTAATGTTTATACAGCTCTTCAATCACTTGACTTCGCCTTTCAATCAACTGCCTTTTTAAAACTGCTCTAATTCTATCTCTCTGAGAATGTACAACTTTTGAATGTGGAATAGATAATTTGATCCATTAAGTTTTATTAGTAGGTTCAGCTAAATGCTGCTAAGCCCAGGGATAAAAACAGCTTAAAGATGGGCTGTACCACGTAGTCATGATGGATAGCACAGAAATTTCGTGCAGTCTGCTTCTTGAATCTCATCACCAAACACTACAACTTCCTGGCAGTGCTCTCTAAAACAACTTGTCCTTCCCTATAACTGAGCACCATGCTGAGAGGGACTAGAAAGCACTGAAGGGAGTCTCCTGTTTCTTGAGGCCTGGAACTAGCTTTATAAACAAAAGACAATCTGACAAAGACCCAAAAGCAACCATGACATAAAGTGACTCTCTTTCAATCTACAAAACTCACTGTTAACATGGATAGGAGCAGCTGTGGGATTGAAAACTACTTGCAGCAAGCAGAGCAAGCCCACTGGTGTTAGTGGAAACTCAGGCTTGACTCCCCAGCTCTTTTAGCTCTGTCATCAATGCTTCCTTTTTTTTACAACATATAGGAAATGCCTTAATAAACTGAAGATTCTTGGAGGAACTAAAACAAATATACAGAAGAATTTTTCCTACAGGGACAGTCAGACTAAGGTCTGGGCTAGTTTTGCCCTTCTGGAGAGCCTTCATTAAGCCTGAAGGCAACACTGCACAGAGAAAGAGAAAGAGAAATAGATCCTGTATAATGCATCTAGGCCATCAAATATTCAGCATGGAGAATATCATGGCATGTATCACATCTTCAGAGTGGTAACAAAGCAACAACTTGTTGGCATGTTGGACTGGATATTTAAACACTGAAAAAACTCCATTCTTTGTCATCTAATATACAGTTGGGACATACGAGGAAGGATTGGGATTATTCTCACTCTATAAATGGGTTGAAATATACCAAAGTATTGTAAGTTTTTAAGTGTAAATTAAACATAACATAGGAAGCTGTTTGATCTACTCAGATGGGTGCAAGGCCTGTGGGCAAGCACCCAAATGAGAGAGTGATGCTTAAAGAGCAGTGCAGCCCCCCAGAAGGTAAGCAGGACCCTTCTCAGATCTTTGGGCCATTGAAGCACTGACTGCAGAATAAAGACATTTAAAATGGATATTTTCCTTGGGATTGACAGTAATGGGTATTTTCAGAAAACAGCTTATTGAAACACTTACACATGTTTAGGTTTGGAAATCAAGTAGGGAGCCTGCACATTGTGAAATACAATGGATGTTTGTACCAACTGTAATTGTCTATTTATTTGTATGCCACTGAATATCATCAGACACTCATACAGCCAGCAGCACAAGGCTGGGAAGACAATAATACTATGTCAAAACCAAGTCAAACCATGTCAGCACAAATGATACACTGCAAACCAAAATAAATTGAACATGAAGTCTTAGGCCAGCAGGGAGACTTGGAGAGTCTCACAAAACCAAGAAGCTCTGGGGATATTCCTAATTAATATGAGAAATTACATGTTTAGAGCATATTTGCTCATCCACACTTCGCCCCATGCTCAACAGGTGTGTATGGCAGGCAACCAAGGTAATCAATGCAGACATAGACCTACCAGAGCTCCCATTTTGGTTGTGAGGGGTCAATCCCATCTAGGAATAAACAAACACCACTGAAACAAATGCCTCCATCAGTATTAGCAGACTATTTAGCAGCTTCTTCAGGGATTTCAAAGCTAGGGCTGGTCCTGCTTGTTCACTGCCAGGCTCTGAGAAAGAGAAGCAAATAACCCAGAAGTAGATCCAACATTCAACTTGCCAAGCTCCTGCTCCCCCACCTGCAGTAGGTGCCTGTGATGTTACTCCTGGGATATCAATCCTTGCACCGGAACTGCTTCACCAGACAAATCTCCTTCTCCACAGCCACTGAAGTTGGAGTTATTAGTGTTTTCCTCCAAGCTGTGATGCAGATAGCTGGGGCACCTTCCTTTTAAAATAAATACACCTGTCACTGCTTCCATCTTGCAGGGAGAATAAATACTTTCAGCAGGGAATTTCTTGTATTTGGTTTCAGACCTCAGGGCAATGTTTTTCTAAACATCTGAACTTTAGATGTTTTTGTTATTTTTCTGCTGGGAGGAAGGGACACAGAAAGACATCTTTTGAATGCTGAAAAAATATTTTTACAACCTTTTGAAAGGGAACATGTCTGCAGCTTGAGGTAAGAAATCAAATTCTTCCTGAGAATAAAGTATATTCTTCAATTCAGTTAAAAATACCAATTAATCTTTCCTTTTTGTACAAGAGACAGTCTCCTTTACTGATTTCACTTACAAAACATTTGACAATACATTTTTCATACAGACATGGTTTGCTAATTGTCATGGTGAGTGATTCAGTTAGCTGCATTTATTCATGAATCTTTAAAGCATGTTTTTCTCATAATCAATTTACTCATCGATTATTGTTACATTTCTTAAATACTTTTGTTGGATTGTTTACTCTCCACTGCACACTCTAAGTCTTCTAAGGAATTTTTCTTCTTTAGGACAAAAAAATAATTTTAGCTGTTTCACTGTAATTTTTTAATGAAGTTAATAAGCATTCATATGATTGCTGTTGTAGTTGTTACTGCTGTTGTTATTGAATTTGCAGCAGTTGTCTCAGTATCCTCCTACTTTCTTTGCTGGACAAGAGAGAATTAACTCATTGTTTTCAGGCCCATGAGCAAAACCCAGGGAAAAATCCATCATTTTAATGAGAAACGTATTTCAGAGATCAAAGTAGGGGAGAAACGCAGCATGGAAAACCCTGAAACATTCACTGGGGAGTTGTATGTGCGCTTGTTAATCCATGTGGAAGTGCAAAAAAGTGTGGCCATGAAAGGTGCCTGTTGTTATGCATCTGTTGCTTTTCTTGTTCTTCTCCACTGCTGCAAAAATGGCTGTTTATCTCCAAGTAACACTTTTTTGACATAATGGCGGAAAACAAGTTTTTCCATACAATGAAAATACCAATACTAAAATCAAGTCTGTGGATAGTCAGAAAGGGAGGAGGTTCCTAAAGAGATAAGTAAGTAAATCCAATTTCAGCATTAGACCAGCTAAGGAGTACTAAGCTGCCTCATTTTTCTTTTCTTATTAAGTCAACAGTTCTCACCATTATTGTTTTTCATTAATAAATGACTTGTGGAGTCTTATTATTCTGTAAAACTCAGTTTCTCTTGTTTTAAAGTTTGTTTGCCTCTGAGAGAAAGGAAAAGTAAATATCAGTTCAAAAGCAAAGGGTAATTTATTTTTTAAGTTATTACAAATTTGGTATTATAAATATAATCTCATTAGCCTAAGCAGTTGTAGCAATTTTTTAAGTTCCTCAGGGCTAGGCTTAGAAGTCCCCTGAAAAAAGGAATTTCTAGGAGAAGGAACTACTTATTGGTTTGTGATTCATCAAGGCACTAATTTTCAAATGCACATAAAAATAAATCCCTAGAACTATTTAATACAGAATTGCTTTCATAATAAGTGATTTAATTCAACAATAGATGCAGCTCTCTGTCTCTGTGCTATCTAGGGGAAGACAAATGATTACACCCAACATTGCTACGTACTGCCATGATTTTGGTTTGGTCCCTAAAATCCCCAAGTCTGTTGTGTAGCTGGAAACAGAAATCATTGCAGCCACAGAGCTGCCTCCTCTAGGACACTTGCACACAGGGGAAATAGGATTGCTTACATAGAGAAAGGGGGTGGGAGAGAAAGCACCAGATTTTTTGCAACAAGCATTCTACAGCAATGTCCTAAACTACTCTGGGTCAAATGGGGACCTCTGTCAAGTTAGTGAAAAGGTTTTGGTCGTGAACAGAACATTATATCTGACCAGTCACATAATAGGCCAATTTCATCAGACTGGAGATATCAGTACAGTAGAACCACTTTTTGTCTTTCCCATTGTCATACTTTTATTTCCTTCTCAGCAGCTTGCAATCACATTAAACAAATTCTAGTTCCCCAGTTTCCCTTTCCTCTCTGTGGGGCCTCGATCCTTAGGATGATTTCCTGGGGTGCTGAGCTCCATCACCTGGGGACAAACCCTGGGAGATCCCTTCCGTAGGTGAACACTCAAAGCTGGACATTGAAGATGAGGGACTGAGCCCCATTACTGCTCTATTTGGTGCATCTACTTTGGAGGAATGGGCAAGTTACCCATTACTCGTAGCACAGAGCCATGGCTTTGGCATTGTGTCAGTGAAGCCCCTGCACAGCAGACCCCTGAGACACCTGACAATGCTCACAATGACGTTGAAATTCCCAGAGCGGATAAGAAAGCCTCAGACCAGATCATTTTAGTGTTACTAAATATACATAATGTTGCTATTAAATATATTATAAGATATATAAAACCAGAACTTAGATTTTGTTTTGGTCTTTTCTGTCTATAGTGGCTTCCTGGACACACCAGAACAGCACCTAGTGCATATTTCTCCCACTGTCTGCTAACTGTCTGAGTTTCTCCTTTAATTGCTGTGAAACAAGTAACTTCTTTTCACTTCCTTCTGTTGTTTAGGGAATGAGACAATTCACGTCCAGCAAACACAAACCCAGCAATATGCATTTTGGGGCTGAAATTATGTTTTCCATGTTCTGCAGTTACTATGGTTACCATCCCACAGCATCCCTGCATGCATGGCTAAAAGACACAGCACAAAAATAAATGTTCAGGTTAAAAACAAAAGGAGAGTCTGGGTCTATTAAAAAATACAAAGTACGACTTGAGGAATCTAAAAGACTTATTTTCCACAATGACAAAGGAAGATGGATGTCCCCGTGCTCTTGTTGATAAATTTCCCTACTTTGGCTTTAAATGCTGTAGTAAATTTTTGTCCCATCTAGAACTGGGAAGATGGATGAGACACTCTCATGCTCCAGAAAGCAGCCAGTGTCAGTGCATGCCTGGGAAGGGGAGGACAACTGTTGCTTTATTCCAGTAGGAAGCTAATTCCCTGGAGCCATGAACCACAACAATGTTTGGATTCCTAAGGCCAGCCTGGGCAGCTTGCCATCCTCATGGGAGTTAGTAGGACATCAGGGGTTACACTGTGAGATGGAAGCTCAAGCCCTGCTCTGTATTGGGCACACAGTAACAAGGACTTGGTGGCTACAGTTGGAGTTCTGTCTCAGACCACAGATGCAACAGGCCAAACCATGAGAGGTGCCCACATCTGAATTGTCCCCCACAGTAAGTGCTCTCCTGGCTGTATTTGATTTATTCAGCTTAGTGCCTTCTTTGGACATAACCATGACCAAGAACCTCAGCTAGATCTTCCCCAGCCCTGTGAGGAGATGGGTGTAGACAACTTCTCTGGATGTACCTGACCCACCCTGTCTGCAGAGAGCCCTGTACAGCAGACGTGTCCAGATATCTGTCCAGGAATGTACTGGACGTTGGTGGTGTCAGGGACATTCCTGACTTCTTCCCCATCCTGAAACATCATGGGGTGACAGCACTAGTCCTGACCAAGCAGGGAGACCTGCGTGGGTGATGGCAATCCAATTCTCAGAAGACAGAAGGTGCTCTACCGCATAGAAAAAGCTGGCATTTGGCAGGAGATAACTGGAGACCAACTGGAGCAGAGAGACTGACCAAAACATAATCTGTCTCTGCTTGCCAAGGAGGAGGCGACCTGAGTTCCCACCTTTTCACAAGGCCAAAGGCTTCACATTGCTGTAACCACAGTGAAGGAGGGGGAACCTTCCCTGGGAGGCAAGTGATGAGTCTGACCAACCCAGAGGCTGACTGACCTCTAGGCACACTGAACATCTACCTCAAACTCTGCCCTGCAAACCACTGCATGCTTTGAGGAACATTTACTCATCACCTTCAGGCAGACATCATTAACTGAAAGCCACGACGGTTGTGATCTGAAGACAGACATTGGGATTGAATACCATAATTTCAGCAACTGAGTAACTAAACAAAAGAGAAAAACATCCTACAAGTGGAGATGGGATTTTAAAAAATCCCCAGTATTAAAAAAGTCACACATTTTCAACTTTGACCCACCACATGCCCTAGAAAATACACTGAGTTAATGGCTGGCAGTCCATTCTTTATGTACCTAACTACTCCCTCTAATAAATAACTGGCCAGAGAACCAACTCCATTGTTATGACATCACTGGGAAAGAGAATAAATCATCTTCTTACAGTCAGTGATTTGGCTTGGATGATTTCAGAATAAGTATAAATTTGTGAACTGCTGCAGACAATAAATTTAAATGCACACAGCAGTAAGCATAAGGGAAAGACCGGGGTATTCCTGCGGTATACCAGGAGGCAGCTAGAAGCAGAACCTGCACTGTCCTGAGTCACAGCCTTGACTATTATGACCTGTGCTGGGTTTTACTGCACACCAGCATAATGAAGGCTTCCATTTCTGGTATAGCCAATAGTCTATTTAGAGCGGTGATGCTGTGGAATGATCCGGTTTATGTGAAACCTTGATGCTAGAAAGTAATGCTGTTATTATCCTGCACCTTTTTATTTTTGCTTTTCCTATGTGAGCATCATTGCATCATAATTTTCAAAGTTCTCACTGGAAAAAAATGCAAACTGAATTCTACAGGGTTATGATACTGAAAAAGAGTTCCTTATTATTTTCTTCTATATTTGTTGATTTGAGATTGCAGCACCAAGAAGGTCACTGCATTTCAGGGTCACATTTTTGTATTTGATCTACAAAGGCTGATTGGAAGCAGAGCAACATCTGAATGGTGAGTTCTTCCTTCAGTGTGTATCTCAGAGACAAGGTATGATTTCAGGAATAAATAACAAGGAAAGTCCCTATTCTTCATTAACAAATGACTGGCATGAGGTGCTGTGAAATGGGAGGGAATAAAATAGAGTAAAAGTGTGAAAATGCATCCTGAATTCCCCAGCACTTCCCTGCTGTGTCCTTAGGGCATTTCAAGACCTACCTTGGAAAAAGGCTTTGAATAATAATCACTGCTATGATTAGCACAGTGTTTCACATTATATAATACATACAATTCACCTGATAAGCATTGAAAGAATTATTTGCAATTAAAGTTCCAAAATGTTCCAGGCTTTAAGATTTCTTCCTCTCTACCAAAGTAACCCCATCAGTTTTCTCAGCAGCCCCTCAGTAACTCACTTAAAAGTAGGAACATTCTTTAAAATTCCCTCTAAATGATCACAAATTTGTAATAGCAATGATACTGGCAGACCCAGGGCTATAAGCAATTCACCAGCAGAGGTTTACTGGTCATCCAAGGACTGAAGTGTGGGAGCTGAGTAAACCAGGTTTAGGAGTAATGAAACGACACCCACATGTAAGAGAGACAGTAAATTCTGACCTAAGGTGGACTGGCAAGCCAGTGAAGGAATGGCAAATTGCAGTACATGTTAGCAAAGGCAAAAACAATCCCAAGAGGACTGCAGGAGGAAATCATCAACACTGTGCAACTCGGGATGCTGAGGATGCTCCTTACTCCAAGACTTAAGACACTGGCAGCAGAACCCAGTAGAGCAATGGAAGGATAAGCACACCACCAGATAAATGGATGGGGTTTAGAAAGCTTTGCATATGTATAATTTTAACAAATTGAACTTGTGTTCCTTATGATCATCATAACTGGAATAATAATAACTCTTGCATTGGGCTCTTAAGAGTTTAAGTAGACTAAATTCTTGGCTTTACATCTAATGTAGGTTCCTTTTGCAGCTATCAAGTCTTTGAGTTTAACAACCTGGTGGGAGGATTTCAAGCAACCTTTCTGAAGCTCGGATGCAGCAAGTTGGTAACAGTTGTCCTGAGGATACACTGCTAGCAGAGTGAAACATGCAGCTCAACACCACAGCCACGCTCTCCTGGGGAAATTGGGCACTGCCTTCCAGGAACTCAGGCTCCCAAGCTGCAGATGGACATGGACAAGCCTGGCATCAGGGTCCTAAGATAACACATGTGCCTGAAATAATAAAAGCTAAGAATCTGGTACTTCTTTTTGTATGTAGAAAGCACCAAAAAGTGATGAGCTACAGTTCAGGGTCTCCCTCTTCCCTGTCTTACTGAATTATATTTGGTTGAATTGTATTTAGAATTATTTATGTTCCAAACATAGTTCTTCATGAAAAGTAAGTATGTCCTTGGAGTCCTTAATCAAAATACTATAGCATATTTAATCATACAGTATAGTTTTGCGACTCTACCATGTACATAACTTGATTTTTTTTTTTTTTGCAGCATTTATTCTTCTAATTTAAAAGCTTGTAAGAAAGATTAAGTATTCGCAGCAGTAAACTGTAATTCTAAAGTCATTAGGGACTAGCTATTGCTCAGTACAAATGCTAATGTAGTTTAAACTTGATATAACCTTTCTAGATTTAAGACATCAGCAAATAAAATGTTAATAAAAACTTCTGGACTGAATCTAGATTTCTTCTTGCATTAGTAACCTCGCTGTTACAGAATGAACAATAATCAAAATCTATTTTTCTCAAATGGTAATGGTTTCTACTAGAGCAAGTAACATAAGGGAAACAAAAAAATTTAAGTGAGAAATACACATTTATATGAACTATGAATGTAAAAAAGACATTGCATTCCTGAATATAAACAACAAATTAGCAGGCAAATTATATTGAATAGTCTCGAGAAATGTTGAGCTTCACATGTTTAATATGTTTACTCTCATTGTCTTGTTTATTAAGGTAGAATGACAAAAAGTACATGTATGAAGAAAAAGTCCCGCAGTAGCAAATACCCTACAGTCTGGCAAGCGAACTTTAGAGATGAATGGAAACTTCAGGAGTGGCTGTAATGCAGCACTGCCAAGGCGCATGGTTAGGGAAATCCATACACTTCCCTGTCTGCTTGTCCTATTACAAAAACACCCCACATTTCAGTGGGACTGTACATGGGAACTGTAACTTCAACCTGCCAGGAGGGAGACCAAAGTAGACCTGAGGAATGCCTTCTTCAGGGACCATTTCTTTCTCTCTTTCATGTGTAAGCAGCTTCCCCGGCTGGAGCACCTTGTGTGCTCATTTTGTGCCACCAGCTACAAAGACCATTGCTGGTGGTGATGCCATGCAGGCATCATGGTGATGCCTTTCATGGTGATGCCTTTCATGGTGTGCTTCACGGTGATGCCAAGCAGGAGCTCTCATCACCTTTCACAGTCGTGCCATGAAGGAGTTAGCCAAGAGTCGAGCAGCACACTTTTCTCTGAAAACAGTGCTAGCACCCCGTCCTCCAATGCCAGCTGCAGAGGGAAGGGATGTTGTCCAGTTAGGGAAGGAAAGCACTCACAGAAGGACCACATTAGGATCACACTGATGTTCAACACTTGTTTTCTCGGTACAACATTAAGTAGAAAATTTTGTTACTTCTGAAGGGGAAATTTTGGGCATTTTAAACCCAAGTCATCCCATGTTCCATCTCCTCTTTCACAGCAGCAACCTCCATGAGATGAAATGGAAGCTCTAGAGATTGTGTCCCAGCAACTCCAGACTGTCACTCCACAGTTCAGACACAAGCTCTCCACTCACCATAGCCCCTGTCTATGGAAACACAACTGTGCTGTGAGGTTTAATTACATAATTGCAGAAATAATGTTGCCTTGCTAACTGAAAATCACTGTAGCTTTTTCTGTGAAATGAAAAAGCCTAAACTATAGAAGCAGGGACTCCAACGTATAAATTCTGATTTATATTCATACAGACTGCCTCCTCCTTGTTCATATCATGAATACATCCCCAGGCATTCAGGACATTTTTTTTTTTTGCTTTGGTGAACAAATACAGACTTATATGTCTGGTGTCTTTTATGACAAACTATACAGGTGTCATTCTTCCTGCAGGCCCAGCAAAAATAATCTCGATACTCGGAGTGAGTACAAATGTATGCACACAAAAAACCCCCAAAACCTCAACCAGCCACAACAGAATCAGAATACAAATCCCAAGGAACAGATGTGGTTCTGTAAAGTGAAGGGAGGTCATGAGCGTCTTTCTTTGAGAGGCTGGTGTTACACCAGAGAGAGAAGTGTGGCTCTGCAACACGTAAATTATTGCAGTGGAGATGGAATGATCAGTTCAGTGGGAGGACAGAAGTACAGGGAATGACATTACTGGATCAATAAAATCTTCCTCTACCTCCCACGCAGTGCATCACCTGCAGTGCTGCACAAACCGCCAAGATCAATTTCTTGAGTTTTGCATCAGCTGCTGAGATCTGGGAGACACACTGAGTTTTTGCTCACCAAATCCAGTAATGTAATTAACAAGGTAATGGAGAAAATAAGAATAAATCCTGGAAAATCAAATTGCATCCTGTTTATATGGAATTTGGAATTAAAATATTACTAGTAAATTGACATACAGTTATTATTGCAGCAGACTCCTAGGGCTCCAGTCTGCCAGTGAAGCATTGGGTGGGGTACAACAGAAGAGACACAAAGAGTTGTCTTCATTATCAATTAGCCAAATATGGAGTTTGTACAACCACGGAAAATCCTATGAGCAAAATCATTCTGCCAGTCAATACTCTACTTGCTAGTATGAGCAATCATGTATGGACATAATTTCTTCCATATTTTCTTAACTCTACTGACAATGATGGTTTTTATTGTCATAAAGGGAAACTTTTTACTGCAGCACACACTGAGAGCAGGCACACTAACCATCAGGAAGAAGTCAGGATTCCCCCATGAACAAGCATTTTCCCTTAAAATGTGTCATTTAATTGCACTCAAAACTGTGAAAAATAGATTAGTGTGGTTTCCTTTTGTGGCATTTGTTAGTGTAATTCTGAGATGTTTGTTTGAAAACAGTACTCCATTTCACTGCTTCTTGTTCAACAAAGATTTGATTAGCAAGAACTGTGTTGCTCTTGTGAAACTTAAAGCTGTATTTGGAATTAGGACCTTTTTTATTAGTATGCATTAAAACTTGTTATTGATCTCCTAGAGGTGCTAATGTAAGTGTCTTTTGTAATGCAAACCCAAATTAGATTCTGATCAGGTTCAGAGTGTTCAATCAAGGACTACCTAGCAGCATTTTTAAATGAAATTCAGTTTGTGTTTGGCATTGCAGATCAGGTATTTGATTGAAAGTCAGGAAGAATTCCCAACAATGTAGCATCTCTCTTCCTTTGCTGGGCATCTAAAATGCATCTAGAATTCAGCTGCTGCATAATGCTGACATATTGTGTTGTATAGTCTAAAGCACTTTGACATTTAATGTATACTACAGTGGCTAACTAAAAAGGGACCACTGCAGTACATAAGCTTAAAAAACATTTGCTAAAAATTTTAAACCTAACTTCTTTATAATTGAAGACTGACATGTTCATGAACAGAATGCGAATGTGTAATGCATCACTTCTTCTACTGATCACATAATGAAAATAATAGCCTTCATGGAGTAGTGATAAAATAGGTGGAGATACAGTACAGTGACCATTTAAGACCTCAGATATGCTCAGGGACTCACTATGCAAGGTGCTATATGTGGGCCTCTAAGCAATGGGCATTGCCCTGAAAAGTTTGTAATTTATACTTGAAAAGACAGATGTAAGCCAGATGTGATATTTCTGTCATAACCCCAGTGCTGATACAAAATGGGTATTTTCACCTAACCCAATTCTATGATTCTAGAATAACAGAATCAGAGAATCATCTAGGTTGGAAAAAACCTTTAAGATCATCAGCTCCAACCCAGCACTACCATGTCCATCACTAAACAATGTAAATCACTGTAGGGATTCACACAGTCAGTTTAGAGAAATACACTTTGAGGATGCAGTTCATCCAATCTCTGCTTTGCAGAAAGACATCTTCAGTAGAAAGCATGAAGTCATCTACTTCTGCCAGCCTTAACTTGACTTCCCAGAGGTGCACAGCCACTGTGCCCAGGTGTGCAAGGTGAGGGGAGCACCATCCTCCATCAGCACAGGCTCATACAATGGGCAGTCACCTCAGGTGTAGGCACAGGTTTTGTGTATGCCAGTGGACATCAAAGGGTTCACTCTGGGGTGAAAACCAGAGCTCAGAGACACTGGGACAGTGCGTGACTATGAGACAACACTGAGGCAGCAGAGACCAGAATGCAGCTCTGCCGGATATTCTTTGCTTCATTTAAACTGATGATATTTTTAATGACTCAACTTTGCAATAGATCTACTTACAGAGCAGCACAAAGCCTCCAGGTTCTACACTGGGACTCTGACAGGCAGCTGCTGCATGCAGAGATTACTGCAGCCAAATAATGGTCTCAGTGGTTTAGTCTGTTTATTCAGATTTAGATTAACTCAACCAAAAACAATGTCTATATGGCATTACAGCTAAAATATAAAATCAGACAATATGTCACATGAAAATATCTCCTGGTCAAGGAAAAACTCAAGATCCAGTGCATGCCAGGTCCTCTCCTCCAGAGACAGTTGATTCCTGCAGTGACATCTCCTGCATTGCAGGAGCGCAGCCCCCATGTCAGTAATGAGCTCACAGTAGCTCAGGATACTGTTTCTAAACAATTTCTGATTCCTCTAGACACCCTGTTGTGCCAAACCTTGCTCATATTTCACCACCCTTTTACAGTAAGTGGCAATTAAAGGTGTGGGTTTGTAAGTGGCACTGAACTCAGCACACCTCTCCCCAGGCATCCTGGCTTGTATCAGAAACAGTGTGCCCAGCAGGAGCAGGGCAGTGACCCCTGGACTCAGCACTGGTGAGGCCACACCTCGAGCACGGTGTTCAATTCTGGGCCTTCTCTACCAGAAGGACATGGAGGTGCTGGAATGTGTCCAGGAAAGGGCAAAGAATATGGGGAAGGGTCTGGAGCACAAGTCTGATGAGTAGTGGCTGAGGGAGATGGGGGTGTTCAGCCAGAGAAAAGGAGGCTCAGGGGGCACCTTAACACTACCTGAAAGAAGGCTGTGGCCAGGTGGAGGTCAGTCTCTTCTCTGAGGTAAAAGTGACAGAACAAGAGGAAATGTCCTCAAGTTGCACCAGAGGAAATTTAGGTAGGATATTAGGTAAAATTTCTTCATTGAAAGCATTGCCAGGAGTTGGCACAGGCTGCTCAGGAAAGTGGTGCAGTCACCACCCCTCGAGGTATTTAAAAGATATGTAGATACAGCGCTTAGGGATGTAGTTTAGTGGTGGACTTGGCAGTGGGTTAACAGTTGGATTTGATGATTTTAAAGGCCTTTTCCAATGTAAAGGATTGTATGAAAATTTTATGATTGTATTGTACATGAATATACAAATCCATAGCTGGTATGCAGCATTTCTTCCATGTTGTTCTCTAGTTTGACCTGTGCAAAAATAAAAAAACCCAATAACTGTAACTGTCCCATCACCAGCAACAATGCCTCCTCTACATTAATCCTCTTTCATCATTACCTTTTCTAAATGTTCCAAGATAATGGGAAAACTAAAGGAGTGATTGTGGCAAGTCTCACAGAAAGGTTTAAGCATTAAAAGATTTTGTTTCAGGTGAAATCCTTTGCCTGTACTGCACAGCCACCCCTGTGTCCAAGGGTTGACAGCGAAACAAGCCAAGGTCATACCACCCTGCCCAAGCAGTGTGTGAGGCAGCGCCAAGCCTTGCTGGAGAGGGATGCTGCACCATTCCATGTGCCAGCCTTGCTGTAGTGGGATTGCCTGGAAAACACAGCTCTCTCTCCAGGAGCTGAAAGACACCAGCCACTGAAAGCATGCAGTCAGATGCCTTGTCCATGCCCTGCAGGAGTATGAGCCAGGAATGCCAGGGTCAAAGTTTGACATACGGGAGTGAAACCGGGTAAGGAAAACCCTGTATTTCCCAGCACCAGACTGAAAGGGTCTTGTTCCAAGCCTAATCAAACTACTATTTTCAAATAATGAAATTAAGATGTATCAATTTAATTTGCCTTTTTTTTTATTAACCAGAAGACAATAATTTGCCACCTGCTAATATCATTCATTATTGCACAAACACACGTGGCTTACTATGCCATGCTGGAAGTAGGCTATGTACCTAGGCATAATGCTGAACTCACCCTTAAGTCAAAGTCACTGAAGCCAGTTACTCCAGGATCGAGCTTTACCCAGTTACAGACTTAGACTCTAGCATCAGTCCTGGGTAACAAATGGTGCTAACTCAAGTATGAAAAAACTCTCTGTTTTAAATTACTGCAGCTTTACTCTGACCTGCCTCCAAATGGAAACTGTAGGCTGCTGAAGTTTTAATATTTGAGTGTTTTCAATTGGTTGCCATGCTAATAATTTGCTTGGAATCATTCTAAATAATACATATTGTGACTGAACTAATTTGGCAAGCAGCCAACAATTAATTAGGAAAAAGTTAATTATGTATTTGTCATGAAATGTACTCTATTTATGGCAAAATGTGTTGACTTTAAGTCAATCTTCATATTTATAGTGAAATTAAAAGTTACCACAGAGCTTAAGTATTTATGTAAAGGACACATTGTCTACAGGGGAAACCAGAAGAGGGAGGAGGTTTGCTACCACAAACCGGACAGCAATATCTGAAAAGATGCAGATAAATTCCAGCAGATGCAAGTGGTGCCTTTCCAATGAAACCTGAGAGCAACCCTCTGGGTTACCAGAAGATTTCCTCAAAGATTTATTCTGGGGATCAATTTGATTAAAGACTGTAACCAAAAGCAAGAGGGTGGTAATAGTTTGCTGATGATACCTAGTTAGGAGGAGTTCTGTCAATTCAGAACAGAACTGGGACTGCACACAGTAATAACCAGATGACCTTGAGGTCTGAATTAATAGAAATGGATGGAAATCAATTGTGCAAAGTGCAAGCCTGTACAGCCAGGGACTAATAAAGAGCATCTCTGGCATAAGCAGGGAGCTCATCATCTGGAACTGCTAAGGGACAGACACCTTGATGTCTAGACAGATGCTTCTAGATATCCGGAAACACTGGCTGATAACAGAATCATGGCAAACCACCAAGAGGCAGAAACGACAAAAAAGATCCTAGAACATGTAGGAAGTATTTCCAGAGAGATGGGGAAGCATTAACAGTATTGCACAGGAAATGGTGAGACCTCCCCTGCAGACTTGTGTATGAAAATGCAGCACTGCTTACAATGTTTAAGAAAGATGGTCTGAGAGTGGAGCAAGAACAGAGATGGGGCATTTAGGATGCTATGGAGGATTAACTGTTTGACTTACAAGAAGAGACTAAAAAAGTAGTTTGGGTAGAAATGGGCAGCAGAGATCTGATGATTATTCAGTAAAAATATAGTAGGGGGTAAGAATTTGTGTCTTTATTATCAGGGTAGAAAAAGAGCAGGTAAAGCTGTGGACACTAAGAGAACAAACAGCACTGGGTGTATTCCTAACAGATTTATACCAAATATATATATTAGAAGAGCACTTCTAATCAATATATGAACTGAGCAGCGAGGACACTAAGCCAACTCCTTCTCAGACAGAAGGTGATACAGCTGAGAAGGAAGTTGCATGAGACAGCTGCCAGCCACCATGGGGGCTGGAGGCCCCTTCAGAGAATCTTTTGGTGCCTGAGCAGCACTGTGAGCTTGAGCAGAGAGCCTTGATGTCCAGTGGGACTTTTCCTCTGTGACCTCTTGTAGATGCAACTTCGTTCCATGATTATGGTTCCATACAAAGAAGTTGTTTTGCAGGTGTTTTGTTTTTTTTCCTGAAGGAGCAGAAACTCCATCTTTCCAATGAAAGAAATTAGTTGAATTTAGACATTTTATTTAGACATTTAGACATTTATTTAGACATTTCTTCCCTACCCCAAATGAAATGAATTAGCTGGTTCTACCTCACAGCCACATGACGTAAGTAGACCAAAATATCACTAACTTATCTATAGAAAGAATTATTTAACACTCCTTTCTGGAATTATTTGCAACAATTGTATCCCATAACAGAGGGTATCCAAACATTTTATGATTGGCAAAACTTTAGCTTAGATCATCAGCTTTTATCCTAACTTCACAGCCCTGGAAATCCTCCACTGTTTGCAGCTAGGGACGATCCCACAGAGACAACTATCTTTAACTGAAGTTTTCCATACCTGATACCAGAAAAGTGTACCTTCTAGATTATTATTATTATTATTACTAATATAGAGCATGATTCTTTTGGAGATGGTTATATGAAATCAACTTTTCAACTTTAACTTCAATAAATATCAGATATATGCCTTTCTGTCTATATTGCCTCTAGAATGAGAACTAAAATTGCATAATATGCGTTAAATCATCAAATAAAAAAATGCAGCAACATCTTGTGTAGCTACAAGTGGTACTATACAGTACAATTTACAAGGTAATAGGCCTATTCATCATCGGCACATCATTCATTCCAGTTTCTCTACTCAGATGATGCAGAGCAGGAATTTTGATGGTCTATTTGTTCTTGCTTTGATTAAGAATAAAATATGGTTTGAAAATAAGAAACTTTGTCTGCTGTTTCGCATCTCTGAAATACCATTCTTGCGTTACCAGCATGGATCAGAAGTACTAAATATGCTGATCACATAATTATGAAATCAAAGGTTGCACCCAAATCCCATCTTTTCTAAATTCATTGTATCAAACGGGGATAAGGATCAAACAGAGATCCACTGCATTTCTAAACTTGTCTGCTTTGACACCACGATAATCCAGGCATTCATCAAGGACTCCATGAACCTGGATTCAGCTCCCTGCTGTGGCCTGATCATCCCATCTGACCTTAGAGAGGTCTCTTAGGTTGAAGAACATGATGTGCTTAAACACTACATCAACCTACCTTTACTCTATGGCTGTCTTCTAGTCCTCTACATCTTGCTGACTACACCTACATAGAGCCTGCTCTGCTCTGCTCTTCACTAATTAGGGATGAAGATGATTTAAGGATTGTGCGGCACTTAGATATTATGGAAATGAAGCTATAAAAAATCTTGTAGCAATAACTTCTAGTACAGTGGCAAACATGTACCCTGCTCTGTGGCATTAAGAGGGTTGGCTCTTGCATGACTCTCACTGGGAGGAAATGCTCTTGCTTTCAAAGTGCTCCCTTAGAGATTTTGCTCCCACCTCTTCCTAATATTTTTGGAGCGCCCATTTAACTCAAATGTCCAAGACAGCTGAGACTGAATGTTCCACTCAAAGACAACAACCTTCAGACTATGGTATTTTTTTATTGAGATCTTGTTTAATTGCTTTCGTGCCAGCAGTAGATGAGTTAAAGGCACTGAGGTACATGAGTGTAAGATGCTCTTTGCCTGGGCTAACTGACACAAAAACATGCTGTACACACAGCTACAGACAACTGTCAGAAGGTATGAGGACTGAAATCCTGCTGGGCCCCATGCTGCTCACCTTTCCATGTGAGCCAACACATTGCACAGCCCCACGCCAACCTGCTGACTCCAGACCCTGCTTTTTTTTGCTGCATTGCCAGTCTTCTCAGGGTTTCCTAAATAATGAAATATCAAAAGCATTGTAATGCTCCCCTGCTATCATGGTGATACACTTGTAGGCCTCTTTGGCTTGGCCACTAAACCACTGGCACAAGTCAAAACGTCTCTGCTCACTGAAGAAGGCCAAAAATGCTTGTGGCCAAAGCAGGTGTCCTGCTGTGGGACTTAGGACCGCAGCATGATCGCCAGACTGCACAGTATCCAATGCATAATTCTGTTCTGAAATAGCATCTGAAATTTTCATTTCATGGTCTGTGGCATTTCAAGTTTTTCTTTCCATTTTAAATATGCTCATTTCACAAAGTACAAAAGCAAACTTCCTTTCATAATCCTGTACCTCACAAACTCTCACTGCAACTTGAGAACCAAGCTGAATCTTTTCTCCCATGAACTGCCATCTGCAACATTTTAAGAGGTAATGTGAGCTTTCTCCACCTCCACTTTTCTCAGAGAAATCCTGTAGGTCTGACACCTCCCTTCTTCCAGGTAGTCTGACCCTTGTTCTCTTAAAACAATAAACAACCTTCCTCATGTAAAAGAAATGCCACTGCCACACTCCAGGCTGGAAAAAGTAATTCTGGTCATCCTGACTCCCTTCAGGGACACACAAACCAAACACACAAACCCCTGCCAATGCTGCTTTAACGGGGCCCATGTTGCACAGATCTCCTTCCAAATCCTTTCCAGCTCACTCCCAAACATTCACTAAAACTAGCATACACAATTTTCAGTGTGGATCCAGTATTTTAAAGTGATTTTTCAGAGCAATTTGTACTCTTCCAGTACAGCGAGTACAAGACAAGAGACGCTTAATGTGTTGTAGCTCCTGCTATGGCACCATCTTCCTAAAGCTGCAAGACAGAGCAGTTGCTGTAAATCATTGTTACTTCCAGCACTCAACCTGGTGCAGGCAGCTGATGGCAGTGCTGTCACAGGATGTAAACATGGACAGAATGAGATGCTAGGGTCGTGTCCATGGTCTCTGACAGGCAGGTAAGTGCCTGAAGGAGGGAGAGGCTCCACGCGTTTTGGCTTTGCTTCAGGCTGAGATTGGCATTTGCCAGCAAGAAGCAAGAGGACTGAAGATGGAAGGAGTGTAGCACAGTCAGGCAGGTGTGATGAGCCCTGGGACAGACAGGAGCATCACACTGTGCAAACAGGGTGTCCTAACGAGGATATGGTACTTGCAGGTGCACCCCTCCAAGGACATGATGTCCCTCAGGCACCCCGTTTTCCCCTCACTGCCAGAAGTCATCTGAAGGCACAAGCTAGTCAGACAACAGCAAATTAGCATCCTACTTTGGTCTGACAGTCCACTAAATAACCCACATTTTTCAAATTATATGCCCAAATAAGTGTTTATTTGATGAATGCTGCGGAAGAGCATTTTGCACTATCAACTAAATAGCAGTACTTGTTTACAAACCAGGCTAATTATGGAGCCATTATATTTACTGTTCTATGAGTTCGCTAGTGCTGCTGCAAGATTAAAAGTCAGAATTTGGCCACAAACCACTACAAATCTTTGACTCCGCCTATACATACTCAGAACCATTTCAATGGAACACAGGAAGGAGAACTGTGAGAGGACGGACTGATAATTATTTCCCCTTAATTAGGATTTGATCTGCTGTACGTTAGAGGGAAGAAAACAAGCCCAGATACACACACTCCTATTCATTCAGTAATTCTAAATGATATGGAATTAAAAACAAAGTGGTGAATCCCTCACTCAACATGCTCACGCAATTCCCATTAATGATACTGGTTATTTTGCTGTGACCAGCATGTGTTTTGAATGTTTAATTGTCATCAGAGGTTTCTATTCAATTAGATCTATTGGCAGCAAGACTTAAAAGCTAAGAAGGAGGAAGGTGAACCAGAGGTTAAAAAAAAATGCTATTTGCCTATGCAATGTTTTCCAGACCTGCAACATCTATGCCCCTTCCTCACAGAACAATGTTAACAAAGCAGAATTTATTCCTTCATTATTTTTCCACATAACTTTGGTGAAACTATAGCTGATACCAAAAGGAGTAGAAAAGTGAGGCAAAATAGTGAAGATTGGCAAGGAGAATTGTAAACACAATCTAGTTACTTGCAGCTGGGATGTTGAAAAACACAGGTATCATATTAATTGTTGTTTAGTCTTATATGTTGGACAAGCAGAAATCTGTGTTTAGATCTAAACACAGGCCTCTGATAGATTTGGAGCCACCTATTGAACATGCTCAAGATTCCTGTCCTGTTGTGGGAAAGATCAAAGCCCAGTGGTAAAATACACCTGTGCAAATCCCTGAAATACAGGTGAAAACAGCAGGTTTGGTGACCCTCTAGCATGGAAGATGCCTGTGTCACCACCTGTGTGCCTCTGCCCAGGTGCTGTTTCAGGGATCCCCTGCTTCACGAGGTAACAAAAAAAAAAAATTATTCTCTGCATTTGATCCGTGGCTTTGTGGTTGTTTTTGTGTCCTGCCTGTGCTGGCTCACAAACAAGGAGAGGAATCAGTCCTCTGTGCCATGCTGTCATCAACACAAAATGTGACACTAAGGTGCACTGCTCCTTGTTTGTGGGTCTGTCATGAAGTGAAGCTGGTGTGCTTCCACCAGCCTGAAGATGTCTGAGGACTCTGGTTACAAAGCTGTAACTCTTCATCCCTTCTCCAACACACAACTTCCTCCAGTGTGGCCATGGAGAACATGTGCAGCCTCTGACTTGTAATGGCAACCACAAAGTAAAGAGAGCTTCTTTACAAATTTTTCCATTCCTTTTGATTGTTGAGTCACCAAAATCAGGTAAAACATCATAGAAAGATGCCCGTCTGGGAGCTCTAAATTCTACAATCTCTCCTAATAAAATCAAAGACAGCTTTTCAAGATCTGGCCTGCAAGAAAGTATTTTACTGGTTCCCACAGAAGGTGGTAAGAACACAAAATTTATGATTTATTGGTCATTTAACCTCACAATGTATTAATTTTGTTACATATCTTGGTAAAGATGTGTGGGCTTCTGAACAAGAATTCCTTGGAGAATGCTAAAAAGCCCAGCTTCCACACCAGTGGATGTGAGGACTGCAGAGTCATTGCTCTGACTTCATTTGTGGGAGCAGGCACTTTTATAAATGAATGCAAGGAATCACTGCCTGGCCTTGTGGACCTGGAGGTTGCTGTCAGATCCCACTCGCTGCCCATGGAATTCAGCTCTTCATGAGCCACCCACAGCCCAAACACAGCAAATGCCACCAAAGAAGGGATATCTTAGACACTCATCGGCACAAAACATGAGCACACAGGTGTTTGTAGGACATAAAAGAGAAGGGGAAGATGGAAACTACCCAGGGCTATTAATTATCGTGGGTCTTCCAGGTATCTATGGCCAAGTCCTTCATGTCCTATCATTTACACAGGTAACCTCATCAGAGCCATGTGCAGTAACAGGTCAGTAAAATGGACTGGATTTGGTTCCAGAGAGAATTTGATCAAGTCAAATAAACCATTTTCATAGGAAATGAAGACAAATCAGTCAGAAATTGATTTCCTTTTCTTACAACAGTGATCTACCTCTCTATAAAATGTTATATACTCTCTACATTTCCCTGCAACAAACTTTAAGTGTAGGTTTTGTCAACGTTTGATAGGAGTACATGATCACACTAGACTGAGTCAGCAGAAAGATCTGTTAGGGCAGATCTGATAAGAAATTAGATGGGTGAATTATGCAGAAGACCTTCTGTAAAAAAAAATCTTTCATACTTTCTGTAAATTTTGATAGCTTGACAAATAATTTCAAAGGCAAGAAGTTTCCCTCCGCTTTTGAATATTTATGGAGTGGAAGAAATACTTGCTTGACACCAATGGGGAATTAGGATACAAACACAGCAGCATCTTTCCCCTCTTCCTTTAGCCCCCAGCAAACTCTAGATGTGCAAGACTGACTCCTCCAGCTGTGCCAGCCTGAGAGCCAGAGAATGGGGGATAAAGGGAATGGTGCAAGAAATCCAAACCAAAAGCAGATTTCTAAAGCTGTTGGATTGGCATTGTAACAGTATTTTGCACAAGTACTGACTTCGCTTGAAATGCAGAGAAAAATGCTGTGTTCAGATACAGCTATACTGAACCTGAGAGTTCTCAGCATATTTTACCTAATGAATGCAAAATTTGCACATTTTGTGCTGTGCTCAAAGAAATGTCAAGAAGCTAACCTAAACCCCCAAATGACATAACCTAAATCTAATTTAAAGGGCAGTGAGTATAATAACAAACCTTACAGGATTCCCATGTCACTGTATCTGACCAGCCATAGTAAAATGCTACTACCTCTGAATTTCAAAACTTAAAGTTAACTATTATGGGCAACGGTATCTAATACCGGGCTGGTACAAAGCCCATTAAGATATACCATCTGTGCAAACGTCTGTCCCTAAGCACACTTTATTTATACGATAAAAAATAATGGGTGTGATATGAAAAAACCTAAGAAATAATTAGGAATTAAAACTTGGTTTCAGATAGGAATGAACATTTTAAAATTAAAGTATCTAAAAATATACACATGTGAACGTTTGGTACAAGGAAAAGCACAATGATCTTGCACTGTAAATCAGCCTCGTCATGATAAAACCTCTTTCCTAAGCAAGAAGGATTCTTCAATGTCATGGTTAAGCCACAGTTGCTGCAAGTGAATCGCAGCGATACAGGTCAGGAAGCAGCAATAAGATCCCCTACCACAAAGAGAACACCACATCCTGATGCAAAGACAAGACTTTCAATATGTGATTTTGGTTTGAGGGCTTTTTTTCCCTCTGACCAACTGTATGCTCACATAGCAGCTAACACAGGCAGGGTGATGTTCAAGGAGAGCACAGCAGTCTGCTTACATCAACTGTGAGGTCAAGACCAAGGATTGAAGTTTTAGAATGAAGTCTTTTCAGTAAGGATACTATAAAACCAAGGTGTTAGAAACCTGAGAGTAAAAAATATCACTCCATTTTGTTTTTTTAAAGCTCAATATCTTCATTGCTGGTATGGGTCAAATAATGAGTATTTTCACATCTGTGAATGCCAGAGCATTGAGATACAATTATTGCATAGATTATAATCGATCTATTAATTAACAGTAGTGTGCTCCCATGCTTTGGCTGAGTAATTTTTTTTTCTGCTGGGAGATCTGCAGACCTTTGTGGATGAGGGTGGCATGATGAATGCCCATGTACAATGTGGCTTAGCAGGCTATTGCACAAGAAAAAAACATGCAACATGAGGGCAGCCACCTCCTCAGCAGCACCTTCCTCCAGCACAAACATCTCTCTTCCCTCTGTGTTTGCAGTCTCCAGTAAAGCAGTGAGCTCCAAGCTGTGCATCTGCTCAGACAAAGCGCTGCCACCCTGTGCTGGTGTGGGGCCTGCTCACACCCAGTCCCTCTGCCAGAGAGAGCCAGCATGAACACAGGCCAGCCTGTGGGATGCTGAGCTTCAAAACCTATGGGACCCTTGTGCATGGCCCTGTCAGAGAGCCTTGCTAACACCCTCCAGCTGATGAGGGCACTGTGGCCAGGAGAGGGAGAAGGGAAGAAAATGGGATCTCTCTTTGAGGATACTGCGTTTGCAAAGCTGCATCTATGAATAATGAATAAATAAAACTGCAGCTGCATTTTTCACGTATGTTGGAGAACAAGAAGAGCTTCTAATTTGGAGGGAGAAATTGATATTTGCAAAACTGAATATATATATATGCAAGGGCTTCTAGTAAAGATTCTCTGGCAGAAAACTTCAGCAATTTTCTAATTTGTTTATATTTTTGATGACTGACTAAGAAAAAATATTGATTGACAGGCCCAGAGATAAGTGTAAAAATGCTCAGAAAGTAGCAACTTACGAATGCTACTTTCATATAACATTTTCCCACTTATCAAGTTTCTCGTATTTCCAAATGGATGAGGTAATGTTAAAATCCTCTGGAACCAGAAAATTGTTTTCCACATAAGCCACATACTATCTTTCTACCTGCCTGCAATGTGCCCTGATTGCTAATGCCCTGCAAGCAAAAATGCTACATATCCTCCTTCTTAGTTTTTTCAACATTTTAAATAAACTGCTCCACATGCCATCAAGGATTTCAAGAGGTCCTCATGCCATTGGCACTGTTCTTCATCCGTGAGGACATAAACTTTCAGACAACCAGAAAAAATCTCCTGTTGTACCAGTATTTTCAGCAGGTAACACAGGCAGCTCAGGTAATTAAAGCTTGTGAGCCTGACTGATCGCAGAGAAAACAATGAAATGGCTGAGAGGGACTTGATTAATAAGGAAATAAAGATGGCTAATATAATTACTGCCAATCAACACAGGCTCACAGCAAGCAGATTTTGTCAAACTAATTTGATTTTTTATGGGATTTCAAGATGCTAAAAGTAACAATGATGACATAATAGACTTCTAAAAGCTAGTTTAAATAGTGCTTACTATAGGATGTTTTGATTAACCTGAACAATATAAAAATCAACACGACATATGTGAAAAGGATAAAAGTGTGAGTTATTGTTCATTCTTTAGGGAATTATTCTTCAGCATGTGTTTCCAGTGGGATCCTAAAGCTGTTAGCTCTCAGCCCTACTCTTCCTTATGTTTTGTCACTGATACGCAAGAAAACACAAAATCATTCCTAATAAAATTGGCAGATGAGATAAAGATTAGAGGAGTGGCTGAATAATGAGGAGACAGAGCCTGCGGTACAGAGGGGATTGGATTGCTTTGGGAATCAGCACAACCAGCCAACACAAACTCCAGCAGACAGAGACCATCCTGCTAACAGTGCTAACAAATCTGAAAAGGACTGGGGGAAACCAAGGAGTTTTCAGCTGAACATGCATTTGGGTAAGATGTTCTGCTAAAAGAGTGAAAGCAATCCCTGAATGTGGAAATACTGAATGGGATGTGAAATATGGTGTCCAGCTTTGATGCCCACAGTTCAAGACAGATATTGAGTAGTCAGAGAGTTCAGAAAAAAAGATGAAAGAATCATGAATGAGTTGGAAAACATGGTTCATGAGAAAAGGTTCAAGGTGTTCAAGAGACTTAAGAACAAAAAGTCTCTGCTCACAGTCCAAGACACAGTGTCAAACACAAACTGGATTTAGAGGGTTCTTCAGTCTGGCAAACAGACCCAAGAACTGGAAACTGAATCAGAAGCATCTGTTCAGACATATGGTCCATACTTTCTATAGGAAGGATGATTTACCACTGGAACATCTTTCCAGTTCTTCGACAAATGTCACATCACTAGACACTAAACACTTCACAGGATTTTTCTCTAAAAGATATGTCCTATTTCAACCTGAACTCATTTGAGAAAAATGTGGCCTGTGCAACCCCCATGTTTGGGGGTTTAAATTAGCTGATTGTAGTGTGTTCTTGGAACCTGAAAACTGCCATTCTACAAATATGTCTACTTATCAGGCAAAAAGGCAGCAGCAATGCAAATGTCTGCTGGAAAAATAAGTTCTCTCTTTTCCTGTCCTCCTTCTTCAGGTACAGTCTCTTTTTCCAGTTTGAAGATGCCAGTTGTAGACCAATGATTGTGAATCCTAGTCTCCAAAAGCCCTCAAAGAAAAAATAGGCCACCAAGAACAAATGCTGCAAGATTCACAGAGAGAGAGAAAGCTAGTATAAAAAGGATGCTGTAGACAAGAGACCTCAGATCAACCCCTGCTCCCAGGCTATTTGAAAAAAGACTCCTCAACAAGGCTGGATAGGCCGATAAATGCCCATCTTAAAGCTTTAAGTTTTCATATTGATAATCTAGGGATGAATTCTTTTCACCAATATTCTTTCTCCTGTCCTATGCATTTGTGCATGTGTACATTTATAGCAAACCTTTACTTTAAACGATCTTTAGCGCTGAAACAATTACCTGAAAACACTGTATCACTAAAAAAATCAGTGACCTGGAAAAATAAAAATCACTAAAATTTGCTATGTAACCTGCAGAAATTGAGCAGAATAACAGATGGGTCACAGTATTATTTCTCCAATTAATGGCTAAAGAGAAATGGCTTACTTGAGGGAAAATGACACTTTCCATTTAAACTCGTAGTATTTTAAGGCAACAATTTAGGGGAAATTCCAGCAGGCAATCAGAAGCTATTATGACCCTTAATATTTCAGGACTTGATCTTCACAGGGGCCAAACCCTGGCCTTTCTCTCAGGATGACGTCTTTATTTTATGCTAAGTCTTGTTCCTTCCTTCCATTAAAGTCACTCCAAGCCCAAAAGCATGAGGTAAAAAGGTGGTGAGCAGAGATATAAATAATATGTTCACTGCAGAATAAATTCATATCTAAATTACAGGCCAAGGGGAAAAAAACAGCTTCTGCAGAAGGCTCATCACATTCACTGCCTTCCCTTTCATATATATTTCTCTACCTTCATTCCCAGACTATTTACTGTTTAATAACTCATTCAAGGTCTTGCTTGAATGCTTTGATGCTTCTCGATTGAATAGATTTTCTTTGGAACATACTCCCTGAGCTGTATGCATTACATTTGCTATGAAATATATTTTGACCAATATATTATCATAAAAAAACCCCAAACCAAATGCACACATTTTTCAGCTAAGTTTTTAAAGACCATTCCTTGACTTTAGCATACCAAAATTTGGCAAAATAGTAATTGTGAGGGTGAAGATAAATTCCTATTATGGTATCTCTAATATATTTTTATTTATGCCACTGAGTTTCATTTTAAATGCAGGCTTCTAGATGTTCCTTATTTTGCATGAGTAAAAACACTCTAAAACCATCCAGCAGAATTGTGCCATCCCCATGCAAACAAATTTCCCAATCAAAAAAATTAAGACTTTGATCTTAGAGTGACAGTAAGATCACAGCCTGGTAATGATTTATTAGTGACACCTTCACTGGTATCTTTGTCTTACCAAGCCTAACTCCTTCTGTGATTAAGGTTTTGTTTCGACTGTTAGCAATACAAGGAGATTTTATCCACCTTAATTATACCTAAAGATTTTCACTTTCACAACACTGAATTTCTGAACATTCAATGGCTGTTTACTTTGTTTCTGATCTATTTCTCTAACACACTTGAAAGTGAATTTTTCTTAAGATTTTTTTTCCCTTTAATTTTTCAAACCCATCTGGATGGTGTAAATATTTTTCTTCCATATTGATTTTTGTCCTTTTTTCCCTCAAAAAATGCTAATTATTTTACTAGCATTAATTGAATCTGACTCATTTATGTTCGATTAGCCATTTCAACACATAAATTGCTATTATACTCCAATAACCTTGCCCACCGATATTATTCATGCAAGCAAAACTACAGGAAAAGTATTAGTTAAATTGTTATTTTAATTAAAAGTAACATTTTCTGTTGAATCCTTTATTCTGCTGTATTCCCCTATGAACTGTAATGATAATTATCCCAAGGTATAAATAAGAAGTTCAGGCTTGCAAAGCCAAGCATCCTACAGATAGGAAATGCCAAAACTAAGATAGGTGCAGATGCCAAATGTGAGCATCTCAGCACCCTTTTAACACAAATAATGGCAGTCATTAAACATAATGATATATTAAATATCCAGCAAGAGTAGAATATATTCAGCAGCAGTCCTGCATTTAGCTGTACAGATTAGGATGCTTTCAAGTACTCAGCATAAAAAGGGTAATTAATCTCACCTAAATTTGCTGTTTGCAGTGCTGCCTCTGAAATCCACAGAGACTTGTTCCACCTGCTCAAGGCTGGTGAGCTCAACTCTTCTCTCAGGATGCAAGCCAGGGAGAAGCCCAGCACTCTTTGTTCCTACAGAGACAATTGATGTAGGGAGTCCTGCAGGGATTGATGTAGCTCAACCCATTATAAATCCAGTCTTTAAAGAGTGAAAGCAAGGATTCATGTTTCCTTCTCCAGAAGTGTCAGAGAGACATGATCAACAGATACACAGCAGGTTTTACTAAGCCAAGTACAGGCTTAAGCCTTGTACCATGCCAACTGGAAGAGAGCAAGCTGCACAAATATAGAAAGAATTTGCCTGAGAATTTATTTGCTTTTTGTGGCTGTGGCCAGTCTTGTAGGCTGAAGACACTACTTAAAGAAGGTGCTCACACCATACTTCATGGCTGAACACCAGCAACCAAGCTGATGTTCTTAGCAGAGCTTCATCAGCTGCAATGACTGTAAGGAGCACAGTCAGAAACCTGGAAGGAGTGAGCTGGGAATAAACCAAGCGGGTGTGTGAAGCAGTGTGAGCATTGTGAGCAGTGAGAGAAGTGTGAGCAGTGTGAAGCATGTGAGCAGTGTGAGCAGTGAGAGCAGTGTGAAGCATGTGAAGAGTGTGAACAGTGTGAACAGAGTGAGCAGCGTGAGCAGGTGGCCCAGCACAGCCTGCAGTTTGGTTCGTTTGTTCCACAGCTCGCACAGATGCCAATGCAGGAACACTCCACCAGAAGCAAACTCAGTGAATAAGATTTGTGAGGCTGATCCTCTTAATTTTTCAGGATGCAATTTCAAGCCCAATTACAAATAAACCCTATTTAATCTGGATTTCCACCAAAATCATCTACGGGAAAGCTGCAAGTGCAGAGAATTGGAAACCTCACACCTCCTTAGATGTCTTGATTTACCCTTTAGCTGAGGGCACCACAGCTCTGATGGCCACTGTGCCTGACTACCTCTGGCCCCAGACTGAGGTACATCCATTCTGTTTAACAAAGGAGAAGCTTTTCTTGGGCTCCTACCTACCCAAAAGCAATGTCTAAGCAGATTGTTGCAGCATATGCCTATATTAAAGCAACACAGCAAATATAATGAGCTCAACAACAACAGTATTATCTCCTTTAATGGGAGATGACCACAGATGCCATAATTTATGTGGCCATTTACTTCAAACAAAGACTGTGGCATGTAAATCACTCCTACCATCCTGTGATCTATCCAGTCACTGTGCAACACAATGTCTGTGAGTCAATTAGAGAGTAAACTCATGGTTTCAAAAAGATGCTTTATATAAACTGAGGTGCTGCAGTAGGAAGGCTGGAGAAGCTTTACCACCACTATCCCAATAGCTGCCTACTCTCTCCTAGCCCTGGGGATGTATTTTATTTCTCCTTAAATGATTATCTGCCTTAGCTGAATGCTGTTTAATTCCTTTCCAAAGGGCAATGATTTTCTCGGAAACAGACAAACATTCTTCTTTATTTCAGAAACCACGACTCTTAAAATAGAACATATTCATCCTAAATCGGATTTGCAGTCTCCTTCTCACAACCTCCTTTTCTACTTTACTGGTAAAAATCTTAGAAGTGTCAAATCCACATGGGAAAGCTAATGACATGAGGTGGAAAATTCATACATAGAGTATGATATCTGCCTAGCCAATGTATATGTATTTCATTCTAGACAGCAGGTTTCCCTCCTGTGATCACTTCAGAAAAGGAGGAAT
Source organism: Aphelocoma coerulescens (assembly GCF_041296385.1). Lineage (NCBI taxonomy): Eukaryota > Metazoa > Chordata > Aves > Passeriformes > Corvidae > Aphelocoma > Aphelocoma coerulescens. The sequence continues at coordinate 14,104,487 of NC_091014.1, read as the reverse complement.
ACTCAGTAACTAGTCTGTGAAACAATGAATATATAAACTTAAAAAATAATTTTTGTAGTGGCTTATGTAGTATGAGATGAAACTTTTGAACTTTGGGTTTCTCCTTCATCAGTATGAGCAATGACATTTCTAAGAAGTACCTATTTTGTAGCTCAGTAATTGGATAAAACAAATTGTCACAGAAAGGAGATGATACAGAAGATACAACTTATGTAAAATGAAGTAAAATGTCATCTCAGTATAAGGTCATTTTGTCTGACACTTCATTTTTGGAACATCGAGCAGATACACAAGATCTCTTTTTTTCCCCCACCAATTGTTCTATTAACTAGGCAAATAAAAGTTTTTTAAATATCACCTTTAGTCTCTTTCCCTTAAATGTAGCCCTTCAAAAGAAAATTAGATCTTGGGTTGAGTATAAAACATTTATCTACTGATACACCAGGGGTTACAGACAGGAATATTTAAAGTTTAAAATCAGCCTCTCAACTAAGTCAAAGGCCCTCACTGAATCAATACAATAAAGTGAAGGCTCATCTGTTTCTGCTCATCTGGTTATAAGGTTACAGGTCAATATGAATTCTATATTTTCTGAAAAGTGGCTCTAAGAAATACATATGTTTGCAGTCTAAGGCATTTGGAGAGAGGTTCACCTGCTCAAGCGTAGGCTCCAGTGTGGTGAACAGGTATATCTGAATTGCTGTTCAGAGTTTGTTTAGAGGTATAACAAAAAGAGGCAATGAAAAAAAACCAGACACTTCTGAGGTTTTGGACTAGATATTTATCTCATCCAAAAATAGAAAAAGGCAATTTCTCTCTCTTATTTAACTATAAGAAGCTTCAGATGTAGATGTCTACCTTGGAGATGTCTTAAGGCCTTGCTGCGATCATAAGGCCCATGGCCATTCTCTCCAACATACAGCATAGTTTATTTTTTTATTATTGTTTTTGAGAAAGTGGTAATAAAACATCCATTCTCATCTGTGGCATGGTTCTCCTGTGAGCCATCGGATACTAAGTCAGTGCACCCTTCTAGGTGAGCATCTTTGCTGAACATTAACTAAGACCTGGTGCATACAGGTCTGTAATTTTACAGACAGTTACTATACAGAAGTAGTCCTGGGCTTTTATCAGATTTTAAACTTAATTTAAAGAGTTTACAACCCCTTCAGCCTCTGTCAATACGTTTTCTGTTTCATGATACATACACAATTGCGAGAAACCGCAAAAAGCAGATTTAAATAGATCTAGACTGTCTTATCACATCCTTTCAGTTATTATTTAATAAATTTCTTCCTCTCAGTTTCTCCTTCCAGAAGACAAGCTGGAATTTGTTCAACTCTGATAGTCTCTTCACAAAATGTGGTTCAGATAGTTTTTATTTGTTGCACTTTTCAGTGAGTATATAGCAAGTTTTCCCTTTACAATTATGTGCCTTGAACCGCTTTTGATTCCTGTATTCTTGTGAAGAATCTTCTATCTTTATTTGTCTTTTTAAAGGCATGCAATTATTTCCATCTGATATTTCCTCCTTCCTACATTATCAAAGATATCATGAAGTAGTTTTCTTCAACTACTACTTTAGATCCTTGTCTTGAGAATGTCTATCTTCAGAATCATAGCACTATTAAAAATCCAGTATTTCCTTTGTTTTTCTTCCCTTGTGACTTGCAGAAAAAATTAAAAATGGAGATAATACAATGAAATAAAATTATTACAACCCTTAGAGATGTCTGTGCTCTAGAAACATGAAAGCTATCCTGGAATATGACTATTACCAATTCAAACATGGAGTCTTTTGTCCAGTATGGATCTGGATGCTTTGTAAATATTTCTGGTTTCTATTGTGCTGTAGCATTATGCACAATAATAAGAATAATCAAAATTCATTTTCCCTTATTTTCTGTAATTTTTTTGATGGAAAGTGAGGAGAGAGAGAGTATAAATTCCTCCAACTAAAGCATTTTATTGATCTCCATTGATGAAAGCAAAATGTAGGGTTATTTTCTTTATTTTTCCTATTTTATTTCTCTTCGCTTTCACTAGAAATTTTATCTTGCTTCTGAGAAAACTACAAGGATAAAAGGTACCCTAGAGATGCCACCAGGCTGCATTAGGTGATATTTTTAATTCTCTCAGCTTTTTTTTCTTTTGGTTGTAAGTACAATATATTCTTGACTATCTATTGATAGGATATTTGCCACATTATGAGGGCAGAATAACACATATTCAAGATATTTGATGATGTTATGTCTCTTTGCTACTCTATCTGTTACTTTTTAAGAAGCATGCACTATAATAAATACCATGGAATGTATGAAGCATCCAAAATATTACTATTTGGCTGAATTTAAAAATATCTTCCATGTAGGTCTTCTATTTGGTAAATACACAGTGACTAAGTAATTCTTTCTTTTCCTGGATGACTGAACTGCAAGCACTGGTGTTCTGTGTTTCACAACATTCCAGATGTAGCTGATATATTTTAAAAACTAGATTATGTCTTCCAGATATTAGTAGTTTACCTCTCTATCACATAACAGTTCTTATTTGACATCTTCAAGATGTTTATCAGCAGCCTGTCACCTGTACCTGGTTATTTTGTACTCTTATCAATAACGTCAGCTTAAAAAATAATACTAATAAGTAGATACTGACTTCTGCTGAGATGAATATCAAGATTTATTGACCTCAGGGCAAACATTTACCAGAACAACCTACAGTCAATAATTTCTTTGTGGAGCAATAACCCTTGATGTTCACGGAAATACGAAGGCGATGTCATGCATGTGCATTAAAGTCTCCCTAACCCACACTGCAGTAGTCTGTAAGCCTACCCGAAAACAAATTTCCAGGCTGCACCTTCTGTACAGAACAGTACAATGATTATTTCTCCTTTAACTGAAAAGAAACCTCACTGAAGAGGAAAGGATTAAGAAAAAGGTAAAGAGATTTCATGAGTAGCCCCTCTGTTCTCATTTCCTCAACAGAACCTTTTCAGGAACAAAGGAAAAATGAATATTCTGTTGCTGGAGAGGGTAACTCTTACCTTCAGTCATCCTGCCACACTTCCAACATAAACACACAAATCAAGACCTTACATACTTGATTTTGTTTCTCTACATAATTTCTTTAATAACCAAAAAAGTCTATAAAATCTTCTATGAATTACAATCTCCCCTCAGAAAAGCAGAAAATATTCAGCACAATCTTTGAAATAACAGAATTCCAGATTATAGATTATCTGTGTAGCAGAATTTTGCAGCCATTGCCATATCATGCCTGATACAATCTTCCTTCCACCACCAGTCTTTACACATGAACTACATCTGAAAAAAAAAGATGGCAAAGAATTGCAAATAATAGTTGTTTGGGTTCTTTAAATAGAACATCCTACAATGCAAATTCCACTTGAGAGGAAAAAATTAACTGCTCTTCCCAGACTCTGATTCAGACGAACACTTCTACAGATCTTAGTAGGACCAACAGGGAAAATGTGTGTGTGTTAATTTGCCTGCACAAACAGATGTTCCAGATCTCTGTATTAATGAACTTGGCCATGGCAGTCACTTACTGACTCACTACAGGAATGTTAGAGTCATTAGTGTAAGCCAGAAAATGTATGACAATGTTTGAGTACAATACCTCCTCCTTGGCTAAAATGGCCTTTTCCCAACTCCTTCCATTGCCACCTGAAGTATCCTTGTCAGGTGTGAACCCTTCACCTGTCACAATGAGCCCAGATTGTCATGACGAACTCGTATTTTTCATAGAGCCTGATTATCTCTTACTGCAGCTTTGTATTATTCCAGCTTTTTTTAATTTTAGTTTGGTACCTCCAGGCTAAGCAAGACTCCAGCCTGAGGTTTGTACACATCACTAAACTCTAAGCACTCATTTACATTTTTGTTCTTTCAGTCTCTCAAGTTTCCAGACTGAGAGAACAAAACAAGTTACCTTCCTTGCCAAAAAGCTTCCTCTTCATACATCTTGTCATTTACTGTGCCATCTCATTTATAGTCAAACCTTCTCATTTATATCCTGATGTACAGCTGACTGTTCCTCTGCATTTTAAAAGAAATCTATCCACCAACTTCTTTATATTCATCATATTTGAATCAATAGATAACACTGCTTTATTGTGCTTCCAGAAAAAATTATCTACAGAACCTACTACAGTGTCTTCAGACACTTTTACCTCTCCCCTTCACCCACCTCCTTGGTATTCTACCACATCACTGCAGCTCTCAATGGAAAATACTTCTTCCCTTTGGCTGGGGAGAGGATGTTTTGACCACCTGTCAGCTCACAGTTGGGGTTCAAATGCAGATGTCCCAACAGCCACAGTTGGTGGTGACAGTTTTTAGGACATGGCTTGACCCTTTCAACTTAAACAAAAGGGTATTTTCAAATCAGGTTAAACGTCACTGAAATCAATGGGGTTAGCTACCACCATTGACATCATTACAAATGACAGAGAAACACGCATTTCTAGTTAAAGTCTAGGTACAGTGCATAGAAAGTATTCAAATGTTCTGGAAGAAACAACAATGTTGAGTATTTTTGGGTGCAGGGATATATATACACATATATATACATATATATATATGTGTATATATATATATACACACACATATATATATGTATATACATATATATGTGTGTGTGTGTGTGTGTGTGTGTGGAGGGGGGAGGGCATGGTCACGAATGTTTAAGGGCAGCTTTACAGTGATGCCTTTTCCTGGTCTTAAAATCAAGAGTCATACACGGTTAGAAGGGGAAAGGGATTTTACCTTGGTATTTATTTTAGGAATCCTTAGGTGCACACATCCAGGTCAAGTGCACCAAAATGCACATCGCAATGCCCACCCCCAAAAGATCTGGTATAACATTATAGGTTTTACTAAGTAGCATATCTATCCAAGATTCCCCAATGAGAGGCTCGAGTGAGCCCCCCCCTCCCCAAGGAACCTTCCCCTGGATGGTCCTATCTTAGTTTACAGAATGTGTTCTGGAGAGGACCTTGGGGTCTGGTGCACACTGATCCCTAACTACAAAACTTCTAAAATATTTAGTCTCTTTGCTGAACAAACAAGTCCAAGAATGTAGGCAAAAAGCACTAAGAATACAGAATTTGTAAAAAGATATAACAAGGGTATAAAAGAAAAGGCAAAAAATCTTCATGGCATAAATAGGTGAAGAAACAAGAGGACATCCCGCAGAAACAACCCCAGGGCATGGCCACAAGGGACAATGCAAATAAGGGTTGAGCTCTGACAAAAACTCCCAACCAGAACAGTAAGAAGAAAAAGAAAAGACATCTGTGTAGCTACTGCAGACTGAGTTCCTCCTGTATATGGACAAAGACTTTGGTCAATCTGGAATTTTGAGAACAGAAATTAGCTAGAACAAGGATATTAGAAAATACACCACAAACATCAACTCTGAGAAGAAATCAAAGGATATGCAAGAGGGAAGAATGGCATAGAGCCACTGGATGTCCATTTGGCCCACTCAAAAGATTTATGCTTTAGGAAGAGACTGATGCAGCTTGGGACCCTGCCTTTCCTGTCAGTTACGAAGTGTCCAGACAGACAGTTTTAGTACAGGGAAAAGTGTTCTAATCCAGAATGGTCTAGGGCAAACTAAAATGGCTAAAGGATGGAGAAAATTTGCCCTGCACTAATGAGAATTTACAGGTATGAGAGACTGAAATGGTTAATGGCTTAAACATTGCTAGAATCATCAAAGGACTACGCCCACTGTAGCAAACTGCAAAGAATCAGCTGTTCATTGACCATGAAGTATATATATGCAGGGAAAAGTCCCAGTCCACCTCCTTGCAAGGTAAGTATTTCCTTCCCTTGGGAAGCATGGCACTTGAGTCCTACCCCAGTATGGGTTTTAAGATGCAGCCAGCATACACACCAAGAGCGAAGAGCTCTTCCTGTGTGTCATTTAAGACATAGCCTATGATACCTCTTCCAGTGCAAAAGGTGCTTCTGGTTAATAACCAGGAATCATTCTCCCAATGCCATTCAGTTTGCCAGCAGAGGGGCAGCAAGGGAATGACACTGGAGGACACCAACCCACTCCCTTGCCAGCTTGCCATGGAGCAATACCCTAGGGGGAAAAGCACCATTAGCCAGTGAGAAAATGCATAACTGAATTTAACCACTCTCTGGGCTCCTCTAGAGTTTTGGTTAGGAAAAAAAAAGGTAAAATCAAATCAGAATTGAAGAAAACATACCTTATCAAAGGTAGGAGAGACAATCTTTTGAGGTCCTTTCCAACCTAGGTAATTCTATGAGTCTATGAAAATTCAAGTAATTGACAATAATTTTTATCCATTATTACAAATAAGTGATAACCTAACTCTTCAGCAGGTTAGAGCAAGTGAAATATAAAAATAGCCTTGTGTTGGGATTTTAGGAGTTCTCCTTCTGTTTTTTTTTTTTTCTCTTAAAGAATTTTCCCCATACATGTTGCTGGGGGGGAGAAAAACAGAAGACCTGGCCATAGAGGGAGGGGTCCAACTGACTATTCTCTTTCACCTGCATTTGTGGGCTGTTAGTTCCCGGTGTTTGGATGGAGAGAGAGGCTGGAAGGAATTCGTCAGCGCTGCAGACTTCTGCTTTTTCAGCTGCCTTCCTTCCTTCTACCGGAGAAATACCGGGATTCCCAAGCCTGCCTTTCCCTGCCCCGCCAGGAGCTGGGCCGTGGCCGCCCTGCCCCACCATTGCTTCCAGCCTTCGCTACTCTGTAGCCCCGCACACCCTGCCTGCTGAGACCTCCAGGGGTTCCCACTGCAGCTCCAGAGTTTGATACATCTCATCTGCCACCCAGGATTTGTGCTTGTCCCTGCTGTTCCAGCCTGCTGTTCCAGCCTGCTGTTCCTGAGGGTCCGGCGGACACCGGGATCGGCTGCCCAGGGGTTTGTGAAGCCTTTGTCCCATCCCTTCCCGGGATCCCAGGGCGCCGGTGCCGCGTGCTCCCCGAGCTCGCTCCGGAGCGCCCCCTGCAGCCGCGGGGGAACCATCGCACCTGCCCTGCTCACCGGGAGCCGCCAGCGCCCCTGCCGGCTGCGAGCGGAACTGCACCCGAGGGGAAAGGGCCCGACAGCCGAGAAGGCCGGGACTGGGTTTGTGGTTCTGTTCATTGTTACTGCCATAGATATTGCTGTTTGTTTGCCTGGTTATACATATATATATATATTAGTAAATAACTGTTATTCCTATTCCTCATATCTTTGCTTGAAAGCCCCTTAATTTCAAAATTATAATAATTTGGAGGGAAGGGGGTTGCATTTTTTTTTTTTTCATTTCAAGGGAGACTCCTGCCTTCCTTGGAAGACACCTGTCTTTCAAACCAAGACACCTTGGCAAGGTGAAGTGGACAGAAAGGATAGAGGAAACAGTGTTTTCACAGCTGAACACAGACTGCAGCAATGTACAATGACCTTTCTGGCTTGGACAGTGTACCTGTCACATCCGACAGTCCCTGAGAGGCAGCATAAAACAGTTCACCTCTCTCACCTCCCACATTATCTGCAAATGATATCCTAAGGCCAGCTAAAAATTCTGCTAGAATTGGGATATTCTAAACAGGTCTCAAATAAACTGACAACTGCTAATCTGACCCTAAAGCCGAAGGACTGAGAGTTGTTCCAAAGGCCTGAAGTTTATTGGAGGTATGTTATCAGCAAAACAAAATTTCATCAGCGTAATGAAAGGGAGCTGTTCACTGAACTGCCCAGCTCTCCAAGCATTCACAGATATGTACAGTTTTGTAGGACTATACACCTATTATAGAATATTTAAAAAAAAAAAAAATTACCATTGTTGTAAAACTGTCCAGCAGACAGATTTGCCACTTTCAAAGTTACAAAGGCTCCTGTCATTGTCCCAGCATTGGCTTACTCATGTTTCCTGTTCTCATACTGGATAGAATAAACCAGTAAAAGTTTGGGAAGTAGCAACAATTTGGAGAACTATTGACATAAGGGCATGCTGAGTTGAAGTGGATGGCAACCTTCTACAGCAAAAGAGTAATTTCATGGGGAAAGATCATTGTACAACCAGCAACAAAACCCTGTTAGTAGTGACAGTCATAGAATGTTTGCAGCTTGGCCTGTAGATAACGCTGTTCTGATCATGACTGAGCATCCACCCTGACAACACCTCGAACAGATTCTGCAAACCTGCTTAATTGGAAAAACTGCAGCACTGTGATTGTGAAGCCCCCCATGAGGAAGCAATGCTGGTGCCTTGTCAAGCCAGTCTCGCTGAAGTGATAGACTGCAAACACTGCTCTAAGTAGAAAACAAAAATCTGATTTCTCAAAGGAGCAAGTATACTCGGGAAAAAAATTACTGTCTTCTCTCATCTTGTACTCTGCAGAAAGGGAAACGTTGCTGATTTATCCACAGGTGATAAAGTGGGACTGGAAGAACAGATGCCAAAGTAGATAGATTCTTCCTGTGTAGAGGGGCTTCTATTTCAGGGCTGCAGAAAAAATCAAGTGCATCCCCAATACTACGAACACATTTCAAAATTTTAAATCACTGAAAATGTTGGGATTTCTATGATAGGATGGGCTTTGCTAAAATAAACTAAACAATGGACATGAAGATGGTGAGTTCAAAAGGGTTTTGAAAAGGATAAAGATTCCAAGCTGAAACCAACACTTTGTCTCCATGACCACTGTCAGCTGTATTAGCTAGGTTCCATTTTCCTGGTGAAGTACCATGCTCTGTGTGACAACCATGACAATCCCTGGGCCTGCAGGCAGACCCCAAAAAGAAATCTTGTACTTCTCGGAGGCTGGAAGAGAAATAAACAGGGAGTGAAAGTACCTGCAGAGGTTTCAGATCTGGGCTGTTTGGGTTTACTACAAGAAATCATGTGACAGACACAACAATTCCACCTCAAGTTTTGAACTATTGATCTGCTTTCTGTTTAGTAAAAAATTAAAGAAACAGCCCTAATTATGATATCTGGGTTAAACCTTGCAGAAAGTGGCAAAATTAGCCACCGTTTTGGCTTTGAGACAGAGGGAAGAGATTGGCTAGTCCTACCCCAGATGAGCTTATCTGCAAGGGTGCACATGGGCACTTGGCCAACCTGGGCAGAGCAGCTCCACTCAGCTCTGCTCTGGACAGGGATGTGTGTGGTAAGGGAAGAAGAAAGTGAGAACTCAGATGGAGAAGCAGTGAGACATCCCAAAACAGATGGAAGAAAACTACCTACTCCATACTGATTTTGCCTGCATACTCAGCTCTGCAGGGCTAGCGCATTTTTATAAGTAATTTCCTCTGCATCCTTTCTGTCTTCATTCGGAAAAAGTGCCCCAGTACATGGAATTTTTCTTACCTTTACAATGTCCAAATCTGACTACATCTTGCCCGTGTTAGCCCAAGACTTCACAGAAGTCAAAGAAATTTAGTTTTACTTATATTTAAAATTTGAATTCTTAAATAAAATACGTCAACCTGTTTGGGAAATATTCAAAAAGGTTTAACTTCCCAAAAAGGCCAGGATTCAGTCCTTCCCTGGCATAGCTGTGTCCAGTGCTAATCAGCAGGCCTTGTTCCTGGATTCCCTTCACATTAATAAAGAAAAGCATCTTAGAAAGGCAGTGGGAAGGAATTACACGTGGTTATTCATTTGGCCCTTTACTGAACCCTGAGCTGGTCTGTTTATTTTTTAAGAAACTTCACGTTTTACCACTGTAATGCTTGTGAACAAAGTGAACAAACTCCCTGTTCTGCATATCTGCTCTTTAAAGAACTCCTCATCAACTGAATTCATCAGCTCCCTGAAGGTACATTTTCAGCTAAGACAGACAAGGTTGTTTTCCAAGGATATTATTTCTGGGTTAGCCTTTCTAGTTTCTGCCTACTCAGACAGCTAAAGCTTTTCACTAAAAGCATGGAAACCATATTCACAATCATGATCAAATCCATTGTGACATAGGTATCCACAAACTGAGTAGTTTTATTTTCCTTACCAGTGTGCCTTGAGATAAGCAGATAGCTCAGACAAATTTCTGGAGCAAATGTGCTCCAGAGAGGATGACAAATAAAATCTCCCTCATTGGTGGTTTGGTGTTAGGAGCAACTGACACACTTTGGAAATTATTACAGTTTCCCAAAAAAACACCATCAATACTTTGAGAGTTACACAAGTCTGCTCAATGGAAAATAGCAGCAGCCACAACTATTAATTGCCATTAATTTTAACTAGCAGTCCAGGTGATGCTGCTGGCTGGGGCCTCCCATGGGGATGGGCAGCCTTCAAGGGCCAGGCAGGTGGAGAGCAGCTGTTCTGTTGCAACGGGGGTGAAGGGCAGACACTGGTGCAGGTTTGGGGAGAGGAAAGCAGGGTAACCTAACCCCAGAGCCCCACCGCAACCCTGGAGGCACCCAGGACTTGTGTCACCTGGCAGGAGGGCTACCTGAGAAGCCCAGCTTGTTTGACTTATTCAGGAACACGGATGCGCAGACTGCACCATCAGGCTCTGTATCCCCTGTCCTCCTCCCAGGGGTCCAGCTGCTCCGTTTGAGGTCTACTCTGCACCGTGCAGTGATGTGATCCTGGGTATGACTGCTGGGAGAACAGCTAAGCTGTGGGAAAAGGATGTGTGGAGAAGGCTTGACCCAGACCCGCTGTGTTTGGGCTTAGATCTCTTGGTTTTTACTGGAATATACTCTAGTGATGGGAGCACCTGGCCATGCGCCATGCTGACCCTCATGGATGGGCTTCCCTGCCCAACCTTGGAGCTGCCTGTTCACCATGGATGCGTCTGGTGGATGTCTGAACCTGGTTATCCTCATTCCCCTTGCTTTATATGGATGCCACTGTTCCAGGTTTCTGATCTGCTGTGTCAGCAAAAGAACATTGAGTTTGCAAGGTACTTCAAAATCTTTAGAAATAAATTGTGTTTGACAACTGTATAAATGAAATTAGCAATGTGGCAAACTGCACAATGTCTTCATAAACGAATGTGATGAGCAAACCAACTTGGCCTTTAAGAGGGAGAGGCATAATTTTTGCTTTCAAACATTTTATTCAAACATCAGTGTTTCTGCACCCAGAGATGGTAAATTCGGAAGGACCCTTATGTGCTTTTCAGAAAACCATACCTAAGAAAAATCCTCAAGATTCCTACAAATTAGCCCAAAATTGTTACACAGTACCCAGATATAACACCAAAGACATTTACCTTTACCTGATCTCCAAAAAGGTTATGTACTTGGTCCACATTTTCAGAATACTTTTGGTGGTGTGTTCAGATTTAAAATAACAGGAGCCCATTATCTAAAAGACTCATCAATTCTTTTTGTTGGCTTCCAGATTATTCTAGTATTTTTTAAAATTCAAGCATGCCTGTGTATGTAGCTTTTATATAAAATTACCTAAGTCACAAAATGTATGTAATTGAGTTATCTCACCCCAGCAGCAGAAAGTTACTTGGCCCTAGCAGGAGAAATTATGGTGGCAATTTTAAAGGTTGTAATGAAATGTTAAAACGGTCTTTTTCTTTCTAATATTAGATGACATCATATACCTCAAAAGCAGCAAGTAATTAAACTGTGGCTTCCTTTATTAGGTAAGTTATTTTAAGGCAGTCAGCAAATCACTAGCTCTGTGGTTTAAAACCCTACAACCTGCCTTTTAGCTTCTTGGTTGTGGGCTTGGCTAGAAAAACAAATCCTTTTCATTCATTGTCTGGGAAAGATAACTACCATTGAATTACTGATTTGTAGCTGACAAGTTTATCTCCTTTACTCCTGCACACCGATCTGGTGTGCATTGGAATTAATCTGGGACACACCCTAAGAGTATTTATCAGTGCACTTCTCCCTCCATGGCTCCTAGGGTCCCGTGGCTGTTCTCAGGTGGGCTTCTTCCTGAGCAGCAGGCTCCACATTTCACTGGCTCCATCTTTGTAGTCAGCAGCCGCTTACAGCAGCAGCTGGGCGATGCTATGGCTGCTTCCATCATTCCCTCCTCTGTGCATGCATTAAGCATGAAATCAAGCACACTTGTTTGCACCAGCAGCTTCATAACCTGTCCTAGATTTCTGGGAAATAGAGATTTTCCTCTACTCTCTTCCAGTTTCCTTATTCCCAAAAAGTTTGTCTAAGTTTTCCTCACTGAATTTTTCTGTTCCAGTATTTTTTTTAATTCAGAACATTGCTGTCATCTCAAATTTGTCTTGCTAAATACTTTTGCTTTCAATTCTAAGACTCCCACCCACCACCATTTATCGGTAAAAAAGATGAATTCAGATGACTAATAAATCTTTTGAGCTCTTTAGTGTTTGCAGAAACGTTTATTTGCCACAAACACTGACACAATATACAGAAAACTCCTCCATTGCATTTGAACTGTTAACAATATCAACTGTTAATGCAGACCTTTCACATAAAAAAAGTCAGATAGCTTACATTTTCCCCTTTAATCACTATTCAACTTCAAAATGCCTCTGTATGGAAGTGACAGAAATTATCTGTATTCAGTAAAAGCAGTAGGGACGTGTTAAACAAAGAAAACTCTTGTTCATTTGGCCTCTCACTGCCCGACTATCACTTATGCTACCCACCACTACCCAGGTTCTCAGGTCAAGGGACAAAGTAGGCAATCATGTAAATGACTGCAGTACAGACCTTTTTCTCCCATCTGCCTGCAAACAGAGAAAAAGAGAAATCACATTAAAAGCAATCACTGTTACTTCAGCCATCTGATTTTTCTGGGTCTTCTCACATCTCACCATGGTTTCAGTGACCTTACCTACTTCAAAGAGAATCACCAGAAAAAAGCGAGGAGGGAAATAATCTCCAAGGACTGTCAGTGAACACAGGAAGTTGCATTGTCCTTTCATAAGTGAGTCTTGATGAAGGTGTTAGTTTGTAAGTAGCATGACATTCCAAGAGAAAAATAAAGCTATAAGACTTTTAAAACACTCTCTCCAGCTCAACAAAGAATACCATAAATGCCTATCATTACCATACACCATCTTGCAACAGAAATAGATTCAAATTGTTTTGATATACAAAGATACAAATAATCGAAAGAACAGCTATAGGCAGGAAAGCACAAAGTTGCAGCATTTACTACAGAAAAGTACACATTAATAAATAGGCACATTTGGGCTTTTTATGGTCACATATGTGACATTCAAAAGTCCCTGTTCAGACCTGTGTCTCATAGATGCAGATTTTGCTTAGACAAAGAGCAAATGAACCCAAAGTTTTCAGAAGACAGAAAAGAGCAGGAGAGAAGGAGGGAACACTCCTTATCAACAAGCAGCAACAGCTCCTAAGGAGAGCTGTGACACGCATCCATCACCTGTGTGCTCAACAACCCACTGCAGCAGATGCAGAGTAGGCTAACAACAAATAGCCAGATCCAAAACTGGCGAAAGATTCCAATCCAACAGTAAAAGCTTTGCAATAGATTATGGCCAAGAGTGAATGTAGGACACTGGAAAGCTGAGTTCAGTTAGGCATCAGCAATTTTGCAGTCAGTGAAGTCTTCCCTTCAATGTGCTACTTCCCTCACAAAGTAATGATTCACCATTGTTGCGTTCACCAGAAGAGCTGGATTTCTTGTTCTCTACTCACTAATGAAGTTGGTTCTCATCACTTTTCAGTGCAGCCACTATTTCCCAAGATAAATGTTGAGTAAGAGGGAGACAAAGAGGAAATCACCGGTTTGCCCAGGCATCCCTGAGGAAAGACTTTATAAACTTGCCTAACTTGCAAAGCAAATCCCACCCTACATGTGGAGGCCCATGAACAGACTGTTTGGGTCTGGATCTGCCACAGCAAAGAAACTTGAAAAAGCAAACTTCTGTGATTCATTTCTGGAACATGGTTATGCCTAGCCCTTGTTAAGTCAATGCTAATGTCTTAAGGTCTGCTGTCCTAAGTTTTTACAGAAAGTTAAAAATAATCCTACACATAATGTTTGGGATTAAGGCTATATAGCAGATTAAGGGTACTCTGTGAGGGTACACATTCATCTTTGAGCCCCAGCTTAGATTCCTTTCTCTACTGACCTATGTAAGAAACATAATCAAGCAATGATGATGAAATAATGAAACCACTGAAATACTTTAAAAATAGACATCCTTGGAATACATTCTATCCCTCTGCCTTATCTGTTGTCTGTTGATTTAAAAAAGTGAACTATCTGGGGTAGGTACTGTTCGTACAGTACGTAGCACACTGCTGGCATTACTGAAACACGAGAAATGAATCATCCAGGTTGGGTTTTATAACACTGCCTCGTGTCCAGCCTTGACAGGTCTGCAGGGTGCAACCCAACAGGTTGGCCACTGGTCACCTGAATTTATGAACTCCATAAAGAACTTGCCTTCACAGGACAGAAGATGTTGTGCTATAGTTGGCAGTTCAGTGGCAACAAAGTTTGCCTCATATGTGGGCCATATAATCATGCCAGCACTCGCAGGAATACCAAATTCATTGTGTTTTCAGATGGCCTGGTAAATGGGAGAGTATTCCAGTTAAATTTCCCATATCAGTATTCAGCCAAATAAAATTATCTGAACTGCTAAGGACTGTTAGGCTCATGTACATTTTTTAAACCCTTCCATCTGGTCTATTTATCAAGCATATGCAGTAATAACAACAAAACAGAAAAACTAAAACCAAACATAGTCACTCATGCTCCAATAGGTAAGTCTCACTTTGGAGCTCCTTAGAGCCACCCCTAGTGCATCTATTATGTCAGAAAACTCATTATAGCACTTTTATCTGAAATATTGCAGATATTAATGTAAATGAGAAAGCACTGACTGAAACCAAAAATAATATCTATACAAGTTATGTTAATAATGACTGAATTAATTACTGAACAGCACAGGCCAAACATACTAATATGGATGTAACCTTATGACACATCCACAGCCACAAAAAGGATGAAATATAAGACATTCCTCTTCACAGTTAATCTGGCTACACTGCCATCTGTGTTATGATATGGAAAATCTTCCAGAAATGGCTGAAGGCTGTAGCTCTTAATTATATATTAACAGGTATAGTTACTCTCTCTCTGATCAAGGAAATTAATTTTCATGAGGAAAATACCAACTTTACTCTTTTTTTCTTCAGAAGGCAACAGTAATTAGGTGTTGGACAGACAAAATACTGGTTATGGCAAGCTTTCCTTATTAACCTCATACAGAAAAAGAAAGTGTAACACACCACAATAACACCCCAAGAAATACTCTGAATTCTTAGAGAGGCCAGGAAGGACAGATATTAAATTTTGGGAAAGTTTATAGGAAGGCATGGTCTTTAATAAGGCCTCATTCATTTATTAATGAGAACTGATAGTAAAGGGCTTCCTGTAAGGTATGAGGCAGGAGGGGAAAAGAGCCATATACAATTAAAGAACGGCTATTGACAAAAAGCCTTTGGCCTTTTTAATTTATTTATTTGGCCTATTTATTTCCTCCATAAGGGGCAAACACAACAATAGCTTTAAGACCTGGTTCTGTGGAGCTGCACAGCAGGCAAGTGCATGCCAGAAAATTCCTCCTTTCCCAACTCACTGTGAGTGACAGGCAGGATTGTTCCCTGCAAAGGAAGGGAGGGAGACCAGCTGTAGGTAGCTCAGCCGGGGCAGAGGGGAGCCCAGGACATCACATCAGGCTCAGCACGCCCATGGCTCAGCAAATGACACCTCAGAGGCTGCTGTGCACTGCCATGAGCCAAGTGTTTTGCAGGCAAAACAGGAAAGAAGCTGGTTTATGCTGGATTCCAGCACTGCAGGATGGTCTTGTGTGTGCTGTAACCCTGGAAAGGGGATGGCTTTTCTACTAAACCTAAAAGATGCCCACTCCTCATCACAATGCAACCAAAACCTTTCTGGAGTTTTCCATCAATGCGAGAGGCATGCTGGGACTGCCATCATGGGGACCACCAGGACATCCTCCTGGGCAGGGGACAATTTCTAAGATTTAGGTATCTAGGCTTTCTGATTCCAAGGAAATATTTGATAGTGGGTATTCAGCATCTTACACAATAGGCTACTCTGGATTATTCCCTTGGGTAATTCCTGCTCTAGACAGGAGATGCCTTTCTCATTACCTTCAGTTTTGCTGGAACTCGCAGAGTGCTGCATGTGGTTTTGATCATTGCAAGTCAGCATCTTCTAATGAAAAATATTTTTATTAAAATTTCCAGTCAGCTACATGGATCATCTTGGAATAACACCATGAGGTTAGCTCTGAAAACAACCAATTTTTCCCAAATGTTTTCTCTGATGGATTTGAAAATGCCTTTGCATACATTACTTCTGAACCAATCTTGTCACTAAATCCTATAAACAGACACTGAAAATGTCTCCTTATTGCTGTTCATCATTGGATAAAGCAATTGCAAACCTTTTACAGTGTGAACTGATAGCGGCCAAAGCCAGAATGTGAGTGATTCATGTAAATCAACAGCTCCCAGCCATATTATTATGGATTAGGGATGCAAGACACAGCATTACTAGCAAGCATCTAGGAAATGCAGAAATTAAAAGCGTCACCTCTCCCTGAGTCTCACACCAGCAGGAGAGATGCCCTCTCAAATTGTCTACTCAAGCAGAGGGGGCACCACAGAGCACCATTAATGGGAAGGTCTGTATGATTGTGTAGCACTCGCCTATTTTTAAGTTCAGAGGAATGCAGCATGCATTATTTATTTAGTTGTGCTACACGGTAATTAGCAGGGCTGGAGACTGGAGAGCACAGCCAGTTAAGAGGTCAGATGTGCTCCTGTCACAACTCTGCTAATCCCCAGCAATCTGCCTCGAGCTGTCAGCACCATTTGCAAGTGCTCTGTTATCTGCTGCAGTGAAGCTGGGTAGCAATGAGTCTCCTTGGGCTTCTTAAATAAAGTCTTCTTTTTCTCTATACAGACTTTGACAGAAAGAAAATAATACACATGTTCTAACATAAATATTCTGTGGCCTTTTTTGTATGACCTTTCATCGCTTTAAGGATTTGCAAGAAATTATTATCTTGGAAATGGAGTCAGGAAAAGCAGTCAAATTTTGTACAGGAAATCAGGTTTTCCTTAGAAGCCAGCATTTTACACAACACTTTTACAGTTAAAATATTTTTACAAAATACCAACAGTTAATGTCGGGCTTTTCTTTGGCATCTCAGCTGTACAGACCTGACAGGCAGGTGGCTCAGTGACCGTGGCAGACAGAGGAATGAGGACACAGATCCCTGTCGGTGGAAAAAGGGCGAATCAGATACGTGGACAGGCTGAGTGAGTGGCTTGGCACTGGGGTGACAACTGGAGAATTTTGGCAGCCCAATAGGGTGCAGAAAAAGGCTGTGTTTTCAGGATATGTTGAACTATAGGAGGAGCAAAGTTAGTTATGACTGATATGGCAGAACAGGAGCTCCCAGCACCCTTCCATCTATGAGAACTTTGGCTTGCATTGCCCTTCCCCGCTGGAAAGCAAACATCAGAGGAAAAAACTGTCCCCCACATGGCAACTGAAGTATGTTCATCCTGCAAACAGTCAGATGTTGAGATACCCTAGACAGTTATCTCACAAAGTTACCAGACTACAGATCTTTGAGCAGTCTGATCACTGCTGCTTCATACCAAGAGGCTTTCAGTAGCCAAGCAAACCAGGCACCTTGACCTCATGCTTCAGGCTCTAGTGCAGCCCTGCTCTGAGGGGCTGCTGAGACATGTTCTCTGAGAAGATGGAGAAGAGCAGAAATGTGAAACAGACACCTGATTTTGCAAAAAGCCCAGCTGCTGTTGGCCCATTCCTCCTACAGTGCAGAAGCCCCATGTTCTGGGTTCATGGCTCTGAGGCCCATGAGCTTTAGGTTTTCTGGTCAGAATCCCAGCAGGTCCAGCACTGTGGAGTATCTTTTTCCTAAGCCATCTCATCTGCTGACTAGCTTCAAAGCTTATCAAAATAATCTTAAGCAGACAAGCTACTTAGTTAGCTTGCTTCCACACCTCCAGGTCTTAGGGACAGGAATTCCAGCTCATCTCCCTGTAAGCATACCCAGCCTCCTCAGAGTCCTTTGCTGCCAGGCTGTTGTGCAGGGTGTCTTTGCCCCCTTACACTCTCTCAGATACATGGCAGAGAAGTGAACTAGATCCATCCTGCCCCTCCCCAACCCTCCAGTGTTTCTGCAACAAGTCCTTCCTTACAGCCTGATGCCTGTGCAAAGTCTTTGGTAGGAAGGGAAAGCTGCACACAAAATGGTGTTCCCTAATCCAGATCTGAACTAGAAAGAAACTGGAAAAGAAATAGTAACTGCAGGAGAAGTATAAATATTAAAAGTTTTGAAATATGAGTTGGTTAGGAACCTGGTGAACTGGCAAGAGAATCCAGTTTCTGTTTATTTTTTTCTTTCTTTAACTTAAACCTGAATTAATTCAAGGAAGCCATGTGAGTCACATTAACCAGAAGGTCAGACTAGGTGTTCAAGGCAATCCACTTTGTCCTTTTGGTGTATGAAAATCAATGAAAGAGATGACAGAAAAGGCAACTCATTCTCTGTACCAGATTCCAGCACAGAGACCAGCCTAAACACCAGTGGACAGTGTCTCAGCCACCAAAAAGGCACTTCTCCATTCCTATTGCAATCTCATGCTGTTCTCCAGGCTCTTACTCTGAGCTAAGGCAAGGTCCTTCTGGCATTGCAGAGAATGTGTGTGCTGCTCTTTTAGCCCCCATGCATCAGACTCCTATGGACCACACTTTTGGGGTCCCTGAATCCCTGCATGCACACGAAAGGGCTGTCATTTGGGAGATTTCACACAAGCAGGCTTTTCATTACACAGTTCTACTGTAACATTGTCATCAGCTGCACCAAGAAGTATGGCCTTAGACAAACCTGGATTCATCTCCCTTTACAAAGAAAGAAAAAAACAGAAAAGGCCATTCAATACTAAGTAATACCTCTTTGAAAACATAGCACGAAGTTTTTTGTTAATCTAGGACATATTATCATGTCAGGGTCACTGTCTAATACAGTGACAATCCTCCCAGGTTCAAGCAGTTACAACTCTGCATGGAGCTCCATTTAGAGGAATGTCTGGCAGTCCTAGCAGGGGTAATCTGGCTATAAAGAGACTGGAGCTATAGGGTACAGACCTGGACATGACACATCTTTCCCAAGCAACCTTGAACCAGTCTCAGAAAACCAACATCTTTGGACTTAGGCTCGAGTCTAGACTGCTGGTGTTAAGTTCCTTTCCGCCTCAATTTTCTCCACATTAACTGTCAGCAGAGCTGCCCTGCTGCTGCAGGGGTTGAGAGGCTCAGCTCATGGAAGTTTGCAAAGTGCTCCAACACTCTTAGATCAGAGAGTGATCAGACAGTGCAAAGCAGGAATGAGAAACCTTTTCTTCCTGAGGCCCAAACAGGCTTTTAACAGGTTATGTATTAACCTCTTGTTCTCCAACAATAATTCCCAAAGGAACCCAACCAACATGGTGGGGTGGCATGGTCTACATGAAATAAAGCTACAGGTTATATCCAAACACATCCCAACTACAAAGTAGCATGAGGTGATTTATTAGGCACTTTTAGAAATGTTAACACATTTCTACACAGACATCAGTAGCAAGTAATTCACATAGCTGACTTAAAGAAGAAACTCTATGATGTGCTCAAAGCCACTAGGAGTACTTTTGCAAAGTATCAAAATTGCAATTCGAAACTAGAAAATCCTGACTTTTACCTCCCTGTTTGATCTGAGAGCAGGTTGCCTTCCACTTAGAGCTGAAACTCCATATGCAAGCGATTTTTCATTCCTACTCAAATTGCTTTAGCTATTTTTAGGCCATATGAGTAGAATAAATATCATTAAGGATTTTTCAGGCATTTTTAGAATCGCTTCCTAACTAAAAAAGAGATCCTTTTCACAAAAATATATTCTTTAGTCATCTATCCATAAAAGCACTCAGATCTTTTGATACTGTAAAAATCAAATAATGAAAAAATACTGAGTTAACCACATTAGGAAAGATGATACTGTACATTTATGGCAGCTATTCAGTATAAAAACTTTTAGCAAGCACAGGTACAGAGCTGGACTGGAGGCAGAGCCAAGCTGTGCTATAGTGATTTAGAGAAAGAGACCAAGCAATTAGAAATGAGGACTGTGAAGCAAATGACAGGGCATTACCACTAATATCTCTCAGTGAAGTTTGGTAGAACATTCTTTAAAAACACTCAGCTCAATCCATGGACCTTAGCCCAAAGAGCCCTCCCATGACCATTTTTGAGCAGTGGAGTTTAGTGGCTAGGAGTGGATCACAAGTCAGGAGATGCAGACTGTGTTCCCAGCTCTCCCAGCACCATGCTTAAACCATCTCTGTTCTCTCCGCCACTGTTTCCCTTCCTGCCTTGCCTGTTCTGAACATGGAACATTTTGGGGGACAGTGGCCTCTGTACCTCTGGGACAGGGCTCAGCACAGCAGGGCTCAATTCCCAGCTGGACACCTTCCATGCCACCCACATGGGAGCCCCACCGAGGGAACAGGCCAGCTGCACTCACACAGCACCACCCTGTACTTTCCCTGAGATGGCTTTACAGAATAATGCTCTTCCATGCAATCAGAAACATCACAGGCCAGCTTTTCTCCATGCACAGGTTCCTGCTGCCTTACCTGCAGGTTTGACACCATCTGTATCTCTCCTTCATCCCAATTATCTTAACAACTTCCCCACTACATGGAATAACTGAGAGTTTGCCAGAATAACATCCTCTTCTGCTCAGCTGACTGATAGAAATAAAACTAGGAGTGTTACTTGCCTGCAGTCCCAGGAGGTGCACATAATAGATGCAAGCCTACAACTGAGAGCTTCCTTGACTGCCCCCATCAGCAAAGGGTTGACCTTTGTTTTTTTTATCCAGACAGGCAATAAGTTCCTGTCACAGGTGCTGAATTCAGTGAGACTTGTCCTCTTGGGTGTTTGCTACAAACCCTTTTCGTCAATTGCCAGAAAAGAGCCAAAAAGAGATGAGACTTTTTGGGAAGGATTTTACAGACAAAAATGGCATGAGAACACAAGAGAAGTTCAAGCAGGAAGTAGGACATGAGATGCTGTCCTCTCTGCTTCTCTGACACATCTACTTAGGCTGGAAGAGATAATTCTCTGATGTTTCCAGGTCCCAAAATGCCAGCACTGGAGCCAGGTGGCCACTGCAACACAGCAGAGCAGCCAAGGGCTCGTTCGCGCTGTAAGTTGTGCCTGCTCTGCTGTCAGCCATCCTTAGCTGTCCATAATGAGCAGAAGGTGACAACAGAGGTGACAATGAAGACAGGCTATGGGGCAGAAGTTGGTAAGCAATTAAGTGTTCTGAGTGACTCTGAATACCCAAAGAGAAACACGACCTGCTCAGAAACCAGGAGTCACTACTTGATGAGTTCCAAGTCTGAGTTCTAAGAAAATTGGCCAACTGTCAAAAGAGAGAACACAAATCCCTTGGTCACTCTGCAAGACACACATGTATTTCTGTATACACTTATCCTAATAGTTCAATTAACTGAGCCTTAAGCCCCATGTTTAAGAATGTCCTTCACAGTGCAATGCAGTGAAGTCAGTATGGACAAGTATGACAAAACAGTGAATACTCGGCATTGTTTCCGAAAATGAGGAGCTCCAGTCAGCCCCGAGAGTACTCTCCCTAGGAATTAAAAGAAGAAGCAGCACTATCTTCACTTCTCTGATTAACCTGAAGCTCAAATATGCACATTTCAAAGACCTGCTCAGCATTTTCGGTATTTTTACCCCTTTCAAAAAGGAGAAAAAAGAACACAGCTTTACAGGGCATTTGGCTGGATCGCATTCAAAAAAGATTTCTAGTTTTGAAGGCATACAGCCATTTCATCACTTTGTCCAGTGAATCTCCTTCAACATATACCAGTGTGAAGAGTAATCCCCAGCATATGCTGGCTGTAGCAGGGGATTTTCTGCTCCACTACTTCTGAACATCGCCAAGCAAACACTGGACGAATTGCACATGGGAAGGGGTCAGTGCCATCGTGAATATTTCTTCTAGACAGCACAACAAAATCCAGCATAGAGAATAGAAAGGTAGAAAAATCTGTGAAAAATCACTTTTCAATTATTCTTTTACTCAGTGCTACTTGTTCTTCAGTAAAACACTGCAGAGTGATTCCCTTGCAATCAGAAGGAGAAAAAACCTCCACTCTTGGCAATCTATTTTTGGAAACTGAAAATTTCATTCTGTTTTTTTCTTAATTCCTCCTTAGAGGAATTTTGTGATAAGGATGTAAGTCTTGTAGTTTATTAGAAATTATACAATTAGCATTTAAAAAACCTACAAGTATTGATTTTTTTGTGTTAGACTTTGCTTTTATAGACAATCATTGCAT
The DNA here is from genome assembly GCF_041296385.1 of Aphelocoma coerulescens. Classification (NCBI taxonomy): domain Eukaryota; kingdom Metazoa; phylum Chordata; class Aves; order Passeriformes; family Corvidae; genus Aphelocoma; species Aphelocoma coerulescens. Next base: position 14,082,076 of record NC_091014.1, on the reverse strand, counting down.
AGACAAATTTATCTCTCTTAGGTATTTTTCCAATATCTAACATTTCTCTGCATGCTAGCACTTACTGTCATACCTTTTCTTGTAGGCTTATTAACCCCTTCTGCTGTTTTTCTGTCCTCCACATAAAACCTTTTTTTAAAACAAGATCATCATTCAGCCCTGTCATTTTACCTAGATTTCTAAATTTTTGTCTCACTAGCTGCTTTTCCTACTAGGTTAAAGATCACTCTTCTATCCTAAAAACCATACATTTGGAATTTTTCACCTCTGAATCTCAGGCTGCAGTTTCTGGAGTAATTGTTATTTTGTCCCCATTTTTGCTCACCCTCAGAATTTCACTAAGTATCTCAGAAATTTTGTGATTTAGCAGAGAGACTGTTCTTGGAGATCTGTGCACAAAAATGTCACACTAACCTTCAGAGTTCTAGACCAGATTCTGGAGATGAGAATCTGAAAGGATATTACTCTAATGGCAATTAGTCCTTCCAAAATGTAGAGTTTTGTGATGCTGTATTTTCATGAAGACTTTTGATTCTAGAGGGTCTTGGCTCATGACTACTTATGATTAGTTGACTCATGGTTAGTTGACAATCAAATTTGAGAATTCAAGTATCACCAACAGTTGCATCTGAATCCACATGACTGCCAGTTCTGATTCCCACTATGTAATGTATCTTCAGACATCATGACTCTCACCTCTGACCTCTCATCTTCACCACATTGTTCCCACCACCTCCTGGGACTGCAAGAACAACAGCTGCATGTCAAAAGTGCCATCTGCCATGGCACTATGGTCCTCCATTCCTTTCAAGTTCAGCCACTTGCACAACCATCAGCCCTATAACAGGCTGTGCATGAACTGTACCAGTTTGATTAGACCCAGACAACAACAGAGTAGAGGAAGAGCCTGGATTCTGTTCTGGGCTCTGCTACTGATGAAACACAAAAACTGGCAGACAGCAAAGCACTTTGCCCTCAGTTGCTGAAAACTGGGAGAGTGATAGTTATGCCTATCCTTACATTAAAAAATATTTTGAAACAGTTGGCTGAAAGCCACTATATAAATGCTAACTATGTATTATGAGACACTGCTCCTACTTTAGGGCACTTTGTCATTCACAGATGTTATGCACAAACCATCTACTTAGTCAGCCACAACCGTATTTTTTAAATCATGGATATCTGGAGAAAATAAACTCAGTAGCCATCTCCTGGGAAGGGAAAAGAATGATCCTGACTCTGGCAGCAAACACTCACTGCACCTCATTAGAGTTTCTAGCAGAGTAAAGGAACCAATATTAGCATACTGCTCTGTACAGCAATAGCTTGGTAAAACTCCATGGTGTGTGTTACCCAGTAAAGCTGACTCATGGACCTGTCTGGCATTGAAGTCTATAGATCCATGAATTCATTTTATGAAGAGAGAAAGTCTCCCAAAGCATTTTCAAAATTCAAAACAGGATGCTGATGGTCAGGCAATCCTCTGACTGGCACTTAGTGCTGGAATATGTCATTACCCACAGAAAGAAGAAATAATCTCTCTTAAACCTACCTGCAGAGGAGCAACTAATACACAACAGTGGATATACTCAGTGGTAACAAAGGTTCATCTAGTCTGGAACGACATTTTCAGCAGCAGACAGTATCAGACACTTGGAAGCAAGATGAAGTGTTTTTCTCCCATTGCATCATCCTTACTCCCACCAGTCTGCTCCCCACAGGGTGAAGCTGTGCCAAACGTGCAGACCAGTACATATAATAGCCATCAGTGGATCTTTTCTCTCTTAATTGTCTAATCCTTTTATGAAGCAACCTGTGCTTCTGCTTTCCACATCCTTTGGCAACAAACTGGAGCAACAAAATGTGCTGTGATGTACCAGCATCACAGCACCATGCTCTGCACCCTGCAACGATGGGGAGAAGGACTAGCCTCATTCCTGATGGTGGTACTCCCAAGCCAGCTTCCTGTGTCCTACAAGAAAAGCAGAAGGATGCTAGATGTGCTATGCAGCTTGTCCAAAGCACAATTTAGGACAACTTTCTGCTGTTCTCCTCTTTGACCTAAACCACAAATATCCAAAAGAAACAGAATATTACACTGAAGAGCCGGGGAGTTTTCGAAGAGGCAGCATAAGAACATGCCCTGTTTCCATTTCTAGTTGTCCTCCTTGTGGGACATCCATACCTTCACTTCCCCTTCATGGGAAAACTCGTGGAAGACAGGATCAAGTTGCCTGCAGGTGAAATGAAGCCTGCAACAGCCACAACAAGCTTCAGGGGATAGGTACAAGCTGGATTAATGTGCTGCCCTCCATCAGGAAGAGCACTTCCTCATGTGCCTCTTTGTGGACACTCCTGCAGAGGCCCCTTCCCCCTGCCATTTGCCAGCAACCACGTTTGCATAACCTGAGTCAGAAGTTACAGTCACTCTAGTTAGTCCTTGCACAAGAGTGCACAACCTGTGTAGCTACCACAGCTAAAAGATATGGGGGAGAACCTGTACCAACCCCTCACGATCCCCTCTGGCCATGAAGACTTTATTCCCATGCATTTGGGGCCATAAAATGGAAATGACAGCAGAGTAATCAGGAGAGTGTCATGCTGTGCCTCCTAACTCTCCTGAACCTCCACTGATGGTATAGGAGAAATCCAAGCAGACATGGAATTAAATCACTTCCCTTATGTTGGACTAGTCGAAGCTGCTCTGTAAATGACAGATTGCTAACAGCTCCCTTAACGACATCACCCAATATGTCATAAAATCTGCTGCCAACACTAGGGATTTTTTCCCCCAAAGAGAAGTGTTCTCTGGCTGTGGAGCAGAAGTCTCATTGGCTCAAGAAATAACCTATAAAAGGTTCTCAGTGCATAAGGTAAGTACCACCCAAAAACTCACTGAAGAGTAAAATTATCCTTGGCACTGCTTTCCTGGAACAGTGCCCCATGTCAGATTTTTCTAAGCATTTGTGATTGAAATTATCCATCCACCATCTCTGCAGGTAGCACTAAAACTCACAGCTCAGGAGCAGTATCCAGATCTTTGCCAGATTATTAGCCTTGGGTGAAAACTCTTATCTTCTTATTGCTTTCATGCATTTTGGAAGGAAACTCTTCCCAGATGGGTATTTGCATTAGAGAAGAAACAGATATACTTGTAGTACAATAGCAAGGATTATTTACCTGGAGTTTCACTATTATCCCTTTACTTCCAAGCTCACATCAGTTCTTTTGCTAGAACTGCAAGTGACAACCAGAGCATACATAGCATGAGCAGCCTTTGAGAATTTCTCAGAGACAATTTGCAGGTTCTCTATTTTTCAGACACCAGGAATCTAGCTTGCAGCAGTGCACCACAAATGACTACCCATCCTTTAAAATGTTACAGTAGAACTCACTTGGGCAGCCATCAATCATGACCACACAAAGAGTGCTTACTTACCTGTTCCTCTCATTCTGTGCTACCTGTATTTTCTCACCAGCATGCCTTGTGTGAGAATTAGCAGAGTTTCATAGACTGTTTTCAAAAAGGGCAAATATATTCATGAGGAGAATACCTCAATAAGGGGAGCCAAGGGTGAAGGAGAAAGTCCTCCTTCCTTATTGAGACAAACTAAATTCTGCTTCATAGTGCAGTGCATTGAAAGATTTGGTCCCTCTGATCAAGGTGAGGTTGCCTCTCTCTGTTCAGTTGCAGAAAATCAGTGTTGGCTGCTGTTCCTCTAAGTCACTCTGTAAACAGATCCTCTTCTCTATGCATGCCATTCTTCCTGCATCCCATCACCTATCCACTCAAAACAGTCACAGCTGAACAACCAAAACATGTATAGGAGAAGGAAAAAGTGAAATGCTAAATCTTGTGTGAACTTAAATCTAGTGCACTCATCTGCAAGGTCTCGGGATGTGGCTCGACTGCCTTTGGTAACTCCTTGTGTATCAAGTGTACTTCTGTTCCCTGCAGCAATTCTTGCCAACAGAACACCCTACAGCACACCAGTGTGCTGGGGATGCTGAGAACCAGTGGTCTGAGCAATCTGTCACTCATGTACGTTCAAAAGAGAATCACTGCAGAGGCACTCACTAGCACTGTGAGTAAATGAGCCATGAGCTATATATCTGGCTATGCTGCAGTTCTTTTCTGAAAAAAAAAGCAAGTCAAAAAGGAAGTGTAACACTCAGCTGAATGCTGAAGTGACCAAATAAATAGCATTAGCTAAACCTTGCTTATCTGTCAGTCATTCCTCCCTGTATGGAAACAGTCCTCTCAAGCTTGCCCATGATGATGACAGCCTCAGTACCTGTTTGGGTTCCTGAACCGATGCATTTCAAGCTACGTCATCTGGTTATGGTATGCACTCATTTTGGTCTTGTCATCCAAGGGATAAACATGGTTTGGCCAAATGTGTTGCACTACAAGTACTTCCAGTGCATGGAATAAAAGGCTAGAGTAATCCCCCATGAATTTTGTTCTCAAATTCAGATCTGCACTGCCATGACTGCAAAGTGACAGATGTCAAAACCAAGCCGAGTACCTCATTAATGCAGAGATAAACACACAGAATATGTTGTTTGGAATGACAACGCAGTGTGTTTATGTATGTATGCCACTATTTATCATTCTACAGATGGTTGCTCACAGTGATGTACATCCACAAATATGTTTAATTTTGCCTTTTCCTTTTTTAGGTAATTACCATTTTTCCTTGTTTACACTGACTACTTCTAAGATGGCCTAGAGATCTCTGAGTTTCTGTGAGGGCAAAGGGTCACACTGCACAAAGCAGACCAGAATCAGCATGCAATCAGTTCTTTGCAGTAATAACAGTCCATGCCTGTAGAGCATTTTTAAAGAAATTATCTTGCTCTCATTTTATAGCCAGGAAAGCCCAGAAAGGTGAAATGACTTCCCCAAGGTCGCACAGCAGGCTCTTCTCAGTACATAGCTACTATTGTTACAAATTGGGTAGCTCATCAAGCTTATGCTACTCACACCACTCAGATACAATTCAAACAATAATTATTATTTCTATTGCAATTTGCACGGCAGTCAAAGCTGGAGGCCACAATCAGGATTCAGCTTATGCTGGGCTCTGTTCAAACACCAGATCAAATCCAGTCCCTGCTCCAGGGGGGCTTGCCATCTCAGTAGGGACATAATTCTGTGGGAACACAAATTGCACTGGAAAGAGAGGGAAGGAGAGAGGGAGAGACAGAAAGCAGTAACCTCAGTGTAAGGTTTCATTTTGTTTTGGATAACTGAAGTTTGGAAACTTATTATTACTTTAATTATTTAGGTTAGCAAGAAATAGAAATGCAGTCACCTGGCTAGTTACTTACATAGCAGTTTATCTTCATAATCTTAATTGCACAAATACTTTACTTTCACTCCTGTGGTCTTTGATTACATTGAGAGACAGCAATTGGATTCTACTCTTCAGGGGACTGACTCGCACTGCACTCACCCAATACTTAGAGTACACTCTACTTCCTAAGGAGTGATATTGTACTTAATTTTACAACTCTCTCATCAGCTGTTAGGGTAATTCTTGCTGTAGACCTTTTTATACAATATGTGCTTATACATTTTACAACAGATGAATATTTGGTACACTAGCCATGAGCTAATGAATTCATTTCACTCATGCTAACTTAAGACTGTTACTAAGCTCTGCAGTAGTAAAACATGTATGAACTCCCACCTTACTGTCTCTCTCTGCATGCTAACATGGCTCCATGCTAGCAGAATGTTATGTACCAAATGACCATACAGCCATTCCTCTATAGAAGCCTTAACTAAGTCTAATATAAGAATTAATAGCTCCTCTAATATTGAATGACAGAGACACAATGGGATTATTTTCAAGAGTAAGATTGCTCAGTACCAAGCCAGGACTGCTGAATGGTCCTTAGAAGTTAACTCCTAAATATTCTGGTAGAGATCTTCTACCCTACTATTTATTGTAATGCATGTATTTGTATAAATAATGTAAAAGTGCATACAGGAAATATTTTATTGACATCCATAACTTCAGATGGGGGGGTCTTTTTTCCAGATTTAAATTAAGACAAGCATTTAAAACATGCTTCCAGTCCATCAAAGCATGTGCTTATAAATCCTTTGCTCAGCTGATGTATTCTGTTGAAACAATCAGCTTTTCACTGACAGTGACAGATTCTAGACCAGCACAATACCATAATGTACTCTAGAAGAGCTTGAGAATTCACAATTAAATACATTATTTTACAGAGCAAAAGAATGAGCATTCATTTACAATGACTTTCCTTGCTCCTATTTTCAATTGGCTAAATCCACATATAAATTAATGACCTATCACAATGTCTGTTGAGGATACAGCATCAAAACCAAAGGCATTGCAGAACTTACATAAAAAATACTAATGCAATTTCATTTTAGACCATTCAAATTTTTCAGAAATTCATATTAGGTGCACATTAATCCCTGCATTTGTTCCTCTTGCCAGGCATCACTGAAGCTCAGCAGAACTGAGGTATTTACTTAAATGATTAGAATCTGACTTTTAGTACTATGATAAATGGAAGCAATAAATAACAACAGCTTTCTCTAGCAATTGCCAATACATATTTTGCAGCTATTCATACACCATCCACTAATCTCCTTTAGCATCAGGTAATTCAGATTCCTTTATCATTTTCTGATACCTGTATTTATGACACTGTGGCTTTATTTTAATCCCAGGCAAAAGCATATTAAGAAGGAACTGTGATTGACAGAATATTGCTAATCAGAAACAATCCTCCCTAAACACAACTTCGTAAATTCAAGCCACAAGCATAACCACAGAGGGCGGGATTCAGCTCCACACTGTGAAACCTAAGTGAAAGTGTTTTACAGGCAAGTTGAGAGTAGAACCAGGGTTTGATTCACTTTGCCAGCATGCTGGTGCCTAATGATCATTTGAGCTGTTCTACTGCTTGTGAGACATCTGTGTGTAGATGACAGAGAACCTATAGAAGACCTGTGTCCTGCTGAAGAAGCAGTCAAAGGTCAGACAGGATCCCCCAGGCATTTTAAGCCCAGACAACTGGATGTAGGCAACTGCTTGATGGCTTGGCTACCACAGACTGACATCATATCCTAAGAGCCTGAACACTCCTGGATGTACTGCAGAAACACTTGACTGGCCCTGCCATAGCCAGGTTAGGTCTGCCAATGCCAATGGTCCTTTCACCCTACTGCAGTCTGACAGGCTGAGCCAGATATGTAGTCAGGTATTTCATTCTCTGGCACATCCCTGCTCTTGAATCTATGCTTACCCATCACCTGATGAAGTGTGAAGTAAAATGGAGCTGTCTATAGAAGTGTGCTTTGCATTTGGTTCAGACTTGATGGGAAAAAGCAGCCCCAGGGAATAAAAGAAACTACATCTCTTGCGAAGAAACAAAAATGCAGTAACAATTTCACAGACAACCTCACTTTTGCCTCGGCACAATTCCTCCAATGTACCATACAGCTGAAATTAAATGAAATGCTGTCTTATATGTTTAACACTCCGTTATTAAATATATCATCTTAGGTTCAAACATAAACTCGCTGAATTCAGTAGGACTAATTTTAAACCCAGACCCTTGTATCTGCAGATCTGTCTGTCTAAGGGTGCAAAATCCTGAACAGCCACTTGTAAGCATCCATACTGCATGCAAGAGCTTTCATAGACATGTACACAATCAACAGTGTTTCACTGGAAGCTCAGGGTGTGCCTTAAATACAGTTATTTGATGCACTGAACACTTGTTTGGCCTGTTGACAAAGTGCTCCCTCCTCTCTGTCCCTCCCTGAAACTGCCACAGGAGACAGGAAAAGAGGCAGCAAGGACAGAACAGGGAACTCTGCATCGCCCTGCTCCCATCCTGTGTGAGCAAGGACCACTTGATGAGCCCCTTCTTTCTTCAGCACCCAACACACTTGACACCAACCTGTTCACACAAAACATGACATCTGCAGTTCATATCAACAAGATGAAAAGATTTGATGAGTCTCTTAACTATTTAGTAAGGTAGTTTACGTAGCAGCATGACACCACAAAATAATTAGGTGCTTGGGAAGCTAACAAGGGACAACTTCTCCAGGAAACATCCTTAGCAAAACTACATCTCAGATTAGTCACAGTACTGATGATTTGTAAAATGATTTTCCTGAAACCTTGATATTTCAGAATATTTGAAAGATTTCTTTTTTGATTGCTTTCACTTTTAAACACCAGCACCTAGCTAACATAAATGATATTTTCTTAAGGAAATTTACTATCCAGGTTGTATGAAAATGTTGAAGGCAAAGAGAAAATACAAAGCACACTCCTAAACTGCTTTTATTGCCAATGTTTTACAGTTTTGCTGGGAATTTACGGAAAACCTTTGCCTGTTTGATCAGAATGCCAGGCAGGAATGAGCCTCACTTAACAGATCTACAGATCTTGGTCACCGTCTATTTTTAATGCTAGAAGTCACTGAGTGTTGGGGTTTTAGGAGTTCTCCTTCTGTTTTTTTTTCTTTTAAAGAATTTTCCCCATACATGTGGCCGGGAGGGACAAATCACTGGATGCTTAAGAAAAACAGAAGACCTGGCCACAGAGGGAGGGGTCCAACTGACTATTCTCTTTCACCTGCGTTTGTGGGCTGTTAGTTCCCGGTGTTTGGATGGAGAGAGAGGCTGGAAGGAATTCGTCAGCGCTGCAGACTTCTGCTTTTTCAGCTGCCTTCCTTCCTTCTACCGGAGAAACACCGGGATTCCCAAGCCTGCCTTTCCCTGCCTCGCCAGGAGCTGGGCCGTGGCCACCCTGCCCCGCCATTGCTTCAAGCCTTCGCTACTCTGTAGCCCCGCACACCCTGCCTGCTGAGACCTCCAGGGGTTCCCACTGCAGCTCCAGAGTTTGATACATCTCGTCTGCCACCCGGGATTTGTGCTCGTCCCTGCCATTCCAGCCTGCTGTTCCAGCCTGCCATTCCAGCCTGCCGTTCCAGCCTGCCGTTCCAGCCTGCTGTTCCCGAGGGTCCGGCCGGACACCGGGATCGGCTGCCCAGGGGTTTGTGAAGCCTTTGTCCCATCCCTTCCCGGGATCCCAGGGCACCGGTGCCGCGTGCTCCCCGAGCTCGCTCCGGAGCGCCCCCTGCAGCCGCGGGGGAACCATCGCACCTGCCCTGCTCACCGGGAGCCGCCAGCGCCCCTGCCGGCTGCGAGCGGAACTGCACCTGAGGGGAAAGGGCCTGACAGTCGAGAAGGCTGGGACTGGGTTTGTGGTTCTGTTCATTGTTACTGCCATAGATATTGCTGTTTGTTTGACTGGTTATACATATATATATGTATTAGTAAATAACTGTTATTCCTATTCCTCATATCTTTGCTTGAAAGCCACTTAATTTCAAAATTATAATAATTCGGAGGGAAGGGGGTTGCATTTTTTTTTCATTTCAAGGGAGACTCCTGCCTTCCTTGGAAGACACCTGTCTTTCAGACCAAGACACTGAGATAGGAGTGATCCTGTTTAAAAAACAGAACAAATGGGAGTAGAATAGAAAAGAGCATTCACCCAGATAAATTTGTTTTCAGAAATGAGAAAGAGAGGAACAAGGCAGGCTGTTACAAGCACCGCATTCTGTAATCCCTTTCAGATAGTCACCTGTTTCTAATACACAGCTCAGTATTTTACCAAATCTCCTTCCTTCAGAAAGTTGCTGTAGAACCTTCCTGCTCTGATACTTAGAAACCATCTTGTAATTTTCAGCCAGATAAAATCCATTTGTTCTTGTACCACTGTTAGCCATGAGTTTAAAATCATTAGTTATGACTCTACAGTCCATGGATTCCAGAGGGTTCATAAACTACTTCTGAGATTTTTTAAGTGTCGTGAAGCAAAGTAGGCCAACAGGCTGTAATTTGTTCCAACAATGCTACATGACATGTAGTGCCACCTTTGGAAAAAGTTTAGGAAACCAAATCTAGTCAAAGAAAAAATCAGTAGCTCAAACAGTTCTTTTATTTTCCTCATTTTGAGCCCTTCCATGTATTTTTAGTCAGCAGTCACAGACACCTTATCAACCTTCCTCTTTCCACATTAAACTAACCAAGCTTTCCTAGTTTTCTTCTCCCAGAGATGTCACCACTCACTGGTTTTCCTTTTTGCAGCTACTGTCATCTCAGTCAGAACTGGACGTCAGTGTCCAGAATCCCACATGAAATATCACAGTGCATCCTTAATTATGTCAGCATTGCCCTGAATCAGCTGGAAATATTTCACGAAGTATTTGCCAGGAACCATGTATGTCCTCTTCAGAGCAAGCATCACATTGCCATTCCACTGCCATCCTTTGGTGAACAGGCCCTCTCTTCACTCACAGAATCATGGAGTGGGTAATGCTGGGAGGCACCACTGAAGGTCCATCTAGTCCAACCTCTCTACTGCAGCAGGGTCCCCTAGAGCCAGTTACTCAGGATTGTGACCCGATGGCTTTTGAGTATCTCCACTGTTACCCGCCCTGAGCTGCACGGCCTTTCCCTGTGCCAGCACTGTCCCCTTGCTCCTCAAGGCTGACAAACAGCCAAGTGTCACCTCGGAAGTGACTGCTGGTGGGCCACACTGGCATGGTGCTGCCACACTAACGGAGGAATCTGATCAAATACAAATGCCTGACAGGAACTAAGCACAAGTGACTGTGGCTGGTAAGACATCTGCATGTTTGGAATGTTTTGGACTGTATTTTTCTAGTGTAATGACCATGCATTGCAATTTCAACCTTTTTATTTTAATGATAGTCTAATATAACTTCAGCAGTAATAGGAAGGCTAAATACTAAGACACAGCAACCAAGTAATAATGAACTTTCTTTAGAGAAACATAAAGCTACAAGGATGAGTAATTTTATTTTCATGGAAAGTCTAATACTTCTCTCATGAAATTAATCTTAAAATTTTGAATTAACTCTTTGTGAAATTATACTGAATGTCTCTTAAGTATATGCACTCAATGCATAACAGTTTTATAGTGTTCAAAGATGTATTAGCCAAGCTGAAGATACCTGTGGGAAATCTGATTTTGAAACACTCAGTCTGCATCAGAGAGAAGTCTCATTTATGATTTTTAGACTCATGGGTAACATTCTTCCACTGCCTCTAGGTGAAAACCCTTTTTTACTGTTTGTTCTGCATTTTTGATCACTTCTTCCTCTTGCCAAAAGTTATAAACATCTTTCTTTTTCAAGGTGACTACTAAGTCTAGTTTTAAAGGTAACTACATTTCATGTAAGTTTTTCAGCCAGAGATTACTTGTTGTCAATTTAAACAAAGCAAATCAGAAGTTTATGCAATGGCACTAAGTTGCAGTTATAAATTGATTCAAATTAAAATACTAAATCTCATGTGACCTTAATTTTCCTGCACAGATAATTCTTGAGCTCCTCATTTTGAGACTTGGCTACATATTGGTTATGTCTACATAGATAAATGAAGCAGTACTGGGGAGCATTCCCAGGCATTGAAAATCAACTGTCTATGCTACTAAATTGTTAGAATTGTCCCCCAGCATGTGTCACAGGAGTGGTTTTAGTCTGTTCCATCTAACAATCTTCCAAAATATTGCCAGGGCACAGTTTGCAAGATAGGACATGCCAGGAATGGTTCCCAACAGGCAGAATAATTCTAGTGACCCAGTTTTAGAAAGGTAAAAAATGTAGTAATATGAACAATGGCCAGTGTGCCAGCTGACTCTACAGCAGAGGGGGACTCTGGACGTGCTTAATTTGCAGCTACAGGCAAAGCAACCACATCTTTTGTTGGGCCCTGGCAAGCTAAGATGGCTCAGTGCAAAAATGTCTCTCCAAGAGGCACAGGATCATTTATGTTGGTGTTTCATGCTTGCAAGCTGTTACACCTGGGCAAAACAACCCTCTCCAAGGCTCTTGCCCCCATCAAGAAATTCCATGGAGCTGAGGAGCATTCACCTTCTGCAGCCACTGCAGAAACCTGTTATTCCACAGGAAGAGGCAAAAGGTCAAACGGGAGGAAGGGACATTGCTAAAATCTTCCCTGATCTTAAGGGACCTTGTCCTATTTTATTCACACTTCTGCTGCACACAAGGTTCACCATGACCAATAAGCTATAGTAGGTTGCAGAGGTTGGTTTAGCACAGCAGGACAAGGCACATCCTGGCCATGGTAATTGAATGAGATCACTCACCTTATTCAACCAACTTCTGCAAAGTAAGGCACATGACTTTTGACTTCTAGAAGTAAACAAAAGAACCTCCCAAGGTTTCACAAGTAGCGTGAAAGAAGAAGAACCTCTGAACTCAGAATATTTGTCTTTGACTTTGCAAGTACAGCATGTCTAGCCTTCTTCTCTATAAACTTTTCCTTTTGAAAGATAACCAGAAAAATAAAGTGGAATGTGTGACAACTCATCAACTGTTTGTAGTAATTTATTTCTAACCATTTATTCAGTAGCTTTCTCCTTCTGATGCACTCTCAATTACTTGATTGAATAATATTCTCTGAAATAGCACATGATGTGCTTGTGTCAAAGAGGCTCTCCACAGACGCCATCAGCTACCTTTTAAAATCAATGAAATTCATAAATTTGCATCTGGCTTCTCAAGGAGAAAATAAAGGAACCTTTTCCCCCGGTAAGTATGACCTTCTCATTCTAAGGCCAGCTTGTTTCAAGTCTTCTGCATCTCTGAATGCCAATGTGGATAATATCTTTCTTAGAATAGATAGATCTTGAAGTCTATTATATTTCCCTTTTTAAGGATTCTAGCCATAATTCTCTCTTAGTAATTGGGAGCTGCACACTGTTCCACACAGTAATGCGTATTCTAGCTATTCACTGTCATGCTGCTGCCACTGCATTTTTAACAATGCTGATAGCAACTGATGTTATCAAACTCTGCAGATTTTCCAGGCTATAGCCTTGTTCATGTCTTTTTTTTCATTTCACCATTTCTGAGCAAAAATGTTTTTTATTTTTTCCTTTGTGATGCCTCAGTATTGTGACCCTGCCATTCCTCACAGCCGGATCTTGTTAGTTTTCAAATATTGAGTCCACACCATCTGATCGTACCACAGATTTTCTCTTCTTATATGTTTGCTGTCTTTATGTTTGCAAGATCAAAGCGAATGCTGTTTATACCACAGTGCTAAAAAGGTTCACTTCTCAAAAGGTAAAATAACCTTCACGTTTGAAATCTAGCCTTCTTTTCTTCTATGCCTTTTTACTGCTGATAATATCCATATGTTTCCCTCTTCCTGGCTTCATTGTGGCATATAGCAATTTTCTTCATTAAACTTTTAGAAGGATTCCCTGAAAGAACTCAGCAGCAGCTGTACCCTATGCCAGCAATGTTCCTTCAGCTGCAAGAAAATAGAGCTGCACTGACACCAGCCACTTTCCAAAACCCCACTCGCATTTCTCTTTCCTAACCATATCCAAGTTCTCAGCTCCCCACATTTCAATAGGTGATATTCTCCTCTTTTAAACTCTCTCCCAGTTTCTTTCTCCCCTAGCACACATACTTTTTCCCAGTAAAATGGTATTCATCCTCAAATAGCCTGGATAACTTTATGAATTTCCTTTTATATCTTACTATTCTGTTATCTTACTGTTTTTCAAACAGTGGACCACAGCCCCCAGGATGTTCATAAAAAGCAATTGGGAGAGTTATAAGATGCTGAAATTTTTATTACACTCTAACCCAAAAGAAAATATCTCTTCCCCATTCCCAAAACACCTTTATCCTTCAAAAAACAAATTTTGCTACCAAATCTCAAATCACTCATACAAATAAAAGATATTCACTTCTTACATGATACATTTTAGACAGGTTACCTCTGGGATCAAGACCGATGTGGCTGTGTGATTTTGAGCCTGATGACCAATTTCAACCACATTTGACTGATGCTACAAGCCTCCAAGACACTAAACTCATTCAAGTTTTATGAAAAAGCTGGAAGCAGAAAGAATCCCAATTTCCCGCCAGTGAAAAGACAGGGATAGTTTATCCTTTAAAAAATCTAGATGGCAACTTGAGGACATCTTGAGGTTGATGGCAACCAACAGACAAATAGCCTTCTGCCAGGTATAGCACATGCTGTGCCTTTGTCAACTATATAGATGGGGAGCCTGTGAGGAGCTGGAGAGTTTAGCTGCTGAAGGCATGAGATCATGGGATGCAGGAGAGAACTTTTGGTACTGTGGGCACAGAGTATTTAGGGAAATAGAGAAAAGACATTGGGCATAGCATTTCTCCCTCATTTCCACTGTTCACACAACACACCTTTTACCTTCGTTTTTATAGACAAGCATTAAGTATACTAAAATGTTTATGTCAAAGTAATGAAACTGAAAAAGCTGCACAGCTCCATCACTCAGTTCACCCACAACTTCCCACTAAAACCTTCAGGTAATCCTTCCAACCTCCCCAGCTAACCTTCTGAATCATGTGGGGACACAAGCACTTCCCAACGGCAATACTCATCACAGCCAGTGTGACAGCAGCAGAGCACAGGCTACCATGGGCAATTCCCAGGCAAGGATGAGGAAGGCTCTAGGGATCTCTTTTAAAACCCAATGGGAAATTTTCCTCTGGAGCTTAACATACAGAACATCAGACTGGAAGCATGATTTCTCCTCTGGGAAAAAGAAGCACATGCACCAGGCCTGCTTGAATTAGATGTCCTCAAAGGCTTGATGAGACAGTCCATTTGTTGGCAAGGAGAGCACTGGGCTCTTTCCCTGCTCCCTGCCCGCCTGCACAGCTCCAGCACCCCGTTTCCCCAAAATGCAGAGGCAATACTCATCATACCATGGTCAGAGCCTTCGAGAACACTGATTTTTCATAATTTTCTTCCTGATGGTCCAACATCCACTACTGTTCAGAGACCATTAAATAACTTCAGTCACCTCACCCTGCAGGTGGCATGAGGGTGTTAATGCTCTTGTTAAAATCAGCATCAGTGATGAAACTCAAGCTCAAAAACCTGCTCAGTATTCCTGGACTTGTCTTCCTCTCCCTTTTGCCTCCCATGTGCCTCCCCACTTTACACATGGGGTACCTAGTGGCAACAAAAGCTGGAAGCACTGTTGGTTAAGGTCCTTTGCTTCTGGTGAGTTAGTAAAGACAATTAACAAATGAAAAATGAAACTTAAAAGGTTACAAATGTACATACCTCATGGCTAATGCAAATTTGTGTAACTTCAGCTTCCAAACACAGCATTTGTCAAGTTAAGGAGCACTGCATGACTTGAAATCTTCCCCTGTAGGTCCTCAGACGCCATCATCTGTCAATTTTTAATCTTCTTTTGAATAGCAAGAAAATTCATCCTTTTAGCTCTTCTCCTTTCATTTATTTAAATCAGTTCTGAGATCCTTTCTACTTTATACTTGAAAGGGCATCTTGAAAGATATTTGACCTAGACAGAACAGGCATGGAAACCACTATGGGTAAAGGCAGTCCCATTTTTTGAATACACATTTAGGGACAACACTGGACTTTTTCATTGCAGTGAGAGCTCACATACAGATGTCCATCTACCACAGTCTCTAATTTCTCTTCTAAATAACTGTTTTTCATAACACGTAATTTCATAATTTTCCCAGCAGTAGGACACCTCCTACATTTTTTGAAGCAGGAACTGAACCTGGCAAAGAGTAACAAGAAGCACTTCTACAGGTGTGTTAACCAGAAAAAAAGGTCAGAGAAGACGTACCCCCAGTGAGCAATGCTGGAAAACTGGTAACAATGGACAAGGAGAAAGCTGAGGTACTCAACAACTGTTTTTTGCCTCAGTCTTCAATGGCAACCGCTCTTCCTACACCTCTTGAGAGTGTGTATTGCAGGATGGGGGCTGGGAGAGCAAAATGCTTCCAACTGCAAGTACAGGTCAGGTTCATGACCGCTAGCCAGAACATATGTAAGTCTGTGGGAACTGATGAGATGCATCCCAGAGTCCTGAGGGAATTGGCTGGTGTAGTTGCCAAGCCACTCTCCCTGATACCTGAAAAGTCATAGGGCTCAGGTGAAAGTTCCAGGTGACTGGAAAATGGGAAACATTGTACCTATATTTAAAAAGGTAGAAAGGAGGACCCTGCGAACTACAGACCTGTCAGCCTCTGTGCCCGGAAAGATCATGGAACAGATCGTTCTAGAAGCTGTTCCAGGGAGCATGAAGGACAGGGAGGTGATTTTGGACAGCCAGCATGGCTTCACCAAGTGCTAGCCCTGCCTGGCCAACCCAGTGGACTTCTATGATGGGGTGACTACATTTGTGGACAAGGGAAAGGCTATGGATGTCACTTACCTGAACTTCTGTGAAGCCTTGACATGGTACCCACAACATCCTTCTCTGTAAATTGGGTTCTGTCCCTCTGCTCTGCTCTGGTGAGACCCCACCTGTGGTGCTGCACCCAGCTCTGGGGTCCCCAGCATGGGAAGGACATGAACCTTTTGGAGAGAGTCCAGAGAAGGGCCATGAAGTTGATTAGAGGGATGCAGCACCTCTCCTATGAGGAAAGGTGAAGGAAAAGCTCAGAGAACTGGGATTGTTCAGCCTGGAAGGCTTTGGGGTGACCTAATTGTGGACTTCCAGTGCCTAAAGGGAGCCTACAAGAAAGCTGGAGAGGATCTATTGACAAGGGAACATAGTGACAGGACAAGGGGGAATGGATTCAAACTGAAAATGAGAAGTAGGTTTAGATTAGATATTGGGAAGAAATATTTTACTGTGAAGGTGGTGAAACACTGAAACAGGTCGCCCAGAGAAGTTCTGGATGCCCCATCCCTGGGAGTGTTCAAGACCAGGCTGAATGGGGCTCTGAGCAAACTGATCTAGTGGAAGGTGTCCCTGCCCATGGCAGGGGGGTGGAACTGGATGATTTTTAAGGTCCCTTCCAACCCAGGCCATTCTATGGTTCTGTGATTCCACGATTCTGATTCTCAGTAGTCTTACACTGCATTTGGTGTATTAAAACAAAAGTTGTAGAAATAAGCCCATGTTTTTATGACATCCAAATCAGTCCCTGCAATTAGCTATCCTTACTGTAATTTATTAGACAAATAACTATCATTTATTAAACAAATAATTTTTGTGCCACCTGCAAAGTTCAGGAGCCATAAATGTAAATTACTCTCTCAACAAATTGTTAAGGATACTGAGGCTACAAACAAGATCCTTGTCTGACTCCACGAGACACCCTGTTCAAATACTGGTGCAAGGCTAGCTTTTTCCTAGCCTTCTAGAATTCACCCCTATACCAAGATCTGTCAAACAGCAGTAACAAAGGCTCCAAGACCATCAAGGTCAAGCCTTTTAAGATTCTTACATAAAAGTCACCTGGTCCTGCAGACTGATTTCAAGCATAAAGGCAAACAACACAGTTGCACTGAGGAATTTCTCCTTTTCATTTTGAAACAATTCCCTGTTTTAAACAAACTTTTAACTGTGGCATGTAACAACCTCTTCATTATGGCTGCTCTGGCTTCAAAGAACTGGCAGTTGAATCATAGGAAACCACTTTTAAAAAACAGTTTAAAACAAGTCCAGGGAAAACCTGGGGAACCACAGAAAGACCGACGCCTGCACCATGTAAATCAGTAAAACTATGAAAGCAACAGTGTATGCCAGCACGTGTACAAACAGGACATATTTGTGTGATGAAAGAAAGTAAGGTAGGGCCAATACAACTATTTGAAGTAATTTTTCACAAAACTACTAGAGTTCTCCAAAGAAGTAAAAAGTAATGTGTACCATGGAGTTTTCACTAACAATGTTTACTTGGATTTCCAAAAGACATTTGATGAATCTGTCATTCATAATTCTTAAAAAACCTAGACTCCCAGAGGATAAAAATAAATGCCCTTGCAAGGATAAATAATTGGAAACAGATGGTAGGACACTACAGTCAATTTTTCAAGTGGAGAGAGGTCAGTGGTGGAATCCTGCAGGGATCTGTGCTGGAACTTGGGAGCTACTTGCTTATTTATAAATGAGCTGGAAAACAGGATAAATGGTGAGGTTACAAAGTTAGCTGCTGATACTCACGCAGGGTAGCTACGATAAGGGTTGACTATGAAGAAAGACTTTACAATACTGAATGACTAGGCAATAAAAAGTCAAATTAAAGTCAATGTAGATAAATATGAAGTCATTTATTTAAGGGGGAAAAAACCTAACTACACAAAGTTATGTGTCCCAAGGTGATTATTACCACTTCAGAACAGAGATATCGGGATTATAATAGGCAGTTGTGTGAATCAGCCCACTGTTCACTAACAGGGAAAAATTGAGTATTACTAATTACTAGGAAAGGAATAAAGAACAAAGAGAGAATATTATTAAGTCACTGTATGAATGGCTGGTTTGTCTGTCTTGAATACTCTGTGTAGCTCTGGTCCCACAGACTCTGAAAAGATACAGCAGACTGGATGTGGCAATAGGCAGGGCAGCAGGGATGATCACAAGTTTGGTACAACCTAACAACTAAGGACTGACTAAGAAGCCAAAGACCTCATAACAGGTAACTGAGTGGATACAACAAAGGTGTAATCAGAGGCAGGACAGGGGATCTGTCTCCACGTTCCCTGTTCACAGCCTCTTCCAATGCA
Source organism: Aphelocoma coerulescens (assembly GCF_041296385.1). Lineage (NCBI taxonomy): Eukaryota > Metazoa > Chordata > Aves > Passeriformes > Corvidae > Aphelocoma > Aphelocoma coerulescens. Next base: position 14,063,448 of record NC_091014.1, on the reverse strand, counting down.
TGAGCTGAGAGGATCAAATGAAATTGGCAGGCACAAGATTTAAAACATAAAAACCTCTGAATCTTCACACAACACACAGTATCAAGCTGTGGAACTCCTTGCTCTGGAGCACTGTAAATGCTAAAAGTTTGCACAGGTTCAAAAAGCGACCAAAGTCTCAAAAAGAAAAATCCAGCAAGAGCTTTTAAATGCCAAGATCCACCTGAGGAAGTCCCTGAGTACAAGTGCTGGAGAACTGAAAATACAAAGGGCAAGATGATGCTCTGATGCTTTTGTGGGCCCATGTTACAGACCACCATCAAAGATCACTGGACTGTGGTTTGCCAGAGCTTTTATGTTTTGTTCAATGGTTGACTTACTGTGGCCATGGGCTCAGGCATCTTTTGAAAAACCTATATATTGGCTTCATCCTACTTGTCCACGGGACACTTTTATGCCTTTCTTTTGTTTTCTTTATTTTTTTCTTTCTTATAACTTGAAACATCCTAGTAAAGGAAAAAAGTAATGACAAATATCTAATAGTGAAAAAAATCACAATGACAGAACTGTTTACTTAACCTATACAGGGATAGATCTCAAGACTTATCTTTATTTGTGAGGTTTCTTGCAAATTTTGGTGTAGAGTAATAAAGAACAATAGTACCTAATTCCTAATGATTTCAAGAGTTTGTATTCATGCAGCTGCTCAAATTAGCTAAGTGCATATGCAAGTGCTTGTACCTATGATTTTACAATTGCAGAAGAGGAGGTTAGGAGATGGAGAACGAGACTGCCAACACTGGCTCTCAAAGTATTAAGTGTACCCTGACAGCATTATGCACATGGAACAAAAAAAGCAGTCTAAGCCACAGCTAAATCATAAGGCCATCTAATCTATGTTATACTCATGTACACACAGGAAATACCTTTTTTCTCAGGATTTTCTTCTTTGTCATGACATAGACATGTCTAGTCATAGACATGATTAGACAGCAACAAGGACTGAAAGTGTATGTGTCCAAGATATTGTTTATCTTTTTCTTATTTAAAAAACACCTCTTCAAAACAAGAGCTATATCATGCTGACAATTTAAAATGACTCATGCAAGACAGACTGTGATCAAAATCTTTCTTATAAAGAAATCAGTTCCTAAGCTTTTATTTGCAATCCTAAATCAAGCATGATCCCAAGTCAGAAACCTGATTCTAACAAGATTTAAACTGCATCCATTTTAAGTATTATATGACCTAACCAAATGCTAACACTATGAAGGTACATAATAGCAAGCAAAATCAAAGCTATATTCACATGCTTCTTTATTTCACTACTTCAGATTCAATTTTGTTCCTGTACTACACAGAACTATATGCATATGTAGATGACATTACTGTATTGGTTTTTGTGAGATAAACATTTTAGGATTACTATTATTTATTACTTATACTCTCCAAACAGTAAACTAATAACAGAAGTAGGTCATAGAGCTCAGAGAAAAAATACCATTTTAACACTCCTGTCCTGCACATTTTACTTTAAGTTTTCCTTCTGTCCCACCACCTTTGTTTTCTTCTTCAAAGGATGCAACCTGAACCAATATGGACTTTTTGGTGGTTTTTTCTCCCTTGAGGAAACTTTTTTAAGTAATACAGAAATGAACAGTGAGGTAAATACTGAATTAAGGTAAAACATTCAGCAACCAATAAAGTCAGGTTCTTTCAACACCCAGCATTGCTGTAATTCTTCCAGGGCATTCGTGTACAAATTGGGAAAGACAGCAAACAACCACTTGGCTATGCATGTATTCCCTTATTAATTTTGGAGGGAAGCAGTCTGAGAAGTGATTCTTCTGCTGACATAAAGCTCCTTTTGTTGACTTTTCATGGCAACAGTGCATTTACCAGCTTCGGAGATGACAAAAATTCTGTGTTGCTTTGCCTGAAAACGTATCTCCAGTCACACCTGCACATAGACTCCTTGGGCTCCAGTAGACCAGTTGCATGTGGGGGTTTCTAAACATTATTATTCACCTGTACAGAAATGCAGTAAAGGAATCGGATTCATTTTATCTACCATGCACTAGCATCTCCTGGCATGAAGAAGTGCAACCATATAAATAGATGTTGGTGTTGGAAAGTGCAAGGGATTTGGCAATTGTGCTGTCCTACTGCATACTGGACATGAACAAAACATGCTGAAATGTATCAAAACTGAATATTCATGGCATCTTTTAGCAGCAGAGCCATAAGGAGAGGAGACAGCTGGAAGCAGAAGTCCTTAATGGAGCAGAGGAGACATCAGTGGTGCAAAAATGAAACTCTGCCCAGAGCCAAGTGACATGACTCTGTACAATTAACCAGACCGTATCAGAGTGCATGTTACTGAATGGACAGAGAAGCCACCAGCATCCAAGAGGGTTCCCAGAGCAGAGATAATGAACGTAAAACTAGACTTGCTGGAATTGGTGAAAAACCTACCAACCTCAAGCGCCTTCAGATCACTCCCCAAATGATACAGAAAAAAATTACCAGGACACTTCAGTGATGGAAACGGTATAAAAATGTATAATAGCACACAGAAAAACATCAGCAGTGAGAGAAATGGCTAAAGCTGTTTCGTACAAACCAGTGAATTCCACAAAGTCTCATGGACTAGGTGGCAAATTGAATAATGCTGAAGCTGTTCAGTAAAAAACTCAAAAGAATTTTTGCTTGGAAACTGAAACGAATGTAGGTCAATTAAGGGGACTGAAAAAGTGATTGTGAGCCCATTTTGGTGACATTTTGCTTTGTTTCCCTAACACTTTATTCGTGCTTATTTCAAAACTTCTCAGTTTCAGGGTTTTACCAGGAGGACATGTAACAGGTATGCTTCGATTTTAGCTCCTTTTTTCCCAAATGATTGAAGAACTAATATTTTCTGTCTTGCTAAAACTGCTTATATTACTATCTTAATTCTACAGACCACTGTTTTCTCCTTATCCTCCCAGCTGCACACAAATAACCAGCTCTCTGCTAACTCAGAGGGAAAGCTGTGCTGGAAATGCAGAAAGATATGTCTTGGTGTTCTCCCTCTTTCTTACCATACGCTTTCCCCAGGGAGACACTGGATGTGATGGGGAAAGTCAAATGAAGTCAGGAGATCTTCTGAGACAAAATCAGCAACTGAAATAAATTCTTTTTCTCTACACTCCTAACATACAGTGGAAAATAAACCTTGTGAACAAGTGAAACAGACCACAACCAAAACTCATGCATGCCACATCCAACGACCTCAGCTGCCCTTCCAGTTCGCTAGCAAAAAGACCTCGCCAACCCCTCCCACGGAGCCGAAGTGGGCTCTGCCTTGGCCAGATGGGACTGGGACGAAGCTTCAACAGGCGGACAGCTGCCTTCATCCACCGTCGCCTGCTCGAAGTGTCCCCACTGCCATTTTCTCCTGACCTTTACAACAGACCACGCGCTGGAGGACACCCGCCCGCTGCCGCCCGCCGCCGCCCGCCGTCCCTGGAGCTGCTGGATGCCCACGGGTCGGTTCACAGACCGAAACCAGGCAGTTCCCCCGGGCGGCTCTCGGAGGGGTGCGAGCAGCTGCGGCTGAGCCTGACTTGGCCCACGCCCAGGCAGGCGGCGGGGCGGCCCGGGACAGGCACCGGCACCGCTCTGCGACGCTGCCGATGTGTCGCGGCACCCCCAAGCATCCTCTCCCGGCCTGCCCCGGCGGGCCACCCCCGGCTCTCGCCACCCGTCCCCCGCCGCTCCCCGACTCCCTCCTGACCCGCGCCGGCGCCGCAAGTTTGTCCAGAGCCGCCCGTGCCCCTCGGGCCGGGCCGGGCTGTGCCGGGCAGGGCAGTGCAGCGCGGAGCCCCCCCCAGCACCGGGGCCGCTGCCTCCACTCACCCGAGGTCAGCTGCATCCAGGCACAGATCTTGTAGACAGTGGCTGTGTTGCAGAAGAAGAAGAGGATGAAGCAGACGATGCAGGCGATGATGAGCATCATCGAGAGCCCGATGAAGAAGGACGCAGCTTTGAAGGCTCCCGAGGGTAGGCTGGAGAAGTCCGTGAAGCTGCCCCGGCAGGTGAGTTCCCGGCTGAAGCCGTTGCCGATGCAGTAGTGGAAGAGCCCGAAGTAGCCCGCCTGCGGGGTGTCCACGCCGTCCCCGATCCAGTACGGCTGGATGAAGCACACCACGTTGACGATGGCAAAGCAGATGGTGAAGATGGCCCAGAGCACGCCGATGGCCCGCGAGTTCCTCACGTAGTTGGTGTGGTAGATCTTGGCCGCCTCCTGAGCTGGGAGCATCCCCGCTGCTACCGCTCCTGACGAGCCTGCTCCTGTAGCCGCCGTCCCTGCAGCCGCTCCGGGCATCCTCGCCGAGAAGATGCCCCCCTCCCCTTCCTCCTACTCCTCCTCCTCCTTCTCCTCCTCCCCGCTCGCTCCGCTAGACGCGACGCGCTCCGCCGCCGCCGCTGCGTGCGAGAGCCGGCTAGCCCCTCTGCCGGGCTTCAGCGGCTCCGCGCCAGCACCAGCAGCCGCGGCAGCGGCGGCAGCACCGACACCGCCCGCCGCCGCCTATCGGGGCGCAGCGCAGCGCCGCCGGCCCCGCGCACCGCCCGCCCCGCAGCCCGCCCTCCGCCGCCGGGCGCCACCCGCACACTGCCCGCCGCGGGCGTCCCGCCGCCCTGCGCAGCCACGGCGGGGGCACGGGTCAGGGCCGGCCCCGAGGGGAGGAGGTGGCGGCGGCAGGCGGGGGCGAGGGGGCCGCCGGCGCCCTTTCCCCGGGCGGGCAGGGCGAGCCCCGTGTGCGGCTCCCCTCAGCCCGCGGGCGCCTCTCCCGGCCGGGACAGCGGCTGCCGAGCGGACCCGCTCCCGCCGCTGCTCCTGCAGCGCGTCCTGGGAGGCATGTTCAGGCAGCGAGTTCTAAAGTTTAGAACGTGTGTGTGGTGTTCCCGTCCCCGCACAAAACATCGTCGCCTCTCCAGCCGGGGGCGGCACCTGCTGGGTCCCCTGCGGCGGGTGAGCGGCGGTGCCTGCCCTGGCGCGGGGGGAGCCGGAGACGCTTGTCTCCCGGCGGAAGGAAACCTCCTCGGGGCAAAGCCTGGAGCCCGGGGCAGGCAGGAATCCCCAGGTGCCGCTCGTCGCCTCGGGAGCGGGATGGCGGCCGCGGAGGAGAGCGCTGTGCTCACACAGCGCAGCCGTGGGGCGCGGTGGCGGCTCTCAGCGCGGGGCCGAGGCTGAGAGGGGCCGCTCCGCTCCAGCCCAGTGCTTCTGCCTGGCACTCGGTGCGCTGAGCGTGCTGGCATGCAGCAGTGATTAGCATACATTAACGAGCAATTAGCATCTGGTAATAATCATTCCTGTGCCAGTGACACTTGGATTTGCAGTCCCCGACCTGTGCGCTGAGCCCGAGCTCACAGCAGTAAGCGAGGGGAGGCTCGGCAGAGCGAGCGGTCCGGCTGCCGCGCCGTGCCGGCAGGGGCCGCGCTCAGTTAAACACTGGCGCTCCGCGGCGCCGGCAGGAGGGAGAGAGCCTCCCGTGGAAATGACTCCTGGCATTCCTTAAATTTTCAGTTGTTTCAGGCGAAGTTTGCTTTCTGCCCCACGACTGCCAGTAACGAGGCGTAGCCCAATGCAGCGGCAACGCCTGCCCTTCCCAAGTTTCCCGCAGAGCAGTTTAAGAAGGGGCAGCACCTGCTACCAGTTTCAGACCGCCGCGCTCGAGTCGGGGACAGTCAGAGATTGGGAAACTGTGACCGAAGGGTGGGAGCACAGAGGGAGCCGTCTCCGTGCAGTCAGTCATGCACTGCCCTTGGGACACATGGCATGGGTATGCTTAAGACACAGGCAGCATAGGTAGTGTGGACCCCAAATCCTCACACTTGCCTCGCTTCCTTAGGTAGGCGGGTCCAAATGTGCAAAGTACTGCTAAAATTCCTGGAGATTTGGCTCACACCGAGTGGGCTTTGTCCAGTGCTGCTGGAGGTGCCCGGGTGTGCTCCGCTGGCTGCCTCGTCGTGCTCCTGCTGCAGCTGCTGCGCGTGACCGGACTGCTCATATGCCGCCTTCAGAGAAGGGCTGAACTTGTTCCAGCCTCGAGCACCAGGAGGAGTGATGGTTCTTCGGTGCTCGCTTCTGTTTTTTTCAGGCTGAGGTTTGCCAGGCCCCAGGGCTCGGTGCAGGATGCCTCTCCTCCCCGTCTAAGCGGCCGTGGAGTGTGGAGGTGCAGACAATACGACCCAGATATAGAAGGCAGGAAGGAGGCCTGAAGTGGCCCAAGACAATTTAGGAATGGAGGTCGGAGGGAGGGTTGGGAAGGATGTTCTGTGAGATAAAAAAAAACCAAACCAAAAACCGAAAAGGGAAGTAGTGGGGAAGGGATCTGAGCCAAATGGGAGGTTTAGTGGTAGTGGGCCTGTAAATGTGCACACATTCAAGAAAGATGAACCTAGGAATTGGTATGGCAGGAAGCAGAGATGTGGATCTGGGAAGGAGTCAGGAAAGAAGAAATGAGTTGCTTGTAGAAGAAATGGGCTAACAGAGCTGAGGAGGACAAAATACTGAGTTTTGAGAAGAAGCTGGGAAACAAGAGTCAGGCTAGGGTAGGTAAATGTGGGAGCCAGTCTGTACAAGAAGAGGAAAGGCCAGAAGCAGGGGAAGAAACTAGGATTCTGCTGAAAAGCTAAGTAAAAAACTGTGGAAAAAAGACCTGTGCCTAGGCAGTGATTGGTTTGGTTGTCCTAGGATGTCCTCTCTGGTCTCCAGCACCAAAAGGGCGTATATTTCACATGGACTTCAGGTGATACCCATGAGTCCTTCAGTTTTCTGCATTGGAAATGGGAAAGTGGTACTAGATGTCTGGTTTTGGGGGCATCTGAATCTCTCTGGTTTGTCCCTCTCAAGCTTTGAAACCTCTAGTCTCATTTTTTGGTATCACAATTTCTTCAGAATACCTGAAGACAGGTGTAGGAGGTACTTTTATGGTTCTTACCACAATTATATGTGTGCCTCATAGCATTAGAAAATAGAATGTCTCTATGAGATAGAAGGTTGGCATATTCTGGACAGAATAGTTAAAAGGTAGCTGGGACCTTATTTCTCAGAGCGGACCTCCCATGGATTTTGGTTGCAGCAGTTCTGAAAACAAGGCCTCAGAAGGAGCCATACTGAGGTGCTGCTCATCTATGAAAAATTTTAAGCATTGTGCCTGGCATCACAGAAGAATTCTGTGGCAGAAGCAGGGATAGTCCCCAGCTCTTCTGGACAGCTTTCATCATCTTAATTCTCAGAAGATTATCCTTTTTCTTCAACAATGTTGTACCTCCACGATTTTTCTCCCTGAAAATTAACTGGGTCCCAGCCCTGTGGCTGCCATCTAGTCTCATCTAAAAAAGTCTGAGTTTTGAGCCAGGATTGTCACCAAAAGCTTCTTCAACAGGTGAAACAGGATTCTCATCATCCTGATCTTTCTGGACAGCAGCTGCTGTCTCCTGCATCTGATAAGACAGGATCCTGTTTACCAATTAGCATGTGAGCATGCATGCAGAACAAAGGGACGTAAATCAAGTGGCACAGATGGCTCTTTTTTTGGCACATCCTCTTCAGTACTGGGTTTTCCAGCCATTATATTGTTCTTAAAATTTTTTCATGTACATGTGTGGTTAAAAATAGGCAAGTTTAAAGAGAATTTATATAATCTTTAGAAGTATAGTTGTGCCCCAAATTTGCCTGAAACACACTGCTGACCATTTTATCTGACCATGGATGTGCTCATTTTTTGATTATATAGATCATTTCACAAAACACAAAATAAAAGCTTATAATCAAAGTTACTTAGTTAATGTTTCTAATCACAGCATTTCTCTTTGGAACATGTCAGTTACTTGCAGTGGTGGAGCTGTGGTGGAGAACTACTTAAATATTTTGTTTGGAGCACTGTGGGGAGAGGCTGTGTGTTGTGCTGGGAAACCCTTGGAAATGATGGGTAAGAAAAACATGCATTCAGTTGCTGGGCCATAGACAATGTCTGACAAAAAATGCACATCTGGGAATTCATTGATATTCACATGGTGGGAAATGAAAAAAAAATGGAAGGGGGAAGGGGTGAATGCATGGTTGGAGAGGAGTTATCAAGAGAGGAATTACACCAAAAAAGTCTCTGAGGAGGGAATGGGGTAGTAGGAAGTTACATGTTCATTAATAAATAGCAATAAAGGTGTCAGACAATGAATGATAAGTTTTGATGAGGGTTGAGGGAACTGGGAAAAGTTGTTGAGCACATGAGGATAGGCTCACACAGACACAGGCAAACTTCCATGAGAGGGATGTCCCCACTCAGACACATGACTGCCTCCTGCCAGCCCCTCTGAACAGTGTCTCCCATCCAAACCTCCTAAAATGCAGCTCTGCCTCAGAAGTTTTTTCCCCTGGTTCATAGAGAGGTCTAAGCTGCTATGAGTTTTTTCATATCTATAACTGCATGTAAGGATTCATGAAGTGCTCTACCTCTCCGGGGCTTTCCTCCCCTTTTTCTGTGGTATCACTCACTGGCTACCACATTCACCCAGTGCCTATCAACAATTTATAATTTCACTCTCACCCCTCTTAAATAGCTACATAAAACTGTTACAACCTTTTAACAAACCAGATAAAGGTATATACAAATGACAGACTACTTTAATTTGGGCTGGCCTAGATCCTGGGTCTTGAAGAGAAGGAAGGCAAGTCATGGTAGACTTGAGGCTTCTCCAGCTTTTGTCCAAGGATATATGGATATCCATAGCAGGAGCTGAAAAAGCAGAAGGCCTCCACTCTGCTCCCTGCTTTCCAGAATTCACTGTGAGCTGAAGCTGGGGCAGTGATGAAGGCCAAGCAGGGCTTTTTGTGCTATTTCACTGATGATTGAGATAACCTATGCATGTTTTGGGCTTGATTACAGCTTAACTGCTGGTAGACAGCATCTTAAGGCATGCGTCAGTCCGGATCGATTTTTCCCTTGTCCTGTGTTGTCTGGAGCTGGCTGCAAACAGGTGCTGGTGTGTTTGCTCAGGGCAGCAGGATGATGGCCTTTAAGCAGCCCCAATGTGCAGCCCCAGCAGCCCCACAGTGCAGCCTGGTGTGTGTAGTCCCGTTGCTGTGGCAACCCACAGCCTCACCAGTGGTGAGCACTTGCTGTCTATCACAAAGCATTAACTTTTACATTATGTCTTATTATGGTTTCTGCACATTTTGGCTTTCTTTCCCCTGGAACCCAGCTGCACTGGGGAAATGTTCCTTCTTGGGGAGTAGGAAATGGCATTTCTTTCTATTTCTGTGGTGTTAACAACCGTGGGAGAGGCACAGCAAAGGGCTGGCTAGAATTACTGTTATTGATGTTGCTGAAGCTGCTCTTGCCATCACTGTTTCAGTCACAAATGGTCCAATTTAGGCCTACTGTAAAAATTAGAGACTAGCTTAGATTTGTACCATTTCTCTTGAGTTTAGTACTACTGGTGGAGGTGATAGTGGAGGGGGAGTCCTGTAGGGCACCCATAAGGGCAGAGCTGGGAAGCATAGTGTGGCCATTCTGGAGCCACATTCCCAGAAGCCTGCAGGACTTGATATCCTGAAGCACTGGGGAATGGTGTGCAATCATCAGAAAAAAGCCACATATTCTGAAGTCTACCCTGAATCAAGGTGCTTGGCTGTAAATGACAGACATCCACTTCAGTAGGCAGAGAGGGGGCAGGTAGGAGAATGGTGGTCAGGCAAGGAGCAGTGGCTGTCATGAGAGGGAAAGGATGTGAGGAAGGTGAGAAGTACCTGGGCTGTATGTGGAAGCAAAGACTGAAAGGAAGAAAAGATCCCACCAGCCTTGAAAAGAAAGAAAAGCTCTGTAAAGGGATTAAGTAGCAGAGTTCCCAGTGACAGCAGAAGATTGAACTTCATAACCCAGGCTAGGTTCACCTGCAAAAAAGTGGGATGGAGAGTGGCTGTTGAAGGGGAGAGTACAGATGAAACTGATGAGGTAAGTTCAGGGAAGGTGGGAACACAGTTATTAAGATCCATGATGAGGATGGAGAGATCTTAAGGCACCATGACACGTGACTCAGCTAAGACCTGTTTCATCTTCCTTCCCCCAGCCTCTCCAACTTGGAGGAGTTGCAGAATGACTCTGACACACACTGTCTAAAATAAAACACTTTATGGACCAGCTGGAAACTAAACCTTCCAGTCCCTGCTCTCGAAGGAATGCTCCCTCTTGAGGCCCTGTACGCTCTGTCACAATGCCGGGGGCGTTCTGCAAGGCCCAGTGCTGCACCTGGGGCTCTTCTGAGCAAGTCATCTCACTGCCAGCAGCAGCCACCCAGCACAGTGCTCTGCCTCACTAGCATAGCCTGCTTGTCAGTGCTGCTAATTAACCCAGACAGAGCTTTCAGGTGCCTTGCTGTGTCGTGCCGTTCAGAGACACCACTGGAGACTCCCCCTGAAGTGACGGAATCTTGCTGCTCTTGCTGCAGCAGCTGTTTGCCAGAGGGTCAGGAGATTCAACACAAAAGGTGCTGTGAAATACCGTGCTGCAGGCTATATGCTGTACATCTTCAAAGGTAGCTGTGCAGCTAAGGCTGCTGTCTAGACATGTTTTTCAAGTAATAAAAGCTTAGTTAATATATGTCTCCTAGACTGAAATTCACGTGGAGAAGGACTTATATTTCTCTGGACCAGCCTAGTCTAAGGTAAGTACATAAACTCTTCTGCCAACAAGATGCATTTTAGGTTTTCTTTCCAGAGCCCCAAGAATCATGTAGGTAGCTAAAACTTCACTACCGTAAACATTCAGTCATTTGTATAAGGATTATATGATGCTCAATATAACTTTGATGTTGCTCTCAAAAATTGTACCTGCCAGTGGTGAAGTCCCCTTCTTTGCCTTTAACAAGGTAAAATTACTGCAGTCAGGATGTGACTTACAATGTTTGCAGGTAATATTTTTCATAGTGGAGAATGACTAAAAATATTTTACCTCACACCAGATAAAAAAATGCTTTAAACAGATAAAAATTCTAATTAATTAAGTACATGTTACATTTATTTCCAAATATTTCTTCCCAAGAGGCTAAGCAACCAACCAGTGAGGATGTAGCAAGAGAACCTTCTGATCTCTGGTAAGTCAGAAGCTGGGCAGTTACTTTACCCTAGTGACAAGCCAATTAGGATGCTGCACAGTGTTTCTGCTTGCTTCTAATTTTAGAACTATACAACGGGGAGGCAAAAGTAGGTGATATTAACTCCTCTGGCATTGATCTGCTAGAATCATAGTCCTCCTGCAATCTAATATATTTTCATGTAAAGCAGGAAAATTACCACTCTTCTAGTGTAGGTACTAGGGACTCTGCAGACCTTTCTAACACACAGGGCCTGATCAATACTTGGATAGAGGAATCTGCAGGGGAAGCTTGGGAGCTGCAGTGTGTGATTTTGATGCTGCGCAAGATGATATCCTAGCATAAAGTGTGCATTCACTCTGGCATTACACAACATAGCACAACTGAGTCTGCTGTTTCCAGGAGGATTTATGGCAAAATGTTTAAATATACCTAAGTGAGCTGCCAGTAAATCAGCATCTTGACCTGGAGCAGACTGGGAAATGTGATTAAATGGAGAAAGCGTGGAATTCCTCTCTTCGAGAGAATCTCTGTGGCATAATGCAGTGCCATTCAGAGATATCACAGCTACCCCAAGCAGTATGGTCACATTAGCAAGATGTTAATGTGATTAATTAGCCCTGATGACAAGCAGGTTATACTAACCTGGGCACAGCTTAAGTATTTAACTGCTTAGGTCTCCAGAGTGCCTGCAGCTCACTTAGGTTAATATAATCTAGTGACTTAATAAGCATATAACCTATTTCACTGTTCAAGCCATTAATAACAGTATTGAGTAACACCAAACCCAAGGCAGACTTGTGTGGAACTGCTAAAGATACACACAACCAATATATCAGTGAGCAGCACGTAGCTGCTCTTTTAAAGTGTTCCTTGCCACCTACCTACACATTCACCTCCCAGGAGCTTCACCTACATACCTTTTCTCATCTGGCTGTGAAAATGTTACTTAAGAGGGCATCAAATCCTTAAAGGAGGCGAGATAGGGGATACCTATATCTTTGCCTTTATCTACAAGTTATCCTGCAATAGAATGGAAGAAATTAAATCTTACAAGATCATTCCTTGATAAATCTGTACTAGGTGTTCCTCAACCCTGTTTTATCTTCCATGTACCCATAAAAAAACATTGTTTGTTTCTATATTACTCTAGGAATTAAAGCTTACCTATGTTATTTCTTCAGTTGTATGCTCCATGTTTATACCCCTCTCTCATCCCTTTCTAAATACATACACTATATTTGTCTTTTCTAATCTTCCTAATATTCTAAAACCTGTCATCCCCCATGTGTGCTGTAATATTGTCTCAGCCTCTTGTCTGTAAGATTTACAATTCCCTCAGTAATTTCTGCAGGCTCCCCTAATAAGCAAACTCATGTACATGGTCTTTAACTTATTCCACATCTGAAATTTCACCTCTTTATAATAAAGATAATGACACTAATCATATGATCAAATTTAACACCCAGGAGGAAGCAAAAAAAAAAAAGAAAAATCCCACCAAATATCAGTCCTTGTGTCATTTGTTATAAACTTTCCCTTTTCACTGAGAAATAGAACAATACTTTATGTATACTTTTGGTCCTTCTCCTGATGCAAATGGACTTCTGGAATGTCTCCTTTTTTTTTAGCCCCAAGCAGTCATTTGAATAAATATTTACTTCACATACTGCTGAAATTATAGTTGGCCCAAAAATGTCTCTAAACTAATTTTTCATCTTAATAGTGGTACCAAGGTAAAGAGCTGTTAAGTAAAGCCAACACTTTAATAGCTCTCAAAAAAAATATCAAGACTTTTACGGTGGGAAAAAGACAATATTATTACACTATGCATAAAAAAAAGTGTACAATGATGGGAAAAATAGATGGAAATGGCCACCAACATGAAGAGGCTAATGAAACCAAATAGCATTAAACAGTGGGAGTTTACACAGCATATGTTTTATCCAACATAGTTCTTGCCAGTTAAATGGCAATAGGAGGGAAGTGGGATAGCATTCTGATTTTATTGGAGAATGTGATACTGCATTTTTTAGTATCGTGTTCAAAATTTTTGAAGTGATTTGGATAGGCTCTTTAAAATGTGTACTGAAAACCTTTTGAAAGACAATGAAAATAACCAAAACCAATGTTGGAGCAATATTTAGTCACATACCCAGTGGATCCTTGTTAGATACAATTTTAATTAATAGCTTCATTATCCAAAGGAGGCAATAAACATTATATTAATGAAACTTACAGTAGAGGCTAACTCATTATAATCACAACTAACAGCAGAAAAATTTAAAGGGAACTTATGTAAATGAAAATGTCAGAAGTCATCATCTGGAGAAAACCACAAGTTAATATAACTGGTAAAAGTAAGAGTCTCCATAATAGAGGAGAAAACTGGAGACCAATATGTTGGAAGAGAGACTCTTACTTATACTGAATAGAGTTGTGAGAATAATTGATTTTCCTATTTGGTGAAAATACTAAAAATAAATTAGGGGAAATTAATATCCAGTCAGATACATTACTCGCTTTTCATGTATTTTTACTATTTATTAACACTAAACATAGATCAATTTTAGAATGAAAGAGTATTAGATAACAAAGCCAAGACCATTTCATTTTGAAAATATTGCAACAGAGCACTTCTGGCTTGTTTTTTTTCCCTGGTACTATTACTCAAAATGAATATCTCAACATGTGAATTGATTTTTGATTCATAGTGTCTTTTTGAGAAATGACTACAATAGACCCATTTGCAAAACACAGGTTGTAACAATTCACCCAGAATGCCTTGTCTCCACACCGGAAACTTGTGCTTGGTCTTTACGATATGTGTTTAGGAAACCAATTCACAGTTTGGGAGCTTTCCTTGTCAAACTGCAAATCCCATTTGGTCTTGTTGAAGTCCTGTAGAAGTCGCCATGGGCTGGAGCCTTCAAGTGACAACACTGCCTTGGTCCTTTCCAGCCACCAGGGATGGAGAAGATGGGACAAAGGGCTATCAGCATCCTGCAGCTCTTCCCTGCTGTACCATGGAGACTTCTTGCACAGAGCCATGCAGGATGCCTCTCTGCAGAAGCCCACAGTGGGCAGAGGACAGAAGAGGTGCTTGCTTTCAGCCTGCAGGACCTCTGTCCCTCCCTCACCGTGGGAATCATGTGGCCAAGGAGTTGGAAAGGGCTGATGTGCCTGGGCTAGGGAGACCTGGCAGAGGGAAGCTGCTTCAGGCTTTGTCTGTGTCAAATGTTACTGCTCATAAATTAAAACAAATCTGAGTAAAAAATAGTGTGGTTGTTTCCTTTGTAGTGCTCCTTTCTGTGCCTGTCTAGGGGGAGTCAGAACTAAGGACAGTAACTTGTCAGATGCTAAATGTGTGCCTTGAAATCAAGATGCTATACTGGAATATTAGGTCTGTTCTGCAGATTTACTTGTCCAGAAAAGTGTCTAGTGACAGCCTGTGACAAGACCCCACAGAAGATTTAGGATATAATAGAATGGTAATTACCTGACTAGATTCAGCTTCCAGGCATTAGATTTTGTTGTACCTTTCTTTAACAGATGTGAGAACTGAAATGTATCAGATGGTGTCTTCTTCCCACATAAAGACCTCGATCAAGTTGCTTCTTACTCTTTGAAAAAGCCAAACTGCCAGAGATGCCAAAGATACAGATTACTGTAATATGCACTTCCCAGGTGCTGGATTACTTGCCTGTCTCACTTCTGAACCTCTGCCAATTTATAAATAATATTTTGACTTTTGAGGTGGAAGAAACATCTAGGCTGGCTCATCATCAACTAGGAAGTAACGACAGAAAACATGAAGCATCTGGCCTGGGACCACTCAGCTGTTTGGTAACATGGTGGGTGCTCCAAGACCTGCTCAGGCCAGGAACTCCATTCCAGTGAGGCTAAAATGTCCTTGCTTCCCAGTCCAGCCCTGCAGCAGCACTCTGATCATCAGTGCTTTTGTTCAGCTGATTGATCTGTCACGACCTACAAATATTTTCAGCCCTGTTCATCCCAATACAATCCCCAAGTGTTCACAGGCAGAACTGCAATCCCTGTTCACAAACAGGATGATCTTTGTCCGTCCCTGTTAAAACAAGTCGTGTAAAACCCCATCTCCTTCAAAGGCAGCACAAATCTTGGCTGCAGTAGGGTTTGTTTGTTGGTTGGTTTGCTTTGTTGTTTTTTCACCCCTGTGATACGCGTTCAGTTTATAGAGTGCTCCAGAAGTTCTTATCACGATTTGCTATTCTGATAGTGTGTGAATTTTTCCAAACATTATAAAAACATAATAGCAACAAAAAAAAAGATCAGTACTGGGCCAGGCACTTGTCATTACAGAACTTTTCAGAGACACCTTCTTAAGCATTCTTCTTAAGAAATACCCAATAAAACATAACATAACTTAGTACTTGCAATATTGATACTGGACAATGTTAATTTTTGATTCAAAAGGTCACACAGTAGGAGGTTAAATGCTCTATGGAACTCTTTCTCTGACACACTAATTTGAAAAAGCCCCATTTCCCATTCTCTTGCTAGGAATGACTGTAACCTTGACTGACCCATGATTTGCTGACCATCCATTTATCATGATTCAAAAATGCCACAGCAGTTTTGAACAGCATTTCCACTTTTCCAGGGTCTATCAAGTTTGCAGAATTTACTGCTTTAAGTATGGGCTCAGTAATCTCAAGAATTAGAGAAAGTTTGGGAAAGCTTTGCAACAAGTATAATTAAATCCCATCTACTCTATAAAACAGACAGACTTAGAATTACAGTCTTCACTACAAAACACTTCCAATTATTTATAGACAGCCTAGTTTGTACAGAACTTGCTTAGATTTTTTTTCTCCTTCAGTGTGCTTCCAGGAATGCTGGATGCATGACAAAGTAAAAGGAACTGTGAAGTCCCACAGTAGGATTTTCTCCTGACCTTACTACATTCTGTTTATGCTTTGTGTTGCACAGCTGTAGATGCAGAATGCAATCCACCACTTCCAAGGTCAGAATTGGTGATGGGATTGATTTTTACGCCCAGGGATAACAAAAATGAAAAATTTGGAATCACAGAATTATTCAGTTCATAAATGCTGATATGACCTTTTTGAACTGCCTCATCTGCACAAAATGAAGTAAGAAAAATAGTAAACATGTACTATAAACATCTATGCATATCATCAACAAAGATAATTTTAAGAAATTAAACATAAGAAAGATTCCATCTCAGTCTTGAATTTTTATGATTTTTTCTTTCAAATGTAATTTAAATTGATGACATCTTTCAACACATTTCAGCATAATTGCCTTCCTGGAGAAAACATCTTCTAACTTTTTATTCTTTTCCTGTAAATTCTGCAAAATTGTAAACATACTATGTTGTTGTTAAAAGGAAGACACATGGCAGTGTCTGGGTTCCCAATGTTTTCTGCAGGAGTTTGAATGCAACCATTTGCCCACTTCTCCTGTAGGAGTTTTGAAAAGGTTGTTTACTAACCTGTCAGTTACAAATCCTTTGCAAACCACATCAGCTACATAAAATATTGAATAAGGTGTGCCTTTCTTTCTCATGAGACACTTATGAATAAATTATTTTGCTTAAGTGGGATGAAGATGTATATCTAATGCATCCTGGTACCTCTGAGTTTGGTTCAAAGGGCAGCAGGGCTGAGTGCTGCTGTGCTCTCAGCTCTGTCTCTACTTTGGGAACTGATGAACTGCCTGTCAGCAGCAGTTTTGCCCTCCAGAGCTGCCAACCAGGGATGGCCACTGCTGCAGGCAGACTCTTGGGCCTGCTGCAGAGATGCAGCCACCTTCCCAAGCAGCTACGGATGTTTTGTTGCCCTGGGTAACACCTTGTCCCTTCTGTATGGCAAACTTGACCCAGCTGACAGCTTCACTGTGCTTCTGGTTCCTCTTCTGTATTCAGTGGTGTGCACTGCAGGGGAGCCAGACCTCAGTCTGATGGGTTTGGGGATTTTTTTTTTTGTTTGGTTTTTGAAATTTTTTTTTTGTTTCATTGTTGGTTTGTTTGGTTTATTTTTTGGTTGGTTTTGTTTTTGGTTGGTTTTGTTTTTGGTTTGGTTTTGTGGTTTTTTTTTTGGTTTTTTTTTGTTTTGTTTTAGTTTTTGGTTTTTTGTTTTTGTTTGGTTTTTTTGTTTTGTTTTGTTTTTTAATTTTGGGGGGTTTGGGAGGGGTGTATTAAGTTTTTTGTTATTGTTTTTCTCTTGTTGCTTTGGGGTGTGGTTTTGTTAGGGGGTTTGTTGGTTGGTTGGTGGGTTCGATTTTTTAGGTTGTTATCCTTCTTGGTACATTTGCTTTTCCTTATTCTCGGATATTTTTGTTCTTTTCCAGGGCTACACTTTCTGTATCTTTTTTTCTGCCAGCAAACTTCCTCCCAGCCATCTGGATGCTCAGGAAAGTAATTTCCTGAAGAGTGGGTGTCCTCATCTTGGGACACAGTAGCACCTTGGTGACTTTACACCCTGAGCCATAGTGGCACATCCAGAAAGTGGCAGCCTGACAGTGACAGTGGCACTATCCTGGGAAAGAGCAGCTGGCAAGCTGGGGGAGGACAGGGAGGCTGCAGGCTTCTCATTATAAGCAGAACCTGAGCTATCCCTTAGGTCTGCAGGAGAAGCAGTAAGCTGTGCCTCAGAACCTGACACCGCTCAGTAATTACACGTCACGTTTTCTCTGCCACCTGGAAACAGGCTGATTCCCTCCTCACTCCCACATATTTCTCCTGTGGCTCTCAAATTGCTGCATGCTGGGGAATCCACACTTGTTGCTTCCTGCACAGGGTGAATGAAGCACACTCCTGAGAGGGATTTCTCAGTAGTGCTGCAGCAGAACAGCCACCATGTTCCAGCAGAGCTGTGCATTGAGCCCCAGCCTTTTCCAGCTTGCAGACCCATAAACATTTCCCAGGGAAGACACAGAGCTCGTGTAGCAAGTTTTCACTTTTCTCTGTCACTTTTTGCAGACACCTCAGAAACAGTCCATGGTCTGGCAGTTATCATCAGACCCCTGTTCAGCCTCATCAGGCTGTGACTTATCTAGCAGTTACCCGTCAGGAGAAAGCAGAAATCCTGAACCTCCACTGGTGGAGCCCAGTCTTCACCATGATAAACATCCTGCTTATGCCTCCTAAGACACAGCTGTGCCACATCTAATATGGGCCATTTGTCTTACCCAAAAGCCCAAATGTGGCATGGGGGTGGCTCATGACTGCAGAGCTATGGTGGCTGCAGGACTGAGCAGCTCACATGCTGTCAGCTTCAGGACAGAGCTACATGACACATCTACACAGGACAGAAAAAGGACTGGAAAAAGAAGTTGTTTACCAGATTTAATGCTGTCCACAGAAACTGTGTTTAGGAGCAAGTTGGGCTGTGTTTCTGCCTTTCAGCAGCTCTTTCATGAATTCAAGAAAAATTTAGATGAGCAAAAACTTTTCCCTCCACTCTTGGGTTTTTTTTCCCCTGTGGGTTTTTTCCCTTATTGTCCGGAGGAGTAGAGCAAGAATGATCACATAGAAATCTGCCTGCAGGGAGATTGCCTTCAAGTCTTTTAATCAACTACCTCTTCCTTGCTCTTTTACATGGACAGTGTATGGTACTATTTGGCCCTCAAGCACAGATTTAAATGTTTCCTACAGTAATTCAGTGGATAGATCCTCTGTTCTCAGTGTGAAGTATGTCCCTGTTCCTTGAATGATAGGATGTTTAAGTATTCATCTTGCATGAGAAAGTTACTGAAATTCCTCTAGTTACTCCTTACTTTTGTTTTGTGCAATGTGACTCCCGATACAAAATTTTTGCAGATTTTTTATCTTATTTTAATACATAACTATATCAAAGCAAGGTAAAACCCTAAAAACTCCTCCTTTGTAAGAGTCCAGAAGAGGAGAAAATCCCTGCTGCAACTGTTCAAAGACAGACATCACCAAAAAAAGAGACTGTTCCTAATTTCCTACATGTCACATAAAAGTAAAACATAAGAATATTTGTTAGTCAGAAATAAATTTAATTGCATAGAAAGTCTACACTGAAAAAGCCTTTTTTTTCTTAGAAGTTACTAATTTCTTTGTGGTTGGAAAGAAGACAATGCCAGAATGACTCTGGACATTAGACTAGGTTCTCAATACCACTCAGGTCAATTCCAGCATGGTCACAGCAACTGCCCTGGACTTTGAAGTGTTTGATGAAACCCAGCTGGAAGTTCTAAAAGATTTGTTGATACAAAAGCAGGGAGCAGCTCCCAGGCAGGACATCAGCTCTTTCTTGGCAGCCTTCTTATATGTGCATCCCTGAGTGAATTTTCCATCCTTTTCCAGAGTTCTGATGCTTGGGAAGTCAGTGTACTTCTGTTTCAGTGAGTGGCTGTCTACATGCCTCTGTCGACCCTGCAAACATTATTTGTCTGTGAGGCTGCAGGTGAATTGAGATGACTGCGGAGTGGTTAGCAGCTCACCAAGAGTTGTTATCCCCCCCAGGACAGAGGCATAGGACCTGCCCTCACTATCATAAGCAGAATAACCTCTCCTTGCTGAAGGACTTGTGTGGATGCTAGCAGGGGCTAGCAGAGGAATTTTCCTGTGAAACTTTTCATTCTCATGAGAGAGCAGTTAGAGAAATCCAGCTTCTCACAGCTTCTCTGTGAAAGCTTTCATTCTCCTGAAAACTGGATGGACAACAGTTTGAGAGAATGTAAACCATTTCTACACCTGCAAGTTGTTTTGAGAACTGTGAAAATTATTTTCCTTCTCTAAGAATAATATTTGGAAATGGGTGTCTTACTGCTCAACCTATCACCTTGAGAGGTGGTGGGTCAATAGGCCAACCATGTAATTTCTCTTTTGCCAACCGTGCTATGAAAGGTATGGGTGATTAAACGAGGTTGCTTTGGCCATATCATCGGACCTGGATTTCTGCCGTGATTTTCGCCGTTTCTCTGGGGGAAACAGTGACAGACTCGCACATTCAATTTTTTGCCTGCTTTTCACAATCTCAACATAATACTGTATCAGTGAACAGGCTAATAGTGGTTTAGCCTAATAATTACAAGTCTCTTAAATACTACTGAAAGTGTCCAATGGAGACCTTTTTACATGTGGGATCAATCTCTAAACATTTCACCTTTTTGCATGGCCAATCTACATGCAAGCATTAATATTTTAATTTTGCATTTTCGATGGGATCAATTTTATGAGTAGTTTCAACCATAAGGGCTCTAAGCTATCTGAGCATTTGATTCCTTATCTATTCTTGTCATCTGCCTTGACACCAGAGACAAAAAATGATGCATGTGGTATCTCCCTTCCATGTATGCCATAAAATTTCATATTTGTCCTGACAAGTAAGAAATAATATCATCCCAAGGTAAAACTGAATAAAAACCTTGAGGGCACTAAAATATGAAAGATGAAGGGTAATGTCCCTACATTTTATTTGTAGGACTACCAGCATTAACTGCATTATCCCGACAAAAGAAACAGGAATTCTCCATAAAGCCATTTTGCTAGGGTCACTTCCAGAGATCAGTTTTACAGAGACTGTGGTCTTTGAAAGTCCCACTCAGAGAATTATACACTATGATAATGTAGTAGTTAGATGTTCTTGAGACAGACAAAGCATTAAGTCCAAATAACAATTTCTAATGGAAGCTGGAACAACCTTCAATACACATCTGAAAAATAATAAAGAGAACTTGTAGCTGCATTTTTGCTTTTAAAGGAATAGTAATGCTATTTACTCAATATTACTTAATCTCTATACATTAATTTAGTCCTAGATTTAATTTTACAAATTGAAGTTATAAATAATCAACATCACATATGAGTGATGGGAAACATCTCTATAGACGGGATTTTGGGATGCACATGCAGAAGAAAAACAAATGAGGGTGTTTGGCAGTCATTTCACACTGTCATGTGTAATGCAGGTTCCTCAGTTAATGGAGGATATTAATTAATTACAAATGGTTCACATAAAGAGCAGAACAGCACTGAAAGGAGAAGACCTGCTTTAACCTGGAAGACCTCACACCCCAAATCTGTGTGATTGGCGCACACGAGGCTACAAGAGGACTTAATCAATCCATACTTATATTCACAAAAGAAACTTGGTAATAGATATCTTCTTACCATTAGACGAATGGAGATGATGATTCAGTGACTAAAAATTGTACTCAGATGAATTCCAGCTACATTTAGGCTCTTCAAAGCAGTGGCAGGATTTGAGAGTTGCTGTTGTGATTCCTGCATGCAGGAACCCTGCAGGTAATGGACAGAGGTCTTTCTAGACAAATGTTTTGTCAAATGCAGCTCATTTAAGGAGAATTTTTAGCCTGAACTATGCACATCAGGTGATTCTCACCTTGTTTTATAGCAGATTGGGGTTCGCATATTCTTTCCCAAAGAATGCAGCTGCCTGCAAACCTATTTTAATTTTCAATGCTCACTTTAAATGGGGTCAAACATTTGAAAAAAATATTGTCACATTTGTTTGCATTAAATAATCTCCAGTGCCACAGTGTTGTGGTTCCGCCCCATATTCCTCTCTGGTAACACCCTGCCAGTGGCAATTCTCTCCTTGGGACACCTGCTGCTGCAAGCCCCCAAACTCAGATTTTCCAGGTGGTGAGCAAAACATCCAGTTTTCTGAATTTCCAGACCTGCTCCCCTTCAGTGAATGCCTGCAAGCTACGCTCTCCCTGAATTCATCGCCTCTGAAGCAACACACATGCACAGCTTTACAAGATTCACCTCAACTTCAGAAGCTCAGCGAGTTTAATTATGAAACAAGCTATGTATAAAAGAGAAGGTAAAATTCCTGATTACAAATCAAGTTCTGAAAGGGAAACAATAAACAACAAAAGCAACTTCCCGTGTACTTGTCATTGTGAGATTTCTCTGGGGCACAGAAGCTGAGGAAACAAATCAGCAGTGCTCTGCTCCTTCAGTGTTATCTTAAGGAATCAGCACCTCTCCTGTGTTTCTGTCCCCCCTCTGACAGTGACAGTTGCTGTGTTGCCTCTTGAGTGCAAATGAAGTATCAAATAATTTCCTGGGGACTTCAGTTCCCCTTCCTCCTTATCTTCTAATTTAGGGGAACTTAACCGTGTCACAGCTTTGATTAGCTCTTCTTCTCTGTGAGAATGCAAACGTTGTCAGGCTTGTCTGGGACCAGGATGTGCTCTCTCTGCAGAGCCTCTATGCAACATTGATTTCTTATCTGTGCTTTACCTTCTCAGGCAGTTGAATGTGCAATGGTTATCTTTTCCTTCCCTTTAAAAGATCTTATAAATCACAGTTTCTAAAAAAATATTAATTGTGCAATGCCCTGGATGGGCTGGCAGTATGTGATGCTCCATTGGCTTTTTGCAAAAATAACACCCAACATATTCATTGTAGACATAACCCAGTCACCATTCAGAACACCTCCTCCCCATCCCTGTGCCAATCTTTGCCATGGTTCAACATTTTTAAGGGATTTTGCCACCACAGATAGTCTCTGCAAAGTAACTCCACATGATGCTAGGGAAGGATTTGGTACATATCCTTAAGCTCCATTTAGGACTCTCCCTGGCTGTTGGAGGAGTTTTTAGTATCACCTAGAGAATAGAGTTGCACCTTTCACTGCCATCTCAGAAGGGTCTCCCAAGGGTCTTGACTAGTGTTTCCCCTCATATTTCTGATACTGTAGGGTATTTTACAACCTATTTGTGGGAAACCAAATACAGAACCCTTAATGTTCATTGCTGCAGAGAAAACAAAGTAGGTATCTTTTTCTGAAGATACATGGAAATCAAGGTACCTTTCTAAAGAAAATTATTTCAGTGTCTAACACCAACCCTGCAGAAAGTATATTGCTGTAGATTTGTATTCTGAAGACATGTTATGAATTTTTTCAGTAGGTTCTATACCTGAGGAGACAAATGTTCAGCTTGTAAGAAAACGTATCTTTCGTATTCAATAGGTTTTTCTAATTCAGTCAGGAGTCTGATGGTCAATGTGTTCCCTGGAACTGCCTCCACAGAAGGAGTAGTGAGGATGAGCAGTTGTGTTAGACCCTAAATCTGATCTTAAACATCAATTTAAGCTGAACTCCAGCTTATTTCTGTTTACTGTAGAGGTGTATGCCTTTAAAACAGAAAAAAAAAGTGACATTCTGATCCTGAACAATTATTTACTGCCTCACTAGTTCTACAGCTGGAATAGCTCTGAGTCAGTTTTGTGGGCCCTGATTCACACATTCAATGATTTTACATCAAAATAATCAAAAAAGTATTTGAAAATAAGGTCTTGATCTTGACAGCAGTTAACTGCTTTACCCTGGAAGACAGTATAAAATTGACATCAAGTCAGCCTTGGTAGGAGAAATCATAGGTAGCATATAGGCATGAAGTGGACTTCTGAGTTATCCCCCCCTCCTCTGGCACCATGTAGAGCACAGCTATGTAACACCAGCCCCCACAATTTTGTTGAATCCATGTATTTAAGTAATTGTAGCTGGGGGGATCAATGGTGCCTGCTCTCAATTCAGGCAGTTTTCAGGCTACTCTGAGTTGTGCTAGGAGACGATACCATTACCCTGGGAGGTAACCTTATCTTCCATCTGCTTAAACCTGCTCTGTCACTGCCCTCTTCAGCAGCCAAGCACTGGAGCCAAGCCCTCAGTCTACAAAGCGAGTGATGGTAAAGCCAGAAGCAGAGCAAACAATGAGGAATAATGCATTCTGCTTCCAGGGACATGGATCATTAGCTGGATTACACCAGCAGACGGTAATGGAAATTCAGTGTAGAATTCTGTAAAATAATTAGCCCAAGATCGAGGAAACGGCCCAAGAAATAGGTGCTAAATGGAACAATCAAATAATACTGGGAGTCTGTATGAAAACAATAATTGGAATTTTCCTGCCAACAAATGCCTCAGAAAGAAAAATACACCTAATGTTGTATTGATAAAAGGCAAGCGACAAAAAAACCCAATGCTTTTTGTGTATGAGCCACTTGATAAGCACTCTTTCAAATACTGAGCACTACATCTGTCCCTGCACACATCAGTAGGTTATTATTACCTTGGAGTGGGTACAGGCCAGGTCAACAAAGCTTACACTAGCTCTGCAAAACAGGCTATAAAGCAAAGCTAGAGGAGCTCTGTTGCTTTTTATTAAAGAGTCTTCAAGGGGACATAGTGGAAGATTTTTTCAAGTTAAGAACTCCATCAATAAAGTCAATGTAGATAGTGTTTCAAACCAGTATGGGGTTAAGACTTTTCCAGTAGGAATGAAAAAAATAATGTACAAAATGATTTATGGGAGAGGCTTGTTGGTATCTGAACTCTAACATCACCACATCCAAACCAAATAGAATTGTCTGGTTTTGTAAATAATAGTTTACGAATAAACAGCCAGGACTGGACATTTCTCAGCGTATGAAAAACTCCACCTGATAGTTAATGCTCTTGTTAAATGATAATGACTTTTACCCTGATGAATCTGAACTCCATAGATTTGGAGCAGACACCAGTGATCAGTTACCGGGACCATATTCCTGACTTGCCCAGACTGATTGGCCTTGCAACACTGAACATAAAGTAACTCAACTTCTGTGGCTGTTGTAACCTCTGGACTCTGCCTAGCAGGCTGCTGCTCCCTGAGAGCTCAGTGAGGGTTTCCTGGGGCCATGCCATCAGTCGCATCCCGGAGTCCATTTGGGACAGCCCCGCGATCTGGCTCCGGCAGCCAGCAGCGTCACAACGCAGTGGGGGTAAAGGAGGCAGAGAAGGGGCTCTCATGTGGGTGTGACATGGCTTTAATCACATCTTGTCCCTGCAATGCTCGGAGGTAGAGAAACAGCGTGGTCTGGGTGCGGGGTGGTTCTGTCAGGGGCCCAGGGGCGGTCCCTGGGCGGAGTTGGGGTACAGGAGCAAATAGGGAGAAACCGAGGGAGTGGCCAAAGCCAGGGCAGGGAACAGGGGGAACGTGTGAAATAGGAAAGGCAATGGATTAACAGATCCTCACATCTGGTGGCTGAATCTGCTTTGCAAAGCACTCCAAGATAACTAAATGAAAGGCACTAAAAGGATGTAGCTGTTTTGGGTTTTTTTTGTTGTTGTTGTTTTTTTTTTTTTGTTGTTGTTTGTTTTTTTGTTTTGTTTTGTTTTGTTTTGTTTGGGTTTTTTTTTTGTTTTTTTTTTTTTTGTGCTGAGTCTCTTACTAGTGAAAGATTAGTGAACAGCTACCTGGTTTCACTGTTAAATCCTTGAACACCCCCACATACTGTTCATAGGTGCTTGTTTCTGCCTATAATAAAGGAAACCATTCAAATTATATTCCCATCTTTACTGAATATCACCTCAAAGTGGCTAAATCACACAAAGAGTTCACAGGTGATGACATTTTCCCAAGCCACAGAGTAACACCTGTGACTTACTTTTTAATAAGGAAACACAACTTTTTAATGTTCATTCTTATTTTACTACCAGCTGAAATAGGACTGGTCTGTAATGCCTTTACACCCCATCAGCACTCCAAGGGTGCATATCAGCACTTCCCCAAGCACTGCCACAGATAATCACCTTTTTCATTTGCCTATTAAAATTTGCATTCTGAAGCTTCAGATCTCCTGCCTCTTCTGTATCACCGGAGATTGGATGCATTAATAAGTGATGGCCTGTATACAAATATTGTCAAGTTCCCTAGCCAGGGCCAAATATGGCCTGTGCAAGTATGGTCGGGAGGACAAGGACTGTACGAGACCAAGAGCCATGAAAGTTTGGGACCCAGGTTAACAGAAGTAGAAGCAGTGCTTGATAGGATCTGGTCTAGAACTGATTCTGGTTTGAACAGTACCATTGAGAGAATCAGATGTCTAGAACAAATATATGGGGTGTACTTTATGCTCATCTGATGCTCAGCAGATGTATAAAAAAAGCGTTTGCTGTAAGGATAGAATAATGCTGTGTCAGTGGAAATCTAGGAGGAGGATATGCTTAATAAAGTAGACCCTTTGCAGCTTCACATCAATGACCCGGAGCATCCTGGAGCATGAATTCATGCCTGGCAGAGGTAGACTGCAACTGCAGGCAGCTGTGAGCAAGAGAGGGTGGAAAGGGAAAATTTCTTGTAAATTATGCTCCACTGATCATGATAGTGTCCTCATTTTGCAAAACTGGGCTCCTGTTAAGGTGGTTGGAAGCTTTGCAGTGCCATTCAGGCAGGATACTTTTCAAAATATTCTTAGTTGAAACAAGAGCTGGACAATGATGAACAGGGCACAGCTGGGTCTCTGATCCTGTGGGCTGAACTGCCTTGGCTTTGCCTTGATTAAAAATATCATGATGTAATTTATTCAAGAGGAGACAGATTGACAGGAACAGGATTTGATTAAACCAAGTTTAAATCCATTTTGCATTCCCAACTTACACCTACATGGCACAAAGGCACCTATTCAGGAGGAAGAGGAAGCTGCTCAACAACTGTGGACATACCCCAGTAATATTTCAGGGGAGTTCTCTTCTTTCCCCTCTGATTTGTACTTATTTTTGACAATATCCTTTACTTGGAAACCAGGTTATGCACATAAGTGGATCATCAAGGTTGCTTCTTCTCCCTCAAATTGTTGGTTTTCTGTCTCAATTTGCAGGTTAATGTAAAGCAGGCTTACCCACTTCATTCTTTAAGTAGTTTTTGCCATCCTCAATTCCTTTTGGAATTAACTTTGAAGTTATGGAAAATAATTTAATAAAAGCAGTATAACCAAAAATTAAATTAAGAACTTGAGGTCTGTTGAGAGGAAAAGCCTTTCCATTTCTGCAGCATTTTTAATATTATCTGCACACTCTTACTTGTGTTATTTGCAGCAGGCTTATCACTGACGACTGGGGAGGTTTAAGTAGAGAAACAACCTGCTTAAAGAAATAAATCACTTTACCTACACTTCTTACAAAAAATTGTGAAATCTTGTGGTAGCAGAGTTAGAATTTCTCCTGTTCAATTTTTGCGTCTTTTGTGGGCTCCATGACTGTGAGATTTCATCCTTTAAGACTTTTATGCGATTTTGTTTTGCATAAGCATATTTCACTTTATATTTTCTGAACCAAATTCAGGCTTGGTGAGCTATGTGCCATTTCTTTTGAAGTAACTGGGCTATTAACTCTCACAGAAATGAGTAGTTAAACTAGATTTTTGTCTTTATCTCTCAGAATGTGATCTCTGCATTGAAGAAGATAAATAATGAAGTCCAGGCACAAATAATAATGAAATCACGTAACCAGTTGAAATACTTTGATTTATTCCTTGGACCTTAAAAGAGTCTAAACTCTCATTTTGGTGGTTAAGGTTTTCACAGAATTTTGCATCAGTCTCATTAGTAAAGCTTTGTGCACTTGCAGCAGGATTTGCATCTTAAAGGTTCTGAGTAGAAATGCAGATAGCAATTTTTCCAGCTACTTGCGAGAAGAGTCTTATGATCCCCAGAAGTCAATTTTTGTTTCCCTTTATACAGAGGATCTAAGAAGAAAAATATCCTCTAGTAATAAACCATCTCCTGTATTTTATGTAGATTTAGGAAAGCTAATTAGAAGAAAAATACATGAAATAATGTTACAGGCTATAACCTTTAGAACTGTCCATCCTGAAGAACTTCTTTCACTGCTTCAGTCCTGTTCCAGGTTAGAAAGGCTCCTTAAAACTGGTTGTAGTCCCCAGAAGTGAGCAGCCACCCAGCACAGTCACAGTGTGCTCTCCTGCAGCCTCCAGCAGCTGCCTGGGCTGGTCACCCAGAAATCCAAGGACAGCTACTGCCATGCTCCTCAGCCTGAGGTACTGAGTGCCCCACAAAGCAAAGGGAATGAAGTGGGGGGAGGAAGAGAGGACTTAATGTCCAGATCCTTAAATCCACACAGATGATCCCACACCTTTAGGGTATGGTGGAATGATTCCCTCACACCTTTTTCACATTGAACATTTCCAGTACCAATGGATTGATCTCCCACTTTCAATTTCCAAAATTCTGCAGTCCACCCAAAATGTTTTACTGGAGAAGGTGGACAGAAGTATAGAACTAATAGAAATAGTATATCTAATATTATTTAGCATAATTAATACAAAGAATCATTCCTATTAATACTGAATATAGCCCAAACCTTTTAATTCACCTGAAGATACCAAAATTTCTTTTTGTCTCAGAGCTCATAATTTTTCTACCTCAAAGTCCAGTCTAGCTTTGGTGTGCTACAGACTCTCTAAAGCCACACTGTGAGGGAATAAAAGATGAAGGAATCTTCCAATAGGTCATGCATCATAATTACTTTAAGTACTGCCATCTTCTGTAATTAATACAAACTACAAATGAAGTTGTGCACAATTCCTGCTGTGAGAGAGGAGAGCAGTAACTGATGCAATGCCTCCTGGAAAGATTACATTATGAGGAACTGATGTGAAAATATGCAATAAATTATATGTTTTTTGAGAAATAAAATGCTGTAAGATTCAGAGTAAAAATTTGTGTAGGTTTGGCCATTATCTTCATACTCCCCTGCATTCTTATGTAACTGCCTTTTTATACATTTTGAGGACATCACTGTAAAAGCAGAGTTTCTTTGGGTTGAGACATAGAGAGCAGAGGGGTTAGAGGTGTGAGTGTGCCATTGCTGTTTTTCTGGTTCTTAAAAAAAGAGCAGCACCCTTAGGCACTTTTTCTCTAACAATACCAAGTTGTCTGTTGTGATTCACTGAAGAATAATTGCTTTGGGACATTTCAAAACTGTTTTTTAAGTGAAGGATGCAAAATTGCTTCTTTCCAGAGATGCAATGAATCTAGCTGACACTTTAGTATGTTTATTAAAAGGCACATGAGGCAGATGAAGCAGTAATAAATATCCATGCAGAGAAAGATCATGCGTATCTGTGGGATGCTATCCAGTTAAAAGCATCTTTGAAAAATAAGTGAAGATTCATTGGTTTCTCCAAAGTTTTATTTCTGATTTATTACTGAGACATTTTTGAAAATTACTATATTTGATAAAGTGACACAAACTGAAGGGAAATACATACAAACCAATTTTATTTCTAACTTTAATCTCCAAATGTCTGGAGTACTGCTTGAAGAAACATTTTGTTCTCTCTGCCTTTCAGCAAAGTGTAATCTGTTTTAGATTTGAGGTGTTTTGACCTAGTGCTGGTGCCTCCTCAACACCCCTCTCCTCAAACAAATTAATTACTTTCCCCTATGGGTAGAAAACAGTAAAAAGAGCAGAGGTTCAATTTATTTTTATAAGACATTGTGCATACAAAATCCTAGGAATCACAATAACTGCAGCAAGGGAAAACAGTGTAAAGTGTAGTGGTATAAAATCAGAGGAGATATGGGACCATTAATCAGGGAATGCTTTGGTAGGAGTAAGGCAGGCATGGGGCACAGCATGGAAGACTGTAAGCAAAATAGATTGAGGCACTTGGGAGCTGCAATTTTGAAAAAGAAGGTGTTAATAGGGGAGGTGTATAATAGCATGAAAAACAATCATGTTTGTATCTGGAGTGACAGCAGCAGTGAACCCTGCAATGGGAAAGAAAAGCCTGGCTTTCAGTTCTGGCCGGTCTGAGGTCTGGGAGCCACAGAACAGAGGTCAGAGGGAGGGGCTGCTGCACTGTGCCCAGATACCAACATTAGCCCCAGAAGGGGACTTTGGGATGATTAGGGTGGGTTTGTAGGTGGTGAGAAACCAAGAGAGGTTTTTCAGGAGAAGAACATAGACCTGAAACTATACTGATAGGGCCTGCAATAGTCCTGGCAGAAGGTGAAAGCAGGTACAGATGCACAACTGGGAACAGGCAGAAGTGGCTTATTAGGAGGTAGATTAATGGGAAATCATGCAAAATGCAGCAACTAGCAGGGTAAAGACCATTTTCCAGGTGAGGGTGACTCCAGAAGGGTAGGTTTTTCTTAAGATGTGGGAGGAAATTATTTAAAAAGGTGGTGGATAAGGGTGTGACAGTGGGGATGCACTGTTCCTGTAATTGCTAAATGTACCATTCCTTTCTGGGTGCTGAACTCAGGGAAATGAACCCATCTCAGCTCACAGTGAGCTTAGTGAGGGAAAGGCAATAGACTCATCTGAATGAGATTTCAAATTGGCTAGTGTCAGCAAGTGGTAATGAAAAGTGGAGGTGATAATAGATACCATGATAAGCAATCTGTCCAGGTAGAAGGAGATGAAAAAAAGACAGTAGGACACAGACTAAATTTTCTGATTTACTGCAGCCACTTTGTACTGTGCTATGCAAATGAAATGGAGAATTAAACCTCCACTGTATGAAGCAGTCATTTTCAGAAAACACAAAAATTTCCTGAGGGAGAAAAGGAGATCTGAGTATGGTAGTAGAGGCCTCAGTATGGATATCAGAGTAATAAGAAACTAACCATATTACTTTATAAATGAAGACAAATGGTGCAATTCTGTCTGGAGCATTACATAGTGCCAGGAACACCTGGTCACTGGTGGAAATGGCCTTTGACCTGCCTGAGAGAAGACTTACAGTGAAGTTCTTGTACACAGAATAGGATATGTTGGGATGTGGTGCTACATCGGGAAGCTGGAAGGTTTTGAGAAGATTTCCCCTGTTGTCCTGCAGGTGCAGGATAGCTTAGTTGGGATGCAGTGGTAACTTGCATGCTCTGGTAGGGTGGCTTGCTTGGAGGGTGTGTTTCCATAGATCACCTCCTGCTGCTCTGCTGTGTTTGACAGCAGCTTAAAATAGGTAAAGGCAGGTGAACTGATCCCTCATACTTTGATACAGGCGAGACAGAGTACACAGGCAAACTGCAGCGTGAACCACTAAAGGCCAACATCCTCTGTAGATAAAGCTGATGTTCCAGCTGCAGCTCTTCTATCAGCCAATAGCACCTGACCTACCAGTGCCAGAAATCTTTGGTACCTTTCATTGAGTTTACTCGTTAAGCTTTTCCATCCTCTGCTAGCTGAACCATTTTGCTCACCTTTCTCAATTCCATTCCATCTCTTGCTTCAAAGAAGACTGCAAGCAGCCAAACCAAAAACCTTCCCCAACACTGAAACAAGTGACTATAAGCTATGTTTGAGCTGCAGTTAGCAGGCTTAGGTACTTCACATTGCAGCTGTAACTGCAGCAAGGAGCTGCCAATACTTTATGATGTTGGTACCCACTGCAAAATGGGAAGATCTGGTGATGTGTTCTGCTTCTGTGGACCCTGATTTTTACTCTGTATTCACATGGCCCTTCGTATACAACATGCACATTTACCAGATGTCATGGCAATTTCAAAATCAGATTTTCTTCTCAGTTAAGGAGGCATATGTGCACTACCTTAAGTGAGTGAAAGCTGGGGGGGGGGGAATTCAAAGATATGGTGGCTCATCCCTGGGGATTCCCTTTAAACATTTCTCTTGGTGAGCCAGGCTGTAGCAGCCGTTATCCAGGGAAGCAGCCCTCCAGATGGATTACCTCTGCGGACATCAGCAGTACAGTTGGATTAGGTAAACTGTCTGCACACCTGCTCATTTCACTAACCAGCTCCTGGAATTAAAGGACCTGGACATGTTCTAAAATGTTTATCTTCACCATTAGGCTCAGGTGCCAGCTTGTGTTTCCAGGTGGAGGGTGGTGTGACCTGCTGTCCACAGTGTGGTCAGCAGAGGTGTGCAGAGCAGGGAGGACTCATCTGGCACAATCCCTGGCATTCAAAAGCAACATGCATAGACTATTGGTCAAGAATGGCATCCAAAATATTTAACATCCCTTTTCACAAGGTGGATGAATTAACTGAAGGATATTTTACTTAAGACAAACAGGCCAGTATACTTGTGATTCTGTAGTTTTTCTCTTTCTTCCACAGTGTTTCTAAAAATGCTTAGGTTACAGAAAATCTACAGTTCTCCTTTAACAGAACTGCATCTCTAACACAGATGGTACTCCTGGTTATGGGATTGTTCTTTTCTCCCACAAACCGTTCTTCCCCCCTGCTTCCCTTTTTTTGTGTCAGACTTTCTGCAAGCTTTTTACTTTCTTTCTCAGGGAACATATCTTTCTTCCTCCAAAAGGAAGATGTATCAGGGTCTCTAATTTATCTTTTGTTCTTCCACACACTCTCTTTACCCACTTTTGCTACTCTCTTTCTCTTCTTGACCTCCATTTCTTTGTGAATATTTCCTTCAACACCTGATTTCAACTCTCTTTCAAACTAGAAAACAGACTCCTGTTTTTGATGTCTCACTGTCTTAAATCTTCTCCTTCATGCTTTTTACTCTGTTGCCATCTCCCTTCATTAGACACTAAGAGGAGGTCTGGAACTATGGGGAAGACCATTATGTCCTTTTTAAAGTGCAAAGTAGTGCTTGCATATTCATAGTGAGGAGAACCACTGCAGAATATGAGATAATCATGGTGCTGGGGGTAAAGAGATATGAAAAAAGTCATTAACTACATTGATTACTTTGTAATATTAGTAATAAAATTGGATGTTAAAAGTTGGAAGACAATGTGCAGACTTACTCTCAGTATGCATGAATTAATCCACTTAGATCCAGACCCATTGTATCTGGCAGTCTATGAAAGATGTGGACATTAACTGTTCAACAGGAATATTTGGATCAAGCAGGCAGACATCAAGGGGTATTGGCATCCTCTCAGAACTATCTCCCTGACTGGTAAGAAGCTCATACAGATCTGGGAGAGGACTTTCTCCAGACTGACATTAGCAGAGTGAGCCAGAATGGGGAGAGATCACAAAAGATCTTTGCACAAGGACAAAGTAGGCAGAAAGTTAGTGGAAAAGGGCAGAGATGGAATCTGCAAGGAAGTGCATGTGATGCTTGAACTGGGACAAGGTTTCATGAATAGTGCAGAGGAGATGGAAGATGAATCCACAGCTTATCCCATGTCCTATTGAAATCACATATGTTTATGATATTTTTTCTGGACCATAAATATGAAATCAGACTGGGCTGCCACTAATACTATAGTAAATGCATACAGTCTTGAAACCAAATATAAAATCTGAATACATTTTGCAATGAAAGGAAAACTAATGGTGATATGAGACAGCAAACTGTGACTGCAGTAGGGCTACTTGATGGATTCGTGGCTATTTTTGATAGCCTTAGAAAAAGAAAGGTATCATATAAATGGCAGAAAAATACTGAAAATCCTTGGCAAAGGACAAAACCATGGTATTTTTAGACACAAAATTACTTTGCCAGCTGCATTGGGCATTAAATAGGGCAATATTAGCTGGACATCATCATATCATGGTTCTTTCACAAACAAACATAGAAATAATTCCAATCCAAGCTTCCATCGGAAACCTGAGGCCTTACCTTATCTGAGTGCTGATTTTAAACAAAGAGAACTTAAAGACAGGAGGAACATAAATTTTACAGAGCAAATTAATAACACAGTAATAGTCAAAGTTCCGCCTAAATGGGTTGCAGTTCAAGCCTAGGTTGAATCACCTGATGCTGACAGTGAGCATTCTCCTTGTGTCTCTTCTCATGAAGCTCTTACCTACTCATGATGACAGCAGCAACTTTTTGACCCTCTGGGGCTTCAGACCAGCAGATGCAGAGATGTGAGTAACAACAGTCATGGAATTTGCCAGATCTGCTAAGTGGTTTGCTTTGTTAGTGCTCTGCCATGGGCTCTGTGCATGCAACCAACACAGTAGACTGGTAGGTATGTGCTGGACATCTTCATAGAAAGTGGAAGCCATCAAAACAGCACTAAGTGGCACTGATGGGCATTTTTTCATGTTTTGGACTAGGGTTTCTCAGCCTATTAAATAAAAGACCACCAAAACTGAAAAGAACCTGCAGACCATCTGTAGTGTTTCTGTAATTTTAATAATTTGCAATCAATTAAAAACTACTTGCATTTTGAATGCTCACTCACTGCTTTTCTTCTCTCCCATTCTGCTTTCAGGTACCCCATCTTTGTTGAGGAGGGGTGATCTTGTAAGTCCATGTTGTGCTTTCACAAACAGAAAAAAAAAGTTCACTGTGCTGCAAAGAAAGTTGTTCTTGGGCTGATGGTTCAATGACCCTTGCAATTGCATGGGAGCTCAGAGTGTCTTAAAATCTACTTCACAGAGACAAATGAAAGAGTTGAGATTCAGGTTTTCATTTATGATCTGAAGTCACTAGTCAAAACTCTAAAATCAAGAAATAGGCCTTGGAAGCCATGAGAATTTTAAAAGAAGAATGTTTGGCTGGCTTTTCATTTATCATTTGGACTTACATACTCTATGTGAAACAACCAGCTTTTCCTGGTCTCCTGAAATTATTCAGAAAGGACTTTTTGCTGCTGTAGAAATTCCCATCATTATACACACTTGCCTCATCTTTCACATCAGTATCAAACTCCTGTTTTCAGCAGAAACCTGCCACTTACCAGCAGTCTGCCAGGTTTCAGATACCCAGTACTTCAGGCAACCAACCACCTGGAACTCCTAGGTGAGCACTGTGACTGGAAGCCATCCTTGAGCCATCCTTCTGGCTGTGAGCAGCTTTCACTCGCAGCTCCTCTCACAGGAAGTGGGCATTTAAGGCACAAAGGGCCTTTTCCCCAGATCCACAGTCAATGCTTGTGAGAGGATTTGCAATTATTGTTTTACAGCTAAACTGGTTCCATCTCCCACTAAAATCCATGGCATGCAAAAGGAGTTGCAAAAGTCATTGTGTTGTTCTTACAATAGAGTAAATAAGTCTTTGGCTGTCATTCTTCTGGGGTTGTGCACTATCTGCATCATTTAACAATTTAGCAGTTTAATACAAATTGAACTGCTAAATTAAAACAATTTAATTTAGCAGTTCAATATATGCATAGAATATTTCCGTATGTGCACAATATGCTTTCATTTATTTCTGTATATGCAAAGAAACAGAAATCGCAGTAGACCTTAACCCATCTCTCTCCCAGCTCCTACCAACCAGTTCCATGTTTTTCACTATTTTTGTTTTATTTTGTGCAACAGCCTGTGCCATCTAGTTGCCTCCATTTTTCGTGGGCTATTGATGCCACAGGTTCTGTCACTGCTGTGATGGATGTGAGGTATCTGTAGGCAAAGTGAAAGCATTGATTTGTGTGCAGATGAATAAGCTGTGCAGGGGGGTGGTTGTTGGCAGTGTGTCTGTACACAGTGAAAGGACCTTCCTTGGCAGTTTTCATAGTGCGCAGCAGTGCAGATCCTACCCAGGGAAAACTGCTGGGCACACGTGGTTGCAGCCTTCCACCCTATGGTTAGTGGGAGCAGTACTTCCTCTTTTCTCATCTCTTCCTCTTCAGATGACCCCCATTTAGCTGAAAACAGATAACCAATCTGCTACATTTTGTCAAGGTCCCAACATAAAAAGTCTAAATACAAGGTCAAGTCACCCAAGGTCTCCTTCTCTTTCTGGACATACTCCTACTCAGGCTTTTTATCTCTCATATGTCAGAATTAAGGGGGTTTATGTAGGTTTTAACTTGCCAAACTCTTCTACATCAGTTTCAGACTGACCTAGACAATACCTAATTAATTTTCAGCAGTCAAAGATGCAACTGTGCCCTGCAAGGATGACCTCTCCACAATGAGGATCCTGTGGAGATGTATTTGCATTGTAGGCGTTTGTTGAGGACCATCAGATCTAGTGCACTCCAGCAATCCATAATAAGTCCTCTTGGAAAAGTCCCCCTTAGTTTGTAGAGCAATGCAGAGCAACATTCTTCTGTTGAGAGTCTTAATGGATTCTGGAACAGGGCAATTGCTTAATCATTTTCCTGTGATGGGCTTAGGACAGGCTGATTCTCATGGGCTGGGCTGCCCAGGTTCCTCTGATCACTGTCTGGCCTTGGTGGGGCCACAGCTGCAGCTGCCAAACACACATGGTGAGCAGCAGCCATTCCTCCCTGTACACCTTGTGTGCTTCACTTCCGAGGCTGAGGGGACCAGAGGGAGATTTCAGTCCATACCAGCATTTCCCAGTCAGTAAATGAACAGCAAGGCCATCCAAACAAATCTGTCTCATTTGCTGTGTTTGCAACCAAGGATTTGACTATCTGGATTTTTGAGTTAACACAACAGACTATGTTCCACCGTTTGGGTACTGCTACTTTACATGTGTGGTGTCAGCCAATATAGACCCATATATCTGGCTACAATGTAGAACAATAACGAATTGGGCAGAGAGCTCATTTTTCTCTCCTGACCTTTCATACTCATTTCTACTGACCCATCTTCCTCTGCTTGCCAGCAGTCATTCTTTGTCTTCTGACCATATTTGATCACTTCTTTTTCAGTACAGTTTCCTGTTTGATTTCCTTATACAAAAACATATGTTCCCTGACATCGTAGATAACTACCACAATCCCAGCTGTCTGAGCACTGATTTTTCTGTCTCTGAAATTGTGAACCAAATTAAAAATTCAGGATTTATTGCACTTGTTTCAAGAACTCCTGACAGACAGATGAGGGTGATTTCAGAGGAAATAACTCCTCTGTAGTCAGCCTGTCCTGTATTCTCCTTGGCACTCCCTAGGCTTGAGAATATTAAAAGCAAAAGAAAAATGGCTCACATTTAAAGCAGATTAATGAGACTGCATGTCTTTTTTTCAATGCATGGAAACCACATGCAATTGAATACCAGTACCTTCTCATTAGCACTAAGCAAATCTATTTTGAGATTATTCCTCTTGGAGGAGCTGTGTGAATTACTCCTGTAACACCACAAATAGCCTACTAAACACTAAATCATTATGGATTGCCTCTGAAGAGTGCGGCAGTGGTGTGTGCCCGTATCAAAGGGTAAACTCAGCATGTGACTGTTGTATTGCAAACAGCTCAGCTGGGGAAGGTGACTGACACTTCACCAAGTGACTGTCATGTAGGTGTCCTTCAGCAGGTAGGGTAGGACCATTTTCTTTCCCCAGCTGGCCTGCTCCCATGTGACTGTTTTCCCCAGTCTCATAGAGACGATCAAGATTGCATCTCAGGGTGGAAGGAGAAGCATCCCGTTCCTGAGCTGCGTTCCCCCTGCTCCAGATGATCAGTGAGAAGGTATAAGAGCTCAAGTCCCACCAGGGCACTGAAAAAGTCCATCTAAGCACCCAGGAGATATGTTCCGGAGATTTTGGGTGCTGGCTTGAGGTCTTGGGCTGGTCCTTTGAGAGATCCACCTGTAAGAATGCTGTGCATGAGCCTCATATGTAGAGTCAGTCAATAACATACCAGCTGTGCCAGTGTGCACATCCTTGCCCTGCCTTGTGGTAATTTGCTGAGATTACAGCTTTTCTCAGGGAATGATCACACAACTTTAGGGCAATTCAAAATGAATAGTTCTGTGCCTTCTCTCTCACAGTGATGACTAAGGAATGAGCTCTTTCCTTTAAGCATTTTCTGCTGATGAGTCTAAATTAGTCCTCTCTGAGCCCTGTGTGGCTGCTGCAGGACTGGCAGAGCTGGCTCCAAGACTGGATCAAGCTTGATTTGGTTGAGAGGAGAAGGAAGGAGAAGTCAGCTGCACAATTACACTGTGCTGTGTGATACCTTACCTGACTGTGCTCTATTGATGGGTGTCCCATCAACTGCACCATCACCTCTATCCCTGAGAGTTCAGAGTTAATGTGAACATTTCTGTTCCATATAATCACATCAGTGACTGCAGCAGAGGCATTCCCTAGGTCCGACTGTGCCAATGAGATGATATTCAAATACAAGGTTAGGTGGGATCTCTGTGGTACAGGAATTGCCAAGGGAGTGCTCTTCAGTTTTATCAACAAAAAAATTGGAGTTTACTGAAATGAAATTTGAAAATGTCACAAATAACCATTTTGATCAGAAAAATCATCATCAATCAAAGCTGAGTCTAATTTCTGCATGTGGTTTGTATTAAGTGCTTGAAAAATGATTGCTTTTTGGCTGGAAATTAATTCAAGGCATGTGATAGATTTGAAATGTTGATTAATGCAAAGGTAGGGGGTGCCTCTTTGCCCTTGCACTACTCTCTTAACTGCAATGGTTCAGGCTTTCTACAGACTGAATTAACACTGTCTTACCTCACAGAGGCAGGATTTTCTGAAGAAAGAGGTGTGGGGAGCAGAAGCCATCATGTGTTGTTCATGGTGTGAGTGGACACAGGCTCTTGTGGCAGGGGGGAGTATGGACAGGACAGCAGATCTGGGGCTTTATTTTTATACAAAGAAAAAAGGGTGTTTTAACTCTCCTTCACTGTGCTGTCCCACTCCATGTTCATTATTGTAACTGCTGACAGGTAAATGGAGAAAAACAAGGGTGAGTTTGAATCTTCACTTTTTGGCATCATTCAGTGCTATCAGTTAAACTTCTTTTGTCTGATGATTACAGCTGCAGATGCCTTAACAGTTTCCATTTACATTTACCTTTAATGGGTATCTTGTCTGACAGGGGTCCCAGTGGCTGTGAATAGCATATTTAAGCTCTCTGTGTTAAAAGGGATCAAAGACAGACAAAAAACAAACAGCAGGGACACAGATCTAGGACAGGGCAAAGGTGACACCAGCAACTGTATTAGGCCAAGCTGTAAGGAGACATTGGAGGAGAATGTCAGTCCTTGGACACAGGAATTGCTGTGGAGTCAAATAAGGTTCATGTTGGAGACATTTTCTCAATGTGACTGCCATCCTGGGATTCACCTCATCTTGCAGTTTTAAATCCAGCTCCCAGAGTTATGCTTTGGTATTGTTGTCAGACTGATCAACAGATACGTGTGCATTGTACTACCAGGCCCTCTTTGTGCTGCCTATGAAATAACAGCGGGTTGTGTTCCTTCCTAGGAGGGGAGGATTTTGAATTGGTTTGACTTCTCAGGGCTGGATTATTGCAATTCTTTGTTTGCTGGAGTTACCAACCGTGTTATCTCTCGAATGCAGCTGATACAGGATGCAGCAGCTCACAGTCTTTTGGGCACTCAGTTGTTTCAACATAATGTTCCCTTTTTAAAATCTCTCTGCTGGCTTCTGGTGAAATTTTGTGTCAAGATCAAAGTCCTGCTACTAGTACAGGCTATGTTGGATGTTACACTGGTTCCCTTTGCTGGTAGCATGTTCCTTACTGTTCAGCAAGATCATAATTATTATTGTAAAGGCATGCAGAAGGAGAGAGCATCTGCTCCATGAAGGGTGTTTTGCCAAGGACCTTCCTAATGTAAAAGGGGATCACAAAAAACAAAGAAAACCACAAGCAAGAAGGCACAAGGATGCAAACGTAAACAACAACTGATACATGAGGCAGTGATGGAAGTCAGTTACACTGATTGATAAGGATATTGCATATTATAAGGTTAATTTTGGTAAGATTGTCTGATCCAGGACCTTTTCAATGGGATAACAAGGAAAAGAGAGAAGTCATAAACCAAACAAAGGCTCAAACCTGGCAGACAACTGCAGTGGAGAAAAAGACAAGAAACTAACCTTGATGTGAGCAGCCAGCAGGACAGCCTGCTTAGAAAGGGAAAATTGCTAAACAGAAGAAATTGCCTGCTGAAAAAATACTGTCAGAAAAGGCCTGCCAGCCTGGAGCCATGAGTCTGAGAACCAGAAACAGCCTTGATAAGAGCTGCTGGCCTCTTGGAAGTGCAGCCAGAGTACCTTCAAACTGGAGACATCCCTCCAGTCACTTCAGACCATCACACTCCCTCCTCCCACCTGTGTGAGGCACTTATGCTCCATTTCTCATGTTTGGTACT
Source organism: Aphelocoma coerulescens (assembly GCF_041296385.1). Lineage (NCBI taxonomy): Eukaryota > Metazoa > Chordata > Aves > Passeriformes > Corvidae > Aphelocoma > Aphelocoma coerulescens. The sequence continues at coordinate 14,023,591 of NC_091014.1, read as the reverse complement.
GAGCTGACATCTAAAACTTCAACAGCTTAAGTACTGTGGGGTTATTCATCTATATCTATCGCAAAACACCTCAGGATGTCTCAGCTTGGAACTTTCTGTATTTCCCACTCTTTTTTTGTTTTGTCACTCTTGTGCTACTTTAATGATATCAAAAGTTATAAATAAGTAACTCTGAAAGACACATTTAGAAGGGAAAGGTCAAAATTACTCTCCTGTCTCCCCCATTTTATCAGCAATTAATTCAACTTTTACAGCCTGCTGCCTGGTTTTGCCACAGCTCCTTCATTTGTGTCCCTGGTACCCAATGTTTACAAGTAATGACATAGGCTTGTGACATTTAACTGCTGAAATCAGCCCAAATTGAATGCATTCAGCCAAGTGCAGCAGAGGCTGAGACCCCATGGAAAGCTCAGAATGAAGTGCTCAGAGCAGTGGTTCAGACTTCGCCATGCGTGAAATACCTCTTTATCAAAGAGACCTCCATTGCTCTCCTGAAATCCTACCAAAGCACCTGCAAATATTGAAGTAAAAGGCAGGTGACCTCTGCACTCTGCAGAAATGATCCTCCCTCACTCTCAGTGCCACATAATTGATGACATGGAAGCTGAGCCTTTTCTTTCTAAATTACTTTTTTTTTTCTAAATTACTTCCTTCTCTTTGTGGGGGCAAGCATGAAAGTCATTTTGCACATTTGCAAATATTCTAAGCAACATGGGGCTAGTGCTCTTTAAAGTGTCAAGGTCTGTAAGCTTGAGCTATCATTACCAGAGAAACAGCAGGAAAAAGTACACTAGGACTGTGTCTTAACACATGGGCACAGTGTCTTGCTGATGAACAGGCTATTAAATTGTGAGAAAGATATTGCCCTTTTGTGTACTCAGTTCTTCAGACTACTATGGAAACACAACTCATCTTTTCAGAGGCCTGATCTGAAAGAAGAAAGAGAGAAGGGAAAAGACACTCATGTATGGGAAGGAAGAAATAGCTGAATACTGCATATGGCCTTAAAAATGGGTCTACATATTTATTGTTTCAAAGTTATCTTAAGATGATTCTTAATGCCTAGCAAGCTATTATCTCCCACTCACAGAGAGATAGTTATTGACTGCTTTGCTGCAGTTATCTGAAATAGATTGACCATGGATGATTATTTATTATATTTCAAAGTTATTTGGCTTTATATCCTAGCCAGAACAGAAACCAGTATTCTACATTTGCATGTGTATTGCTTGTATAAGAGATAGAAAATTACATGCAGACAGGTGCAAAATTGTGTCAATAGCCTGAGACAGAAGAGTAGCTTATACACTCAAATGAACTAAAATCAAAACAAACCAGTGGTGGCATTGCCTTTCTTTCATGTGTTGGTTTTAAAACTGCCTGCTAAAACATAGAAAATTTGTTCATTTGTCCTAAATCTAATGGAAGTTAAAATTCAGGCCTGCACTGCAGAGTGGGGCTGGCACTCTTCTCCCCATCCCTGCATCTCTCTCACAAAACCATTCAGCCACTCCAGTCCCGTTGCCAGCCACAGTCAGTTCTTTCCAGAAACCCCCACCTAATTTGTTTTACCAAAGAAGTGAACTTAATTCTCTGTGGATTATAGAGGATGGGCCAGGGCTGGATGCCTTGCAAGAAGATTGAGTTTTTTGCAAGATAGGGTTTTGCAAAACTAAGTCCAAAGCTGGTGAACTTCTATGGGTCAGTTCTAGAGAAGGCAAGACTAGACCATGTCCTCTCTGTACTCTGGATTTTCTTCCTCTTTGCCCTTGCACTCTCTACTCATTTAAATTAATTCGTATTATTTCAAATAACTATTCTTCCATTAGGATGTAAGGAGGAATTAAAAATAAATACTTTGAATTTTTTTATCTGACTTTTAGTTGTATATTTATGCTTTTGCTAGATACAATGACTTTGCTCAGAAATTAGTGTTCTCTTTTGCATTTAGGGGAATTGCACTGTACCATGCGATCATGTATGCCTTGGAGATGATTTGCCAAATAAATTTAGATGGCATAATTACAAACACACACAGTTACCCAATCCAGCCACCATTATAACTTTATTCATTATTCTTTATTTTATTCTCACTTTATGGAAGTGTATGTCATTATCTCTGCAAGTAAGGGCTGTAGGCAGTCCAGAACTGATGCTCTCAGAGCAGTAGCAGTCTTTAGTCAGGTACAGAAATCAGAATCAAGAACAGAGAGCAATGAGAAGCCAGAGTGACCTCCATACTAAACTTGTATCTATTTCTTAGGTCTTCCTAAAACTGGAATTCATAACTTAACAATGTTACCCATACTGACTTAGGTACAGCAGCACCATCCTCTTCTTGCAGAGACTGTTTTCAATATCATCAGGGAAATAATGATTCTGGCAGGGTAGGCACCCACACATCCAGAATATGCATCAATAGTAGGTTTCTAGTGATAAAACTTCATCTGTTTAAAGAAAATCACACTGGTCCAGTCCTAAGTCTCTCTGATGTAATTGCTTTGGGAACTGAAAGCAATGACAGACAAACCATATTCTAAATATATTCTGGCAACAAAGGTTTCTAATCATGCAGGAGAAGAGATAGGCATCATCATCTCAGCTTATGCAATACACAACAACAACACAACAGGGAAGAGAAGTCATTTCCCTGGGAAAGGCACCTGGACATCTTCTCATCATTTAGCATGTGCTACTGCATTTCCAGATTCATCTGGTAAAGAATGATAATGAGTTCCCTGGACTACTTGTACCCTACTACCCTGACAAGGGTTGAGTTTTTTTAGTAGTAAGTAATGTGGCATATAAATGAATAATTTCAATAGGATCACCCCAAAGAAGATCACAATTTAACTGCAAATGTTATTATAAGATTCTGGATGCAAAAATTTCTGTAACTTAAAATGTAAAATGACCATGCAGATAGTGAGAGAGATCTGGAAGCACAGACACCTCTTTGTGTGCTTTGTGCAGGCAGATGCAAGCATATTTCTGGTCTGAGCCTGGAGCCAGCCCTGTGCTGTGCCAGCATGCACTGACCCAGAGCAGGTGCAACTCACTCATAGCAGGATGTGTGTGGGGGTGAGCCTTATCTGAACTGTAGCTGTGCAGCTTCTTCTTGGACACAGATCAGCCTGACCCCTATGTACGTGGTAAAATTGCTGAGGGGCAGATGAGGAACAGAGATGGATTTCCTGACCTGTGATCCACATTCCAACTGATAAATCACACTGCCTCTTCTAGGAAGACTTTGGTCATGCTGTGAAAAAAAAAACAACCTGGATTTTATTGTATTGGTTGTGGAAGGACAGTTTGCTTTAAAACTGGGGTATATTATTCTATTGGGAGGCAACCTGAGTATGGAGAAATGTGTTATTATTTAAATCGTTCCAAGACACTTGGACTCAGACAGTGAGAACAGTTTTGAGAAGAAAACCAAGTTACAAATTATAGCAATTCCATATCAGAGCAGGTGAGGAGAGGAGATAGAGGAGATATTTCTTACTGCTAGAGACAAGCGTTGTGTGGAGAGGTTACCTCTCCATTTGACTGCCTGATGCAGCTGGAAACAGAGAGCAGAGCTTTCAGGCAAAAGCCCTTTGGGTAGAATGATAAAACACACCCTTTTTACCCAATTTTCTGCTGGTTTAATAGGATTTTACCATGCTGTCAAAGGCCCACCTTGCTTATATTCTTAAATCATCCCATACATGACTCCTATTTAAACAATCCTTTTCTTGAACATTTTACATCAAAGTCTATTGAATGCTAGTGAGGCTTTCTTAGGCCTCAGACAATGGAGTCTCAACTTCGCAGCAGTCTCAGAAGCAAGTAGATTCATTCAGTAGCAGGTCTTTGCACTGAAGAAAGACTGAACAGCATTTTTTCTTCTACAGAGAGAAAAAAACAGCAAAGGTTACGTCTTAATATTCCAGTCTGGATTACAGGGAAATTTCCATATTTCATATTCTGGCCTACCAGCAAAAAAGGAAAGAAAAGGTCCAAAGAGTTCTTCTTCCTTGGCATCAGGAATTTGAAGGTGATTGTCCCTTCCCGGCTGCTGACTGTGCCCTGTGAGTGTGAACCAGAGCTCTGTATGAATCTGACCCACTAAGAGCCATGGAAACTGGGGTGTGAGGACATATACTGGACTGGAAGTTCAGTAAAGTGAAATAAAATCGGGGAAACACTGAGTTTCTTGCATGTCCTTCAGTGGAAAATTAAGGTGAGGCTCAAAACATCCAATTCCAGAGTTTCTGGATCAACAGCTCTAGGTTAAAATGCTATTGCATTGGTGCACAAATGAACCAGTCTGCCACCTTCCCTAGTACTAGTGGAGAATGCAACTTGCTTAAAGGTAGTTTGATATTTTCTGAGGTTTCTTCAGATTTTTCAGACTTTTTAAAAATCTAAATGTGTTGAGACCCCTCCAGCAGTATTTGATGATGTAATGATGTTGAAACACAAACCCTGTAGCATGGGTTCTGTAAATTCAAGTACAGAGATTGTATTAAGGAGAACTTAAAACAACCATTAAAACGTCCTTAGTATACCCATCTGTTTCAGTCTCTGTCCATGCTCTCTGTCTGTGGTGCTAACAATGTATTCAAAAGACCAGGTTACTGCTGGTTTGTGGCTGTTGCAAAGATCAGTGAATTACACACCGCTGAGCATCGCAGGATTTTTTGTGAGGGTTCTTTTTGCTAAGAATAGAGTGAAAAGTAGTCATGGTTTTTGTTATGGAGATGATCTGGATAAGATGGTCTCTGTAAAAAATAGCTGAAGATATAACTTGTCCCTGTGGTGACAAGAGAGCATATCTGCTGTCAGGTTCACTTGCTTTTTTGGGCACTCAGAGAGAGCTTCCCGCAATTGCAGAGACACGTGGGTGAGGACAGTTTCATTTTGGCTAAGTTGCCATAGGGATTCTGCAGCTGGAGCTGCAGGAGAGCAGGCTGTCACTTGCCATTAGCTGTGTTTTGATCCTGGGGCCAGTGTACATCTCAGATACTGCCTGGTTAACTCCTCTGCTGCTGATGGGGGGAGAACAGTACTCAGTTCCTGCCACTGCTGGAGCTCACCTGGTCATTTGTGCCTTTTCAAAGATTCAAAGTAAGAAATGTTAGAGCTGTAATAAGCATTAGTCAGTCAGTATACTTGAAATTAGGAATCTGTTGCAGCCAGGCCTACAGCATCCCATGGCCAGGACCCACTCTCATTTAAGGCCATGCAGTGCACTGAAATAACATGCTATTACAAAGAGACCGGGGATGATTAAAGTACTGTACTTGCTGTCCACAGGTTGTAAGAAATGCTAGTATTTCTTTATAGCTTTTGTTATTTTAATAACTGGCCATTCTTAAGGTAGACTTGGAAAATTTTGCTTCTGGGTATGCTCCAAGGTATGTTTCCTTCTCCTATGACTGGTGAGAAGTATGCCTACATAATCTAGGACACAGGCTTACAAGCTGCTGAAAGAAACAGCTGTGAAATTAAATGACAATGGTTGGGCTTGTCTTTTACTTTATTCAGTTTGTTTTAATAGTGGCTGACACTCCGTGCTTTGTGTGTTTCTCCAGAGACTGGGATGGATGTACTGGACATAACATAGACAACAGAAGCTGGGACTGAAGAAATGCCTGTGTCACAGAGAAATCCAAAAGGAGAAGGATGAAATTGCAAGTATTTTGTCATCAAACTAATGATTTGTTAATTACTCTATTTGGATGGACTGTGACCAGTCCATGTGGACAGACTAGTAAACCCAGAGAATGGCATGGGATTTTGGCATGCAGGGCACTGTTCTGGATGATACAAACAACACAATTTTCAGAGATCCTTCTTGTAGCAATACTTGTGAAACAGCCCCCTCTTCTTCTGAGCCATTGTAAAAGGAGGTAAAGCAACTGTAGGGCAGGAGCCCTGAGCAGCCTCCAGCCTAAACATAGGAGATGGGGAATCTAATGCAGGCTTTTGGCTGAATGAAAAGAGAGAAGGTGGCAGGGATGCTAATTAATGCTTTTAGTCTCTTGCAGAGTACATACTAAAAACCTGAAGAGGACAGCCATTTCTCTTTAAAGACAGTTTTAACACTTAATGGAAACAGTAACACAACCTCTGGTGAATTCATTGATTCAGAAAGACAGTGTGAAGCAGCCCCTGTTAGTCTGCTCCAGAGTTCTCCCTCCTATTCCAATTCTAATGAAGACTTGAATTTGCAAGGGTGCTAGGCAGGAATCCAAACTTAAGGCTCCTATTTTTTCTGTCAGTAAGGTGCTGTATAAGCTTCTTTCAGAGCCCTTATGTTTGGAGGAATGGCTAATATTAGTTACAGCCTGAGTAATACAGGAGAAATGTGAACATTAGTCTTTCTCATGCTACGCATACTTTCTGCTGGCTTCCTTCACATGAGATTTAGCAACTGATACAGTACATAAAAAAAATCAGATGGTTCCCCCTAGGGCTATCACATGCAGTAATTAAATCAAACATGCACAGGAGTCACGCAGGGGATTTGACAATGCATTTGAAACCTTGAAACTGTGCTTCAAACTTTGAAACTGTGCTTCAAATACAGGCTGATGCACATCAGTTCAGGCTGATCACTTTTTTCCTGTAAAAGTTTGTTCCAGGCATCCTGTTGGCATTTAAGCATATGCTTTACATTAAGTATGTGGGGTTCTGCTACTGGAACACCAAGCAGATGAGGCCCTCTATACACAGATAGGGACAGCCTCATGCTCGGAAGTCCTTGCCTGCATGAAGGATTTCAACCACTCCCATAGCTGTTGGATGGACAACATCTCAAGGCTGTGCTCGACCTGTAGCTAGCTTACTTGGATGAAGCCTTAGGACAAGGAGAAAGGAACAAGAAGGAGATTTAATGGCCCCTGAACAGGCTAAGCAGCATTCAAAGCAGAGGCAGATTTTTACCAGCTAGATCCTGGGTCAGGAGCAGGGCTCTGGTCATCCCTAAGTGGTGTGGCATGTGGTCTCCTGTCCTGTCTGGTTTTGTTAGTGGGGACTACAGCACAAACCACGAAATACCGAATAGTTGCCAAGTGAGCTATCGAGAACCTGACTGCAGTGTAAATGATACAATAAAAACACTGTAGAGGTTCTTTCCTCACCCCAATAAATGCAACTCAAGTGAAATATTATAGTTTTAAAAACTGACTTGCAAATATTTGTCTGCTTCAATATAATGCTTTAGAAGTGAAACATAGCTTTGGGGTAACAGTGGGAGCTCCCAAACAAATTTAATACCAAAGCAGTATATCTGAATTTTGTTTTAGAGATACACTAGAAAGCAAAAGTGCTTTCTTGAATGAAAATCTAGTTATGTGACAAAATTCATCTTCACTTAGAAGAACACTCTAACAAAGCTGAGCAAAGTTCCCTCACATTTTCTGAGCTGGAGCTGTAGATACAGGCTCCTTGCATTAGTGGTTAGACAGGATGGCATCGCTATCACACACATGCTGGAGCTTATGACTTGTTCTTAAGAACATAGTGTGTGCTCATTTCCAAAAGGCTTTTAAGCCACTGAGGTTATTAAGGAAGGCGCAAAGCCCAAAATCAAGTCTCCATCACAGGAGAATGGGAAAAGAGGTTACAGACATGAGGAAACTTTATTTTCCTGTTCTGTCTCTGGTGGTTCTGCTGGCTCTGTGTAATGTGCGTCTTTGGGTGCTGAAATGAAGTTTAGCTGGGGGTGATGCACAGGGATGTTAGGATGCTCTTTAAACCTGTTTTGAATAATGCCATTTCCATTCTCCACCATCACATTTTTGGCAGCTTGTAGACACTGCCAAGCCCTGCAAAGCAGTGAAGTAGGGGTCAGTAACAGGAGACTTATCTTTACTCTAAACATACAGATTCCCTAATTATTTCTGCCTGCTCCTCCATGGCTTCCTCAATGCTCGTGGAGTTTCAGAATAGAACTACTAGTAAGAAATGGACTCCACCTGGATCAGCTGCTGGCTACAAATTTCACTCCTACCTTGTGATCCATATTAATGAATATTTTGGCTAGCAGCAGCAGGCACAAAGTAGAGTATCTTTTTCTATTTAACCTTCTCGTATCTTTTGGGAATATGCAGCTATTTATGATCTTGGCAGATGTTCCAAGCAGGCTTTCTTGCAGCATGTATTCATCCTCCAACAATAACTTTGCATGCAGAATGTGGGATCATCCCTGCAATCTGTACCAAGTTTCCTTATTTCTTGATTTATCTCTTATTGTCGTGGATTGAAGTATGTCCTTTAAGCCAGTGCCACTCATGCAGTGACTGTGAAGGACAGAAGGCTCAGGATCCCCCATGCAGTAGCCCATGGTGCCAAGAGTCTAAACAGCTTCATTTTCACCACTACAGCACCAGTCCAGCTCCACATAATGCTTCAACACAAGTAGAAACTTCCCTTTCCCCTAATAGCATCACATTCTCAGGAAGGAAGGCAGTGTCTTCTGGAGTGTTCTGTGAACATGTGACAATCCATCAGGACATACAGGAGGTCTGCAGCACTGGGCATTTCTTCCACACCTGGATTCAAGGATCACTAATGCTATTGGGTTTTATCTGCTGGGGCAGTCTCAGTAACAATGACAACTTAAAAATGAACAACTTTGACATACCAGTTGCTTCATTATGCTAGGCTGGAGAAGAGGTCAGCATTCTCTTTTGAGCCATAGCTGTATTTTAATTGTGACACCTCCAACATCATGACTTGATTAATAAATAATTGATGTGGCTGTTATACTGTTTTGCCTTTGATCTTTTCAGAATGTAACAAAATTCAAGACATGCAGTGTCTTGAGACATGGAAACAAATAAAACTGAGGTATCAGTGAATATATATCGACAGAAAGGTGGAGTTTGGCAGAATCACTAGTTTTGCAGAGAAAACAATTACTGTAGTCTGGAAGTTTGAAATCATCAGTTGAAATGTCCTCAAATGAAAACTCTTTTTACTCATAGTTGAAAGAATTCTTCTTGATAGAGCATCAGCAGACACCTTTTTTCTTTTAAATCTTCTCATCTTCTCTACTGAAAACAGATTTAGCTCCTACCTCTATTCTAGCTCAGCAATAACTCTCTCTTTTTAAGTCAGTCCTCTTTTGTACAAAAGCAAAAATCACAGCCTCTCTTTCTCACATCAGTCCTCTGAGTCATGCTGAGTTTAAAGAGTCTAATCCAGAGTTCTTAACCTGCCTGAATACTCTTTCTTGATTTTCTGTGGGCAATGTCTCCATCTTCCTGGTCACTTGTAACCCAATCACCATCATGGATCTCTTTACTCTGAAATGATGTCTCATTCAGAACAGGACTTTTGCATATATAACCTGTCACCACACACCATTTCCTCACTCTTTAACAGGAAATGTTGCCTGCATCTCTGATCAGCTCATGGTATCAAATAACATTGTACTTCCAATCAACATCATCTACAGGTAAAAGGGTTTTTATACATCTTAAATCCCAGCAGCGCTCTCTCTTTCCAGTTCCTTCCTTAATATTGCCCTTTTTTATGATACATACTAAGGAAAAGAATTTAAAAAACAATAATTAGACTCCTGCTATGTTGTGATTATGGTTTACTCTGGTGATCAACCTGATTTGTCTCCCATCTACATGTTTCCAGTTTTTTGATCTGTAACCTCACACACTGGAACAGAAAATACAGGTCATAATTAGGAAGCATGTGATCATATCTCAGAATGAAATAATATTATGCAAAGATCCTAGGGAATGGTGGGGAAGACTCTTAGTATTTGGGCAAAGTCTGTTTTGCATTGAGGAATGCTGACAGACTGAAACACCCACACTTAAATCTTACCTATTTTGACACCTTCACTTAACCCAGAAAGGGGACATTTACTTGTCATCTATATATACCTGTCACCTATATGATCCAGTAACAGCCTGTTGATTGTGTACTTCTCACACAAAGAGGTAAATTAAGGGGCCAACAATCACTGGACCTACAGATGGGGATACCAAACAGAAGCCTGAAGGTGGAATATGGTGCTCAGAGTGTGGTAACAGTGAAATACTGCATGTGGTTTCCATGCTGATTTTATAGTCAGTTTTGAACACTAAAAGAATAACAAGCAAAAATACTCTTTTCATGTCGCAAGCAGAGGGTATACCCAACTATGAGACCATACCAGTAAGTAAAGAGCTGAAAAAAACATTTCTAAGTGCAGAAGATGTCAAAGGTAGCACAGATTTTTCTAGATAAAAGCTGAGTATAGGTTGTGTAAGTTAAGTGCTAGAATGCTTTGAGAAAAACTACAGTTGTTATAAATATTGACAAAGTAGCTGAAAGACATGAAGAAGAAAGAGGTCAGTCCTACATGGTCATTTATTGCTACCCAAAGGGTACTGAAAGAAAAAATACCTGTATCTACCAAGGTTTGTACTGCTTTTCTCTCCAAATCATATATTATTTATCATAGTTGAAAGAAACCACAACACACTGGTGATAAATGCTATAAAAGATCTACCACCTGAAACTACCTTGCTTTTCTTTGCTTATCACTTAACAAACAGACACTTTTTTATTGATATAGTGAATTAGAAATGGGAGATTAATACATTATCACTGTTAGTCTTAGTCGTTAATTGCATTCATTTTACAAGTAAATTAATTCAGCTCAGTGCAAACAGCAAATCAATTTTTTTGCTGTCATTAGCACTAATCAATAATTAATTAGGATTATTAAAAATTATTAGCATGGAACTTTTTTCCAATGCAGTTATCTAAATGCCAAATTTATTTTGCTGAGAGTTTGGCATAACACTGAGACATTTACATGATCATGGAAAATAAGCTGAAGGAAAGTTCAAGCTGAGAAGTAGATAGGAATTTTTACTAGCCTCAGTAAGTAGTCTATCTGACCATGATGAAATTTAGCTGCTTTTTTACTTTTCTAGATTAAAAATGTGATATTAAAGTTGTCTAAAAATGTGATGACTCAGTTGCTGTGTTCTCCTGCAGACTCAATATTTCGTTGATTTTCTTTTTAAACATTAAATTAATTTTCAATTCCATATTGACAAAAAAAAATGTTGTGCTCTATCTCTCATAATTTATTGGAAGCTAGCAAAAAAAATCCCACAGAAATTATATTGCTGTGAGTATGAAACAACAATCAACTCAACCACTTCCAAAATAATACCAACCTCAAATGAAAGAAAACCATTTCACAATGAATGTATCAACAGTTATATGTCCAATTTAAGGAAAGCAAAATCCTCTCAAGAGATTATGCTCCCTGGGAATATGAATCCTGCATCACAGATGATGTCATGAGAGATAAAAAAACACTTTAGAATTGCTAGGATGTCATGTCCCAGTGCTGGAGACTCTGTAACTGGAGTAAAGCTGCAAGCCAAGGCTGTCAGGCTCTGTTCAGGGGAACATATGTCCCAGCATATGAACAAAGATAAATGTAGTGTGAGTTACTTTTTGGCACTATGGGGAGTTTAATACAGATGAAAACAAGTTAAGTTTTATTTCAATTTACACTGGGATATACAAACAAATGCCAGTTATGCAAATTCATTGAGTCCAAACTCATATACCTAAACAATTCAGTCTATGTTCAGGTATTTAGGCCTGTAAGCCAAGAATTTCCAGGTAGAACTAACCTGAGCTAGAAATGGCATCACTTTGGCATGACTTTCATGATCTGAATATATAATGATAAGTAACAGGTTTTGGTTACATACCTATGATGACATTCACCTTCCTTGGCCTTCTGATTTATAAAGAATATAAAATAACTTATCAAAACGACGCAGTTTTGTATTAAAAAATTATACACTTCTGGTAAATGTTCTCTGTGAGGAGTACATACATTCCTGAAATCTTCTGTGTACCTTCTTAGAGAAATAAGCATACAGGTTAATACACTGATTTAACTGAGGATGTTGGTGGTAGAACATCATTTCCCCAGAAAAATAATATGAAAAACAAACGTGCCTAGAACTAATGGAAATGTAACAAAAAAATTAAGATATCTCCAGCATGAATTGACTTTATTTATTGGCAGCTTGAGGAAAGGTATTTATTTTCTTTCCTTCACCTCTAACAGACTGCTTCCCTTGAGGCCTAAATTCAAAGTAAACTGTTATGATACTGTGCAACAGATTTGTCTGAGCAACCAGCTGAAATTTAGCAGTAATTGCCTATGGTGATATTTTTGTCAAATCTCATTTGGAGATCTCAAACTCTAGATCATTCATCATATATTTCTGTCTGCAAAATCCTCTGCATTAGATACTACGGGAGTATTTAATCCATAGAATCACTGTTTTTAATATTATTGAGCTATAAATGAGAGCTTAATTACTACTAATTCCTTGAAAATCCACTGTTGGTGATTATAATCACTATTAGATTGTTAAACATTCATCACTGTCTACCTTCAGCAAACTTAATGAGAAATTATGGATCAAATCTCAGTTTCTGATTCTGCTGCCAAGTGCTGGTGGAAGAGAACTCCTGCTGGATATGAGCAGTGCCAGGTCACCACTGGTGTTACCCCTTGGCACTGACACAGGGGCTGACTGGGAGACAGAAAAAGATGTGGAGGGAATATACTGTGCTCCTGCCATCCATAGCCCACAGAACTTTCTCCAGGGACTGCTTCTCCTGATGTAACTAAGAGTCCTTTCATCCAAATCTGCTTTTACAAAGTCTAACTACCCCTGAACTTTCTTGTTTCATTATCAGGACAATGAGGAGATAAGTCACTTGAGATCTTTTCATCCATTTCGAAGAAAAATCACCCTGTATATATTTTAAATAATCTTTACCTGGGAATTTAAGTTAAGTGGATGACTTGTGTAGAGGTAGATGATGACACTATCCTTGCTCTGTTGAAAGAGTTGTATCATCCAACAAGGCAAGAAATGTGGTGGCAGTCATTTCTTAAACCACCTCAATGGTGCTTTAAAGTGAACATCTTTCCAGAGTAATAATTTCTTCCTGCTCTTTGTCAAAGCATTTTTCTGCACCTTTGTCAGCTGGAATTGACATTCTGGAATAGGAAGAGACTGCTAAAAAATAATCTGGATACAGTCGTAATAGTATCCTACACAATGGGAAGGAAGGAAGGAAGGAAGGAAGGAAGGAAGGAAGGAAGGAAGGAAGGAAGGAAGGAAGGAAGGAAGGAAGGAAGGAAGGAAGGAAGGAAGGAAGGAAGGAAGGAAGGAAGGAAGGAAGGAAGGAAGGAATCACTGCACATGTTCTATATATGTAATTCCCTCTGTATAGCTCTACATACATACAGAACCTAGATAAATATGTATGTGTTTGACACATGGTTCTATTTAGATATAAAGACATACATAGAGAACATAATCCTGTAATTAACTTAAATACATAAGAAATTAAATACATTAAGAAACGAGGAAACCCAGTGATTTGAACCAAAGGAGTGTATATTCTATATGTAGAGTTTACAGCCGAACTGGAACTATGGATGCAAAAACTTGAATGAATATTAATCACTACCTGTACTGAAAATAAGTTTCACAAAGAAAAAAGTGTTAATATATCAGACTACACAGTGAGAAAGAACTATCTCCTGCTCCATTACATGCAAGTTTCAAGCCTCAGTTTACTGTTTGCTTTCTCATTTTGAATATATTTGGTATCTAAGCAACTCATAGTCAGAAAAGATAAAAAGACATGTGACAGCTTAGTATAAATTAAATAATTTAAAGCTCTTCAGAAATGCATATTGAGTGACATCAGTGAAAACTGTGGTTGATGAAAGATCTAAACTGAAATTTATTATGCTACACATAACCAGCTGTACTTAGGCATAATTCTATCTCTAGCAACTGCTACTAGTTTTGGCATCTTGAATGAAAATAAAAATCACACTTACTAAATTTAAGCAGTTTTACTGGGAAGTAGAGACTTTCTGTAGGAATATATGGACACTGATATGCCCAAGTAATTAGCAGAACTGTTCAGTGATCTTCTGTGATTGTTTTTCATTTGCAGATTTAAGAGTCCAGTTTTCTGTGTTAGTTACTTCAGGTCAGCCTGGCAAAAACATAATATTATAGTCCCACCACTGCAATCCATAACAGTATTCTTAATAATTTTAAATTATTAAAGCTATACAGAAAATAAAAAGAGTTTTACCTCATGATAATAATGGTGGCACTTCGGATTACTAAACAGAATTGTTATTGGGTATTTTGTTTGAGCTGCAGCCTAGAAGCTAAATGAGACGGGAGAGGGGGTCCCACTCAGTTAATAAGCGGACTTTTGGAAGCGAGGCTGCAATCACTGAAGTATCTTTTGATTTGATTTAATCTGGACTGGCTCCCTCAACAAGCTCTCTTTATAAACCACTCAAATCCTAGAAACAGAAAATGAATGGAAGTGCGGACACAACAGGGAGAGTAAGACTCTCCTCTGTGAAGCAATATGGATTTATGTTGTGTTGAAGTGACCTTGTGAGCGACTCCAACATGAACCATTGAATCTCCAACAGAACCACTGAATTGAAAACTACATGTTTAAAAACTGACCTCTTGTTTTAGGATTCTTGCTCAACTCCAAACCAAATTTCAGATTTGCTCAGTAGTCATCCATAGAAGATGCAAGTTCTAAACATCACTAAGAAATGCTTCCAAAGTATTTTGTTTCACCTCCCACATACTCCATACAAATGTGGACTTACTGAGACTTCTTTCAGTTATTATATTTGGGATTTTTTTTCTGAAACATGGTCCATCTGCATGCAGAGCAATCTGCCCCAGCAGATTCCATGGTTTCAAAAGCTAGAAAAAAAGGTATTTCACTCTGTTGGGAAGCATATGTTTTGATATGACACTTTAAAACATACCTATTGTTCTGAATTAAGATTTTTTCCCAAATCAAGAAGTTGACTGAATTAGTAATACTACAGCTTTTGTTCACATATATGCAAATTCAGTAGCAGTAAAAATAATTTCACCATACTATTATGCTTTGTCAAAACTGTGATAAATAGCAGGCCATTAAAAAAAATAAAACTGTACACAAATTTGTATAGATAATCATAAATCAGTTGTATTTTTTTTTTCTTTATCTCATTTAATTCAGGTTGGTTTTGGTCAATTAATTTACAATGTGTATCTAAAGACCTGAAATACTGTTCAGGCCAAGCTATGATGATTGTGCATGTACATGCATATTTACGAAAAAAACCTGACTGCTAAAAGTAAGTCATACTTGATTCACACAAGTCTTATTTATTTATTTAACATTTCACCCAGCTCGAACTACAAAAGGAATTTATCACTTTAGCTTTCATACCCAGCATGCAGTTGTCACATTTATCCCTCTAATACAGTGTGCACTGCTGATGCATAACTTCAGCTGTAATTTGAACCTATGGTTATGGATTTTCAGAGCTTGACTGGAGCAGAGGCTCCACAGACTTGGCTTTAACAGGTTTTGTGTATGAATACATACAAGTTATGTGCACTTTAAATATGTAAGTTAGGCTCTACTTGTCCACAAAAATCAGTTTTGTTACCTGGTGTGCAACAAGCCAGTAATTATACACTCAAGAGAGACATTGATTATTTATTTCTGAGTTGCACAAACCTGGGCACTTGATGGTATTCCAGAAATCAAGCACCCCAACTACCAAAACTTTTTACTATTTACATATTTTAGCAAACTAAGGAATTAGTGTTCATTTCCTACAAGTTACAGAGTTCTTTTATTAATTAGTATTCTCTCTTCTGTGAACTAATGATGCTCTCGCTTCTCATGCTAATTAGTCCGCATAGCTCAATCTTTCTTTTGGGTCTGGGGGTTTCTTGGGTCCGTGGTCACGATCTGCCCCTGTCGGAATTGCCTTTTACCCAGTCGGAGCTGATCTAGCACAGTTGGCTCTTTCAGTTTTCTCTTTATCTCGGGAGTTCTGCCAGCGGTCCTTGTGGCCCATAAATCCTGCATCCTTTGTGTCCACTAGCAGTGGTGCATCCTTCTCCGCAAGCCTTGTTAACCTCCCCCGAGGTCTGACATCGTTGAAACATGTCCAGCCCTAAACCTTAACACGGCCACTCTACCAAGCAATTCGCCTTTCTAACACCTGGACACCACTTAGAGCTTGCTAGCCTCTCTCTGTTTCACGGATTAATTCTACCTTCTTGTTGATTGGATTTCAATGCATACGAAGATCAAAGAACATCCTTTCTCAAGGAAAAGTTTACATGTTCCGCATTTTGCAACACCCTCACGCCTGTCCCCGTGGGAAAAATGCCTCAGCCCTAGGGCTCCTACAGTGGCAGACTGCCCTCACGCCTCTCCCGGTAGGATAACACAGGATATCCTCCGGGACATCCCTCTCGGGTAAACGCCGGATTCCCCTCACGGCCGCCGCGCCCCGCCCCAGGCAGACCCCGCCGTCCCCACAGCGCATGCGCTGGGCCCGGGGAGGCGGGGCGGCGGCGGCGCGCGCGGTGGCGGCGGCGGGAGCGAGTGAGGAGCCGGTGAGAGGAACCGGGGCGGGCGGGAAGGAGGGCAGTGAGAAGCAGAAGGGGCAGAGTTGCTTCTGCTCCGCTTTCTCTGTGGGAATCGCTGCGGGAGCGAAACCAGCCGCGGGCTGAGCCGCCCGCTGGGCCGGGAGCACCCTCAGCCTCACATACGCGTGGCGGAAGGAGCCCTTAAGCTGCGCTCTGTGGAGGCCGGGGGTCGTCATTCCCCCTCAGCTAAGGCACGCTTGTGCCGGCCAGGGGGCTTGTAGGGCCTGAGGGGACGCAGAATCGTGCTAATCTCTTAAGTGCTGTCATTTTTTTAACGTCATCTGTTATGCTAGAGTGTGAAAAGGCTGCCAAGTGTAGGTATTTTAGGACCAGTGAGTTGAGAGAAGTCCTAGTAAATCATGAACTCCCGCCATGAAGTTTAATTTGTGCTCTTAACAGCCTTACTTGGTCTCAGCTGCAAAGTAAGTGCTTTTTGCACCTTCCTGGTCTGGTTGGAGTCGCACGTACAACCTTCCCCGGCCTGGAACATCCTGAATTCAAGTTTTGGCTGATACTTATCATTGCAATGTAATCTAAATTAATTGTTTTGTGAACACGTTGCTCTAAGCATCCTTTCTTTTGTGAGCTCATGAATGGGGTCCTGTTGGAGATTAAGACGCCTACATACAGCCAGTGGAGATGTAGGTTTTCATCCAGGGGCTGAAACGTGTTTGCCATTTGCAGGGGTGTGTGAGAAGCAGACTGGGCTGGCAGATACGGTGCAATCAGCAGGCGATTTGTGCTTCCCCGGAGGGAAGTTTGGCTGGGAATGGCCTTGAAAAGCTGTAGTACTTTATGGCTTTAGATGTATTTAGGACTCAGTCAAGCCCTGTCCTCATGTAGCCAGTCGAGAAAAAGGGCTGTCTTTTTTTCTTAAATTTACACAACTTTTTCAGCCTTTTCTAGAACTTTTCCCCCACTTGTTTGTCCTTGGTTTTAGAGGCTCCTGTCATATAATTTTTTTCTTTTCATCCTTCATATACCTAGCTAATTTTTTAGAGAGCAACCTTAATCAGGCTATTTGGGTTTTTGTGTCTTCATTCCATTTTGAATAGACAACTGAATAGATATTATGGAGAGATGCACAGACCCATTCAAAGCTGATAAAATGGGCCAAGGCTATTTGTGTGGTTCTCTGTATAGGAAATAATTTGCTTGATACATATGATTATGGTTGGTTTTTTTTTTTGCCCCTGATGGCAGGATTGCTTTGATTTCCCATACTTAATATGTGATTGACTTATAAATAAACTTATTTTTCAAGTCACGTCAGACCTAGTGTCTTGATATCTAACTGTGTCCTTATTATGTCTGATATGATAACTTACAAGTAGGTGTAATACAAGTACTGGATTACTTATATTATCAGGGATGTCCTTTTTTTCCTCATTAATTCCACTTATTTTCCTGTTGATGATTCTACAATCCCAGCTTTTGCCTCAGAAAGCATTGAAGGCAAACTGTAAAAATAAAAGAAAAAATCTCTTCTCAGATCTATTTACGGAAATACTTACCAGAGATTAGTCCCAAAAGGAACTCTGTTTTAAAGTATTCTATAGATACATTTGTATTTACTAACCTCCTTGTACCCCAGTGGCTCTCCTGTTAACGCAATCCGTTATTGCATTTCTCCTTCAGAACAGTTTTTTTCCTTTCCCTTGCTATTTCTGATCTCTTCTGCTAACCTAATCTTTTTTCCTGTGCTGTTGTACTTATACCCAGCATAACATGTTTGTTTAAAAGCGTTTGCAGTGCTTTGTTTATTATCTTGATCTTGATAACATAGAGATAATCCTGTTAGTTGATATCCTTATTGCCTTAATGAAATTTCCAAACTTTCTTTTTGATTGTCAAGTTAAGTTGACAAAGTCAGAATCCAGCTGTTGAGGTTACTTCAGTTGACTCTTTGCATGTTGTCTGTATCACAACAGGTAAAAGTAGCATCTTTACAGCAGCTTTGGAAGTGCAGACAAAGTATATCTTTGACTGAGGTGTTTTTCTATATTCAGTCACTAAAATCCAGCCTTCCCAGTGTTACAGCAATCAAGACCTTTGTTTTTCCTTGTCTAGTCCTTGTCTAAAAGGTAGATTGGTGTTAATATTACAGTTTTATGTAACAGGTTTGGACTCCTACTATTTTTAAGGAGTATTTCTAGTCTTTGCCGTCAACTGGATTTTCTTCATATGCCTCTGCTCTGCTGCTTTCAAGATGGGGTGAGCGCTCCTGTAAGCAGCCAGAGAGCTATTATTTTGTCATCCTTATCTTTCCTTATGTCCT
This sequence comes from Aphelocoma coerulescens, assembly GCF_041296385.1. Classification (NCBI taxonomy): domain Eukaryota; kingdom Metazoa; phylum Chordata; class Aves; order Passeriformes; family Corvidae; genus Aphelocoma; species Aphelocoma coerulescens. The sequence continues at coordinate 14,004,766 of NC_091014.1, read as the reverse complement.
GTGTCTCTCCTGTTGTTTGTAAATCCTATTTTATTGACTGTTCAGGGAGGTGATGATCTGTGAATTATCTTCTTTACTTATTTTCATTCTCTTGCTACTTTTAAGTGTATATAAAACCAGAACTAAATATGTAATTTCTCAGTTAACTAAACTAGGAAAATTCATTCTTGTATTGATTGCTCATATCCTGTGTGCCTTTCCATTTTGATTTGCTTTCTTGCATTTTGTCTGGTGTGGAAATGTCTGTATAATGCCTTACATAGTTAAGACCAATTTTGCCAAAGTCTTTCAAGTCTATCATAGTTACACCCTTATCTTGAGCTAGAATGTCTGTTTAGTTTTTATGTCAATTCCCGTTTGTTTCCCTTTCATGCATATGGAAGCAAATAATAATGAAAACTTTTTATTTTCCAGATCGCTCTATTTCTTGTCTCTGCACCTCAAAAGGGACATGCATGTTTAGGTGACTAACTACAGGAATATCAAAATGCCTAATCTTGAACATCCAGCATACCCAGCATCTGACCTGCTTCACTTGGAAAGTTTGGTGCCATGTCGAGAATCCCAGGTGTCCATGTTGCTGTCAATATTTGGAGAGGTAGTGCTTTTTGTATTCTGTGTTTGAACAGAACAGACATCCCACTGTCTCAGAGGGGAGAATAGAAGTTTAAGAGTGTTTTTTGATGTCATGAACATGCTTTGGTTGTCTCTTTGTTGAGGTTTTATTTTTTGTTACCCATCTTTCACATTAGTGTTTGGCAGTAGGTTCTAGTACACTGGAAGGTTGAAAGCTGTCTTGCAGCTGGAAGGATCTAAACAAACTTAAAGGTATTTGTGCCTTGCTCTCTCTGAAGCCACATTTTGCCATGACTCTGTTCTGTCTGCCAGTTAGTTCCAGGGAGTAAGCCTCTTCTTTCCAGACCTAAAGTTCTGGGGTAGTTTTTTTTCAGTGTCAGTGTAGAAATTCTGTTTGGTTTTGACGTGTTAATCTAATATCTGGGTGCCTGAATTCTAAGTACATTAAATTGTTCTGATTCTAAGTAGTTTTGAGGCTGGTCGTAAGAGTCTGAAATCACTGGCTTGTTAGTCGATTCTGTTACTGCTTCACAAAGCTGTGGTAAAAAGTAATAGGGATTTTTATCTGCAAACTTATAAGCAATTTATATGTCTGCTTACATTCAGTAACAAAATGGAAATTTGTTTTCTGTCTTTAACTATGGATAAAAATAATAACATCAAATTACAGCATTCAAGTTTTATATATATGTTACAAGCATAGTGGCAACAACTCTTCTTAAAAATAGATACTTAAATTCTTGATAAATATACAGATACTCTAACCTGAGTGTTTCATCTTGGATAAATTGAATAGTGTTTTTCATAAAAAGCATCAATTTTATTTTTGTATTGATTTTTAAGTCAAGATACAAAGTTCTTAGAAATGAAACCACAAAAATAAGTACCTGTTCAGAATGGAAAAAAAAGAACAATTCAGTTATTTTCCCTGCAACTTAAGAAAAAAATTACATGAAATTAACAGCATCAGGACCATTAAATAAATAGATACATAAAATATTGCCTTGTGAGAGAAAAGTAGGCTTTACCATCTCCACTTGCATGCCATTTAATTTTTTTCTGTTTGGTGCTAATGAAAAGAAAGGCAATTTGTAGTGTTTGCAGAAGGTAGGGCAATGTATGGCTTGCAATTTGGGCTTCCAAGATTTAGTTTCAGTTAGTTAACTAATTTGAATTAAGAGCCCGCTACTTTTCTCTGTGTGTGTGTTTTTGTTGTTTGTTATAGCAGTTTCACTGGCAGTGGTGTGATACTTGATTCTTGCAACTTACCTCCCATCATTTCAGTGAAGATGAAACATAAAACTTGATTGTGTTAATTCCATAATAATTGGTGTATTTTATATTTAATGCCTCAATTTAGAAGATAACTTTTCTTTAAGAGGGAAAGTTCATTGATAAATCTTTCATTTATTGAATGAGAAAGAAGAATTGAAACAGCAACAACTTTTTTTTTCTCCCCTTAGCGTCAACTTTTTTTTTCTCCCCTTAGCGTCAGCAGTTTAGTTTTCCATCCATCTTTATCTATGGACATACATCTAGTGGAAAGACTTACGTGATGCAAACTCTTCTAACTACTTTACAGGTAAGAATGGTCACAATGGATATTGAATTTACAATTTATAACCATGGTTCCTCAAAACAGCCTCTACTTTCTCAAAATGGTTTGTTTCCTCAACCATTTCTGCCTTCCTGATTCTTTTCCTCCACTTAGTGTGTTGTGAATGCATCACTCTTCTCACTAATGCACTTAGGATAAAATGAAGTTGTACATACTGAGATACAATATAAATCATAATAGCTTTTTAAAGAAAGTTTAAAAAAGATTTAAAAGGAGGCAAATGTTGTTCAGCTTGTCTCCATGACTTAGCCTGAGGTAGCTCCATTGACTCTTTGTTTTAATTTTTCCCAAAACATGTTTTAAAGTCCTCCTAAGTTGAAGGGTGTCATTACAGAAATTTTCATCTAGATCTGTTAATATGTCTGGTTTTGTCAGTCATGAAATTCAGGGATTTTAATCCAATGACAGGTGCCCACTTAATGCCTAAACCATAAATTTCCACTTCTGTGTTTCTATGGCCCTGATGCTTTTGGCTTGTCCGCAGTGAGTTCATCACTTTTCTGCAGGACTGGGTTTTATGCAGAAACCCCCTTCATAAAAAATTCTGCAGAGGGAGAAGAGTAGAAGGCAGGGTTTTGTGATCCTCTTCCATGAAGTAGCCTTTTCATGCATTGCTCACAGCGCTGTGCTGACCTCTGGCACTGTAGCCAAAGATGTGGCCAGACCCTGGAAAGCAGCTGGTTCTAAGCAGCAACTCTTTCTACAGAATGTCTTGTGCCATGTTTAGGTGTCTCCTATGTAATGTAGAGGTATGAATCACATCTGAGGCACCTGGCTTTCCTTCTGCTATGGAGGTGCAGCACTTTGAATAGCTGCTTTTGGTGATGTAGCCCTTTCCTTTTAATGGTGTTCAAAATCATATAAAAGCTTTTTATTACCTGCTATGTGAGTGGATTGCCAGCATGTACCCACACTTCCCCACATCTGCTGAATCATATGCCATATATTGTATTTTAAGTAGAAAGACTGGAATGAAGTACTTGGATTTTTTTTTTTTTGGTTATAGACACACACATTCCTCCATCCCAGTGACTAATGTTTTCCAGAGGTTTTAATGTTAAGTGTGAAAAAGAGCATCTGCCTTACCAGAGATTATGGAGTTGTGCAGATAAGCTTTGTCTTAAAAATAGGGTTGCTAGAAAATTATCTTTTTTTTGCCTTACATAGGTTTGACTACTGGTAATATTTTGTTGGTTATAGTGTCTTCTATTTAAAGACAAATGATTGTAGATTTTCAATATTACTAAATTGATACTGATAATGTATCTCATACCCTGTTTTTTTCACTCACTCTTTGCTCTGAGAAGATCTGGTTTTCTAAAAGTACTCTTCACAATCATGCTGATCACACAAGTCTGATATAGAAGCTTACACTTTATCATTTGTGTGCATTGAATGCCAAAAGCATTCAGAGTAATTCTGGGGAGTGTGCTCCTAGATTACTTTCTTTGTAATGTGTTTGAGATGTCTGTGTTTTCTAGACACTGTAATTTGTAATAAGACATTTTATGATACTGTAATGTCTTACAATTGTCTAAATTTCTTTGAACTAAATGCTATTTGGTTTTCTTTTTATGTATTGCTCACAATTTTTCAACAAAGTTAAAGGATACATTGTGTTTCAGCTTTTAAATATAATTAGAAGGTACACGGTTCCATTTGAACATTCATCAGCTCTCTTCAGTTTGTGATACATAGTATTTTGACTAGGTACATAATTGATCTTTTTTTTTTTACAAGTTTTTTTTTTGTTTTGCTCTATATTCTGTTGGCAGGGTATGGTTTCTTTCATTCTCTCATATGGAACAGAAAACTATTTCTGGAGTATTTACACTGAAAAAGCCAAATACAGTTGTATCATTTTTCTTGTTCTCTTCAGCTTCCTCATGTGTTTGTGAACTGTATGGAGTACTTTACATCACGACTTCTTCTGGAAGAAATTCTCATCCAGTTGCAAAGCTCTTCTTCTGACACAGAACAGACCTGTTCTGTGCATTGTGATACTTTGAATGACTTTGTTCGTCTGTTTAAACAAGCTCTGGCGAGTCAGGAGCTTCAAGATCAAACATTATACATTGTAAGTAATTTCATTGTCCAGTGCCATTCTTGCTAAGAGGGTGTAAGTAATTGCTATCAATAATTTGACTGTGAAATGTGTGCCTCATAGAGCAGTTTGCACAAAATTTTGCTGTAGACCTCATTCCGAACCTGCTGACAGATTCTTCCTGTTGGTTTACGGGCTTTAGGTGAGGTTCTCTATTTTTGCCGGTTTTACAATTTTTTTGACAGAAAAACTATATAGTATAACTAATAATGAGCATAAATTATACCACACATTTAAATTGGAGCATCAAACCTAACCTACAAAATAGTACCAGTAGTCAAACCTACCTAAGGCAAAAAAAGATAATTTTCTAGCAACCCTGTTTTTAAGACATTGCTTATCTGCACAACTCCATAATCTCTGGTAAGACAGATGCTCTTGTAATAGTGTTAAAAAGTATTTAAATGTAGAGAGCCTGTATTTGTTTTATTATTAGTGAGTCGTGCTTATCTGTTTCCTTGTGAAAATAGCTTCACAAATGAGAAAGCAGAGGTGGGGAATAGGGCAGAAGGGAATATGGAGTGTGCAGTTGCCAAGGCTTGGTTGGCTAGAATAGAGCTTAAGAATAATATTAAGGAACTAAATGCATAACTTCTTCTGTAAAAGTGCTTTTGAGATTTTTCATCTTCAGCTACACTTTTGGCCCTCTGAAATAGGATCTGTAGTTTTAAAATTAAAGTGGAAAAAGAAGTTTGCAATGAAAAAATTGATGATATGCTCAAATGGTAAACATCAGATTGCAGGAAAAATAATCAGAATTTAGGTTGCAGGAATGATTGAATCAGTGTAGTACTAGAAGACTAGGATTTGGTTTAGGTCTTTGGGGTTTTTTAATGTGATGATCTTAACTACATAAAGGGGTCAAAATTTGCAGACATCTATAACAGCATTTATTGTGCTGAGAGATGAACATGGAAACAAATTTCAGTCATACAAGAGGTCTGATGAAAGGACAATATGAAGGCTGTATTATTAGTGATGTGCAAATGTATATATATATTGTGGACCTGCAAAATATACAGACTGAAATTTCGGGCCAGCAGTAGGAATTCAGTTTTTTTTAAAAGAGTTGAAATTGATTATATAAGAAAACAAGAATGTGGTTAAGATTGATTGCTGTGAGAAACATGTGGAGTGATTACCCGGGGTCATTGAGCTCTCAGTGTGCCCATACTGCTTTGGGGGTTTTTTGCAATCAAACAAGAAGTTCATAATTGTACTGAACATTCTTCATTCTGTTTCACAGGTTATAGTTAAAGAAGTTTTACTTTCATTTAAAAATACTTAGCCACTGAGTTAAATAACTTCACATCATGTTTAGTGAAAACTACTATCTCATAGTTTCCTACAGGTCACAGGGTTAATAAATTTGACATACTTCTTAAAAATGCAATGAAGAAAACAATGTACCAACATGTAAAACAGATAACAAGTTATAAATAGGCAAGTAACTCACTGTCACAAAAGTGTATCGACATTTGTCAGCAATTCCATAAGCACAAAATTTATCTCTCTAATAACAGTGAATTTCACAAAATACTTCTTATGGTAAAATTTTACTTTCAGATTAATATTTGGATTAAAAACTATTCTACTGCAGTAAAGAATTCTTCATGTATTCTATGAAAATAGGCATCACTCAGAAAATTAGAAAGTTCTTGAACAATGGTTGTAGAAAATAAAGCATTAAATAACTACAAAGGTTCAATTGTATCATGAAAATAGTTGTTGCATATGAAGAATTAAGTATTAAATTAGTATTTCAGTTACCTTCTGCATGGGAACAGACAGGAATGGGAGAAATCAATTCATATTTATTAACTTAGGCCGTCTGGATTTATTGTAGAGCGGTTTAAATTGAGACTGATGGAAAACCAGCATGCTGCTAGCATAAACTGGCAATGCTAACTTATTCTATTTCATTTCAGTAGTAAATAATGCAATATTTCAGCTCAATTAACTCAGAGTAAATTAAGATAAATGTTTACTTTCAAGAAAAGGAATCTCAATGTTTCTCTTAACCCAAGCATAGGTGCTGAATGCTTGTGATTACTTATGAAAAATGAATTTATTCATTTTAATGACCTGAAAAATTGGAGCAGATATATCTTGTAGTCATTTATACATGTACAATATTTAGCACTTACAGAAGTATCAAGCAACTTTTTTAATGTAAGTGAGCAGCCAGTTTTGGAAAGTATAGGCTTTTTAAAAAAAATTGTAGAGTGACAAGTTTACATGGACACTAAAGAATAAGACATAGATTTATAGACCTGGGGCAAGGCTGTTTCTGTGAACCCCGTGACTTTTTCCACGAGCCAGGGTCACAGTGTCTTTTTTCTGCTGTAAGTAGGAACTGTAGTTTGTTTCCCATTTAACTAAAAAGTGCAATCTGCTCAGGTCAAGACCTTAAATCTTTGTGTTTGGGAGCTGCATGTCACTGGGTCCAATAACCAGTATTTTATTAGTAAAAATATGTAGCCTCTCTTTGGTCTGTAGTGTAAAGCAGTTTTCATTCCTGAAGTCATTTATTACATGAATCAAATGCAGATACCAATATAAAGTCATATGTTGTAGTTTTAAATAAATTCCCAAGAAGTGTGAGATACTCATGCATAGATATTTCTTTCAGGTTTGTGTGGTAGGATTTTGAAATAATATTTTCAGAAAATGTTTGGTTGTCCACATAAAATTCTTTTCCTTACAGTGGGCAACAGAAATGATAGATGTCATAAGATTTTGGTAGAGTGAAGATATGTAATAGGATAGAAAATATAATTTTCTAGGGACCTATAATTTTTATCTCAACAGCAATAATTCAAAAGAAGTAATGAATTTCAGATTTAGATTTATATTGCAAGTAGTATATAAGCCACAAAAGAAATGTGTTTCTATTCTCTTTTTCCATTCTTGTCAAGATTTTAGGGGTACTGGGAATACACATTTTTTACCAAAGGATAAACATGCATGTCTTCATGCTTCTGTTTTTATTCTCCAGACTCCAAAATGTTATTTGCTTACGTTGTTTCTTGTTTAAGCTGTACATATGCTACATATCTGTTACTGCTATGTGGGGTTTGCCTACAATAAATCCTGTAAATTTCTAGGCTGCAAACTATGGCAAGAAAAGTTTTTCTCAAAATTCAGTTCAGTGAATTCCAGATGATAGCTAATTTTTTGAAAATATCAGCTCTTACTTGTTTCTGAAAAATAATTTCATAGTGGGAAAAGATAACTCTCCTAGAAGTAAGCAAGTATTTACAGTGCTACTATACTGCATGCACTTTTAAAATATAAGAATAATTTTGAGCAAAAACTGAGGTTTCAATGGTTGTTAAGGATATAATGACTTTGTTGTGATATTCCTGACTGGACTTGAATAATAGTTCTTCCTGCCATAAGGCATGAGAATGTTGCTTGTCTAGGGATGCTTTTTAGATGCAGAGCTGCTTGGGCTTCCTGGAAGCACATTTGTAGCAATAATCTCTCCAATTCAGTTTCCAGCAGCTAAGAATTTATTTTAAGTCCATGCGAGGGTGGAAGTTGATTTTGTCTATATAATATCATTGTTTTGTTAAAAGGTTCTGGATAGAGCAGAACAGCTGAGGGAAATGGAAGCAAACATCCTGCCAGCATTTCTTAGGCTTCAAGAGTTGGTAAGTGTCTGGAAAGAAATTATTTTATGTGTCCTGCATATTGAAAGTAACTGAACATGTGGTATCTGTACATCCAGGCTCACGGATAAGTGATTCTTTAGATGAGAAAAGTTGCAAAATTAACCCTCACTCCCCCAAAACAGTGGTCAAAACTAGAAACCAAACTAGAATTTAAACATTGGGAGATTTTTATTAGACTCTTTAGTTGTTTTTTTTTTTAAATTGTGGTTAATGGTATCTTATTTACAATCTGATGTGTTGTAGATTCTTTGGAGGCTTGTGTCAGATATGTAGCTGTCTTTTCTAGACTATATGTCTTTTTAAGAATGAGATCTTCAGGAGACTACCAGCTGTTTAATTTGGCTGGAGCTGCACAGCTCAGCAGCTGTGAATGTGCTTTGACTTGCTGGAGTTTTCTCACACTTCTCCTGGAATTGTGCTGCAGTAGGTTTCTGATTGGAGTAAACCACTGTGTGCTTTCCTTTCTCACTTCTAAAGCATCAAAGCTTTTGCTTTGAAATAAGGACAAATAGTACATTTTCTAAAAAGAAACAAGACAAAACCAGAAGTTGCTGGTACTTTGAAATGTCTGAACATGTAAATAGCTGAAATTATACTTGTTATCTCAAAGCTTTTAGTGGTGCTCTTAATCTTCTGGTCACATTGATTTCTCTATTGAATGAAGACTGATTCACAGCTGTGTTCTTAATCCTGACAGCTGGTGCATTTTCTGTCTCTTTTTGTCTGTTCTGCCCATGTTCTGGACGATGCTGCTCCTGAAGCAGAAACAACCTGTTCTGCAGAGAAAGGAGGCAAAATTTGGTTTATAATTGCTGTTCGGGGATCACAACCCCATAGACTAAAACTTAAATGTTTCAGAGGAACACTCCCAAATTCAAAAGTAACCTCCAAATAAGCTTGTCTGTCTTCTTGAATGCTGATATTCCAGTTGCCTGGATTCTGGACTGAGGAGGCTTTTTAAAACAATTGTGCAGCCAGTGTTGCAGAGCAATGTTGTTGGTGCAAATCTACTGCATCTCTTCCTTTCCTGAAGTGAAAACAGACCAGAAACTCCATTAGTAGTAAAGGATATCATGGGACTGGAGGGTTGCTGCTGAAGAATAGGTGCAGGATGCTTGATTTCTCTGAGAATTGTGGTGGCAGGTACTGAAGTTCTTTATATTGGATGATCAGTCAGGAAGTAAACTGAACATATCTTAGTACTTCTGTCAGCTGAACATTAGGAGTTCTGGGAGAGGAAACCAACAGAAAGAAATGCAGGAAGATACTGTCTTATTGAAAGGGAAAAAATATTTACGTTCCATTAAAAAAAGGAAGAAGAAACAGTAAAGAATATGGGTGGGTGCCACTTCACCAAGAAGTGGGAAAAGTGAGTTAGAAAAAAGAAGATTCTCACTAAATTTCAGGGGAAGGAATAGCATTTAAACTTCTTTTAAGTCATTCACAGCTCAAATTCACAGCACTGTCGATTCAGTCAGGTTCCTTCCTTTTGTTTTATGGAGGTGCCTCAATAGTTTTCAAATATCTTTCTTGAAGAACCATATTTAAAAACATCTTTTGTTATTCAGAATTTTTGGTATGGTTGCAAAAACCTTGCAAAGAGGGAGAATGACACATCATCTTCACAGATAGTTTTAGCTTCATATTAAGTCGCTAATATTTTTAACGGTGACCAAAATAAGGAATATTGTTTGTAATATGAAGTATTTTGTTACTTATTGACCAAAACATCCAACCTGAGGCAGGTATTTTGTCAATAAAAAATTGGTTAAAAAGAATATGTTACTGTGAACAGCCCCATTGTTGGTATCTAGTAAAACAGTTGGGAGAGTAAACAGGTAATACTTACTACATGTTTGGTTTGGGATGTATGTGTTTATTTTTAAAGATCAGATTGCCTTTAAAATAAAGTACAAGATAGCTTGGTTCCAGAAGTGCTGAGATTTCTTTTTGCTTTTTAACTTTTCCTGTTTGCTCTGAAAGTCTGTGTTTAATTACTAAAGTAAAATGTTCTCTTAATTTTGGGATGGAATCTATTTGGTATTGTGTATCACCCCACAAAACTTACATGTCAGTGAAATGGCAAGGGTTGGAGAGAAATACCGTATAATTATGAAGATTTGCAAATGTATGAGCTGCCTGATTAGGCCAGCTGAAGCTTTAATACAAATTACTAGCATAGTAATAAACTCTGAATTCAATGGTTTTTGTGAAACAGAAAAGTCACAATAATAATTTTTCTCATTGATGCTCTAACATGCACTGTTATTTTGTTATTTCTCTGCCTGTCACTCTCTCATTCAGTTTTTTCTCTTCCCTGTGTAGACTGACAGAAATGTGACAGTTGTCCTGCTCAGTGAAATAGTGTGGGAGCTGTTCCGTCCAAACGTTGGATGCTTTGAGCCATTCACCATGTATTTTCCTGATTACAGCATAGGTAAACTAATTTTTAAATTTGCTTTTTGGGGGTTGTAGAACACTTTGTCAAAAGGCCATTCAAAGGTTGTTTGCATGTTTATCAGTGTGCATTTTACAGAACCTGGAATATGTAATAGCTACTGGAATGTAAGAGCCTATATTCACACAACCTCTAAAGGTCTTGTCTTTTTCCACTTGCCAGAACATCTCAAAGTAATGTTTTGATTCCATGACATTTGCTGGTTCTTAAAATCAGTGTAGGTTTCGTTGGATTTCATTGGATTTTTTTTAGTGATGGCTATTATTTGTTTTTCCACAAATGTGGTCAATTTATTAAGTTGGCTTTAAACAAGCAATGTTTATTTTTGTTTAAGCAGGACATCTGCAGAAGATCTTGTCTCAGAATCATCCCCCAGAATATTCTGCAGATTTCTACTCTGCATATATCAATATTTTGCTTGGTGTCTTCTACATGGTCTGTAGGGACCTGAAAGAACTTCAGCATCTGGTGAGATGAGCTTCTTTAGAGTTGTTGTTTTGTTTTGGGTTGTCTTTTGCCAAATGAAAGTCTATATTTATTGTTGCTCTGAAAGTCAAGATTTATTGTTGAATATGGACAAAGAGAAAATCAGAGAATATAGGATGTTTTGGGTTGGAAGGGACCTTAAAGATCTAGTTCCAGCTCTTCTCCCATGGGTAGGGACACCCTCCAGTAGACCAGCCTGCTCAAAGCCTCATCCAGCCTGGCCTTCAACACTTCCAGGGATGGGGCATCCACAGTTTCTCTGGCAGCCTGTTTGTGTCTCACCACCTTCATAGTAAAAAAGCCTTCTTTATATCTAGTGTAAATTTTCCCTCTTAAGAATGTGTTAGCTTAAAATGCAGTTGCCCTGAAAATCCCTAACAAAAGTTGCAGTCGTTTTGGTGGCTGTAAAGGGCTTCCAATGCTGTGTGGTTTTCTGGTAATACATTGAAAGTATTTGGAAAAAGGCATTTTAACCATATAATGTAGTAGCAAACAAACTTAACAGAAGAAAATTAAATTACTTGATGGTGACCTTTGCATAAGAAAAGCTTAATAACAATAACAAACGTCTTATTCAATTGTTATTTAAATAACTATACTGTGTACAAGGAAATTTTACAAGTTTGATGGTATCAGCGAACAAATCGGTGCTCAAGAGATGATCTGAATGTTCTGCCTGTGTTTCCCTCGGGATCATATTGCTAAATTTCAGCTGAACTTGTCTGTTAACCATACAGGTTTTATATTTAAATGAGATTGCTGGAGACAGAAATAGAAACCAGGGGTCACAGTTCCTGTAGACATGTACTTGAGTGGCTCTGCTTAAGAGAATTTCATTAGCTTTAGATGCACTGTTTGCTTGTGCAGCACTATGAAAATACTTATGTGATTGGGCCCTAAATTCTTTATGTGGTTGACAAGTCTCTTCTGTAGAAGATAGTGACAGACACATAAAACTGAATGTAGGCTTCTGAACTCCTTAGTGTCTAATATAGATTCTAAATGTGTGTGCTATTATGTGTGGTTACTAATAATACATTCTGGAATTTTATTAGATTTATAAATGGAAGTTACTGCATTGAGTTTTGTATATTAGCACAGAGATTTATTAAAGTGTAGTAGGACAAAAAGAGAATGAAATCTGAGGATTGGTGCTTTACAAAATTCTGTGTGATATTGATGTAAACATTTTAGAGGAAAGTCTAGATTATAGTGTTGTCAAAAATCTCTTAATCTTACTTCAGGCAAACGAAGTTCATTTGCATATGGAATATGTTAGCAGGTTTTTTTGTGATTGGTTGATTTTTTAAAATAAATTTCTGCGTGTGTTTAAGTGTGCTGAACTTCTGCTGGAATGGAAAGTTTTATGTGAAAATGGAGTAAGTTCATGAAAACATTTTTATTGCATTTATAATGATAAATTGTTATGTTAGTTTAAAACAATGCAACCCTTTGAGTACAGTAAACAGATCTTACTGAGCTCAAAGCCGTGTAACTTGTGATAGATTGCTTCTCTTTGTATTTTATGGTACAAAAATGTTGCCATGTTTTACAGTGTAATGTTTGTAAGCAAGTGGAATAATTATTGACTGAAAAAGAATTTGTTGGTTTTGCAAAGGAATGAATTACCCTACTAGTTATACTCTGTAGCTGGATCAGATAGGTAGTACTTTAATGTGTTCTATTTTTTGCTTTTTGTAGGCAGCACTCAATTTTGCTAAATACTGTGAACCAGTGGTCAGAGGGGAAGGTAAGGCGCTGTCCTTAGTTTGAGCGGGTGTATGAGAGCAGGTGCTGTTCAGTGGGTTTTGGTGAAGACTTTGCTTTGATCCTCATGCTGTGGTGACCCAGTGGTTCTCAGGTCACAACAGCCCTGCTTGTTCCAGTCATAGCCAGTCATTAGCACTTGCAGCAGAAGCGGTACGTGGTATTTGGTGGTAGTTTTTTAGGAAACAAAGATGGAAATACCCTGAAAATTTTCTTTCCTCCTATAGATCTTTCTCCTCACTCAACCATCAGGATTTCTACAAATTAATGCAATTAAGTTATTTCTTTGTTGAGGCCTAGAGAAGACAGAAACCAAGAGGAGAGGATCTGTCAAACTGACACAGATTATCTCAGAATAGTCATAGAGAAACAGGTGCTTGCTGGATGGCTGGTGGTGGTGCATCATCCTAAAGCAGCACGTCAAGAGTCAGGGTGTTAGACTGTGTCATGCCTGTGACTGTTCAGGTATCAAGGATGAGTTTTGTATGAGTGTTGTATGAGTTAAATGTTTAATAGAGTTGATTCTGGCTTGGTGCAGCAAATGAACGCGACACCCGCAAACTCTGGAAAAATATTGAACCTCATTTGAAGAAGGCAATGCAGACTGTTTATCTCCGGGAAATATCCAGGTAATTTGGAGGGCATGGGTTTGTTTGCTTTGTTGAGGTTGCTGTTTTTAACAACCTTCCTCTCACTGTGTTTCATGGCTAGTGTTACTTTTCTGCTAGATGTAATCTTTTTTCTTTAATGTGCATTTCTTTATTGCCATACACTGCTAGAAATAGTATATCTCAGGAGGAAGTTTAAACAAAATGGTATTTGTAGCATATAATGGATTCAATAAGTAAAGCAGTGGCAGCAGGTTTTGTTCTCCTTTTCACTGAGGCTCGATCCATTTTCTGTAATGTATGAAACTACCAAGCGTGGAAATCCCTCACCAGAATATACAGACACTGTTTAAAACACACTTTGCCATGTTTGTTAGCTCGGCAGATCCTCACTGAACTAAGGATGTGTGCAAGCCTCACAATTCTTGAGGCATTACAGATTCTGAGTATCTGTGTTTCTTAGCTTTGTTTGATAGAGCTAGGTTTGTTTGCTGACTCTACTTTCTGACCCCTTATTTTCTTTTCCAAGGGCAAACTTTTTCTTACATGGAAGTACCATTTTTGACAGCATTACAATTTGGTGTTCTGTTAATGGCTATTTCTCGTGATATTGCTTTAGATTCCTTGTTTATTTTGTAAGCTGCCAGACTGCTAGAAGAAAGGATGGTGGTGTTCATTCACAGTGGTAATAATTGGCTTAGGTTTAATGTTCTCTCCACCTTTAAGATTAGAGTGATTCTGTTGTTACACCATGTAAAGAGAGCTCATTCAGTATTGCTTGTTTTCTTTATCTTGATAAAAACATACTGATTTCTTTCCTTTTAATGTCATTGAGGCCATAGGGTATTCTGGTCACAACCTGAGTGCACAGTAGAAGTCTTTGCTAGTGTTTTAGAGATGCGATCATTCCTTCAAAAAGAGAATTGATTTTGCTTTGTACAAGCTAGGCTTCACTGTACGATGCAGCATTTTTCTGTTTGGCTCAGATATTTATTTTTATTCAATATTGATCTTCATTACACAGTCTACTCGGGATCTTCCTGACTTTTTATATTGTGTAATTGCCTAGTCTAATTAAGTTATAATAAAAGATTATGATACAAAATAGCTTGTGAATTGTTTCCAAATAAGTAATTTCCCTCTACAGTTTTCTTTGATTATAAATTTGAGCTTGACTTGATTTTTATTAGAAATTTCAGCTTTCTGTCTAGGATTTACTTCTGTGTACCAGTAAATGCTTGAGGAATTAAAATCACTATATCAGTTTTTCTGGCCACAGAACTATGATTACTCTGGATTTTTCTTGACCATGCAATTTGTAGCAATAGAACTTTGCTATCAGCTGTTGTGCTACCTGAACTGAAAGGAAAATGAACCTTTTTTTTTTTCCTGCCTGTAAAATAGACATTGGATAAAAGCATAACTCATTGATGAGTTGGTTTGTCATTCATTGTAATTTAAGTATTACATGAGCTCTCATTACACTGTTTTCATAAGTTTTATGGCTTATGACTGATAAACCCTGTTCATGAAGAGCTTTAAAAAACAAGCCAAAACAGCTTTAACAAATTTTATTTTAATCCCCTTGTGGCAAAGAAAATGACCCAAAATACGAAATTTCTAGCAATGTCATTCCTTAATGGAAGTTTTAAAGTGAATTTTTTTGCTATTGTTTAGTAGGAAAATACCAAACTACTTGGGGGCATTTTTCACTGACAGGGTAATCCATCTTTATGACTTCCATTGACTTCAAAATTACATTATGAAGTAATTATAGTATTTTTCTCACAAACATAAACAGTTATTAAGCAGATTAGAAAGAATCAAAACTATCAGTGTTTTTACTTTTTTTTCCAATTCTGCATTATTCTTGAAACTTGGAACGCTGTGGATATTTGCTTACTCATGGTGGTTAGATGGGAAGGAATGGGTCTTTTATGCCTTAATCAAACATTATTTTTTGGTTTTTTTTTTTCAAATACATAGTCTGCAGATTATTAAAACTTACATGCGAGATAGTAGGACCTTGTATTTTTTATTATTCCCTCACTAACTGTATCCTAGCCAGTGTCACAAAATTAAAATATACATATACCAAGCAGGTTGTTTTCTCTAAAAGACTAATAAATACTTCATTGTTATATATTTGCATTATCTGTCTTTCAGCTCACAGTGGGAGCGTTTGCAACATGATGGTGGAGAGCCTGGGCAATTAAAAGGTATAAAACACAGTAACTGTGCAGGCGCTTGTAATGTGGAATGTGCTTTTCAGTTTGACTTGGTCATTGTCATATGAGAACACATGAATGAAACTACACAGACAAGGCTACCTGTTAGTCTTCGGTTACAGTTCAGGGTAATCAAGGTTTTTTGAGGTGTTTTACAAAGGACTATTTTTCCCCTGTCATGTATACTGGGAGTAACCTTTCCTAATACCCTTTGCAGGTAAAAGCAGTCTTCTTTACATCAGTATTTCTTATGTAAGAAGGGGTGAGGAGTGGCCTGGCCCCTGATAGTCAAACCTCTGTGTGCCAGCTGGCAGAATTGTCCAAGCAGGGAGAAGAGAATGTTGTACCTGGTGTATTACACTGGATTAGCACATTCCTAAACAAACACATGTCCTGTGTCCAGATTTCTTGGCAAAGAGAAATGTCAGAACTGCAAGTGTTCTCTTTGTTCTTTCCTTGAACAAGTAGAGCCTTGTTGATTTTATACTTTAGACAGGCTGGAAAGTTGAATCTCAATATTTGTCAGCCTTCATTTACAATTTAGGAAGGAATACTGAAATATTTTCCTGGTGATGTTACTTGGTTACAGTCTTTTGACCAGTTTGTAGTTTGGGAACACTTTTTTGTATTATTTATCATGACAAATAATTTCTTTAGATAAGTGTAATCATCAGACTGTTTCCTGTACTTGGTTTATGATTGGTGAATTTTCAACATTTTTGAACAAAGGAGTTTGATTCAAAGTGGTTTTTTAAACTGCCTCCCTGATGATCATGAAATATTTTGCCTGACAAGCCCAAGAAGGGAGACTTCATTTAAAATGCATTTTCATAGGTATATGTAGTAAGAAAAAATGTCATGTTGTTAAACAGTATTTGATAGCTACATGCTTAAAAAGAAATTCTAATAAATAAAATTCTAACTCTAATAAAGGTATACATCATCAAATAGTTCAGTGTGTTACAATATTGGCTGACCAGAAGAATGGAGAAAAACTAGTGTTTTTGTATTAAACTAAATTGTGTATCTGTAGGAGTTTATTTGGTGTTGCATTTTATAATTAGCATGCAGTACAAGAGAATCTCTTGATTGTAAATGAAACTAAAAGTGCTGTTCTCTTGTGCTTACATGAGAGGAAATCATGATTAGCTGTCATCTAGAATACTTCTTATAGTGTGGACCCTGAATTGTAACTTTTGAACATGTTTAATTCTTCCATCTTTATTTGCTGATATTTGTGGATTAAAGCATAAAGGTACAGGTACTTCACAGAACAAGGAACAAGAAACTCTTGAAGTAAAAAACTGAGCAAAGAGGGCATGAGAGAAATGCTTTAATGGTTTCTGTAGTTAGCCAGCTGATGAAGGATGGTTTGATGATCCTATTCTTATGCACAAGCATGTAAAACAAGAGCAGGGGACTGTGAAGGTAAAAAATACAAAGTAAAAAAGAGGGGAAGCAAATGTTCACTAGACTGTATTTCTTGTGGGTTTTAATGTGTGTATTTATTCTTAATTAAGTATACATGTGTACAAAGAGGCAAAATCAACTGGATCAAGTTTAAAATTTTTAAAACATTTTCTTTAGGATAAAGAACAGTGGCTAAAAATTGTTAGATGAACTGTTTTTCAGAAGTGCATTCTTCACCATGTCAGCCTTGTTCCTGGTCAAGCTGTTTCGTGGTCTGGAGCAGTCTAAAGGTTGAGTCTTGAAAAAAATTGCCATTGTATTTAAATAGCTCTCTTAATCTGCCTTGTTTGCCAGAAAAATTCTCTTGAATGACAGTAGCCTGCAGTTATTTATATATTTTTTAGGAAGATTTATGAATCTCTGATGCTTCACATACAGTTGCTGAGAGTCCAAAAAGGTTTCAGGATGCTAGTTTTGTTTAGCTTTGTGCCGTGCTTCTTGGCCCTTCCCTGAGTTTGTATCTGTGATAATGGAGCTGAGAAAGTAGCCATACTCATTTAGTTATGGCACTAGAGCAGGAGAGAAGGAAAAGAAGAATCCAGGGAGGTCTAATTTGAAGTTTGTGGATGTTCAGACTGGTTTTTGGTTAACTCATAAACTGTTTGTTTATTTTATAGGACTTTCAGCACATACCCATGTGGAACTTCCTTATTACTCCAAATTTCTTCTAATAGCTGCTTACCTTGCCTCCTACAATCCTGTTAGGACAGATAAGAGATTCTTTCTTAAGGTAATAAGATTAATTTCTTAGTGCTGTTAACTGGATTCCTGCATACTGAATTTCCTAGTTTAAAACTCTTCAACTATTCATTTTGAGCTCTGTTTCTGTCTGTGCTTCATTTGATTTGAAGAGCAGCTTTCTATAGATCACATGCTCTGATTGGGTAATGATCACCTAGTGATTATAAATGTCTAATAAACCAAACTTCCTCTTCATGTCAAATTATGCATAACATTGTTGCACCATGAGCACTGTGCTTTGCTTTTCTAAGTTGATACAGCTTTGTTTTGAAAAGATTTTAGTGGAGTGACTGCAGTGTCCTTAGTTATAAGCCACACTTAAATTTCCAGAGTAAGGTACAAACCACAACTGCCTTGACCTTTAATGAGGTAAAATGACTTAGTGCACTGTTAGGTTATTTGTACAGTTCTAAGTGTCTGAAACAGAAACATACAAGCAGTTGCTTTTGCAGAAGGTGTGGTTACATTGGCTGATACGTGTTGTGTTGAAATGGTGGTAATGCATGTTTTAGGATGAATATATTAATCGTTACTACGAAATCCTGGCCTAAACATCATTTTCTGTAAGATCCTGCCGTGTACAGGTTGAGGGGTTTTTTTTTCTTCTTTTTTGCTCTGGGCTGAGTTGTGGTTATACTGCAGACAAGTGCTGTAGTGCTGTTGTTGTCTATCTCTTCCTGACCCAAGATCTTCAAGCTGCTCAAGCCTGCCTCATTGCCTCATTTTAAGTTATTAATTTGACAAAATGTAAGTGGGAAGACAGATATCAGAAAAGTGATCGGGCAGATGGGCTTTCTATACATTTTACCAGCTACTACAGTATGTATTGATACATGCATGTATATATAAATATATGGTATTCATGATGGATAGGTGTAACCAGTTAAAGGAAATAAGAGCAGGACAAATTTGTAAAAATATTATTTTCTTCCCTCTTAAAAAAAAAAACATAGATACACATTTTGAGAATTCACTGCAGTTCCTAGTGATGATATGCTAGTACATTTTCAGTTTAAACTGTGGTATGATCTTACTGAAAGCTGTAGGTGTTTCACCCTTCTATTTAGTCCTTTCCTGTATGGAGGGTTACTTGTAGTAAGTGTAGATAGGCAACTTTTCTTTATGGACAAGCCTTGTTCTTTGCACTTGGCTGAAGCATTTTCTGTGTTATAGATTTATTTGCTGAAGAATTGTTTCTACACAGAAATGGGAAAGCATGCAAGAGTCAAGTCTGTAAGGCACATTATCAAAATATGCCACGTCTTCCTTGTGTTTACTGAGCAACCTTTTCAACTTAATTCTTTTCCTTTCTCCCTTTTTACTATCTCTGAGTGAGTTTCCACTCTTGCACATGAACTGTACTAAACTTTTGTATAATAAACATGATTTTCTAAGGTTTTTGAAGCAGGGACCATGAAGCTATTTCTATCAGTGCTATCAGATATTTTTCCCAGGAACTGGTGAGTCAGAAGTCACCATTTTTCCTGCGTGTCATTTGGTATCAGTTAGTCCTTCATAAGGTCTAAAATTGAACTTCAGAAATAGCTGCATCTCAAAGCCCAACAAAGCCAACACTTTTGGGGGGGTTTCAGGCTGGGTGTTTCTATGAGTCATGCGAACAGTGAAAATAGAATATAATTTTTATCAGGTTTGTAATGAGATTCAGAGTAGATCACAGAAAAGTATCTTCTGGAGTGATTTTAACTAAGGACTGGTAGAAGCAAAAGGGATGCAAATAAAAGATGGTAATTGAGCTGCTCATCTGCACTACTCTATAGATGCTAGGCTGTACTACAGCTGAAAATAAAGTCACAGTTTGGGGCAACCTGGAATGCTAACAGCCTGACAGAGCAGGGAAGTGATAATTGGTACCACTGCTGTTAGTTATGTGAAAATTCAAGAGCTTTGCAGTAGATTGAGAGAAAAATATGAAGCTGGTTTGGAAGAAAGTCTTTAAAAACAAGAAAGAATAGCTATATTTATGAATTATATATGAAATCTTTAATAGAAAACAGCATTAAAAGTGAATTGAAAATTAGCTCTTAATTTTATGGGGTTTTGTGCTTGCACAGAAGTTGGGCACCATATATACCACACAGAGATCCCAGCATAACCTTTAAAATGCATGAATGCAGTTTGTTGTGATCCATCCCAAGCATGCTGTGTAACCTCAGGCTTGATCACTTTCCTGTCCAGAAGGTCATGGTTGTCGCTGCAGTCATTTTTCCAAAGTCATGATATAATTATTACTTTGCTATCTCTAAGTGTGTCTGATATGTATTCACTGAATTAACTGGGTTTTTTTTAACCAGAAAAACCATGTGAAGTGAACCTTTAAGCCCTGTCTAATATTTAGCTCTTCAGAAGTCAGTCAAGAAAAACCACATTTACTGAGATAATTTTGACATGGCTGAGTATTGAGGGCCACAAATACTAAGTCCAAGATTTTAAACATTATAATGAAAAAATAATTCCTTCATTTGAGTTATTTTTTTCCCTGATTCCTTGAGCATGCTTGTAAGGTATACTTCTCAGGGCTGTGGAAAAAATCATCAGGTGATGAAAGAGCACTTGACTATGTTTAAAAAATATTACAACTCTCCTCTAATTTTACTTCACACCTCATCCTTCATGTCTTTCTTGGGTTTTTTTGTTTCTTTTTTAACCCATTCATTGTAACACTGTTTACTATATTTCTGCCTTTGTCTTGCCCTCACATTTTCAATTGAGATCCAAGAGCACTTGATTATTTTATTTCAATAGTCCTTCCTTTCTTAAGAAAATTTTAAGAAGGTACAGCTTTCAATTATGTTTTTTTCTTCAACACCCACCCCTACCCCTTCTTCCTCCCCTCCTCCTTCCTTTTGTCATTTAGCTCAAGAACCTTGAACTACCTTTGTATTGTATTGATTAAATTCCTGGTTGTCATTCTGCCAGCTTGTGTACCATCCAAATTCTAAAATAGGGTCAATAAAAGGTGAAAATTCTGGTGGGTTTTATACATGGATACATTTTAGAAATTAAGATAGTCATCATCTGTCTTTTTCATTAGATGATTGAGGATATGAGGAGGATGAAGTCATATTAAAAACAAATTTTTACTACTTCTCATCAATTCCTGAGTAGATTAAAAAACCCCAAAACCTATGCATGTCACCAGAAAATATTGTTGTGTTGTGCATGTTGTGTTTTGGCTTTGCACCATTTGGGACAAGGTGAGGCAAGAAGTAAGGCAAGTGTAATTTTAGGGCTTATAGTAAGAATGATTGGTAGTAACATCAAAGGCAAATACTGGAAGTGTAGTAAAGAAGTAGACCTAGTGTAACATACTACTGTTTGTCGTGTATACACTCTTTATTGACTGTTTTAATTATCTTTGCTCTTGTCTGTTGTTTTGCAGCATCATGGGAAAATTAGAAAGACCAACTTCATGAAGAAGCATGAGAAGGTATGTATTTTATCTTTCTAAGCTGAGCTTGCCAGCAAGTACTTTCTTTCTACTGTACTTGTGGGTTTGTATTTAATTTTGTGTCATTGATTACTGTAGAAACAGCAGAATTGCAGAAATAACAATTTTTGGTGCACTTGTTTTGTATGATACAAATTTCTGAGAGAGACATTTTTATTTTATTGAAACTGTAACATGAAATTGTCTCCTAAAGCCATATTTTTGTGTACAATAAAGTGTGTTTCATAAAGCTAGTTAAAGGACATCATAAGTGGAGTAGCCAAGTATCAGCATTTATCTCAAAAAAAAAAGTTATATTCCTTAAAAGATTTTTATAGAAAGAATTCTATAGTGAAGGAATTGAAATACAGGGATAAAGAATTACAGATGTGGTGTTATAAACAGACTCATTTGCTTCAGTTGTTGTGACAATTTATATCAATGTACCTTTGCTCAGAGAAGCTTGTCTAAAGTGTTTTACAGATCAGATTCACCTAACTCTCGTGGGTGCCTGCATCTAAACCAGTTTATAGCCTGTGCAGAGCCAGTTGATGAAGTCATTGGAGTGTAGGGTGTGATTTGGCTCACACTAAAGTAGATTCTACCTTCAGGCAGATGAATTGCACCACAAATTGTATTGATTACATTTCTACTGGCTGTATGGGAACTGAGGAAACTGGTTTGGCAGTCTGTACCAGCTTGGCAGGAAGCTGACATTAGATGAAATAAATCCTTCCATAAAAGTTTAGGGTACAGCAAGACTAAAGATCTATTTTGTGATTCTTAACTATGTCAGTCCAGAAGCTGTGGGGTTTTTTTAATTAGAACAAGTGAATCTTGTGAATGAGGAGAAGAAACTGACTTACCATTCTATTAATTGCCCTGTTGCTGATAAAAGCAGAATTTGTTGTGTTTCTTTGAATGGTTGTCCTGGAACAATGCTTTTCCAGTTTAGTGACAAGTGAGAGATCTTCTTGGTGAAGCTTGGTGCAGCAATTTTTGCAGGAGTGAACTTTTTCACGTGTCAGTCTGTCAGAAGATCGAATGTGTTGATGTGTTTCTTATTGGAAATTAGTTTATCTTGTGTGTCTGCTTCAGCTTCAGTCTAGGATTTGTTTTGTATCAGAATTTATGGCTTACAGCTGAACATGCTTCATTTATATAGCAACCAGAGAAGTCTGGAAATACTTTCTGCATTACAAGAAAAGGGAGAGGTATTGTTCAGTCTTCAAGTACATGCTAAAAAGATTGAAAATTCAGTCAATTGAGGTTAAGGAGTTTCTTCTTTTTGTGCAGATAATTGAGCTCAGGTTAAGCTTTTACTCTTTAAAGAACACTTGGGGTTCTCATTCTTGTTTGTGACATTTTGGAATGTGAATAAACGGCTTACAGTTGTGGGATGGTGAAAGACTTAGGCCAGGTAAACAGAGGGAACATGAAACTGGCACTGCACATAAAAAGCATAGGCACACATAGTGGCAACTGAGGGAAAGTCTTTTTGAACAATGGATGTATTGCCTAGGTGGAAAGGTGATAGAAGACATACAGAGTTATTTGATGGCTATAAAACTTTCTTACCAGGTTTTCTGACTCTTTGTTTTTGAGAGATGTTGAGTCCCTTGCATTTTTATAAATACTATCCTGTGAAGCATTCTGCCTTATCTCCTTGCAGAAGATGTGTAAAATTCTAATTCTTTACCGTGTTATGTTTGAAGGAATTTCTAAACCATTGTTATTCTTCCAAGAATTTATTCTCTTAGAATTAACTCTTCTGCTTTTTCTAGAGGGAATAATTTCTTTTAGATAATTTGGAAGTTCCAAACAGTATTCTGTCTACATGTAGAGCAAATTTCTGAAGTAACTGTATATACTAAACAGAGGTTCAGAGATTGCTCCATGCTAACTGCATTTGCTAGCTTCTTGGAGTGCACTGATTTTAATTAGTCTGTTTGTTTGTTAACAGTAAAGAATCTGCTTTACAGAACTGGCATGTGTAGAAGCAGAAGGGCAAGTGATTTTACAGTTCATAACTCACACCATGTCTGCATTCTGTCTGAGGATGCCATGCTAGAGTCTTGACTATGTGTTGCAGTGGGGATTTCTGCAACATGTATAGGACAGTGAGGCCCGTGGAAAAAATTAGGGACTGATTCTTGATAGATGTTTTAGAGATCTTTATTCTCCAGCTGCATGGCTGGCGTCCTGCTGAAGAGCTGCTGCAATCACAGGACCAGCAGGGTCTTCCCCCAGGCAGGGGAACACAAAACAACCAATGGGGAACGGGATTGACCCGGAAGTGGGGAAACCCCTCTAGCCCAGGGTCCCCTCCCCCAGGACCACATGGCAGGGGGGAGGGACCCTAACAACTATGTGTTTCCATGATTCTTCACACAGCTTGCTTTGTTAGCCAAGAGGTAGCTTTGGGGACACCTCCTGGATTTGAAAAGTTAAAACATGTATTTGAAGTACTTTTTGGTTTTCCTGAAGAAATGGGTGGTCGTATTTTGCTGATGACTTAATGCCACAGAGGTGCTTGTGTTATATTTGAGGTGTTCTTTTCCAGAAGAATTTTGAAACACACTTTGCCTTGAAAATCCTCTTTAGTCTTGGCTGCACTGCTAGTAAGAATAAATCACTATACACTACAGAAAAGGCAACTGGATGTCAAAGTAGAGAGAATTAAATACAAACCTAAACTAAAACAAGTATTTCCCTTGTAAGAACTTTTGAAAGTGTGGGTCATAAATCTCTGTGGTCCTAACTATGCTGCCCGAGTTGGAATACTGCCCAGTTCTGCCTTATAAAGTATACATCTCCTTTTTGTAAAATTGGTTATTTTGAAAATGCTTAGCATTGAACAATCAGGACTTTGTGTATATCTTTGAATTTAAGTGAATGCAATGTTACTACGCACAGCAATCTGTAATGCCTATGAAGGCCATCCTTGTCAGCTGAGGTGTGAGGTATGTAGGGTACAAAAGAGCTCTGTAGATGCAAAGTTGGGTAAATATGATGTGTTCTGATAACACAGTTGTCTGTAGCTGGCTGGTAGCTCATTATACAGCAGCTCTTACCAGCCAAGAAGCTGACCTTGGGCTCAGCCATCTGAACTCTTTATTTTAGTCAGCTAAACCTGTGGGAGGCATGTGCACTCTGAATCTTACACTCAGCACTCTTTGTGTTGCCTCTAAAATACTCTGTCCAGTTTTGTCCTCCTTCTTTGGAAGAAATCTTTAAACTCCCTGCCAACACAAGCCGTTCTGTGATTCTTTGAATGCCATAAAACATAGCCTTTCCTCTTTATTCCTTAGATTGGGCAAGGTCCTTAAATAAGACAAGTAAATGTATAAATCTAGTGACCGGAAAGTTGGCATAAGATCCTCTGTTACAGCTCAAAAATGTTCCTATTAATTGTGCAGTTTGAACAGTTGCCATGTTAAATAGACTTTTTGTCTGCATCTTTTTCTTGATCAATAAGCATGTATTCAGTGTTTTCCATAACATATATGTAGGCTGTATGAAAGACTACTGTGAATCACAGTGCTTCCCCAGAGGCCAAAAAGATGAGATTAACATCATGTGGTACTCCAGGAAAGACCTACTGGATTAAAAAGTGGTGTTTCTGTTGCAGACCAGCAATCACCTCCTTGGGCCAAAGCCATTTCCCCTGGACAGATTGTTAGCAATATTATATAGTATTGTGGACAACAGAGTTGCTCCAACTGCAAATATATTTTCCCAGGTGAGTGTGTATTTACTTTTTTTATTTGCTTTTTAGTGTCTGAAATTCACAAAGTTTTAAGCCATCATTCTAATTAAATGTAATGAGAAAACAGCCACAACACAACAGGTAGTTTACACTGAAGGCTCAGAGTAATATTTATCTGTATTACTAGCTGTGAATCCAGTACTTCATCTGTGTAATGGTCTGAAATCTGCTAATAGCTAACTTTTTCCCTGATCCTGGACTGTGGTCTGTGCTGATCAGTTCTTGGTTTATCACTGAAGTCTGTAAGCCCATTTGCATTTCGGGCTAAGTGTATAAATGTTTACTGTCCAATGGCCAAAATTAGTTACCTTGTAACACATGGTGCAAAAATGTAGTGGTGAAGAAGAAGCAGAGGGAATAAGGTATTTTCAGGTGAACAGTGTTTGCTGTGGTACTCGTACGTACTGTTTTTCATTTGAACAAAATTTAAGTCTTGCAGAGAGAAGTATCCCGTTTCACTAGATGGCAGCATAGCTATAGAAGTGTGTTGAATTAAGTAAATCTAGTATTTTCTCTAGAGCTCTGGGTTTGTCAGTTTGTATATTGACCAATTCTGTATAAATATGATTTTCTACTATCAACCTCATTCTTAGATATCATTTCCACCTTAGAAATTCTCAATTTCTTTCTGCTTTCCAGTTGTACTTTAATTTACTGAATTATTTTCCGCCTTTCCTTGTTAGATACCAAGTTTAACCAAGTAATATTTCAGTTTACTGTCTGCATTAATGTAAAGTTCTTGGGACATACATGTTTGTTCGTAGGATGTTAGCTTTGTATTCTCTTATTTTTTGCTATCAAAAGCATTTAGATATACACTAGATGTGAATGTATTATATAACAGCATTTTACAGTTATATTTTCAAAATTAGTATAGCTGCATATTTAACAGGCATTCCAGGTAAGAGAACAAATGTTATTATTCCAATATCCAGTTAAGTAGTACTGAAGACGTAATTTGGACATGGTATAGTTCCAGCTTAGACTAAGTTACAGAATGAACAAGTTCAAAGAAATGCTTCATTCTAATTTAGAGTTTGCACTAGGTGGCAGTGTTATCAAAGAATAGTCGTAATTCTTTATTTTCTGAATATCTGGAGATTAGGCTATAAAAATATTGTATTTAATCTTAACTGGATTAGGGCAAAGAATTTAAAATTAAATCTGTTTATATAAAAATTGAATTTTATAAATTATTTAAGACTATTTTAAGTTACAAAGCAATTTTTACATTAAATTTTAATTAAAAATATTGAAATGTCCAGTGCAAAGTAATATAAAATACAACAGAACTTAAAATAGGTTTGAAAAGTAGTTTAATCTAGGCATCGTATTTAACTGCTTTTTTTTCTTGAATAGTTTAAAACAATTTGCATTTCACTGATTTTTGTCATTAGTTGTTCTGTAAATACATTTTTCAAATGAAGTGAATATTTAGGAGCTGGCTTATCCTTAGCAGTATTGATACATTTTACTGTTAGATAATACAGTCTTTAGTTTTCTTGTTTGTGTGTACAGCATGGAAATCATTATAAAATTGTACAGAAGTTTAATATGCTTTAACTCAAATATTTGGCTTCTTAACTGATTCACGATTAATTTTTTGTGCTCTTTAATTTGTAAAATCAAGGGCTGTACATGAACCAAATGCATATTAATTCTCCCCATGTACTGTCAGAAAATAGCATGCCTTAGCTTTAAAATTGATCAACAATTGCAGTCAAGATTCAAGAAGGACTAGGAGCTGCTTTAAGATCTGTCACTTGCTGATTTCATGATATTTCTTATTGCTTCTTATTTGCCTGTATAGTTTCTATTCATATGAAAATTTTGGTTATTAGCTTTTCAAAAGTGAAACTTTTATGCTAATGAGCAGCAAAATTTCATTTTTTCTCCTAATGGTAGGTTTTATTGAAAATGTTTCATTTTTCTAAATAGAATTTCAACTTAAAATTTGAATCTTAATCTTTTGCCATTTAATACTCCTTAAAATGGTCTCATACTCTTTTTAAGCAGAGTTAGCATGTTTGTTTTAAAAGTGTGGTCTTTGCAACCAATACAAAACTAAACAACTTCTGCTGTAACTTCTTGTTGTAGTTAGGTTACAGGAGAATCAATTGGGCCCATTCATTTTTGGTTTTCCTCACTAACTAGTACAAGGGAGTAGCACCAGGGGGGAAGAAAAGTGCTTCTTTCTTCTGCAAATGAAAATTTTTTCAGTTACCCCCTTAAAACTTGAAATTTCTCTTGGGTTTATGCTCTTTTTAATCAAACTTTTCACGCATCCAGTGAGGATTTTTTGAGAGAAAGTTACTGTAAGGTTTGGGGGTTTTAATTATAGCTTCTTGATCTCAGTACATACATAAATTGTCTGTATTCATTTGAGAAGTTTTCACTGCTCATTTTTCTCCAGAATATTCACTGTTTTTCTTACTAATTTGTTATGATACTGGTTTTTTAACACACTGTGTATTAATATAACAGGTCACTGAATTTGTTTAAATTTATTTGCTTATTTTTTAAACCAAGAAGTTGGAGGTTAGAGAACTATTGATTTCTGCAGCCATTTGAGAGGATGAGATCTTAAAATGTTTTTCTTCAGGTACAATTTTGTATAATATTTTAACAGATTGAAGATGATATTGCCATCAGCAGTGGGCAGTACATTCTGTGCTGGGACAGAACTTGCAGAGTTGATGGTCTCTTTGGATATATGGCTAAGCATGTGGCTGAAGTGTTTTAAAAGATAAAACATGGTGAAAATGTTGAAAAGAGGCTAATGCACTTTCACACAGTGCAAAAAACGGTGTGACTCTGGGGTGTGCAGTCTGAATCCTACAACAACAGAGAAGTCTTAGAGTTTTCTTACTTGGTACAGCAGGAACAACCAGGATTATTATTTGTGTGCCCATATGAACCCACTGAATATAGTCCAGAATAGGAAATATTCATTGTGTCCGAGGGCAATTGCAACGGAATGGAGGGATACAAAGAAACTTTATAAAACCTCCTGAAAGCGCCTTCTGCTAAGGTTCCGTGAGTGTTCAGCTCTGGTTTGTACAGGAGTAGTATTTCCTTTTAGGCTTCCCACAGGAAATAGAAAGACAGAAATACAACATAACACTCTTCTTAAAATGTGCCTTAGTATAGGTCACAAATAAATTTATGCACAAAGCATTGGGCAAGAATTATCAGCACCAATTTAATTTAAATGAGGTCATTTTACATTGAAGAGGCTGTTCTTACCACAATCAGTAAGCAAGTAGATACTGTTGTTATGGTTTACAGGCCAAAATTAACCAATGCTTTTTCCTCTACCAAAATTATTCAGTAATTGCTTCTTCAAGTTAATTCAGTTCTCCTGATCATTTTTCATTTTTCTAGACATTATGTCTTGCTTCTGCTTTCTTGTGAAATAGCCTTTCATAAAGAGGATTGATTAGATCTACTTGTAGTTTTGAGCTATGATGTTATCTGAGGTAAAAGGGAATGAAGCCATTTGCCTTGCATGCTTTTGCATTTTTTATTTCTGGTAATACATCCCTGAATATTTGAAAAAACATCTATGCAGAGAGGTTTGATAACTTCTCAGAGTATATAAGAGCTGAAAATTACCAAATAGGTAACTAATCAGTAACCTCAGTTCTGTTTGCATTTTTACTCTAATGCATTAACTTTGGGTCATCCCAGGTTTTGGTTTTAATGTTACTCATTATATTTGGCAAATAGTTTCAGATAGTTGTATAGTTAGAATTTACTTCTGACTGTAGTGCATTTGCAGTCAGAGATTTCTAGGAAGGCTGTTTATGAGCGTATGGAGACACATCAGGTATCTTATACATCATAGTCTGTATTTCATTTATTAGACATTCTTATTTCTTTGATACTGGATCACGAAAATATTTGAATTTTCTTAAGAGTATCACAAATTCATAAAACCAATTTAGTTTTAAATGTGTAAGAATTTGGAATGAGGGTTAATGGACCTAACATTTTTCAATCTGTCATAAAGATAAATAGCATTGCAAATTGTCCACAGAGTAAGAACTTTTTTTTTGAAGTTAGAATAAATGCAGATATGAGATTTAGAGTAGTGTGTTAAGTGCCAATATGATATGGGTCTATTAGAAATACACAAACCACTGATGTACATAACATAGTTCCAGCTGGAGGGAGCCAGAGGAATGTAGTTTTCTGTAATTAAGGGAAGAAAAAAGCACCCTTTCTTGGAGTGTAAAAATTGAAGAGATTTTTTTTTTTCTTTTTTCTTGCTTTTTTGTCCACCTTACATGAATAGAATAAGAAATACCTAGAATTCTGTATGTAAACTGGCAATTTACCTGTGAGATTTCTTTGTCCTTGTTGTGTTGGAAGCATGCTTTATGGCTTTCTTTTTCAGATGACAATTTGATGTTTAAACTACCGTTTTTTTGTAAATTGACAGCTATGGTAAATTTTCAGTTGCAAGATTGGAACGATGCCTGGTTCTGTTATCTACTTACTTGATTTGTATTATGGCTTATATATGTCATAGCCTTTCTGGACACCAGATATCCACATCCTGATTATACTTCTGTTGCTGCATTACATTACATTCCCTTGATGTAGCAATTAGATAAAGAGGAATTTGATTCTATGATTCTACAGCTCTGTGATTTGATTCTATGAGTACTGTCAACAGGTTTTTCCAAACGGAAAACACTCTTAATCGCTTCTACAAGCTCAGATTGTGTTAGTGTTTAAAAATACGGAGCTTTTCATTCCACATTTGACAACTCTTGACAGAATAAGAATTACTCATTTTTGCTAGATCAGCTGTATTGTGTTCCAGCTTTCATTGCTGTTACAGGGAATTCTCATAGGAACATTTTGCATCTGGCTTTAACATTATTATTTAACACTAATAAATACCCTCTATTTAAAAAGTGAGAGGTGAATTTCTACAGAAAAAGGTCTGGTTTAAGATGTGTGTTGTTTTACACTGTTCCCTAAGAGGCCTTACGAAGCAGAATGAAGATAGGTGGAGCCATTTTTATTTTCCAGTGTGTAAGAAATACAGAGCATGTTCTTGTACTGGTTATATGTCAGTAAGTAGATTAATTTTTAAATTTTTTAAATAAGAAAAATGCTGGAAAAATGACAGTTCCTGCTGATTCTGTTAAACCACTTTTCTTTGCTTCCCTATTACTGTGAAATTCCCTCAGTGTTGTGCTTGTCCTTTTTTTTAGATAAATGGATAGAGTCAGTGCTAAAATTTTACCTGAAATAATTGAGAAGTTTGTATCAGACATTAGCTACATAAGTGTGGGGGGTGACTTTGGAAGAATATATTTCTATCCTGTTGTCAAATTAACTTAGCATTTAGATCTTTATGACCAAAGTTTCTATTGAGGTGAGATTTCTTGTCTTCTGGTTGAATGTTTTTTAAAAAAAGTTTTTTATCTCATAGATAATATTGCAAAGCAATTCAAGACGTAATTGAAGCATATCATGCATCTGATATTGGAGAGTGTCTTTGCTTTATACACCCATAGGCGCTACTACGATTTGGTAGAATAGTTGCGTACAAAAATGTTTATATGTTTGAATAATTATTTTATATGTTGTTGAAAGATGGAATTCTTAAGTAGTGAATATTCAGAAGGGAGATGATTGTGAAAGTTATGTTTCTCTTGGAGCTGATTGTGTATGTAGATTTTCTCAGATTTTGTTTCTGGAATATAAGCAAATATATTCTCATGTATTTCCCCATTTTTATCACTTCTTGAGTTTTAAACTTAAATTACAAGAGAGGGTGTCATCAGCCTCTGCTTCTGTCCTATTGATTCAACCTGAAAATGACTGCATTTCACTGTCCTCTTGCTTCAGAGGAAGGCACATAGAATTGCTCAGCTTAATTCATTCTGACCACAGGAGTTGTCATCTCTGGAATGATCCTGCTATAATTCCATGCAGGGGGAAGCATTTACTTTTACAAAAAAAATTGAACTATATGGAAAAAGGTCTTAAAAGCTTATTTTCGAATTTTCTTTTCTTCTTGAGAACTATTTAGAATTCTGGAATACCTCTCTATCTGGTCAAGCAGAAGATCTTTAGAGCTCCCCAATGACAGGAATGATCAAATATAAACCGTAGACTCTGGGCTTATCTCATTCTCATTACTGGTCTAAATAAACTTCCCGTCCTCTTTCAGTATGTAGTGAAGATACATAAGACACATTTTGCCAGCACAGAATATCTGTTAGTCTTTTATAATGTCATACATCTCACACAGCATTCATATGAAATCTGTATATATCCCTGCATGTTTATTGTCCAAGTGGGTTTGTAGTGCAACCTTTTGATCCTGTGACTTCATGGTTGCCCATACCTAAAAGATTATTTTTGTATTGTTAGAACATCTTTTTTAGCAGCTGGCAATTTGTAGCTGTGGGGGTATTTTTAGACAATTTTATATTATTACTATTGTATTTGATCCTAGTTGGGTTTGATCCTGTGTCCTTCTATAGGTATATGATGCATCTGACACACTTTATTTTCCTGGATCTGCCTATTGGTTAGAAAGTGCAGTAATCTATTGGTCTCATTGTGCTGAATTGTATTGATCTCAGTACTCTGTTGATTTTCTGTAGGTTTGGGAAGATGGTGATAAGAGGTAATAAATAACTCCCATTTTCTCATTTTCTGTTATTGGTTACTGGACTAATCTGGCAGAAATTCATGAGCTGAAATGGGAACTTAATGTGATGCACAGCATGGTGACATAGTTAGCACTTAGGCACCAACTATGGCAGCTTGAGAGAACCTGCTGTTAAGCAAAAAGAAAGGAGAAAACATTACTTTTAACCAAATAGCTGATTCTATTTTTTTTTTCAACTCTGAGCATAGCTGTGAATAAAAATAAAAGTATTCTTACTTCAAGTAGTACTTTCTAATTAAAATTGTGAAGAGACTGACATGTGTGATTCCTTCTAATTTTACTTGATACAGAAAAGATCTTTTAGAAAAACTAATAGTGTTTTACCTATGTTATGTTGTTTGACCTAGTTTGATCTAGTTTTCATTTTTGGAGGTATATTGATAATATAGCTTTATAATTTCTTAGGATGCTTTCTTAATCAAATTCTATTCTATTCTATTTGAGTTTTTTCTTTGCACTAATTTAGAGTAGAAAACTTACCTTATTTCTGTGAAGAGCTTATAGTAATAGGTTCCTGCTTGGCACTTAATCTAGGTCTTAAAAACAGTGTATTGAAGACAAATTGTTGTGAATTATTGAAAGCTAGTTTAAAGGAAGAAATTTTGGTTATGATAAGGCAAGGACTATTGAGAGGGAAGGGGGAATGAGGACTTCAGATGAGATGAAGTTTATCGGGAAGATAAAGAGAATTCCAAAGTATCTTCTCTAGAACATCTTACTAATTCTAAACTTCCTTGCTTTTTGATTTTAGTTTTTTATTTGTGTAGCATGTCCCTAAGAATTTGCTGACCAGGATGTAGCTGTGTTTAAGGCTTTGTAAAATTGATTTATTGTAAATTTGTACTTTTCTTTATATAATCAAATAGAAATTGTGATTGAGGTAGGTATGTAAGTTTGCTATGTAGTGATGAAGAGTTTATATACTCTGTGAATCTGTTAATAACTTTCACAAAGTATTCTTGTGGCCCTGTGAACATAATGTTATATATTCCCTTGTGCCTTTCACATGTCTTAGATTGCATGCTGTATAACCTAGGGAATGTGTTGTATCAACCAGCAGTTTCTTTAACTTCTGTTCTCTTGGTGCATTATTTGTAAACAGTATTTGAAGCTTCAAATCTTAACTTATCTATGAAATGTGTTAGTGTATCAGAGAAGTAAATATGAATACATGAAAGACAAAACAGAGTTTTCCTCCTTCCAAACTCTGTCCTTTCCATCCCTTTCTTTACACACTTATTTAGAAATTGGTTTCATGTACTTACTGGAAGGAACATCGTTTTATACTCCAGGAACAAATTCGCGCTGTGTTTACATCAAGCAGTTGCAGCTGAAGCTTGTTAGTGATTGCCTCCCCAATTAAAAAAAAATTCTTCACTGTGGTACATGAACTCCTATTGTTTGGAGATAAATAATCGGCTCATCCCCTCTTTAGGGAAGAACAAAGAACATAATAGTACATCTGGTTCATGTGTTAAGACAGCAAAGATTAATTAAGCAAGTACTGCACAACCTCTCTTGATAATACATATATCTAAAAACAGCCTGTATAAGTTTTTTAATCACTTTGCTTTAACCATTTAGTGTATGCAGAAAGTCTATTCCAGAATCACCAGCTATTCATGGAAGTAAGATAGGACGCAATACTGAGATAAAGCAAATTAGGGCATTAGGATAAAATTCATTAGTTCTCTCTCAAATCTCTTGTTTTAAGATGATATGCCTAGAAAGATATGATTAAAGACTAAAAAGAACCTTTCAAGCCCTCAGGTAACATCATTAACACTCTATAAATTTCGTCTTTCTTAGAAGTAATTGGCTGTTTTTTCTCACCATTTGGAGTACAACCTGTTTGGGGGAAAGAACCATCTCTTTATTGAGCATTTGTGTAGAACCTGGTTAATTGAAAGACAGTTTCAAAACTAGAACTAACTCTTGTGGTTAAATAGTTACAGTTACGAGTGCCCTGTTTCTTCACATCCCTGGTAACTAGAACTAATGTAGAATTCCAGCTGAAAGGCTACTAAAGGCCAATTTTACCTGCTGTACTTCTTGCTGTCATTGTCTTTCAGCCGAAATAGCTTTACTAGCTCCTTAGTTCACTTCAGTGAGTTGTAAGGACACAGATATCCTGTCAAGATCTTCTTTTGACAATCCTTTGCTTATTAAATATCTTTTACTTCCCTGCACATACAGTAATGAATGCAGTTGCAACTCCAGTAGTAGCAAGAAAGATGGTTTAGAATCATTGGTCAAAGAGTTGGCTATAATGTTATATCCTGTTTATTGATGTGCTTCTTGGACTGGTTCTTATATGGTCTCTCGTCCTCCTGTCCCTGCCTAATGTGCTCTTACTTCTCCCTATCTATAGTTTGTTCTCCTGAGGTATTTATACCCCACCTGTCACTTCAATACAGATGATTTTGTTGTATCACAAGTGAAATAGATTTGTAGCATTGTATGTGTACCAGGGACACCTTCTGTTTTTTTATGAGGTTGAAAAGTCCTGAGACTGTGCACATGAACAGTGTTAGAGCGTAAGGTAGCAAAATGGTACATTAAAGAATATGTTGGGTCACTTTGGTGAATGCTTGTACTGTTTCTGCCCTGCCAGCTGCAGTCAGTTCTAGCTACTGACTTTGTGCTTGACACCCCTCCTCCCCTAAAGACCCTCTGCTGCTGGCTGTGTTCATTTGATAGCAGATAGTGGGGCTTGCCACAGTATCTTGGACAAAAGAAGCAGCTGCATTGCAGTTAATTTAAAAGAGAGGATTTCAAAATATGAAGCTTGTTCACAAAAGAATGCCTCTTGGTAGATGAGGAATTGTTAGGAATTTACATAATCTCTCTTCTCCATCTATGGAAATGAAAACTGAAAGATATTTGGGGGGAGCAATGTGGAAAATTGATAGCACGGTGTGAGTAAATCTCATTTACGGAAAGTTTATATTCTTAGTAAATGTTGCAAATATTGTTCATTTAAAATATGAAGAATGACAAAACAATGTGAAACAAATCCTACTTAGACTTGGAAAAGCTGCTATAATGACGATGATAATTATAATGGCTGAAAATGGTGTTGTATATCTTGAAGTTGCATAGGTGCTGCAAAAAGTTTCTGTCCTTACCCACTGTATGATTTAATTTCTCATGTTAGGTGGAGGAGGGTAGATGATAGAAGAAATAATGCGATATGTCTGAACAGTAAAAGTACATCTGAGCTAGTCAGTGTGCTTTTCTAGTTAATGCAGAGAAACAGACATGCACCCTGATGCAGACATGAGCATCTAAACCCACTCTGTTAATGAAAAGTTTTAAAATCTGTACTAGCTTTCAGTGAACCATGTCCTGATGCACTGACTCCTTCATCCTCTAGAAATGGAATCAAAACGGCCTCAGATGCAAACATTTGCATTATAGCTATGTAATGCTATTCTATCCCGAAGAACTGTTTTCTCAGTAACTATTCTGAGTTTCTTGTAAAACAAATGGAAAAGCCAACATCAAATATCCCTGTTGGATGTCATATTCCTTGTCAAAATGTTTGCAGACTGGGGGCATTGATTGATTTGTACACCTTCCCACCAATTCCTCCTGCAGATTAAGTTGGGCTCTCACTCTGCAGTGAGTACTTGGGAAGAGCATACCCAGGGTTGCACTGTATGGCTGGCAAGCTGGTGTTGGCCTTCCCATCCCTTTTTTCTGGACTGCTTTTGCCTTATTCCTAAGGATGGGGTGCTGAAATTCTGTCTCTTTCTAATAGAAACTTATTTTGCAGAATTCTGTGATGATGACCTGTTATTTTACATCTTTGAACTTGCAATCTGAACCCTACAGCTTTGAACTGTATTTCAGTTACAGCAACTATAGAATAACTCAGTGTCTTGTGGAAAACACTCTGAAAGTGACATTTTTCGATGTGAGAATATCGAATATGTCAAGAAAGGATCTTCTACCTTTGTTTTTTGAAATATGAAATAAAAGAGGTTAGGTATAACCTCTGCAAGTGCAAGCCATAGAACATTTACCAAAAGAATGAAAGGCCAGTAAGTTATTTGAATTTCAGGAAGTGTTTTAGAGTTAAAATTTAAAAATATTACTGAGATTTAGTGTGGATTTTTGGGCACGGTTTAACTGAAACTAAAATTGAAATGTTTGAAGACAGATCTAGTTTAGATGAGCAGATGCTGATCTGTAGGTGTGTTTCACTAACATGTGATGGTGCAACTTCAAGTTCATTCAGATGAACATTATTTACCCTGCTGTTATTGATGTAGAGAAAGGTGTTTTAAAGAAAACAAATGTGAACAAAAACCTGAAACAAAACCAAACCCCCCAAAACCAGACAAAAATCTGTTTCAAAATTTCTGTACTTTCAAACTCTTTTCAGATTGTTGTCTTGTTTTCTAATTAGTAG
This sequence comes from Aphelocoma coerulescens, assembly GCF_041296385.1. Lineage (NCBI taxonomy): Eukaryota > Metazoa > Chordata > Aves > Passeriformes > Corvidae > Aphelocoma > Aphelocoma coerulescens. The sequence goes on along the minus strand of NC_091014.1, from coordinate 13,968,699 downwards.
TTATTTATGAATGAGCTTAAATTTATATATGTTGCCATTTCTAACACGACCAGGTTCTAGTGTCCGTAACAGTTCTCATAGAGAATTGAGAGGTATCTTTCTGTGTGTATGTCTTTACATACTTTTTTTTCTGCCTGCTCACCTGTCATAAATGTTTCTTGAAACAGAATATACATGAACTGTGGGAGCTTCATCATCCTATTGCGAACATACTAAAACATTCCACTATAAGAAATAGAATATACAGGTGGTACATCTATGTCTTCTGAAAAGTTCTGAATTCAGACTCTGGTTAGTAGTGAGTTTAAAAAAAAATAATAGGAGAGATGGTAGCTGGGATGTTTTTTGAAAGACATAGCTAGAGAATATGAAGATCCAGGTTGGTCTAGTTTAATAATTGAACAGTGCTGGATGTGTTGTTGACCATCTGTGACCTACATAAAATGAACAAGTGGGTGTTCCATGTTCTAGATATCTCGGCAAGAAATATGAAAGAGAACGTCAAAAGAGGAAATAATGAATCATATACATAAAAAACCCCTGGTGTAGTAGATACAGACAGTAAACAGATTGACTTAAGAGATTACCACACAGACATGAGAAGAAAACTGAAGATTGTTGTTATAAAACGATCTTTTCCAGTCTTTTTTATTTATTACTAGCATATGGCCTAGGAAGACTTTTTGCAACAGATATTTTCTAGTGTGGAATGGCCTCTAATGGATGTATGACACTGATGGTGTAGAGAAAAGCTTTTTAATAATTTGTGTGACTATAGTGCTTGTGAAAGATGCTAGACTGACAGTCTAGAAGACTGGGAGTCTGAAGTAATCTGTTCTGATTCACTGAACAGGTATAGCAGAGGAATCAACGGCACAAAATCTCTGTATTGCTTTTTAATTGTATCCTAAAAAATCTACCTTTCGTTTTGAGCTGACTGATTCTCAGTTAATAGTGACAGAGAGTTGCTGTTCACCCTAGTACTAAGCTCTTGCAAATCAGCTTTTGACATAGAGAAGCTTTGTGTTTAAATTAACAACTTCTGTCTAAGAACATGATGGGCTTCCAGTAGAAGGGGGAAGGATGGCTAACAGGGAACACGTGGTGACTGGAGGTACTGCACAGTAGGCTGGTCTGCTGGTTGTCCTTGTCCTTGTCCTGCCTTTTTGCTTCCCTCCTAGATAAATCATTGAGACCTCGTTTTAACCTTGTAGTATGCAATTTGTGGGACTAGTCTGTGGAATGCTATTTGGCCAGTTGATTTAACATGTTTTCTGTGTAGTTGTGACCAGAACCAGACCATCTCTGGATGACTGGGAGAAATGAAAAGGTACAGGTGGAGATGTGGCATGACAGTATCTCCTTAGCAGGAAAGAAATCTAGTTTTATCCATGATTGGATTAACACTCAAACCAATATCTTCTTCTCATCTCCCATATCAAAAATAGCCCAAATTTTAATTCTGCTCAGTGTCTAGAATTCCCTAGAGTGAGCCGGTCTGCAGTCCAATTTGCCATCTCCATCTGGCTCAGGTGAAACTTTTGTAACTACATTGTGCTTGGGCACAGGGGGTAACTCAGTGTGTTGGAGTGATGAGGAAGAAAGGTAGCAAACAAGATAGGGAGTCATCAATATGACAGGAGATAAAGAAAACATAGGTATGTTAGATACTAAATAAAGTATTTTTTAGACACTAAAAAAGCAAATGCAAAGAAAAAAGGTTAATTATCTGTACTCCAAAAACCAAAGATATTTCAGACTGATTGCCCAAAATAGATGGTGCCTAAAACCTGGAAAAAGACCCAAACATAAAAATAATGAGTAATATAAACAATTTATTAGGCACTTATATGGTATTTTTAATAAGCAGAAAGGCTGGCCTCTAGTGCAGTTAATTTTATTTTTTGTTTGACATGAACAGAGAAGCGATTTGAGTCAGATGTTTTAGGAAAACAAACAAAAGAAGAAAAACAAACAAAAACCTACACACATCAGTGAAAAGTCAAGATAAAGTGGTAAATCCAAGCTGGCATGCATAAGTGGATATAACCTTAAATAAAGCTGTTCAGAGAAAGGAAAATAATTGCAAAGTGGTAACACTTTAACGAAGATGTAGGCATGAAGACTGGCAAAAATTAAAGGCTAGAAGGGAATGACTTGTGAAGAAAGATTAAAGGAAATGAACACATGTAATTATTACTTATAGCTATCTGTGTGCTTGGTGATGTTCAGATGAAGAGAGATGATCCCTACACTAATTTGGCTAAATAACTACCAGGGGATGATGAAAATGTCTGAAGGTATTTATAGGCTTCAAGGGCCAAGAAAGGATTCATTTAGAAGAGTTCAAAAAAGGTCTAAGTGGGAGTAATGAAATAAGATGAGGGGAATCTTAGCTTTGGATACTATAAAAACCCCTTCTTTTGGAGATGCTAAAGTGTGTGATAGTCTCCCCTGAAGTTTTAGTGCAATGCCCCACTGCTTGAGCTATTGCAAATGACAGTAGACAAAGGATTCAGATATAAACTTGAAAGAAGGAAGAAGAATTTTGCAGTGGCAGGAGGAGAGTGAAGATGACTTAATAGATATTTTCCATCTTTAATTTCTGTGGTCTCACATGGTATAAATTAACAAAATAAGACTCATGGTATACTAGTGAAACATAATTTATGTAAATTTGCTTTAGAATAGGCATTAACCTTGATCCTTACTTCAATTCTGCATTAAGCCTTGCCTTTGATACAGTAATCTTAATTAAAACTGAATATTTCATGATTTAACTCCCTCTGCCTCATGAGCAGAACAATACTGTTATCTGTGTTACCTATAAAAGTGCAATCCATACAGAGTATCTATTGCATCAGATTATAGGTTTGCTTAAGGTCATTTTCATATGAATAAAAGTACTGACAAAGAGCAGTTTAATTTGTTTAAAAATTATTAACTCTTATTTTACAACCAAATGTTAAAAAGCTAGTTAAATAACTTTCCATGTATGTTGACTTAGGAAATGTTGACCAAATAAATACCATATTCTTTTGGGGAAAAAGAAAAACCAACAGCCTGCATGAATGAGGAAAAAATTAAGTATTGGCAGATGTAATGTGTGTCAAGTGTGTCATCATGTAACTGTCAATCACTGTCATCTTCATAATACTTTTAACTGGATTAGGTTAGGTAGTAAGAGAAAAGCTGTTCGTTTTGATGTTAAATCCTAATATGTTCTAAAAGAAACAGGCAGGAATTTGAAATGGGCATAAAAGTGTGCCTATGTTTTTTTTAATTTTTGGAGGGATTTTTCTTGTTGAGGTTGAGGGTTTTGTTGTTTGTTTATGTTTATTTGTTTTGTCATGAAGTTAGAACAAATGGCTGTTCTGGAGAAATACTGGATTGCCCTATGCTGCAGACACATGACCACGTGCATGCACACACAAGACACATCCTTAATATAGGGGCACTTTGTAGTTATGGTCACTGACACAGTACAGGCATCTTCAGGTTGCTCACTGCTTATAAATGAAGACATCAGTAGAGTGACATTTTCCAGCTTGAAAAGATGTGCAGGTGTTGTCTTACTTACTTTGTAATAATCTACCAGTAAAAGTTCAAGGAAAGAGGATGTAATATCAAGTGATGACACTTAATAAATAATATATATATATAAATATAATAAATAATATATATATAAATATATAACTTAGTCCTAAAACGTAGAAGGCAAGCAAACCTTTGAGTATCCATCTGTATTGAAAAAGGCCATCTTTTTCTGAAATTCTTAAGTTTTTTTTTGTTTTTTTTGTTTTTTTTTTTAAATTTAAGTTGTCAGACTAAATACTTTGGATAAAAAAGCAGCTGTGATAAATCTTGATATCTGGACTGCTTCTTTACTAAGTAGCTAAATTTAATGATAATTTCATATGTGTCACTGGAATCTTTGGTTATGTCTGATATTTAGTGGATCCAATGTAAGTCATCAATCTTTTTCTTCCAAATATAAGTCTAACCACTTGGTTAAATAATATTTGCCAGTCACTTTCATCAGGATTTGAGATATTTTTCCGTCATTGTTCCAGCTTTTTCTTTGTTGGCTCTACATATCAAGTTGCAGCTGTGGTACATTGGATATCCATAGACATTACATATATACTGATATCTTTACTTCCCATTCAGAGCACAAGAAACATACCAGTGTGTATTTGTTGTGAATAATTGTCCTATAAATGAAGCGATAGTGTATTTTTGGGCACAGCTGCCTTCTTATCAGTTCATTACCTTATTGGATTCAACATTTACAGAGAACACAGGGAACAAATTTGTAAAGTTGAATATATTTATTTGTTGGAGGAAAAACATAGAAAGTGAATAGTTGTTAATATCATATTACATTTCTAGTCCTCCCATTAGATCTTTATAGGAGAATGTAACAGATGATCACACTGAAGAAAATGAAACTCTGGTTTTGTAGGACCATTTCCCTGCTTTTTGCCTGTGTCATCTGTGGCATTCTCAAGTGCAGCTTTCAATAGCCACAAAGAACACACAAGTTGTGGGTGCTGTGTTGGTCCCTAGCACCAGAGGATGTCATGCAGCTGGTTCCAGGGAGCCCAAAGGGTTAAATGCAGTTAAGCTTTTCCCCAGCTTTCTGGGAACCTGGCAGTGGCTTTCTTTCAGTTGCTTTGTAATGGGAGGAACAATACCTGAATTCAGCCTTGGGTTGTGTTGGAGAGGGGGAAGGATTCAGGTTATAGTGTCAGAGGCAGCAGTTGCACTCGGGCAGTACCAGCAAGTGCTTCACCCTCTGGCTGAAAAAAGTGGAATGTTAACAAGGCAAGTCTCAGATAAGACCATATGTATGTAGGGTTTTGTTGTTATTTAATCCATTTCTCTCTGCTTGTGGTTTTCTTTTTAGCTAAATTAATCATGCTGTTTTGAATAGGCTGCATTCTGCCACTGGGAACTGTAACTCAGGCTCTGGCTGGTGATGAGCCAGCCTAAAAGCAGGGAGACACAGTTTTTTGTGGCTTGCACTCAGGCAGAAGTTAAAGAGTCTTGTCACTTGGAAGAAAATAAGCATTTAGAAACTGAAACTTGAATCCTGAGCTTAGATAACGACGATGAAAATTCCAAAAATTCTTACAGTGAGGTATCATTTTATTAGTCAACTGAATGGAAATTATGTTTCTGGATTAATGGTTAACAATTTATTTGTGAAGGAAGTGGTCCTGAATATGTTTATAGCTATTGACTATATTTCGTCTGTGATTTCTTCAATGAGCTACTGTTACTAAAGACCACCAAGATGGTTTGGTCAGAGGAGGCTGCATGGGAATCTCATGATTGTTTCAATTTTCTAATTTCTTTTAAAGAAGGATTTGGGTTATATCTTGAAAAACAAGACAAACACAAAGCAAAAAAAATATCCCACCAAGAAACCAACTTGTCATAAAGGATAAACATGTTGGTGCTTGGTTACTGAGTTATACATTTGTCCACATCCAAACATTGTTTTGTCTGGAGCAGGTAACTGCAGCAGGAGTTGTTGAGGAGAGCTCTGTTGAGGCTGCCCCACCCAGGTGCTCAATATGTTTGAATGTGATGATCTTTAGGACCTAACCAAGACCCAGGCACACAGGGTGTGGAGCATCTTAGGCTGAGAAGTGGGAAGCAGGAGCAGGAGGCATGTAGGGGATAAGGAGATGTAATGAGCCACAGGAAGGAGTTGCTGCTCTACTCCAAGGCAATAGGCACAAACTGAAACACAGGAGGAATGGCAGGAAATACTTTCTTACTGTGAGGGTGATGTCAGTGCTGGCACAGGTTGCCCAGAATGGTGGTGAAATCTCCATCCTCAGAGATACTCAAAAGCTATCTGGACATGGTTCTGGGCAGCCTGGTCAAGATGGCCCTGCTTGAGAAGGAGGTTGGACTAGATGACCTCCAGAGATCCCTGCCACCTCAACCGTTCTGTGATTCTGAGTTGTGAGGGAGATGGAAAAACTGAGGTTGTAAGGGACATCAACAGAGGGTGTTTGAGATTTTTGCATTGGGACAGGCTTATGAATAGAAATCTTTCTCCCAAAAAATTTTCATATTTTAGTCTATTAAAGATTTTATCACATATGTTTAATTAAGCTAACATCCTTAAAACTTTTGTACACCTAGTACAAAACTACTGAACTTTTGTACACCAAAATTTAAGCTTTTTAATAAAGCGAGATTCAAGGAAAGCTCTGAGGAGAGTTTCTGGCCAGATAGACTGCTAAGTCAGATACTGTTCCAATTGATAATGTATATTTTTTTGTAACATGCTGTTGCTTTTATGAATTTGTTGTCCAGTTACAAGGCCTTCAGAGCCACACCATTACAGAAAAATGCTTTAGCAATGTTTCTGCTTCTGATGGCTTTAGTTTTTTATGAAGTACTAACTTTATCATGCAGTTCAGGCAAAAAGCGTGATTTGAGGATCCAGTACCGCAATGGTCATTATTAATTTGGAATACAACAAGCTTTAAATAAAACTTCTCATTTAGCATGTGGCCTAAGCCTTCCTGTGAGCAGCTAGCTAACCAATTCATATACAGGTAGAATATGCAGCAGCATGATGGCTTGTGTTAGGTGAATTTGTCCTAATTGTTTAGTGTCTTGTTAAATACTTTATATGTCCAGCTAATTCCCAAATGGTCACTTACTTTTTCTTCTTTAACAAAAACAAACAAAAAATGTCTCCACTGCATCTGTGTGATTTATACTTGAACTGGGAAAAAAAGATTTCCATACAAAAACTACTAGCAAATGCAAAATCTACATTATCATAAAAAGGAAACATTATTTATATCACTTCTGCAGTTGCAAGAGTCTTGGGATGTAACTGTTCAACTGCTGTATGGGAAACATGCATCTCTAGTGGTGTTTGGTTTAGGAACTGAAATGGTACTGATTGTTGAGGGCTTTAGGGGAAGGGAGAAGGCACCTAAGAGTAGCTTTTTTTATATGGAATTGTAAGTTTTACCAGTTCAGCTACTGGAATTATATTTTTATTTTCTGTAAGAGCTTCATAGGGAGGTATTAAATATACTCGGTACTATAAGTGTGTGTGTATTTATGAAGGACATACCATTACAGCCTATGTTCCAGAAAGAGCTCTCTACGAAGATATGTTACCTTTGGATGATTTGGAGAGTTCCAGTTCCATGAAGAAGACAACTTAGTGATTTAAGATTTTGCACAGCCTGTATTGTGTGTGTGCATTAATGTGTATACATATAAATTTTTTCTAGTACCTGAAGATATCTTCTAATAGTCAAAATTAGCTGCATTCCTTGTTGCTGAAGTTGGTTGAGTGTAGTTTTGTTTCTATTCTTAAACTCTCTAACTTGTTTAGGACTGCAAGTAAACCAAAAAAAAAGTGAGGAAGGTGGTGACAAATAAGATTGTCTTTCTAAACAGCACTTCTAAGTCACTTCTTTAAAGTGATCTTTTAAAAACATGAATTTTATGCATCCCAAATGCATCCTCCAACTGTGAACACTAGATTAAATTCGTTCTTTAACGAATTTCATATGAGAAAGGCAGATGCACTGCAAATGAAGTAAAAAGATCAAAACTGGAGGTAAAATAAGAATAATTTATCCAACTAATGTATATATGTGATTAGTTTTATCTCATAGGCTGCAGGATAATACTGTTATTTTTTGTAAAATAAGAGTTTTGTGGAAATCCTTGCCTACTTTCCTAAGAATGTGATTTTCTTGACAGAATCACATAAATGTTTTTTGATATTTCTGAGTATCTACATGGTATTTTATTTCTGAGAAAACTGAGTTTTGTATAATACATATTCACTCCTTGAAAAACCTCCCCCACTGCTTCTAAAATGTCAAAGCTGAGCACAGGGATTTAGCCATAGAAGTTCTATTGAGATTAATTGGATTTGTATGGCTAAATCCATGCAGTTCTTCTGAAAATATTGCTGTCCCTTGTATATGAAATATAACTATATGTTTACAAGTACAATATCACGGGAAATATTTGGACAGAACAGTAAAATCAGGTTTAATTTATGTATGGAGATGAATAACTTTTGGTTTTTCTATAAACTAAGGGTTCCTGTTTAAGTATACTGAGTGAATACTAAGCATGTGCTGTGCTTGCCTTAGGGCTTCATTTTTTTTAAATGCGTGAAGCATTTACATAGGAGTCTTCTGTACTTCACTCAGGAGGGGGAAGAGCATTTCTGATTCATTAATCCCTTTTTCTTTTCCTAAGTAACTGGGTCCTTCACATCATGCACTCAAGAGATGTAAAATATACAAAGAAGTGGGAGGGACAGGCAAAATGATGCCTGGCTTGCTATAATGTATAAATTCAAAATCTATTTTTCTTTGCAAGAAGAAAAATAGCAAGGGGAAAAATGGGCAGCATTAAATTTACTGCATGTGCTTGCATGATATGCAGGTTTGGGATAATTATTTTCTCTCTTGTTCAATAAAGTGAGTTGTTACCATGGTAACATTTATATTGCACAATTTCTCTGTTACAAAATAAATGAGAACAGTTTTAGAGTCAGAAAAGTCTTTGTATGGAACCTTTTTCTTTTCTCTGTTTTTAAGTGCAGAATTGTGTCTTAAAATTTTCTTGAGATGATAAAGTTTTGATGCACTTTCCAGATAAAATTAGTCAGCTTTTAACAACACACAGTGCTTCTGCAGGACAAGATGTGCACGATCTGGTTATAAAATTGAACTCAGACGTTAGGTGGGTGCAGACTGCCTGGCAGCTCAGAGGAATGGTCTGTGTGTCCTGAGCCAATAACCAGCTCCTGACAGTAACACCTTGCCTGTGTCACTGTGTCACCTTGGACAAGATGTGTTGAGAACTTCTTAAAAAGCAGGTCTGAGTCTTCGGTGGCAGAGGGACAGGCGCCCAGGGTGAGTGTTTAGAACCAGAGCATACCCTACACCATATTTTGGTCTCTGCTGCTTGAGCTTCTCTTACTGAGGAGTAGCAGACTTACAGCAATACTTCCTGACCAGCTGGTTCTTTGATAGGTGTTCTTTTTAACGTTTATTGACTGCAATGCAGGTTCTGCAATGGACATTTTAAAATATCCTTGAGCAACACTTCTGTTTCTGCTTACTGAAGAGGTTCCAGAAGATAACCATGGGAGCTACATGCCCATTATGTAAAGCTTCTGTGAAAGGCTTCCAAGAGGTGGGAAAATGTTCAGATATAACAGTTGATTGGAATGACAGGTAGCTTTTCATCAGGCCCTAATAGTGTCTTTGCCAGTCATAACTGCTTCTCTTTGTTCAGTTTTGTTTTTCTCCTGTGTTTTCTCACTACAGTAGGCATTTTAGTATGAGGTGACTTTTTAATCTGTTGAGATCAAAAGATTTCATTGCTTGCTTGATTCTGTCCTGTTTTTTCACACCTTTCTGTTGATCTCTTGTATGGATTTTTCAGTTTGGTGATCAGTATAGTACTTTTGGGGGATTAACCTATTTTAAAGTGATTTAATTTTAATATTCAAAACTTCCAGATTTATAATTACTGAATATTACTGAGAAGTCTTGATACAATGATTATTCACAAAATAGAGTGACTATCACAACTATCAGCTGCAAAAAGAAGTAAGTTCATTAGTCATGGAAGCATGAGAAATTGTTCCTTGACTACACTATGTTCCACTGAAACTAAAATAGGATGCCTTGTGGAGGTTCTTTAATGCTTTTTGAATCATGGAATCATTAAGCTTGGAAAAGACCTCCAAGCTCATCAAATCCAAGCTGTGACTGAACACCACCATGACAACTAAATCATAGCACTAAGTGTCATGTCCAGTGATTTCTTGAGCACTTCCAGGGATGGTGACTCAAACACCTCCCTGGGCAGCCTGTGCCGATGCCTGACCACCTTTTCAGTGAAGACGTTCTTCTTGATGTCCAACCTCAACCTCCCCTGGTGCAACATGAGGCCATTTCCCCTTGTCCTCTCCCTGTTTGCCTGGGACAAGAGGCCAGTCCCCACCTGGCTTCAAACTCCTTTCAGGCAGCTGTAGAGGGTGATAAGGTCCCCACTGAGACTCAGGAGCTGGGAACGTGGCTGCACTCTCCTGTGCGTCCTGCCTACAGGAAATGATGCATAAACTGCCCCTCCACATCCTTCTGCTGTGCCCCATCCTGTCTGTCCTGCTTGCCCACCCTTTTCGCTGTGCTCCTGGTCACTCGTGCTTCCTAGAGCTCTTCCAATCTCCCTCAGGTGTTCTGGCACCACCCTCCCCATGTCAGCCTCCCTCACAAGAGCTGCCAGGTCCTGCCAGATCTTTCTGCTCTCTGTTGGCTTTTCCTGACTCTGGGAAGCCCCTGCTGAGCTCCTTGGAGTGTTTTGCCCCAGAAGTTAACTGTAACTACTGCTGCTGTCACCACATGCCTTCCTGACTCCACTCCTGAAAGACATTGCCTTGTGCAGCATGTTTTGACTCTGCCCCATAAATGATTTGCAATGATGTAGGAGCTGTATAGTTGATGTTTGCCAACTAGACAAATTTTAAGACAATGTATATATATAGCAAGATGTTTTTAGGACTCTGTGGAGTGGTTGTATCTTTGAATGTTTCTGTCCATCTAAATAGCAGAATTATTCTTGAATGCTACGAAGGCAGGAGAGATACTAACTGACTACATACTGTTAGTAAGAAATGCTTCCCTTTAGCAGGTATTCCCTTCCCACGTATCCTTTGTCTAATCCATTGACCAGTCTTGTTGATGGGTGTGGCAGCATACTGGTTCACTAGTTCATTGGTTGCTGTGGTTGGCTGTAAGGTTTTTACCCAACTCATGTGCTTGCCAAATAGGAGTGTGAGAAACTATTTTCCAGGTTAGAAAAGCTAAGTGCTACATGGCATAACTAGCAGAATTTCACAGTTGCCTTAAAGGGTGATGGAAACTGCATAAAAAACAAGTGTTGTGTTAGAAGAACACAGTTTTTGATTTACAGTTAATTGCTGACAGATGATGTGTCATGCTGACAGATGATATTTCATGCTTTTTATCTGATAAAACCAAGTATAACTGAATAAGAGATGAAAAACTGGTAGTTTTGACCACTTTGTAGGATATCTATGCAAGGGATATAAAGATATTTATAGATGTCTTTTGAAGTTGCATCTAACATATTTAATGGGTCATTGAACCTAGATTTTTAATATTTTATGGCTTTTCAATTCATGGTTGGCTGAAAACTTTGCTTTCTCTAGAAATGGATGTTATAAATGTATAGCCTCTATTGTAGCATATCTAAACTTATACATTTCTTCAATGAAAACAACACTTCTTACTGTAGATTACAACCATCACCTTGTGCTGTTGCAGTAGGGCTTGTTTTATTTGTTATCAAGCATCTAGAGGAATTCCTGAGTTACAGTCTTCATCTTGGTCTTTCCCTTCCTTTTGGTGGAAACCAAATGCCATAGATTTACTGATGAAGAATATAATATTCTCCATGAGGCTATTTGCTTTCCTGGCAAGCTCAGAGAGGGAAGATTCCAGATGTTCCCATTTCCTACGACTTTGCAGAGTCCTCTGTTCCCTTGTGCTGCGTGGTGACAGTCGGCCAACGTGGAACTGGAACTTGCATTCATCCTTGGTGTTTTGTCTGCTCTCCCTAAGGGTACCTGTAAACTAAGGTGCAGGAATGTGTTGAACTTAAATGTCCTGATTTTGTTAGGTAAGTGTTCCAAACAGAAGTGTAACAGTTTGTCGCAGTTGCTGTTGTACAAAAACTTTGTAGCTGTTGGTTTATCCAGGATCCAACATGACTTACCAAATCAAATTCTAATTGCTGTCTTAGATGAAAGTAAATCAGGTGTTTGAGGTTTTTTTCTTTTCCTCTGTTTGATGGCATAAAACCTAGTATTACTCACTGCCATATATTGCTGAGAGCTAGGCAGTTTTGTTGCTTCTAATCTCTTGGTGTTCAGCCTTATAATAAATTTCTCTTCCAATGTGTTGATGAGTGCAGTAATGTCACAAATCAGCAATGTTTTTTAGCTCCAGTTTGACAATACAAGAAGAGCATGAAATGTCATGTTTCAACAGGTCAGATCCCTATGTATGAACAATTTTATACCTAATTACCAAAGTTGCTGAAGTTAAGAACACTAGGACCCAGTATGTTGGGAAATTTTTCTTGCTTACAATTTTATTACATACTTCCCTAAGCATCCTTTGCTGGTCTTTTCAAGAGACAGCAGATTGAGCCAGGGAGGATCTTTATTTTGTACCTATATGATATACTTACACATTTAAGTGATTGATACAAGTTGTTTCTATTTTTGGTTTTGTTACTATTTATTCCTATTATAGAACCACTGCGTCCTGTGAGTAGTTGAGAAGCAACATGCTACTGTGGAGTGTCTCTAAAGATCTGTTTTAACAATCTCAAGATTTAAAATCAATGCATTTTTAAATTGTTATTTTTCAGAGCAGACTCCCATTTGGGACTACAGTGTATTTTACTATTTTTCTATTCTTGTGGTTGAAATACCTGAGTTCTGTATTCCAGAAGTATTTGGGTCAAATATTCCTGGAGTGGTTATTTTAATTAAAGAATTCTTAGTGTCTTGTTTCTTTATACAATATTTGGATCAATACTCTTTAAACACTTAATTATCGTAATCATCCAAAAATATACTGTAGTTAAGACACATTGAATACCTGTCTTTTTTTTCTTGGAGAAAGCAAAGTAGTTTAGACTTAGGAGACAACATCTGATTCTGAGCAATCTCTTTTAATTTCATTATTTCTGCTCTTGCCAGATACAACATTTTTATCCTTAGGACAGGTTTGAAATCCTAATTGCTTGAATTATTTTTTAATGCAAAACTGTGTTTACAAACAGAAATTCTTCATATAGCAGTAGAAGGCTGGTAACTGTGTACACAGTTCTATAATTTACTGAAATAGCATTAAAAATTTAGGGGCCTTCTGTAAATATATCAAGTCCTATCAGTATCACAGGTACGGGGTAGTATTTCTAACATTACCGTTCTTCTGTTCTTAATAGAACTTGACTTACAATATCTAGAAATGTTGCCATTGTGGGACAGATGTAATAAATGAAGGGGGGGGAAGGAATGCAAAATTTTCTACATTTGGGGAATTAAAGTTACATGCTTGGTCAGTTGCACACAGGTTTGCTTCTGGAAAACAGTCTTTGTGTTGCTTTCCTTATCTTGTAAAAAAGTCTGCTTGGAACCTGAGACCTCTGTTGCAAAAATGAATGAAGGTATGGCAGAAGAATACTTCTGTTGGCTATTGCCTGTGCCTTGAAAAATAGCCAGCTTTTTTCCGGTGTCCACTTTATGAAGCTATCTGACTTAAGTAATCAAATTAACTGTAAACATCGTTCTCCAAGTGTTCCTTTGACCATCTGTTACCATCTTCGATTTCTCAGATTTTGGAAGTAAGAGCTAGAAAAGGGAGTACTTTTGAATTAGCTGTCTGTAATTTGTATCTGTAGTCCTTCTACTTAGGAGTTACGTGTTTCCAGGTTGTTATGGAGTAAATTAGATGTACACATCTCCAACAGATTGCAAATACATTCAGATCTTGGGTTTGAGTATCATAAGTAACTCGTGTCATCACTTCCAGGGGTCTTAACAAAATTCTGAAAGTATTTCCAAATAATCCTCAGGTACAGAAAATAATTTGATCCTTTCAGAAAACACCAAATTAAGCAAATTTTTAGCATGCCTTTCATGCTGTTATGAAGTACTTTAATTGATCCTCAAAGTGAGGGAACTGACTCAGAAATATTGTTTTATCCATGCATCACTCTGTAGAGTTTTTATACTTCTTTTTAAAGCTGATGAGCAGAGCGAGGCAAAGAGTGTTGTGAAACTACCTTTTATTTTCCTTCTTATTAGGCAAATTGATTAACACTTAAGTAAATGTGCTGAGAGAAAAAAAAAAGGGGGCTTTTTCTTAATTTCTATATTGAATAAAAATAATGAAGAGAAAGCAAATTCATTAACACTTTGAAAGATTTCTTTAATAATAGTTCCCAAATGAATAAATTATTGAACTGCTTTTAAAAAGTGATGTTACTGTAACAATGAGTGGGCTAATCTGTGCAAATGCTTTCGAGATACTGTGAAGCTTTTCAGAAGATGGCGGGGGAAGCTGGATTTTCATCATGCGGGTTTTTCTGGTTTTAAAAGACTGCAAAGTATGGGGAGAATACAGTAATTAGTAGTGAGAGAGCCCTTGCAGAGGCCCAAGAGAAGATTAAAAGGGGAAACAGTGGTAGGATGTAGAAGATGCAGATGATATACTTTATCTTTGATGAATGCATCATAACAGACACATTAAGTCAAACCAAAAGTGGGCTTACCCACTGTTTTACTTCTTAGACAGTAAATGTCTGACTACTTCTAAGTAATATCAAATGAGCAGGAGAAATTTAAGACCAGAAAGCAGTGGATAAGCATAGTCCGTGTACATTACAGCTTTTTATTACCTGCGGCTTAAATGCTTGCCACAGAGATGATGTTCTTTGCATTCAGCATCCCATGGTTGTATTTGCTTCCATGAATGTACCCAGTACATTCCCAGTCTAAACTCCACAAAACTCTCTACCATTGCACTGAATTTTCAGAGGCAAAGTGTGTTACAGATTAACTACAACTTTGGATGAAGAATAGTTCCTTCTGGGTTTCTTGTTTGCTTTATAAAATTTCCTTTTTGGTTTCCTGAGATGATTCCTGGATCTTGATTCAGTGTCCCCATTTTAGAAAAACTGTGGTAGGTTTTGGTGGTTTTTAATAGCGCTTTTGGGAAGAGAAGATGTGAGGAGTAGAGGTAATGAGAAAGTACAGAGGAGAGTTGAAAGGAAGCTGCACTGATGAGTCAAGATTTGCAGCTAATCAGAGTCACTAAACAAACCCTAGAAGACAGACTGCTAATTGAAGAGAAAGTATACTAAAATATGAATAGAGCAAGGGTAGGAAGTGTCTTCTTGAAGTAGGAAAATACATTTGCTTCTCTTGAGATTGAAAAGCCACGAGGGAAGCCAATTACAGGAGAATAGTGTAGAGATAAGGCAGCTTCTACTATGCAGAAAGGTGTTCTGTGGTTTGAAAGACAGGAGAGGGGGGTGGAATGTTGCAGAAAGAGGAGGGGAAAAGGAAAAAAGCAAAATATGCACATTTATCCCTTGAGTAAGTGTATGAAATTGGCAGTTTCTTCACGTCATTTTGTGTAAATGGGTCACAAAAGGTAAGACCAAGTAGAATAAGGCAGAGGTGGTGAACAGTGATTATACAATGGAGAAAATAATGTGTGGGAATGGTTCTAATGACCTGTAGAGTAAAAACCAGAATTTTCTGATAAAATTCAATGTTACATGCCTTGGGCTTAGTAAACTTTTCTGAAGAGATACAAGAAAAATCTTTGAGGTGGTGGGTAGAATACAAACTGAATGGGTTTAACAGCAAGAAATTCAAGGTCATGTACTTGAGAGTAAATAAGCATTTCTTCTGGATTGTCTTTTAGAGACTAAAGGAAGTTTTGTCCGTCTTAATGACTGAACCACTGATATGATGAAGCTTTGAAAAAGCGAATGGAGTCACTTGTTTAAATCTGTAAATTACATAGATTTGCCTTGAGTGAAATGAAATCAAGGTCCTGGAGACTCAACACAAAATAATGAAATAATACTTATGTGACAGAAACATAAAAAATCCCAAACTAATATGGGGCAAAGAAAGACATTAAATGCAAACATTCATAAAAGAAACTGCAAAGCAGGCTGGGTCACTGTGTTTTTGACCCGTCGCATCCTGCACAGCCACCTACGTGTGGGTCATCAAAGGGAGGGGCACAGGGTGCTGTCTGTGGAGCAGCACTGGGGCTGTGGCTGGGTCTGTTGGTGCCTCTGTTAATGTCAAAAACGTTTTGACTGTGTTCACAATGTAGTTTAAAAGTAGAGTTGGATTGCTTTGATATGAGATAAAGGTAAAATAGCTAGCTGAAGCACTTAGTAATGAGTGTTTTAACTGTAGGCTGGAAGGCTCTAAGTAGTCTGGAGGGGTGTGCCTCCTGTTGTATTTTTTTCATGCATTAAAAGCCTTGTACAAAACATAATTCAGTATCAAAACCTGATTGTTTTGTACAAGCATTCAGAAAAATGTTGATTTATTTTAAATAATTTTTATAAAAACAATTTTGATCAATTGCTCTCTTAAATACATATTGTTGTAATGTTCTATGGTTATCTTTCTGTATGAGCTTTTCAAACGAGGCTGACATATGAGCTTACTCTGGCTATAATTTTCATAGAAATAATTTTGAGCAGGTTTTTTTATGCTCACATAATTTGTACTAGGGTAATTGAATTTAACTCCAGGAGAGTATTGCACAGTCATTTTGACTGAAATGTATTTTGTAAATGGCATCGGGTGTTCCAAAGTGCCTTGTTGCATAGCAGAGGTTTTACCATGTGCCCGAATGTGACTCCTGGCAGTGGTAGGTTTTTAGCAAGTGCACTGGCTTTGAGAGAGAGTCATGGGATGATGGTGCTGCAAAGCACCATTCATGTGACTGTGAAAGAATATAGTATCCTTGTCTGATGGTGCTGAGTATGGAAAGTTCTTTGTTTCTTGATAAGTTTGACGTTCAAAATCTGTGTGTGACAGTAAGCCAGACTGAAGAGTTAATGTTACATCTTGGGCAAGATAATTGAATATTATAAACTGTGGAGATGAAAAAAACCACACAGATCATCTAGTATATTTCTGCCAGTTTGAAATTGTTCCTCCTTTCATTAATATTTTTCAGTGCAGTTTAAAATGCACACTTGGTGAGATTTCAATCATATCTCTGAGGAAACAGCTTCCTCCCCACCCCAAATAACCAGCATCATTTTCTCTGTTTAGTTTTATCCTATGGATTTGAGATATGTCCCACACTTCGTCCAGACTCTTTCCTGTGATGGTCTGTCATTGCTTATCCAAACTAACAATGTGTTTCCCTGTGTCATGGGTCCTCATTCTGCTCATGTTTAATACCTCAGTGAATATTTCCTGGCTTCTAGTGCTGTCCTCGGGAAGAGCTCAGCCTTTCTCAGCAGACAGCCCTTGCTTCTGGAATCCTTCTCACTTCCACGCAGCCATGTGCTCACAAAGCCAGTCTTTGTGTCTGCTTGGGGAATTATGCAAGGCCCATCTGTTAGTCCAGGCTGATAGGAAAAAAGCGGCCTTGAAGGATGGCTCGTGGGTTGCTTATTTTTTCCAGAGGTTTCTGTGTTTGACCAATGAATCTCCAGAAGCAGTCTGAGTGGTCATTTCCTCCTGGGAACAATTGTCTGCTGTGCTTTTATGATTATTTTCACCTTGGATCCAAGATTTCAGCAGCAGGTTTCTCACACAAATATATTTCAAAGCAAGTTCCATCATCATTTATTTTTAAACATACCAGTGAAACCTGTTTCTCTACATCTTTCAGATCAGTAAGGGGTTTCTTTTTCAGGTTTTCTTGTTATTCCTGTAGAAAATTTCATTTAATTATTAAATTTTGCTAGTATTAAATCATCACCAATTTAAGTAATTTTACAAATAATTCTAGAATATTTCTTCCAACTGTAATTTCTTTTGTTCAGAAGATTCTCAATAAATGTTCTTTCTTCTATCACCCACACAGTTTTTCTGGCTTGTTTCTAGTCTGTTCATGCCAGATGTTTTCTTCTCAAGCTTTTGTGATAGTGAAATGGAGCCACTGTACCCATGATATTTAAAAAAAAAAAAAAGTTAAATCTTTCAAAAGCAGTGGTGTATTTTTGGCTAAGAAGTACAATTAGTTTGGTATTGCATACATATTTTTCCCATCTGTGTTTCAAACTTTTGATGTGTCTTAATTTAAGAACATATTGCCTCCAAAGTTTACAACACCTGAACTTTTGAAGTAGTAATTGTTTTTCAGTGCTTAAGTTATAGGTGGCAGGACAGGAACATTGGTGAATTTTAAAATTTTGCTACAAGTACAGTCTTAAACCCAGTTCATTCCATTATATTCTGCTTTACCTGGTGAATGCCTTAGGTGGGCACAGAGAGAGACTGTGTATGATTGCAATTTTATGCAAAATAGCTCAGCTTCAGAAACAGAGAACAGGTTAGGTTTGGTGATGGTTTAACACCGTACATGGCTTTTTCTTCCTTCTTCCTTTGCCCCCACCCCAGTTAGCTGTCAGACATTCAGCAGAGGTGCTCAAGCTTGTTGTGTCAGAAGGGATTTGGACCTTCTGTGTCACTTCTGAACCATTTGGTGAAGACAGTCATCTTTTATTTATTTGGTCTAGGTTCAGCACAGAATATTAGAGGAGCTTAATAATTCCCCATCTACCACAGTTCAGTCTTTTCAAATAAAGCAATTTATTGCACAAAATAGGTGTCTTGTCCATGTCTGTGGCTGACTCAGCAGCAGAACCTTCCTGCTATATTGTATAAAGCAAGAAAAAATGAAGAAGTCTTTGCCTGGGGGTGACAGAATTCCCTTGCTGGTTTTGATTCTCCCTGAACCCACTGAAAAAGCTGTGCAAACAAAGCTCCAGGCTGCTGCCCCCTCAGCAGGAAGGCTTTTGGACTTACCCTTGGGAGATCTCTGCCTTTCTCCATATGCAAGCTAGGCATCTGTAACTACTGCATGTTAAATTCTACTCCAAATACTTACAAGTTAGGTATTTTAGCTTCTAACATTTGGCTGTCTGTAAGAAAGCTGGCCCCTACTCACTCCCCTTAGATATATGTTCTTTGTCTCTACTGAGCCTCTTTGGAGATAAGACTGTTTCTTGCCTACATGAGTTGAAAATGGCAGTTCTCTCTACAGCTGTCTTTTTAAGTGGTCTCAGGGTCACGACTTGCTGTTTCAGCACTTACTTCCCTGTGATGACATTTATTTAAACTAAAGTATTGTGAAAGAAGTAAGTAAAAGGTTGCAGTTTCCTAAGTAAGTTTGTTACTCTGATGATCAATAGTTTCATTTGTCTTGTAATACTCTATATTGAGTCTTTAGAGTTAATGTCTTCAGTCAAGAACATTAATGAAACTTAGTGTCCACTCTGATGCTAGTTCAGATTTCTTGAGTCAGCCTTTAGTAAGGAGTTTTATATTGCTGAGCTCATGTTACACACAGAGCATTTGGTGCTAGTTGGAAAAGAAAATGCAGTATTTGTTGAAGTATTGCTGGAGCATTTGTAATGCAGCAGCAAGGTCACTTTTACATCCCACATAAAACTGATATGGGTCCAGCTCCAAACTGTGCAGACGTTTTCTGTGGTCAAGAGAAACTTTAAGGAACGCTCCTGCTGTTCCTTCATTTGGTGATTTCTGAATGTGAGGCCAGCTGCAAGTATGTAGTGCAGAAGTGATTTGCCAGTACTGATGCACCAGGGTGCAATTGTTACAGCAGGTTCCATAATGCTTATTCACTGACTGAATATGGACTTTGTTGAATGAAGAAAGGAGATAAAATGTGCTTTCAAACTCATGAGTATTTTAATAATATAAAAACCTGACAAATTTGAGATTTATCCCAATCCAGTGATACGTGCAAAGTGATTAATGAACTGGAATTTGAGCCATTTGCCATATACTGAGTTAAATTTTCTTAAATTTTGTAAATGCTAGAATTTGATAAATCATGTAATTTATATATCTGCATTAAGTAAATGGAACTTGTCTTTGGGACTATGTGTAGGCCAGCATTCCTTAGTCAAACTCCAAAGACTTTGCAGAATTATGGCATCCAAACTATTGTTGTCTCATGCCATATGAAAGAAAGTTAAGTGCAGGCTGTTAAAAAAATTGCCTCATTCTTGGGTACCATATTTTTTTCTATTCTCCACAGGTAGGCGTCATTTTTTTATATTATATTATTCCTACCTCCTACAAGCACTGTCACAAATTGAAAACCAAGTGTACTTTCAGCAAAGAGCAGGGTTATTACTGAGTTAGGATTATTTTTTTAATTGATACTGGCAAGAACTTGCTGATGCTTTTTATAGAAATGTGCTTCCTTGAACATTTCAACTGTCACTTTTCTTTCCTGATGCATTTATTCTTGAGAAATTCCTTACTGTCCTATTATCATTACTCAGAAGTAGGTCATGGTTGGCTGGCTCTTTGAAAACGAGACCTGTGGCCACATACCAGTTTGTCACAGAATGTAGCCTTGTTGCCCTGCATTGTCAGTGGCATCTATTGCAAAGGCCAGGGAAAAAAATTCTGCTTTTACCTCTTTCTTTCTGTGGTTTCTGGGAGGAGATAAGGAGACAATGGAGTCACTATGGTGTCTCTTCCTGAGTCAGAATGGGCTGGCTGTTTTCAGTGGTGACACCCCACGACTGCACTTCAGTGCTACTGCAGCCATCACTGGAGGAACAAAGACAGTGAAAAAGTATGCTGGTACATTGCTATTTTGGTAAAATAATCAATGGCTCTGTCAAGACACTGTATGTGTGTTTGTAGGCAAATTTCTCTCAACTCAGGCCCTGCTCTTTTCAAGCATACAATCTTCCAGCCTTTTCTTTCCAACCTTCAAATTCTTTTTTATCTGGAGTAGAGTGATACATCCATCTGTTCAAAATGTGGTATGATCTGGCACAGGAATATCCAACTTTGAGTGGGAAAGTTCAAAAGGTGATCTTCAGGGATAAAGGAAAGAAAATCTTAGTCCTTCCTGATTATCAGGCAGAGATTTGGAAAATGCTCAACTCATGCCTATTATACCTGTTCCTCTGATTAAAAACTGCAGGATAACTTTTGATAGGAAGGATGAAGGGCTTAGCCTGTGTCTCTCACTGCTACTGCTGAAAATGTAATGGCAAGATGTATGTATGTTCCTGGGTTTTCTAGCTGCAGAACTATGTGGAAGTGAACAATGAGCAAGTAGGAGTGACTTTCCAGAGAAAAATGGTAATTATGCCAAATGTAAAAAAAAAAATGCAATAAATTGGCCACTTTTGTTCATGTTAACAAAAATTACTAACATCACTAGTGTCTCTTGTCCACAGATCACCTCTCTTGTGACACTGCAGCTGTTATCCATGGTTGGCCAGAATGACCAGCTTGATGGACCCCGATACAAATGTACTGTATCTCTGGACTTCATCAGAGCTATTGCCCGGTGAGCCTGTTAGAGTTCATTTACTATTGCATGTGCTGACTTGAAAGAGACTTCAAACCAAGTATTTGCTCAGTCTATAGCTCTTTGCAGACCAGAATAGAAAACCTGTGGATGTTTCCTAAGAATGACTGAATAAGTCATGTTATTTATGAGAAATGTTGTACCCAAGGTAAGTATAGTCCATTCCTGTTTTGAAAAAGATTTATCTTACAGTGGCAGTGTGTGTTACAGTAACATACTGTCTTTGTGCTTAATAAAGGTCAGGGGCTTCATGTGAAAATGGTGCTCTAAAATGTCAGTCCATTTCATTACCAAAAAGCACATTTATGGTATTTGAATCTGAAATTATGTTTGGTTCTTAACAGTGTTGTGCATGATATAAAAACTACATAGGTTATAAGAATTCTTGCACATAGACTACCTTGTGTGATCTGTGATTGATACAAGCTAATTCAGTAAGTGGGTGTAGGTATGTCAGCATCTTTGTTTATCCAGAGCCTTCAGTTGTGAAGTCTGAGAACAATTCCAGATCTATCAGGAGAGATGGCAATAATTTGCAGACAGAAATACATGCAATATAAAGGCAACAATCAGGCCTATGTCATGTATTTCATCGAATGCCACCAGCATTACTTCACACCTGTTGCTGCCACCTTATTAGCAAGTCTTGGATAAACAGTCTGTAACCAGAACAGAGCCCAGAAATGACGTGTATCAAAGAGGAGAAATGTTCTCAAGGCTGACTTTGCTCTGTAACGTGGGACTATAGAGGAACCTGAGGTGTAGAATGTATTCCATAATCTCAGTGCACACGTTGCTCTCCTGAGCTAATAAATGTCCAGTAGCCTTGTCAGTAAATGCAACAGATACACTAATTTCAATTCTCAGTTGAACAGGCCATAGAATGAAACTTTGGCTCTGGTCTGGCCGGACCACACTGCCAGGACCTCCACAGCTTTGCTATGTCAGTTTGCTGTTCCCAGCAGTAAAGTCTCTTGTGAGTGATGCCCTGAAAAAGCTCCCCCTGGAACCAAGTACAGCAGACCATCTGCTCAGCAACATGGATTGTTGTGTATACAGTTATACGTTGGATGTATCCTTGAATTGGGATACTTGAAATGACAGCCCTTGCAACTTTGACATCCTTAGAAGTTTCAATGACTCCATTAAAGTTGCTGGAGGGTAGAGACGGCCAGAAAACAGGATCAAATCTTGTGTTACACAGCTCACGCTTACTGGAGAAAGTAGTTGTCAGAGACATTGTCGTTGCAAACCTCAGTGCATGGTACAGTGATTGGGCTTGCTTTCCTTTAGGTCTGATGTGTGTGTATGTGTATATATATATGTATGTATATACACATATATGTATACAAACTGATTTTTCCTACACATTGTGAGGAAGAAAGCAGTTCTTTTTTCTCCTCCTCCAAGTAGTTTGCAGGTGTTTATTTGCTGCCTAAATAGGGCTATTTAAATGGCCTGATAGATTTTAAAGTTGGCCTGCTCTGCTTTTCTCCTGTTTCTCCTTTTTTTAAAATCTTGCTTTGTTCATTTGTTACAATTTTTATTAAAATACATTTTTCAGCCCATAGTATTTATTTAATCTTAAAGGAGGATGATCCATAAAAAGACAAGGTTTCATGAACTCACAATAAATGAGCTTCTCTCTTCTCTGGGTGGGGCTACGAGCTATAGGATGAAGGCCTGATCTTCTGTGCTTTAAGAAATTTCAATTTCTATCTGTGCAATAGTCTTGGTTGTATTTGTCACAGAGGAGGAACTACTTTGCAATTTCAGCCAAAATACATATCAAGTAAGCAGCCCATCTTCTGATTCTTCTTTCTCTGTTAACTGCAATAGTACTAAAAGAAGTTTGTTAGTCACTAAAATCTTCAGATACCTCAGACTTGTTACCATCTCAGCCTTGTTACTCCAGCATATTTCCTAATGGAAGGCTGAGGAGTGCAAAGAATGGGACAGAAAAGGATGCTCTTTCCCTCCCTACCCCCATTCAAGCTGTTCAGATTGTCATTTCATTTTCTGTGTTTTTTAAGCAAAAGTAAAGTTTGCATTAAAAAAAAAAAAAGCCACCTGTTTTTGGAAAAGAGTAAAAAACTTATGTCTCTTCCTGGTGGCTTTTAATGTGGTAACTGCTGAAGTGCACAATCTTTATTACTGCAGAACTTAATGTGTGGCTCTATTCTGGGCATATAGTCAGTCACTGTGGAAATATTTCCATGTTTTTTACCACATAGTAGTTAAACATTTAGCTGAAGGTAAAGTTCAACGTTTCTTTGTTAGAAATAATTTCTGTTTTAAGAACTTCAAATCTAAGCTCATACATTTTTCTCTAGCCGAAGTAGGACTCTCTTAGTATTTATTGAATGTAATGGATCTTTTCAGAGTCTATAATAAACCCAGTTGTTATGACAGAACAATTCTGTTTCATTTAGTTGATAAGGTCAGCATTTGTTAGTGTGTATGATTTTGTTTCTGTGGAAAGCCTTGTAATCAAAGCACTTTTTTTGAGTGACACAATGTCATGCAAGTCTAACAGGGGCAGTTAGTGTCTTTAAATTTGTCACTGGATTATTAAATAGACTCCAACACAGTATTTTCTGTTATGTGTATTGGGGATTTCTAAACTTTTTCTCTGTCCAATATGATGTTTTATAAAAACTTTTTGAAAAGTGGGTTACAGGCTGATGCATGAACAGAGAATATTAAATTTTTGTAGTCCAACAAATAAGAATTCAGCTAGCTAATCTCACTTAGTATTGTTAGCAGTTATTTTTACATCACTAAATACTTTAAAAAACACCCTTTTAATTTTATACTTGTCATTATATGCAGTAATTTGCATTATTTATTCAAACAGTAAACCCTAAAGTCTGAGTGTTAGATTGTATAGAAGAATGAGTTTAGAGACAAAAAAATAATTATATGTTTTATTCTACTGCTATTTCATTTTGCGTGCCATTAAAGTACAAAAGTGTACATTTAAAATCTTCTATCCCATTGAGTGGCATTCTTGGATTTTTCAAATTTAGCTGTGAACATAGGTCAACTACTGTCAAGACTGAAAGAATGCGGACTGCAAATGAGTACAGATGAAGGAGTTTCATAGTACATGCTAAAACAGGTGGTTTGGAGATGAACAAAACATTCAATAGCATAAAAGGTTGTTGCTTTGCATCACCAACTAGAACATTAAGTTTGCCATATGAAAATCTTATTAATATTGATATATTTTTACTGTTTAATTAAGGAATAAGAGTCTTCCTTTCTTTACTAGGAAGTTGCTACATTTCTTTTCTAGAATTTTGCGAAGTTTAAATAATCAGAAGAGAGGTACTGTAAATAATGAGAGAAATTAAAAATTCATTAATCCTTGCTTGCATTTCTTTTGGGGAATCGCTTGATTTTGGTTGTACAGAATGTCCCGCATGTGCTGTCTCCAAACAGGTTAAAGTCTTAGCACTGTTAAGAAGATTGCTCTAATATACTGTGTTTTTGTTTATAGGACCGTGAACTTCGACATAATAAAGTACTTGTATGATTTCTTGTGAAAACAAGCTTCACAGCCATATGGACACTGTGACAATGACTAAGGCAAGCTGTGTTCATCTCTCTACTTAGCTAGCCAGAAAGAAGAGTATTTTGGCTCTTTTGGATTTGTCCAAACAGGTGCTGGCCCAGCATGGAACCCGATGAAAATACTCTGATTGGTCTGGGTGGATCTGAGCAGAGGACTATTTACCAGGGACCCTGGAGTATTTGGAAGCAATGTGTTAATTATAAACAGCAGGGATTGAGCACAATCTGTTCTACTCTTAATGATGTTATCTTAACACTGAAATTGCCTGAAACCCATTTACTTAGGACTGCATTTTGCTCTATGAACTCTCCCCAGTGCTTTGAACATGGCAGCAGCCGTTGTTTGTATGCCCAGTCTTTTCACTTCCTCTCCACAGGAATCTTTGCAATTGCCTGCCAAAGCAGCTTTTCCTGAGGCCACCATTTTAAGACAGTGGAGTAGCAAAGTATAATAAACATAAGAACATATTTAAAAATCAAGCTGGTACAAATTCTTCTTTCTCCTCAGTAGTATGTAGGCAGTGTTACCCTGTTATATGGGGATCACGATGATAGGAAACTCCCAATTAGTTACCATACTGTCTTTTTCAGACCATTCATAAATGTTGACTATGAATCTATTTTTACAAAGCTCTATTTTTTTTTTTTTTTAAATTATTCTTAAAGTTCTACCTCTTTCTCAAACTTGAAATGTTTTATTTTTGCTTTAACATTTTATGGTCCTTTTACACTCATCCAGTTACATGAAGTGCTAATTATAGTGCTGTGTGGAATGAATGTACTTTTAAGATACACACCGTGTAATGGCTTTTGTAACAGCCTCTGTCCTGAAGAGGAGGATGGCACAGAGAAATTCAACAGGTGACAGAGTTCTTCTGCAGCAGTTCTCCAAAAGAGGTGGAATAGTGAATAACCAATGTGATATTGTAACATAAAACTTTATCCTTGGAAATACCTGATAGAATACACTACAATTGCAGCTTACCAGTAAAGATGCTCAACTTTTGGAGCTTTAAAATCCCCTAATTCAGTTGGAGGTTATTATCTTTATGAATCTGAAGATTTCTGTAACCCTCGTGAAAACTCCAGGTCCCACAGCCTGTTACTCAGATGTTTTACTCTTGAGTGCTCCCCTTTGTCTGTTTGACAGTAAAAGACGATGCCAGGTCCTAAGTTGAACATTATGGTTTTTTTCAAGGAAAAATCATTAGTCTTCCCCCCTTGCTCTTATATTAGAAATGGTCAAATACCCTGAGCATGTGTAGTCTTTACTCTTTTTTGTTTCTCTTTTTATTTTTTTTTATTTGTTTTTATGTTTTCTTTTTTTGGTGTTTTCTTTTTTTTCCCCCCAATTGTGGATGCGTAGCCATACTTCTGGATTCAGACCCAAGTGACAAAGGTATCCTTCTGGCCAAGCTCTGGCTTCCTTCCTCAGGGGAGTGTGAAAGGGCAGCAATGAGTCATCTCCGTGATCTGTTTTACTTCCTACCGCTGAGCTGGATCAAACCCTGCACCTGTCCATGAGGTGGCAACATTTGTCACACTTACTGAAGTGCTTGGATGTAAACACATAGCCTGTTTCAAAAGTGTTTACTACCTGCTTTTGTTTTTACTTATAAAAATGCCCATAATGGGAACTTTGGGCTAAACTTTACAGTGGCTTTCTATCCTGGAGCTAGTGCTGGGCTGAGCTCAGCTCTCATGGATCTCCTGTATGACTGCCTGGGGCTGCAGTCTGTAGTGGAAATAAGTTTTGAGGTATTCATATGTGAACTAGTCCATGTGAAACAGTAGCAGTAGATCATAGGGATTTGTAATTTTTGATCTGGATAAGAATTTGATACATGAATTGTGATGGGACTGATAATGATTTGTTAAGTGCTACAATACTTGAGTCACAAAACTTCATTTTCAGCAACCCCAATCATTCCCACCAAATAGACCAGACCCTCAAAACCCTTCAGCTCCAAATTTGGAGCACAAATTAGACATAAAATAAGGGTCCTAGAAATTAAGCAGTGAGAAAACTTGGTGCTGCTGATACTTTTTTAATCTAATTTCTTCTATACTAGCCTTATGAGTATTGGTGATTATTTCCAGTGTAAATCCAGAGAATAAGGATACTAAGTTTGTGGAATGTAGTTAATTTGACTGAAATGAGGTTAACTAGAGAAGGAGCAGTAACTGAGGATCCATTAGACAGAACCACTCTCCTTACTTTGAAGACACTTTTTTGACCTTTCTGAAAGACTCTTATCAGTGAAATAAAATTTAAAGCTGAATCAGCAGAGTATGAGAATGAACAAGGTGACTGAAGTGCAGATGATTGATGTAGGCTATAACTACGCTGATGATGAATAGTAGGATTTATTCTGACAAACTAGAAATATTTCTATATAGCCATGTCAATGAGTTTATAAATTACTGCTGAGTTTCTTACTGGATGCCTTAGCAATATTCTGTTCTGAGACCCCATTTTCATGGATGAGGTGTGGCCTCCTTCAGCCTCCCCAGGCCAGGATTTCATCTCTTCTACAGGTGGTTTTAAGAACTGTGCAAACAAGGTAGAGCAAGACAGTTTAATCAGAAATCCTTCAGTACCTTAGTGCTGCAGTATACATTTTTAAAAATACCCAATTTTTTTCATAATTCCCAAATCACAAAGCATTATAATATTGTAAACATTACAGACTTACAGTGCTTGTCTCCAGTGGCTGATCTAGACATTACCAGGAGCTGGGGCTTGTTCTTACAAGGAGAAAGTAATGGAAAAAGAAATGAAGCTATCATCAGTTGTGAAGAGATTAGTGCCCTTGAACAGCTCTGACTTCATCAACAGCTGCATTTTCATGCACATAACATGGAGATTTTATTTTTTAAAAAGGCGTGCAAGGCTGCATCCAGATGTAATACAGTAGTCGATTAACTCTTCTTGGACGGTGATTTGTCTTACTCTGGTTCTCACAGAACCTGCTGCTTCTACTGTAACGATTCCTGTAGCTGTTGGCTCTCATTTGGGGTGAATTAAAAAAATACGTTGTTTATTTCAGTACCTTTTGAGTTTTGATGCTTCTATACACTATGTAAAAATACATTCATTCTTGCCATTGATGAAATTGTTCCAATATCCACCAAGTACCATTTTGACAAGACCATTCAGGTACTGTTTTCCTCTCATAACTGGAACTGCCAGCCATGCCAGGAGAATAGTGTGGAGGACTGGATTTCCAGCAAGAATATAGAAGATACTACATGTCTGTGACCTCTGAGCAAAATGTACCCAGTTAAGTATCTCAGGAGTAGAGACTCCCTCTGCGCCTGTACTGGCAGAGATGGCAGGGAAGAGTGAGAAATGGCACGTTCTTGAGGGCTGCCTGGAGGCTGGCATACTGTGTGTTCTGGTCAGCCCAGACAGTTGAGGAGCAGAAGATTTACTGCATCCGGAAGTAAATCCTGCCGGAGGTGAAGTAACTTCTCCAGTTTTCTCACTGACAGAATGGCATAACTTACAAAAGAGCATTATCATTGCTGGTAAATATGTATTGGGATAACGATACAGCTTGATTAGCAAGTCTAATCATAGACAATACAAAATTTTTATGTGTTTGTAGATACTGGAATGGCTCCACAAGAAAATTGAATGGGAGATTAATAGCAAAAACTGTGGTTTTTATCTCAGCTTCTCTATGACATCTTTTTCTATGAACAGCCTGATTCGAATAAACTACAATACTCAGAGGAGGGTAACTTCTTGATTCTTTATTTTTGTGCATGTTTATTTAAACCATTTAAAGAATAAATCTGAAAACAACACAGAAATTTTGTGTATGCCAGCAGCGTTGAAACTGCAGAAGTACAATCCTTATTATGACTGTGCTCATGTTTTCCTGAAAACTTGTCTTTAAAAAGCCACAGCTCAATGGCAGTGTCTGTGCAAAACAAAAAATTGAAAAATATCATCGTACTGGTTGTTACTGGACATTAGCAGTATATCAGTCATGTATTTGGATAACCAAGTATCCACACAGGTGTCTGAAGCTCAGAAGTATGGTGTTAAAGTAAGACCAACACTGTCAAGCAGCCCATGGATGGAGGTGTTTTCATGCTGCTGAGCAAGTGAATGTCTGACTGTAAGCAGGGAGTCTTAGAGTGAGAACATGATGTCCAAAGTACCACAGGCAGACTTAATGTTTGAAGTGTTCTAGTGTGTTGTACTCCTCCTCTGCTGGTGACCACTCCATTTTTCTAAAGCAGCAGAAGTATCCCTAACTATTTCTTTCATTTGGTTCAAAGTACATTTGGTAATAAATCATTTCCATTGGTGTGTTGCAGTTGCCAAAAAGGCTTTGCTATGCAGCTCTTCCAAGGGAGTTAACACCACCAGGCAGCAAAGTACTGAAAGAAAATACATGTTCACTGCCTACTGTTTGGGTAGGCAGCTGGGCAACTTCAGCAGGGAAACAGGCTGGGCTTTCCTCTGAGATGAAGTTGTGGATAAACTTGCCCTCTTGACACATTTGATGTTTTGAAATATCCAGAACTCTACCAGACTTCTGTATTCCTCTCTGTTTCTTCCTCTACCCTCCCCCTGCAATTCCGTGTTATTTTTTGAAATGGTTCTTGCAGAGATCTGCACCAGAAGCACAGCCAGCTCCTGGGCTTGACATCTCCCTGGGGATCTCCCACAAGTGAGCAGAGCAGGAACGCTGCTGTGGGCTGTCTGTCCCATGTTGCAGCTGTGCTTTTTTTCAACTAACCTGTTGCCACATACTGCCTTCTGTCCTGCCAGGACTTGTTTGAATATTTGGAGAGGGATCTGTTGTGTACTTGAGGGCAGGTGTTTGGCTTCAGCGAGGTCCTTTTCCAAAACCTGGTGCAGTGTGTTGAACCATGAATGCTGTATTGTCATCTTGTACTCAGTGTTCATATTTCATATTTGTTCAGTTTTGATTAAATGCTGATGAAAAGCCCATGTCAGTGTTGGACTGATGTAGTAAATGTGATTTTTCTTAAGCAGCACAGCAGAGGTGCAGCTTTGCCTAAATTCATTCAGCACATATGTTCCATTTTCCTGGCACATACAGGTTTTCTACAGAACAGGATTTCTAATATGCAAATAGTTTCTTTTCTGCATTTGATTCTTGTTCAGGAAAATATGTGCTGCACATTATTTCATGTACTTTGTTCAGATAGTTGAGCAGAGGAATAAAACAGGGCTGGGAGGGCTGGGAAATAGAGCTGTGCTAGCAGGCTTTCCTGGAGCCTATGCCTTGGTAGTTTAGCAGCTGAGCACTTCCTGTGTCTTCACGTAGGTAATGAGAGTTCTCACATAGGCACCTCCTAAATACCGAATCTGAATAGTTACAAAGAGAGAATAGCCAAGTGTAACATAAATAACCTCTCATTAAGACAACCTTGCCAGATGAGGGAGCATGTTTCTACAAAATCCAGCAAAGGAAGAACATACCTGAGAGACGGTGATGGAGAGCAAAGTTGTTTACCGCTCTCACGGCAAAAGCCTTGGTTATATTCTTGCTGTTTGCATTGATTCTCTTTAGTTAAAGAGTTTTTACGGTATTTATGGTGATGCTGTTTCTCCCTCTACCCCATTTCCATCAGTACAGTCCCAGCTGCTGTTTTTTCTTCCTCTGCCATTGCACCCAGTGCACTGAGAGTTCCCACCTGTGCCAGCAGTTTTTGTGGGGAAGCAAGTGCCCTGCTCTGTGATGCCCTGGATGCCAGCCCTGGTGTTGCTATCCTAGGGCAACTCAGCATCTCAGGTTTGGGATGGCAACAGCAGAAAGTGGTTGTTTCATCTTGCAGGGTATAGGAACTTCAGCAACAGCCCTGAAAAAGAAAGACATGATGTGAATAAGCAAAAACATCTACGAGGGAGGCAAATTATGTTATTTGTGTGCAATTACAGCAGTTCCTGAATTCCAGCTGCATGGCTGAATGAATACCCATCCCATTTCCTTACATTTACATTTTCTATGCTGTTTTTGATTATTTCTTAAGGATGCAAATCATTAGAAAAAACAAATAGCTGGGAGTCCTGCTCAAACTTCTGGGAACAGTGTCATGCTGAGATTTGGGAATTTCAGAGAAAATAAGAAGAACAACCAAAGACAAGTACATGATTTCTCCAGTGATGTAAACAAACCTGTAGCTCCTGCCTCCTGGGGATGGGAGCTTCCTCTCTGTCAGCACAGGCTCTTTCCCTTGACTGAGCCTGGGTTTGGGGTATGTGCAAGACCTTAAATAGCTTCTTCAGTGCTGCTCCTCAAGCAAAGATAAAACATGTCTGGAGCTATCAGTAAAGAGATGTGTTTATGTATCCTGAGTGCATTGCCTTTTAATGGCTTGGAATCCTTTACAAAAATCTTACCTAATGTCAAGAGTGCAGGAGGGGGTTTTTTTGGTTGATTATAGGAAAAGCAAATCTGATAGTTGGGCAAATAGTCACAGTTACTTTCTTCAAAGTAATTTGTCTTCAGCAATACCTCTGTTGTTCACCATCCGCAGTTTCTTCTTTTAAGTCAGACTGCTGAAGAGACTGAAGCTGATCCCTCTGATTCATTTGGGATCTATTTGCAGAAATAAGTAATCTCATTCCTAAAATAAAAAGTGGGGAAACAGGGGATTAGACTGAAAATTCAAACTGCTCTGTATTGGGTAGCCTTCACACTACAGGAGTCAGAAATCCTGATTTCAGAATGCTACATAAATATGTGGCTGGTTTATATTTTCCTCAGATGATACAACTTCATGAATTTTTGGTGTGGAAGACAATTAAATGTGTGATCATGGACAGCTGTTTTCCATCAGTAGCTAAAGAATAGCTCATCCATCAGAAAAGACAGCACTGTCTTTGCGTGTTCACAGCCAAAGAGATATGGAGATAGTGGGGGAAGTCAGGTGATGCTGCTGTTTCCTTCTCAATTTCCCTTCCTGGGAAAGCGAGGATGGTGAAAGAGCACAGTAAGATCATGAATATCAAGTGATACTCTCAATAAGACATGGATCACCACATATTTCTGATGATCTAAGGTCTGTGACTACAGGCTGCTTTTAGAGCTGTTGGATTCTCTTTGGGGATGTCATCTTTGAGCTCCTCAAAATACCAAACCAGTCAGAGGAGAGAGAGAGAGGATATCTTTTCCTGCCTTTGTGCCAAGATGCTGCTGTTGCACTTTTCAGCTGAGAAGGACAAGAAGTTTGGAGCAGAAGACCTGGGCGCACATGTTTGGGTACAGAGATCTAGAAAGGTTACATGGATCACTGTGTGGAACAGATCTACTCCTCATTCAGCTTGTTTAAATCACAGAAGAGAACCAGTCTCAACAGGGATTGAGATAATCATTTTTATTGTTTGTGTCAGTCCTCACTCATTAAAAACTGGAATTTCTTTCTGCATTAAATGAATAAGTCAGTGTAGGCTGCTTACCCAGTTCCAACTCCGGCTGCTGAGAAAGTAATTCTTTTATTTTTAGCAGGTTAAGGAACATCATTTTTATGCTAACCTTTTTTTCTTTTGAATTCTTTTCTACAGATGCCTTCCAGAAATCTTTGGATGTTCGATATGTTACTATAGATATATAGTAAAATTTTGACAGCTTTCTTAGTGCTCAAAACTTGCGGTTCCCTGCAGAGACCTTTTCTTCACTGTAGCCTTATTGCCAGGTTGTCAGAACATTAATTAAACTAGAAGAATAAGGCATTGCGTGTCATTTCCTATACTGGATGCCTTCATGTCAGGGACATATCTCCATGGTAAGAACCTGTATATAAACAAAAAATAAGCCTGGCAACAGTACAAAAGCTCATGCAGACTTGTAAGTGAGAAACATGGTGAAAGAAAATACAGAATTTAAAGCAAAGTATTTCTAGGGAAAATGAAGAGCGCTGAATAATGCAGTCATTAAGAACAAATGTGTTGATTTTTTCTGGCTACTTGGAGTATTTCAATGCTACTTTTAGTCTCCTTTTTTTAGGTGTTCATTGGTTCAAATCTAAAAAGGTGTCTTATTCTAAACCCCCCCATTTATTATAGGTAGACTTAACGTTCCTTAGCGGGATTAAGGATTCTCTGTACAAGCACATAAAATCATGTATAGTAAAACTTTATTCCATATAAACTGTTAAAATTTGAATACATTTCACTTTGCTGCATGGATCAAAATGTCTTCATATACTATACATCATGTCTCAATTTAATATGCATTTACTCTGCTGTTGAGAAGCCAAAAAATACAGCACACATGTTGATGTTTTTCCTACAATAAAATGAGTAGATGCTCAAACTATAATTGCAATCCACTGTTTGCTAACCCTGCAGGCAGAGCCACAGCACTACAGAAAAAGGAGTATTTTTCTTTTTTTTTTCCTCATATTTTCAGGGCTGTGGGTTTTTGTGACTCTTCACAAAATAAATTTGATCATTTGCTGCCAAACTGAAAGAAAAAAATACATATTTTCTAGAGCTGAAAGGAAGAAATTGTGCTTTAGGGATTACAAGATGAAGGGGATAAAACTGTCTGGAGGATAAAACTGCCGTGGGTACACAGGGGTCTTCCTTTTCTTCTTGCCATGCATGGAACAGTTCCTGAGGGATTACATACAAAGACTGTCCGTGACAGGGAACACTGCA
The DNA here is from genome assembly GCF_041296385.1 of Aphelocoma coerulescens. Taxonomy (NCBI): domain Eukaryota; kingdom Metazoa; phylum Chordata; class Aves; order Passeriformes; family Corvidae; genus Aphelocoma; species Aphelocoma coerulescens. Next base: position 13,935,276 of record NC_091014.1, on the reverse strand, counting down.
ACTGTTTGTACCTGGCTGTGCCACTGAGGCTTGGGGCAAGCAGAGGGACATCCATCATTTACAGACTTGGTCATGAGCCTGGCCGAGAGCACAGGAGTGAAAACTGTGCCACTGGAAAAGGACCTGGAGTGCACTGGTTGTGTCTTCCTTCTCAGCCAAACACAAGAGCACGGCCAGTCTCTCAAAATGTTATTTGAAACATTTTTAAGCTTGAAAAGTCCTTGTGGTTGTGAGGACCCTCAATTAGTTCCATGTATGTGCTTTGGGCTGGAGCTGTGTGGCTGCTCTCCATAGCAGCCTTCACTCCTCTAGGAACTCCCGTGTCCAAGGTAGGCAGTGTGGACAGAGGTTTTGGTGTCTCTGGGGTGACTGTATTGTTGTAGACAGGTAGATGGAGTGGCTGTAGCAGCATATGTAGTATTTCCCCTTGTCTTGGTGTCTTCATAGAATCACAGAATATACTGAGTTGGAAGGGACCCATCAGGATCATTGAGTCCAACTCCCAGCCCTGCATAGTACACCTCAAGAGTCCCACCATGTGCCTGAGAGCATTTTCCAAACACCTTGAACTCTGTCAAGCTTGATGCTCTGACCACTTCCCTGGGGAGCCTCTTTCCGTGCCTGACCACCCTGTCTGGTGAAAAACTTTTTCCTGTTAGCCAGCCTAAACCTCCCCTGACACAACTTCAGGCCATTCCCTTGGGTTCTGTCACTGGTCACAAGGATGAAGAGATCAGTGTCTGCCCCTCCTCTTCCCCTCATGAGGAAGTTGTAACTGCAATGAGGTCTCCCCTCAGTCTCCTCCAGGCTGAACAGAACAAGTGACCTCAGCTGCTCCTCATACAGCTTCCCCTTCTTGCCTGACTGTCACTGGTATTCCGAGTGCATGTGCAGCAGCACAGCGTGGGTGCCAGTCTTGGAGTTACACCTCAGCAGAGCAGTTTCACACTTGTGCTACTTCGATCCTGCACAAACCCTTCCCAATAAGGGAATATTGCCTGGCTGGCTGCTTGCTGGAGAGTCGGTGTCCAGGTGTTTTACATCCCAGGCAGCCTACAAAGCTGTATCTGTGAGCCCAGCAGTGACTCAAGCATGTCCTGAGGATTTGGGGCCAGCCCTGCAGGGGTGGGTGAGAGGTCTCCTCCTTCAGCTCAAAGTGTCACCCCTTCGGACAGTCTGGGGTAGTCAGGAACTCAAGTGCTGGGCACTCCAGGCACACCCAGGGGAAGTTAAAGTTCTACGGTGCTGGGCCTCCTCTTAAGCATCAGAGTGATGCCATGAGCCTTGTGCTTAGAAGAGGCAGATTTTCAGCACTGCTTCTGCCACGGGGTGAGTTTCTCCCTGCCTGCCCTCGGTGCTGTGTCTGCCAGCAGGATGCACAGGGGCTTGTGTTCCACTGCACGGAGCTCACCTCCACCCGAGGTAAGGGACAGCACTGAGGTATCTCCTATGACCACTGCGAGGCTCGGTGTCCTCCCTAGCTCCTTCCCTGCCATCCTCTCTGCTAAAGCATCCCTGCTACTACTCAAGCACTTGGATTCCTCCTCTTCAAAAAACAGTCTTTAAAAATTATTCTTTAAAATTTTCTGGTAAATAGAATTAATTCCCTAAGAGAGGATCACTTTAGATTGCTTAGCTGTGAGTATCTTTTATTCATGAGCAGCATATGCCATACATTCACCCCCTCACTCAAGTCGCA